>NC_089519.1:7342319-8542319 GCF_963924715.1 Thunnus thynnus | reverse complement strand
TTCAGCCGTCTGTTTTCAGATGTTATATAAGTTAAATGATGGTGTGTAATAAAATGAGTAAGTGATTCTACTGTAAATAAACCACATTATATACATGATGTTACTTTCAGCCACAAACAACACAGTCCAGCTGACTGTTCACTGAGCAAGAAGAAGAAAATGGTAAACTTTAAGTTTTCAAGTTTTTGTCACTTAAGCAGAGCAACCAATTTACTCAAAAGAACCTGCATTGCATTGAAAGGCCATCACAATTATGAACATTTGTAATTATGCATTATAATTAGTTCTGTACTCTTCCACATTTGTCATTTTTAATTCAGTTTCATTTGGTTTCAGTTGACTCATTTTTGATAATCCTTGCTTTACTTTATTTTCTTACATTTTGATTGCCCAGTCTGGTTGTTTCATGGTCCACTGGTAAAAAAAAACAAAATACTGGTAAAAACTTGCTACTAGACTACTAGAACCGGTGTTATCATCAGAGCACCATGTTCTCCCTGGCGTGGCTAAAATGTGGTTATAACTTGTTAAACTGATGGTACTCTTACACCTTCATTTTCAATACAAATAAAAACAACAGGACTTTTTTTGACTTGTCATGGTAGGAAAAGAACAGGTGTTACTAATGACGTTAACAATGGATCTGATCTTTTCAAGTGTCCCAGTAAGTTGGAACGATACCAGGACGCTGAAACTGAAGCAGCTAAATGGAATCCAGCCGTCATTAATTTGATTATTTACACCTGAGCTTTTCCTTCTGTGACATGTGAAAACTGTCTGTGGTGATTTCAACTGGTCTGGAGTTAATTCAATATGTACGTTTTTCTTCAGTTTACTGTAACATTCGCTGTGTCCCAATTCCATACATAATAACTCTAAGCTAGTTTTGAGTATGTAGTGTGCTGGAAAAGCAACAAAATAAAAGTATACTCAAAAACAGCCAATATGCATACAAAAAAATGCTTCATTTTTAAGTGTGCTATTAATTTGCACTGTTGCCCCACTGTTATTGCAACGCGTTAAGGACACTTACAGCTAAGAAAAATGTAACTTGAGAATGGTGGTGCAAGAGCGCCACAAATATCAAAAAACAAAGTAGTAAATCTTTAGTAAGACCGTTTCCTCTTTCTGACGTCTGATGGCATCGTTTCATATTTTTATAAAACGGTAGTAGACTAGTACACTGACTGCAAACATGATGTGTACAATCACTGTATGATATGAAACTGGGACAGACACATATTTCTACATACCTAACCCTGACCTTTGATTTAGAATAATTACCATAATACTAGTAGCCAACATTTATACTTAGCAATGGATGTGGTGCTAGCCACTTGTGCTGGTAAGCTGCTAGAGTTTCATCAGTGTTTAAGGCCCATATCGAGTGCACATATTTGAATCTCAGCCAGCACAAAACCACTCAGTATGTTGCACAATATCTAATCAACTATTTCAACTTAAAAGTGCAGCTGAGGCCTAATCAGAACTCGGAAAATGTCAGAAGATGTTCAGCTCAAACGGTCTACTTTCATCCACAATCAATAAGGCATCTGTCTCCACTCCAACAGTCTGTTTCATGTCTTTACTATCAATACGCCAAACTCTTGCCTCATCAAAAGTTAACTTTACAAAGCGCATTACTAATTTCCATCGCACCCATGAAAAGTTAAGTTGTGAAAGGACCCTGGCTAGACCATAATCAGATCAGATAGATCAGGATAGTGCCAAAAGACAAGGGAGCACTGTAATCAAAATCCTCTCATGAGAAAGGCCTATGGATTTTTCCAGGATGATCCCTCAGGTGTTTTCTTCTAGATCAGCTTAATGATTAGCTAGCCAAAGTTCTATATAAGGAAAGTTTTCTTTCTCCATAGATTACCAGCGTGGGTCCCAGATTAAAAGGCATGATGATCCAAGGTCCAAAAATCCTAGACAAGTCCCTCCACCTCATGGGTCATTATCCCACAGAAGAAAAAGTCAAACAGCTCTCAAACATACTCTCACTCTCTCTCCCTGCCTCCCTCTCTCTATATCTCTCTCTCTCTCTCTCTGTCCACCCTACCCTCACTCACACACACTCCCTCACCCCACTCCAATCCAGGCCCAAACAGCGGACAAGGATTGCTCTACGGAAATTTCCAAGCAGCAGCGGAGAGCGAGCTCCTGACTGGAGCGCTGCATGATAATAAGGCGCACAGAGTGGTGAGAGGTGTGTGCAAGTGTGAGGCAGGGAGAGAAGGGGCAAGAAAAGCACTGAGAAAGCCAGACGGAGAGCAGTAACGCAGGAATGATTCGTCACACACACACACACACACACACACACACACACACACACACACACACACACACACACACACACACACACACACACACACACACACACACACACACACACACACACACACACACACGTCCACTAGATCAGCACAAACCCAACTGCTGACATAAATTGTGGCCGCGGCCTCAACCCTTAGTGATGAATCACTTCTCAACAGCTGTTTTAACCTTATCAACTTGTTTGACATGTTTTAAAACTCAGCTGAACACAGAGGGATTTAATTCTCTGTGTAATAAACACACAATGTTCTGTTCCCCCTACTTTGTCTCTGATAAGTTCAGCTGTTTTCACTGACTGTTCTCCACCATATGCTCTCTGCTTGGCAGTCTGGGCCATTTTTGCAATTTGATACAGATAGGCATCTAGTTTGTTTGGGTCTTCGGCCTGGGCTGCATAAAGATAGCCAAGTACTGAAGGTGGAGGGAGAGTGTCGGGATTTCGCAAACAGTCGTTCACACACGCACACACACACACAAAAAAAAGTGCTCTAGCAGCTAATCTTCAACATGCATGTGACTCCACAAAATAAAACTAACTCGTGCTGCTGAAAATGGGAGGTGAAAGGTCTCGATGAAAGAGCTAAACCTGAGAACTTCTACGTCACCTGAGACCATCCCTGAGTAACTGTTATTTTTCACTTATCCTGTAGGATGCAGACAGTGACCGAGCAAAGAATCTGCACAGACTGGATTCCTCTGTCTCTCATCCAAGCAGGCAGCGATGAAACAATCCTCCTCTCTCATGCTATACTACCATATTAAAGGCGGATTTGGTTACCGTCCCAGAAATGAACACCGCATTAGAAAATAATAACCTTAATAATGAGAAGCTGTTGAAATGAGCAGACAATGAGACAATGTTCAAAATCCCCTGGTGACTATCGAATACTGATCCTGGAGAGAAGTGGCTGTGGTTATTAGTTAATTCTTGACTGCACAGTCAGAGCTGATCCACTTAGCACAGGCCCGTAGGACTTGGCAAGTTAGCTGATGCACATAAAGACCTCGTTGACCCCTTATTTATTATTCTGTCCTGCAACAAAGAAAGGTGCTCTTTCACAGTCATCAAGGTTATGCGAAACAAAACACTGCTGACGCGTTTGTTGCAACCGTTAATGCTGTACGTTCCCCCGAAGAATGTCTTCCGACTTTCAACGTCCAGAAGAGACAGTTGTCTCATTTTATCTCAGTGTCAGAACATACTGTATGTTTGCCAACAGCTAACGTTTCACTTTCAGATACAAGATTTGGACCAACGCCAGCTGTTAATATTAAATAACTACAACCTAGCTTTGATACAGCACTGCTACATAAGAACTACATAAGAGTTAACACTGACCAGCAGTGTAGCTTCAGGCAGGGCTAAACATAGTAGTCATGAGGATGACGTAGATCCACTGACCATCATCTTCTCTGCTGGGGTTAGCATGACAACTATATCTATAACTATACAATTTCATTCACTGTTTCACTAATATTAGTTTTACTAATGACTGAATTAACACTGAAAGTGTTGACATGTTAAGGATGCTGACCCTATGCTTATGTTTCCCTGATTAAGGGAGACTTATTAAAGTCCTCCTCCACTCAAAAACGTGTTTGGCTTTTTGTTACTTCAGTTGGATGTTTAAGCTTCTCTGTGCAGAATGATGTACATGTGCAGAGTTTGAGACTAGAAACTGTTTTCACATTCATCTGCTGAAAGTGGAAAGTGTCTCTGTACTCACTGAAAATCTGATATTAAGGGGCACACATACGAGCATGATTTGTAACATCGCAACTACATTGGAGCCAGTCGTGGTCCGATATATAACTTACACAAGTGTGATGTGGAAACTTGTAGCTTCCAGTGTACAAACACTGAGAATGAACTTTTCAGTGAAGTAAGAGACATCTTGTATCCAGCAGATAAACTTTTGAAATGAATATTTGCAGATTCATAGATTCTAGATTTTTTTAAATGAGGGAGAAGAAGATGTAATTTTAAGGTAATTTGTGGAAAAAAACATATCAGACATTTTATTATTCCATGCAGAGTATTCTTATTTACTTTACAACATGTCTGGAGGGGCTCTTTAACCTTTTTTTAAAAAATGTTTTTGCACTTAAGAGCTTGGTATAAGATCAAAGATGAACAAAAGTCAGGCTGGGGACCATCACTCTTATAGCTTATCCTCAATTTTTTATCAAAAAGCAAAACAATACCTATGCTTTTAAGGTGTGTGTGATGGTGAGTGACAAGGGTCCTTGGCTTGGCCCATGATATCATGTGACTGTAGTAGTTAACTCAGCTTTACAAGCTCTTATCCAACGTATCAGGTAGGGCTGTGTGATATGACGATATATGTCGTGTGACGATGGAAAAACGTCTATCATTTCATATTATGCTCTACTGTTTATTTCACTGTGTTGCAAAGCACACGGCACGAATGCAGGCAGGAAGTTTGCATGAAAGCAACACAAACAAACAGAGGAGAGTGAACGTGACACAGAACAGAGTAATTCTGAACAGAAGGACTCCAACCAGTAATGTTTTATATTTTGTTACATGCTTAATTGAAAATTCGCACAAAGGTTCTAAATAAAAGGAGGAAAATAATCAAATATGAGTAAGGACTTTTCCATGTAGTCATTTTATATACACTATTTATTCACACAGAAAATGTGCTTTATTATGTGTATTGTTATCTGGATATGAAATGACCTATATCGGGATATAAGATTTTGGTCATATCACACAGCCTTAGTTTTAGGTAAAAAGCCAAACCATTAAGCGTAATGTTTTTATAGTCTTTTGGTTTTTTGTTGCAGCTATAAACAGCTGTGTAAAGAAACAGAAGAAACAGCTGCAAACTTTTTGAGGTAACAGCCCCCTGATACATCACGGTGATTGAGTTCATATCAGCTGGAAAGTACAAATTTTTGACTTGTCAAGATCTGAAATATTATGGGCCTTATAGCTGTACTGACAGAAATCTACATATGAATCAAGTTGTAGTTATGATTTAGAAAGGGTCAGACTGGAGTTATTGTTCATCTTGAAAGCCATATAGTGGATATAGTGAACTTTCTTGAAAGGAGTTTGCAAAGAGAAGATGTAGCCCTGAGCGACGTGATGTAACTCAGCTTCACAGGCAGAAACAAATGACATAGCCTACATTCACTGTTCCCCGGCATAGTTTTATCCAGATACTGCATGTGATAACAATGGTAGCTGGAATTTTTACCCTAGGGAAAAAAACCAAACATCAAAAACCCATCTTGGTCTATTATTTTCTGACCTTTGTGCCTTGATATCTTAGCAAAATTCTTGGACAGCAGAGGAACTTGAAACTTCAGCACTTTTGTGGGCCTCAGAGATATCTTGGCACATTCGCTACTGATAAAACAAACAAGCTGTTATCTTGTATGAAAGGACTGACCAGGTCCTGATATGGTTTTCTCACTGCTTTCTCACGATGACTGGAATGACCAATAGCTAATAGATACAGTAATGACAACACAACACTGTTGATGTTTGATATGCTAGATTGCCCAGAAAATCTTTGGAATTCTGTGTCAGCTGATCATTTCAATTTGTTTTAGCTCATGAAGAAGTACTTCTGGTGCATCCTTGAGTCTGTAATAAGTGAGAATGCAGACTGTTGTTGCTGCACCTCTTTACTCACACCACTGTAGACAAAAATGCCTGCTACAACACAATACTAAAACTGCAGTGCCTCCACATAGGCATAAGTAGAAGTTCCATAGTCATCTAGTGAAGCAACCCAATATTTGCTTTGTGTGTGTTTTTAAACATTTGTATTACGCATCACTGGCTCACCAAAAATGCACTATATAATTTCCCCAAATGTGAAATTCAAATACTGAACAGTACCAGATGCTGACTAATAACATCAAACTGCCCACTCAAATTACACGTGGTAAACAATATATAATGTTACAATGACTGCAGGTCTCCAGAATATGTAACTTTGCATCTAAAAGGCAATAACACACTTATTTTGATTCATTCCTGGCTGTGAATTTCGATTTACGTTGCTGCACTGCGACTAAGAAATTGCATTCTGACCCACTAGAAATAATCAAGAATGCTATTTAAGTCACATTTACAGCTATTTATTATCTTTGGAGCTGTACATCAGTACAATGTGTTATAAAAATGAAAGGGGGAAGCTGAAGCCTGTGGTTCATTTTCTATAATACAGAGGAAGCTACCTTTAACACTTAGAAATATTGTTCTTCATTTAAATGTGTTCATTTACATAAAGGCTATAAGTATCAGATGGCCTAATGACTGGGAAGGAAGTGATTATAACGTCATTATGAACTAATTGACAACTTATTTTAACACTATCTTCACACAGGTTCGTCAGCATAATTAATGTAAATAACTCAGACAATAACAGCTATTACGTGTTTCTCTGGTAAAGATAATTACAAAAGTCATGTGCCAATTAGTTGTTATGTCTACTTGTGTGGCGGAATTCATACCTGAATTACTGCTTCTGTTGTTTATGCAACTCATTTCTGGCTAAAATGTCAACCTTCTACCATAAACACAACACATCAGAGCGAGGCCCTGACTCCCGGCTGTCACTTTACTTCAACAGTGCTAAGTGCGTTAGCCACCGCAGCTAACCAGCCAGGCAAGCGTGCTATCATCTCTCTTGACAGGACAGTACAAGTTAAAGCTAGCTAATATCTCATGACAGCCGGTATACTATACTGCAGGTACGCTTGGGCTTACTGTTAACAAGCTAATAAATGTGTGGACACTTTGCTAACTTAACCGGATAGCTAACTAGCTAGTGAAGACACTTTGCTAACTTAGCCGGATAACTAGCTAGCATACAGCCCTTGTTTTTGACTGCTTACCCTCTCTGCTGCGGACTCGGTGGGGGTGACAGAGCCGACAGCGTGCAAAAACAACCCCATTTTGAGAGCCGACCATACGCCTCTCATTCCTCCAAAAAAGTTGCTACAGCTACGGCAAAACCATACGCACGCAAACACTGTTGTTCACAAACTGTGTCCGAGTATCCTCAACTATTCCTCGGCCCGTGTCGCGCTGAGAGGCCGCTGCATGCGCCGCCTCCTCTGCGTCCTGGACATTTCCACAAGGCACGGTGCTGGCGCAACCGGTTGCCGTCGGTGGCACTGGCTCATACAGCTGTTACACAAGCTGCTCCTCCAGCACGGGGACGCAGCCTCGGTCTGCTGGGTGTGGCGTGGTCACCTAGACCCGATCCATGTGCGCAACGTGAGGGGCGTTCAGTTGCGTGGATCGCCACTGGTTTTGCGGACTGGACAGCGATTGGACAGTCCGGGCCAGCTGGGGAAGAGGCTGACCAATCACTGATCGGTGCGTCTGTGGTGCATGGCCTTGTTGTCTTCCTGGGTTCATCTTCTCCAGGCTCTGGTTTGTGGGACCAGATCTCATCTGTACCCTTGATCCAAGTTATTAGTTTATAGTTGTGTTTTAATATACCGCATTCAATATAAAAGTGATTAAAAAAAAAGATGAGAGAGAGAAAAAGTTGCACATTGCACTAAACATGGAGAAGCAGGTGTCAGTTTTTATGCTCCACATATCTGGAACAAACTCCCAGAAAACTGCGAGTCTACAGCAACTCTGTTCTTTTAAACAGCTGTCTTTTATTAAACCAAATTTGAGGCTTTAGATTAATATCTTACTGGACTGTGACTTAAACACCCGTTTTATCTGTCTTATTCTACTTTATCTTATTTTTATTTTCTATTTAACTCTTTTAAAATTGTACTTACAACTTTTTATATTGTCTTTTGTTGCTTTTACATTTTGTCTTGATGCAGTTTATGTTTTATGTAAAGCACATTAAAATGCCTTCTTGTTGAAATATGATATACAAATAAACTTGCCTTGCCTTACTTGACACCAGTCATATTTGTATACTTAGTTCGATACAAGTTCACCACTCAGCTTATACTGTAATATCTTCTCACTTCAGACTAAAGCTTGGAAACAGTCCTAACACATGACAAGATCTGCTATTACCTTTGAATGTTTTATTTCAATTACTCATCTTTCATAAAATAAACAGTAACAGACATCTCCTATATTAAAATGTTTTTAAACGGCCAGTACATTCAACTTGCTGAAGCCCATTTTTTTCACTCATCCCTAGTGGTATCTAGCCCTTGGTGGAATTTCATTTCATTTGTAAAACTCAACAGCAACCACCGACCTTACTGTGGAGAGTTTTCAGTTGAACTACTTTCTACTGAAGTAACTGTTTTAAGAAAAATGTTTTTTTGTATTATATTGGGGTAGTGGCAGAAGTTTCAAAGGACAGATATCTAAAAACCTTTGCACAAACAATTAAAACTATCCAGAGGGCCAGATACCACTAGGACTAAGTGAGAAAATATTGACTTTGTGAATTGGGAGAACCTTCTCATTTAATCTGTAAAGTAAAAGCGCATTCAAGTCAAACAGGCGTGTCTAGCAGTAAAACATCCCTAAAGATGACAGTCTGCATGTAACTGCAGTTTCCATTGTCAACATTCATCAACATCATGATTATTTTTCTATAAAACCATAAAATGTGTCATGGTGATTGGCAAATCATCACCAGTCCCTTTCACAAGGCTCCCTGTATGGTATGCCTAAAAGACTAAACACTTCCTTCTCTGTAGGTGTGGGAAGTGGAGTGCCACCATGCACCTTCAAGCTACCTTGACGCACCACGCCTTCGTTAAGAGAGTGCTCAGATAAGCTCATGTTTTTTGTCTTTGCCATGGCCCTCATTGAGCGGTTGAAGTGCGCCGACCCGGTGAAATACATGACGGCACAGGCAAACTCATTGTAGGGCACCACGATGACGTCCAGCCTGCGATGGCGGTGGCCTGGTCCTGGCAAGCGGCACACACCCATGTATTTTTTCTGATCTCCATTCTCCTCGTGGCTCACCAGGTCATCTGTCAGAAACCCTTAGAGAAAAAACAGTTGTTGTTCTGAGTATTTCTTTGAAAGAACACAAACCTCTGGATTACGTGAGAAAATCATTTCTTACTTAAATGTGATAGAGCTTACCACTGTCATGGAGGATCTGCAACACTTTGCTGAAAATGCCCTTGTGGGACTTTCCGTCAGGGTGAGATATAAGTACATCAACATCTCCACATGTGGCTTTTCCCCGGCGGTAGGAACCACATGCCATTGCCACCAGGCCCGGCTCTATGGCCAGAGCAGCATCCCTCACCTGCACATACCCAGAAAAAATAAATCAGGTAAGACCTTTACCTTATTATATTACAAACTAGAGGCTGTGTCGTCTATCTACGAGCACCTAGAAGAAGATACTCTGTCCTTCGTGATAAGGTAGGTTCCCATTTCACTGATAGCCACCATTCTTGTTAAAGGGGACCTATTATGGTTTTCCTTATTTTCAGTCGTATATATAATGTTACATTGTCGGATGTTTATATTAAAAGTGGCCAATGTGTCAAATAATGAGGTAAACATATGTAGAAGTAATCCCTGTAAGCAAAAAGCATCGGCTTCAGACTGATTCTGAATACTCTGTTTTCATCGTGTTTTGGGGGTATCATGCCAAGCCATGACTCAAGTTGTGCTGGCACTCTGTGAGTGTTTTTCCATTACACAGCACCGCAAAGTAAAATAAGTTGTTTACCTGATGGGAGGTGTGCTGGTCGTCTGCAGCTCTTCATCAAACATCATCATAACTGTGGCAGTTTCTGCTTGTACTATTCCTCCCTGCATTATTTCTAAGTGATCCACTGAACAAAGAGCTCCGAATATCTCCATATGTTGTTCTGTCGCCCCGGTTTTCAGTGCCACCGACGAAGCTCCACATTTATTTCCTGTATATTCTTCACAATAAAAGTCCCCTGTTATTTAGTCATTTAAAAGCTTTTAATATGAAGCAGTAAAGCAGGAAATGTTGGGATTTCATCGGTGGCAACTGAACACGACTCTGAAACAGCTGCCCCTTGGTAGGCTTCTGGAAAGCTGGCCAATCAGAACAGAGTGGGCTTATCGGGAGGGGTGCCTTAAAGAGACAGGAGCTAAAACTGCCTGTTTCAGACAGAGGCTGAACTGAGGGGCTGCATAAAGGGCCAGTATAAGATAAATAAGGAGTTTTCTGAACTGTGAATCATGCAAAGCTACTCTAGTGGAGTCTCAGAATAAAAATATAGAGCTGGAAATGAGCATAATATGTCCCCTTTAAAGTTTCTTTTTTTTAATACTTAGCTCCTCAAAAATGCAAAAGCATACTTTTTATTTTGTATTTTCTCCTCCTGTGTCCCCCCTAATGGCAAACAAGTAGCCCTCTACCTGTTCCCAGCCAAATACTGGGAGGTAAGCTTGCTAAAGCATCACATATTATTTTGACAAGCCTGAGGGAGTACACATGCTTTAGTCATCTATCTCATGTGCACTTTCTATCTGGCAGCTTTGGAGGAAAAAGAAAATCCAAGTAATACTATATGCAAACAACTAGCGTAGTACTCAGCGCTCTGGAGTGAACAGGTATCTGGCTAACTTAAGATGCAGCAACTTTCAAGAGTTAGTTTTCCCCTCTGGGATGCTCCACTTTGTGAGAATACAGTCTGGTTTTCCCATTTTCAAGCAGCAAAGGAAAGCTGACACAAACTTTTTCCTACTTCAAGCCTTTTGCCTCCAGATTTCTGAGGGTCAGAGGAGGAATCTTTTTCAGATATCACACCTCTGAGTAAACCTGACTAAACACACTGAAGTTACATGTTGGTATTGAGACAAATGGGGGTGCATTACCACTTTCTCAATGGCTGCGGCTTCTTCTCTGGGCATTCTGTCAAGAAAGTCGTCGTAGTGCTTGAGTCCTATTTTCTGAGTGTTGTTCAGGTGGGCTTTTGTGCGGATGTCCTCCAAAGTGCGAAATCCCTAATAAACAAATAACAGTTTTAAGAAATGTAAAGAATATCTTTAGAATATCCAAGCTTTCACTCTAGACATTTTTTTTATTATCTGGCATATCATTTAGTATTAGTGTAGGTACAGGAGCTAAACAAGTTTTGCTAATTAACTAGCATCAAGACAAAAATGGCATCTGGGCCATGTGTGGTGTTTGATATCATCCCTCAACCTGATGTCCAGTGCAGGTTCTGAGTTCAGCAACTCATATCAAACACTCACATTAACATACCTGTAGTATTTTGAATGTGTGCGTGCCTCACCTGTTGATACCATAACTGTGCAGTCTTAGCTCCTGCACCCCAGATGTTAGTAAAAAGCTCCAGTACTGGCACAGCATCTCCAATGTGATCTAACTTCCGCAGGTGACCACTTTCCATTATTTCATCAATTTTGTCGGCCATGCGTTTTCCAATCCCTGGGATCTGACAAGCCTCCTGAAAGCAATGAAAAATGTCTCCTGAAAAATGTTCTGATTAAAAAGGGAACATAAGACAAATAATCCCTGAAAAGAATCTGCATACTTTATCATCCAAAATAGAGTACTTTCTGTACTATACACAATATTGAAACTACTGACAACATTATATGAAATGTATCTGCATTAAGTTACCTGATATGATGTAACAGGCTTGTGGTAGCTCTTCAGTGCGTTCACAGCCTTGGAGTAACTCAGTGCCCTCCACTTGTCTCCTTGGTGTGTGTAAGCCTTGGCCAGCACTTCTAGTTTGTCTGTAATGTGCTTGTTGAAGTTATTAGTTTTGGACTGAGAGGAATGGGCGCAGACCCACTTCCCTGAGACCGGCTTCTGAGCAGCAGAGTCTGGACCGGGATTGAGGCTGAGGCTAGGAGTCTCCTCTTTGTGTTGCTGGCCAGTGATGAGAGCTTCCAGGTCACTTTGAGAGACGCCGTCTTCTTCCCCTCGCACTTCCTCTTTGCTTTCTAGGACTGTCTGAGAGTAGGAAAACTATAATGACAATTCCAACATACACAGAGTTGGTGTTGTTATGTGTTCAGGTTTTACTTTTTGTTCCTCACTGCAGTGCTTATTTAGAGAATGAACAGCTTGATAACTGACACAAGAAACCTGGTAATAATTGTGTTTTCTACATGTCAAGGCAACTTACCATGTGTACGGTTTCCTCTTGCTTGGTTTGATCAGACACTGGCTCTACAATAGTTTCTGCAACAGGCTTATCATTCAGCAAGTCTTCTTTCATATTTTCATGTTGTGTTTCAGAGTCCCTAAGAGGAGAGAACATTTAAACATGGAATAATTGGTGACACTTAATTTTTGAATATATACCCACTTTTTCAATGTCAACAGTTTTGTAAATATTTGAATTTTAGGTGCTAAATGTGATGTATAGGTGAGAAGTAGTTACACTTTCACTGTACTGCAGTGCTGTCTTATCTCCCTTCCTCTCTACCCTCTGACTTCAGGTACAGATCAAAGTTGTGTCATCTGCAGAAATTCTTGGATGACTCGGCTATTGTGGGCTGTATCAGTGGAGGACAGGAGGAGGAATACAGGGGGGTGGTTGATAAATTTGTGAGGTGATGTGAGCTCAACCACCTACAGCTTAACATCACAAAGACTAAAGAGCTAGTCATGGACTTCAGGAAGCAGAGAATGCTGCCAACTCTTTTCTCAATCAGGGGGGCTGATGTTAAGGTGGTTAAGGATTACAAGTACCTGGGAGTATACATTGACAATAAACCGGACTGGTCTAGGAACACAGACGCTGTGTTCAAAAAGGACCAGAGTTGACTCTTCCTACTGAGGAGGCTCAGGTCCTTCAACATCTGCAGGACCGTGATGTGCATGTTCTACTACTCAGTAGTGATGAGTGTCATCTTCTATGTGGCAGTGTGAAGCTGTGCAGCAGGGTGAAGGCAGCTGATGCCAACAGACTTAACAAGCTTATTAAGAAGGCTGGTTCTGTCCTGGGAGTCAAACTAGAGACTCTGGTGGATGTGTCTGAGAGGAGGATGCTGCAGAAACTTCTCAGGTGGTGGATCAGTTTAAATACTTGGGGTCAACTGTTCAAAGTAACGGGGAGTGCAGAAGGAGGTGAAGAGAGTGCTGGCAGGGTAGAGCTGGTGGAGAAGAGTGATTTGCAACAGAAGGGTACCAGCAAGAGTGAAAGGGAAGGTTTACAGGAGAGTAGTGAGACCAGCTATGTTGTATGGTTTGGAAGTGGTGGCACTGATGAAAAGACAGGAGGCAGAGCTGGAGGTGGCAGAGTTGAAGATTTTCATTGGGAGAGACAAGGATGGACAGGATAAGGAATGAGTATATTAGAGGGACAGCTCAGGTTGGACAGTTTGGAGACAAAGCGACAGGTGAGATTGAGATGGTTTAGACATTTGCGGAGGAGAGATGCTGGTTATATTGAGAGGAGGATGCTAAAGATGGAGCTGCCAGGCAAGAGGAAAAGAGGAAGATGCAGAGGACAGGAAGAGATGGAAACAAATGCTCCGCTGTGGTGACCCCTAACGGGAACAGCCAAAAGAAGGAGTTGACGTAGTGTTTTGATTTGACTATAAATGTCTTTCTCTACCACGTGTTTCTGTTGCATTGAGCATGTTAGTGGCACAAGGATTTCCTTCGGGATTAATAAATTTCTTTCTTATCTTCTCTTCTCTTCTCTGTACTGTGAGTGAAAACAACACTGATGGAGTGCATGCACTGACATGTACAAGTCTATATCAAAGACTGGAAACATCACGAGACATGTATACACATAACAACAGCTTTCAGACGCTAGCATTCTACTTAAGCAATATTAAGTCATTAACCTCTTGGGTAAAAGAAGACTGTAGCTGGCTTCATCCAGCAGTTGTTTCTCACTGATGCACAAGCTCAACCAAGTGCATTTCACCAGTTGGACTCCAGAGGGCATGCAGTCCACCTTCAGTAATCGCAGAGCCCTGCCACTGTCCATGTTGTCATCTACCACAACGTGAGTGACACCGGGACACAGTGAACTCGCCGTCTGTCCTCCATTCTGATGAATTTGTCTTTGGAAGATCTGACATCTGGCATTTCCTATTCCAGCAGTCAGGATGTACACTGTGACACCATTAAAAGTGTTTCCTAAGACAGAAGAAGAGAACGAGTTATAAAAATCAAATGTGTTGCATTGTCTGGCTTCTACTTTGGTGTAATCAGTATTGCACACACATAAAGTAGCAACCTGTGATATCACATTCATCAGGTTTCTTCTTTAAAGGGGGAGCTTCCTTTCCCTGAAGAACTCTGGCTCTTTTAACTTTGGGGAAAGCTTTCATGATTCCGTGGCGAGGTTCCATCTTGTATGTTGAAGGGGGGAGCCAGTGGCCTGTAGGAGAATTATGAAGTTATTCATAACTTTGCTGATGGAATCCACCCAAAAATCTGACATATAAGCTGTGTATTAATTGCACACTGTAGACTTTTTCTAATATTGAGTATATAGTGTGTTCACACTAGAAAACAGGCTGAACTTAAGTATTAAACTTTGGGATTTCTTTGTCTGTTTATTGTGATTTCTTTTTATTTTTTGAATTTGGCAGTAGTTTTTAAAAGTTACAATTTGACAGTGATAGTGACAGTCAAAGTATAGAAGTATTATCAGCAACATTTATTTGAGCATCAAAAGTTAAAGTATGCAAAAGGAATGGCCACCTGTATTATATTTAAGGTATGCACGATATTAATCTGCAAATGTAAAGTACTAATAACGCTAGCTGTCAAATAAATGTGGGCTAGTAGAGTAAAAAACACAATGTTTCTCTCTATATTGCAGTGATGTAAAAGTATAGCATAAAATGAAAATACTCAGGTTAGGTAACTCACAATTGTATTTACAGTAAGTACAATAGTTAAGTAGATGTACACAACCACAATTTGATTGATATCTGTCGTGTTGTACAATTTCCAGTATGTCAAAAGTTAAGTACGTGCATTACTCGTTCAGTTGCTGCCATAGATGCACTGTCAACATGAATGTGTGCCTTCTGTTATTGGTATGGAAGATAGTGAGAGCTGTGGATTTTAATAATACAGATATCCAGCTAGCAGACCGCAATTTATCCTGTCCCATAATGAAATAGACTGAAAAATCAATCTTTGTTGTCACAGTTTGCATTAGCTATCTTTAGCTTGCGCTAACGTTAGAAACAGCAAAAAGTCGGCATTTACATTGTTTCACTGATCTTTTTCACTAAACATATAAATTACGCTTCAATGCGTTTCCAATATTTCCAAATATAACTGTACATTTGAAGCTAAATTCTCTTTAAACAGTAATGTTTTGGCTCTTACCCCTGTTCAGACGGAACCATTCATATAGAAAACATAAAAGACGGACAACATTCCATTCAAATGTATCACTTCCGGGTTAATTTGTTTGTTGTTAAAATGTTTCTATTTCATACCATAGTTTATACCCCAAATCTTCATTTCACATTACGCATGTAATTACTTAAAAAAAAAAAGAATAATCTTTGATTCATTCTGTCAATGTTTTTATTAATATATTTAATTTGTGCATTGACCTCGGTTGCTGTGGTAACTGGTTGAGTCCGGAAGTCGCTCTGAGCAACAGAAACATCTTCGGAACATGGCTGTGCAGAGCTGGATTGACATCCTAAGATTATCAAAGAAAACGGCTTTGATACACGATGGTGAGTACAACGAAGGCAAACTACGTTTTCTAATAGAGAGAATGACTGTTGTCTTCTCGCCTGAATTAGTTAGTTATTTTCATCAATTCAGACTGTTTGCTAGCTTTCTAGCCAACATTAATGTTACCAGGCAACAAACAGGTGGCACTACTGGCCCGGATGCACATTACACATGTTGTTTTAACGAAAATAGACAGCAAAATACATAAAATGAAGCATTTAAAATTATATATGTATATAAAACTTATCAACACGTCATACATTATCTTAGGTTTTCTAAAAAAGTTGTCTTCAAAAGGAGGTTCAGTGTGAACCACTACTCTTACAGTTTCTCTGCTTTGGCACAGTCGAAAATTATGATTTTCAAAACTATGTGTGCAGTTCTCAAATCTATGGTTATTTTTCTATGTATATGCAAGTCAAATATATTATTACAAATGTGTTAATTTGATTCAGAGATGTATTGTGTTAATCTCTATGGTCAGAATGGATTACACTGCTTTTCTAATGATCAGTAGATAGTCAGTTTTATTTGTATAGCCCAATATCACAAATCTGCCTCAGGGGGCTTTACAGTCTGTACAGCAATATAATATCCCCTGTCCTTACACCCTCCATTTGAATGTGGAAAGATTACCTTAAACTCTAAAACCCTTTAACAGGAAAAAAATTGGAGGAGAGCTCAGGAAGAGGGATCCCTCTCCCAGGACAGACAACATGCAATAGATGTGTATACATAATAGAACAAGAAAGATGAATTACAGAAATATAGCCTGGAACAGGATAACAAAATTATAGATGGATTATACTGTACATGAAGAATGTGATCAAGAGGACACCAGACAACTTCCAAGTGCTGCCAAACAGAATAGGACCTGAGCCATGTGACTTCCATCACCATGGAGACCCAGGAAGAGGACAGACTAGTGGCAAACTAACCGGCACACTGTCTAACTTGCAATGATACATTTATTTGCAACATTTCGGTGGTAGACCTTCATCAAGCAAATGGTTTGTGACAATCAGAAATCATCTTAAATAGGGAGTGGCTATAAGCTTGCAGCCAGTTGCATTGCTGTGAAAAAGTATTTGCCCCCCTCCTGATGTATTCTATTTTTGTATATATCTCATACTTCTCATATTTCCCTTAATTATGGCAAGTCGCCGAGGCCCTGAAGCAGCAAAGCATCCCCACACCATCACACTACCACCACCATGCGTGAGTGTAGGTATGATGTTCTTATTGTGGAATGCTGCTATTTGGTTTAAACCAGATGTAACAGGACCCCCGTCTTCCAAATAGCTCCACATTCGACTTATCTGTCCAAAGAACATTCTCCCAAAAGGTTTTAGGGTCATCAAGGTGTGGGCAAAACTGAGACAAGCCTTCATGTTCTTCTTGGTCAGCAGTGGTTTTCACCTCACCACTCTCCCATGGATGCCATTTTTGGCCAGTGTCTTTCTGGCAGTAGAGTCCTGAACACTGATCCTGATTGAAGTGAGAGAGGCCTGCAGTTCCTTGGATATTGTCCTCTGCTCTCGTGTGACTTCCTGGATGAGTTGTCGCTGTGCTCTTGGAGGAATTTTGGGAGGTCGGCCACTACTGGGAATGTTTACTACTGTGCCAAGTTTTCTTCATTTGGAGATTATGGCTGTCACTGTGGTTCTTTGGAGTCCCAGAGCCTTAGAAATGGCTTTATAGCCTTTCCCATACTGATGTATTTCAATCAACCTTCTTCTTCCTCATTTCTTCTGGAATTTTCTTTGATGGTGGCATCAGACTGTTTAGCCGCTTTAGTTCCTGAAAAAGTTCTATTTAAGTGATGTGTAGATTGAGCAGGGCTGGCAGTAATCAGGCCGGGGTGTGTTTAGTCCAGCTGAACCCAATTATAAATGAAGTTTGGTAGATTAGTGGATTTAGTAACTATGGGGGCAGATACTTTTTCACACAGGCCAAGTTGGTGTTGGATAGCTTTTTTGCTTCTATAAATAAAATTATAATTTAAAAACTGTAGTGTTTACTCAGGTTGTCTTTGTTTTATGTTAAACTTTGAAGATCTGAAACAATTTAGTATGAGATATATAAAAATAGAAGAAATCAGGAGGGGGGGGGGGGCAAATACTTCTTCACAGAACTGTATGTTTTGAGTGACTGATGACCTTTTGTTGAAGTCATGCCCAGTATAAAATGTTGCAGTGATTGCTTGTAATGTTTGGACAACTGCAGCAGCGTTTCAGAAAATTTGCTTAAACTGTAACAGACTTGGTGAGCATCTAATTTATACTGCATGAACTGTGAGATCTCTTTAATGCGTGAGCCTGGTCTTCATCCATGCGTGTACAGCTGTTTTGATTTGACAAATAATGTATTGAAGATTTGCAATTTGCATAGTAAAAGAATAGCAACATAATACTATCCTAACAATAATCACATTTAATGTTGGGTTTACACTAAAACTTGTTGTCTTATTTGTGCTAAACTAAAAACACATTGTCGTATTCTTCTTTTATTCCCCTAATTTGTATGTTAATATATTTTCTAATTCCAACCCTCAGGAAAAAGGAAGATCCACTACCTCTTTACAGATGGAAAAGAAATGGCAGAAGAGTATGACTTGAAAACAGATGAACTCATTGGTAAGCAACAACTTTCAGACAGCAGCCCTGTGGAAGCAATTTTCTAAATTTCAATAAATAGCGTGAGTCTATATATCTCGTGAAATATTTGGTACTTTCCAGTACGGAAGTGGCGTCACAAAAGCACACTCGGAGCTCAGGGCCAGTGGCAGGTAGAGATCGGGGAGCCTCTCGCTGCTCCTGTCACTACTTCAGACGCTGAGGTGATCAAGGAGAACTGCTCCAATGTAGGTTTTCTTCTATAATCCTCATGGTTTTGACTTCAATATTACAGTATTACAGTTACTAGTGCGTTTTTAGAGAAAACTCTTGAAAATTAAATTTTTTCCATTTCCACAGCCCGTGTTCATGCGTAGAGACACGAAGGCCAGTTTTCAGTGGAGAATCCGCAACCTCCCCTACCCCAAAGATGTCTTCAGTGTTTCAGTGGAGCCGTCTGAGAGATGCATCATCATAAAAACCTCAAACAAGAAGTACATATGCACGAGTTCACTGATTTTCCATCAAGTTTGCATAAACTTTTGGCCATTTTTTTTTATTTATTTTTTTTTTCCTATGTTGCTCACTTGTTGCATGTAATCCTTTTGTCCTCCCTATAGATGGCACTGTTTACAATCCATTTGTCTTTACAGCAGAGTGATAAACCTGTGACATCCTCTCCACGCCTCCCCAGGTATTATAAGAAGTTCAGTGTTCCTGATTTAGATCGCAGTCAGCTGCCATTGGACAGCTCCGCCCTCAGCTTCACTCACGCCAACAACACTTTGATTGTCAGCGTAAGTTCGACACAACGATGAAATTATAAATGAATCTATGCCTCTGATGTTGTGCTTTAAATATGCAGATGAAAGCATTTAAGTGTGATTCTTAGATATGTGTTCAGGCCTTAAATGATGAATGCAGGTCAGTATCATCTGAGCAATCTGAATAATTGTAAAAGTATCTCACAAAAAATAAATGTACATTGTTTTACAAATTCAAAGAAAATCCCCCACAAATCACTTGCATTAGATACTTAATAGACTGTTTATGTGGATAAGATTGAAACGTCGTTCAATGAAACATCTTATGCAAATCATTAAGGCAAGGTGCAGAATTTTTTTTCTTCCTGTCACTCAGTCCCTGGCTGTCAAAGTTTGTTGACATTACAACAATATATTTTTAAATTGCTCTTTTTGTGATATGTTCTTTTATATTCTGTGCATTCTTTCAACACAATCACAGCACATGATATGCAGGACGGAGACGGGGAGAATGCTGAAGTAATTATTTTTCTTCTCTTTTGTCCAGTACAAGAAACCCAAAGAGATCTTAACCCTTGAGCAGGAGCTGCTGAGGGAGCTGAAGAAACTGAAGGGGACCGGTGAAGGGGACGTCGACTGCAAAACTCAGTGAATTCTGACTGTGGGAGCGAGAGAGTAATTCTGCGTCGCATTTAAAGCAGAACCTCCCGGCGTCATTTTCCAGTCACATGTGAGCTCTCGTTCTTTTGTGAATCCCGTCGTTAAGAATTTGCTTAGTGCCTTTTGCGCAGTCCGATGCTTCTCATTATGTTTACTAATTAAGTTCTATTTATCAGAGTTATTACTGCTGAAATCTGTCCTGCCATTTATATTTGATTCACACAAAATCACTAAAACATATCGCATCTTTTGCAGTCATCCAGATTTATAAACTTTGCAACTGAGCCATGAGTGTGTGTTTTTTTCCAAATTGTTTTTTTCACACTAAAATCATTTTACAACTTTTATAAAAAATCTTTGTCAGAAATTTGAAATTATTTCACAACATCAGTATCTATTCTTACTTCTTATAACATGTTGTCCGTCTCCCACCGAACCCAGTGGGCTCCAATTTTGATGGGGGTCACATAACCTACCCACCCTCCTTTCATTGATGTCCTTGTAAAACACTCAAAACACACAATGCCCCATCCCTGTTCGTTCCGGGGTCACTGTTACGAGCACATCCCATTTGTGTTAACTGAATACCTTCATGTTCCTTGCATGTAGCGGGCCACCCTGAAAGCCATTACTGAAGCTTTTGGTGACCGTGCAGGCTTGTGTTACTGTTTCCCTTTTATTTTTTTTACACCAGAGGGTCACTCTGACTTTGTGGTCTCCTGTTTAAACTGCATAGACACAAACAGTTGCAGGACTTTTCTTCCAAATGGATTTTGTTGTCTTAACAGCGTCAGATATGAAGTTAACATTTCACATCTTTTGTGTTTGGAATTCTGTGTGTGTGTGTGTGTATATATATATAGGACATTTTCAGGACGAAAAAAAATGTATAGCTGCTTCAAAATTGCGGATTTGTCTACTTTTTCCACCAACTTCTATTAAGAGAAAATGCTGTCCAGTCAGAAATACTTAGACAGTGGATATAAAAAACAACAGTGCTGTTTGAAGGAGACAATGCCATTTAAATATAGATTGTTTCAACCTTGTGATTCCTTGCATTTTTTTACCACTTGTCCAAACCCAGAGAGCAAGTGCAAAAAGCACAGACAAAACCACAGGTCTCTCTCGCCATTGTGCTTTGTGTGCTTCCAGATGGAAAGAACAGACATACAACAAAACATCTTAAAACCAGTCTGTGCTGTTGTTTTGCAAATTCTTGTGTGCGACTTGATGGACTTTTTTTTTTTTTTTTTTTAGGCTACGACGTGACAAAAATGCATTTATAAATACTTGATTAGCTAGCGTTTGGGTTTTGAAGAAGTGCGGTGTTAATACTGCTTTTACTAATTATCGTTATTTTTCAGTTAATGCTTTACGGTCTTCAGAGTTCGAGATGCTGTCAAATCAAATCTCTGCGGCGGCAAACACCAACTAACAAATTGGACATCCAGCTCATGCATTGTGAGAGCAGCCGGGTCCCTCTGTTCAGGGTCTTCTTCCTCCCCTGTCGTTTGGCCTCTGATGGTCATGCTCAACTGCTTCTGGGAAGAGGGTTTCTTTTCTGCCTCCCTTTCACTCCCGAATGCCTCTTCCCAGCCATTCCCCCTCTTTCAGCCGATGCCACATTTTGCCACACAGGCCCTGATGCTTTTTCTGCAACCCCTCTCTGCAAACCCCCCTTTCCCCCTCCAGCCCCTTGCCCCTCCCTGTGTGACTGGCTTCTTTTTGATAACTGACCCCTCCTCGTGTTATTATTCGAACCCACTATTGTATAACATGCCCTTTTATATGAGGTTTCACAAAGGGCCCATTTGATCAGAGGGTTACGGTGTGCGATCGTGAGAAATGCAACTACATGGTGGTAACCTTTGTTTGGGCCAAAATGGTGGGCTGACCTCATCGCTTTTAATGCATAGCTCGAGCCATTCAGGCCCAAGTCTCACTTGCTGAGCACATTGAATTCAGTAGCCTGTCACAGATATTGCCCCTCAGTTATCTGGGTCTCCAGCTTGAAGAAGAAGAAGAAGGGGGGGAAAAAACCAACAGTTTTGGGGGGTGGAGGGTGTGTGTGTGTGTGAAGGGGGGGGGGGCACCAACAATGTGTGCTAGCTTTCCGTCCCAAAACAACCACACAAGAGAAAAGCCAAGGAGCTTGTGAATTGATTCTTTAGTGGTTTTAATATACACTCTACAATAAATATTTCCATCATTTGACGTAATTTACATTTTTACAGTAAAAATATATTTATATATGTAGAAAAAAAAAAACGGGTTAAAAATTCTCCAAAATGGACTCCGAAAGGCAAGATAGCATGTCAACTGAGACTCAGATGCTGTAACCACGAGAATATCCACAGATAGCTGCCATGTCTAGCTTCATTGTACTCACTTCTCTTTCAAACATTGTTCACCACTGAGCCGGCTAACTTCTAACTTTTCGTTCATGTCGATGTAGTTGAGCTCTTTCTGTACTTTAATTGCCCCCTGATTTAATAAGAAAAAATCTTCCCTAACGTCTTCTGTCTGAATTGGAAATAACTAGCAGATTAGATAGTCAATGTTTACATACAATCCAGTACAAAGAAATTACATAATAAGTCCACAAA
This sequence comes from Thunnus thynnus, assembly GCF_963924715.1. Taxonomy (NCBI): domain Eukaryota; kingdom Metazoa; phylum Chordata; class Actinopteri; order Scombriformes; family Scombridae; genus Thunnus; species Thunnus thynnus. Next base: position 8,519,703 of record NC_089519.1, on the reverse strand, counting down.
ATGAGGCAAAAAGTGTATGGGCTTTTGACTGTAAAAGTTAAGTTCGCTGAGAGCACTTGTTTTGTCTTGTAGTGGTTCTTCTGTGGTGGTTTATCCACAGTTCTCCCTCAGTGGTTTCAGTCCTCAGCGGCCCCCTGAGCGCTGTTGATGGGAATGTTTAGTCCGCTTGCTGAAAGGCTGAGCAGGGACAGGGAGAGGAAGAACATCAAACGGCCGTCTCTCACTCAGCAAGTGACCCCTGGGTAGACGCTTCATGAAGTGGGCCTCCCTCTGGTGCTGCTTGGTCTTGGAGGCCTTCCTCGGACGGCCTTTGCGTGTGAAAGCCATGTACCAGCCCTCATATTTGGCGTTCTGAAGCGCTGTGTAGTTATTTTCCAGAACAATCTCAGTGAAGATGCAGTCTTTTCCTCGTCCTTTCCGCTGGGAAAGAAAAGGAGGGGGGGGAGAAGAAGTTGAAGTATTTCTGGATAATTTCCAGGAAGCGGAAACATCATCTTTATTTCCAGACAATTAAATATCCTTTAAAACCTTCAGAGGGTTGCTCTTAACACATCTCGAAAAATCAAATTTGTTCTGGTTTCGTATGCGTCTCAACAATGTGTCCCCATAAGCTGTAAATCTGGAATAACATTTCCACGAAAAAAAACAAACTTCAAGATGTTGCCGTAGTCGTATGCAGCCACAAAACTATGAATTCCAGATTACCTTGCCGATCAGCTTCCCCCTCTTGTTCATACATATGTAGTATCCTGTCTTCACCCCTCTAATACGAACACGGCTCCCAAAAGAGTCTGTCTCCACCTCCAGTTTAGCTGCACAGACAAACAGAAAGCAAATAATGAGAGGACACAGCTCTGACACGGTGCAGGCATGCAGATCATGATCTTACAGTGTGTTAGACAAATGACCTGCACTTCCTTTCTCTGAATGTACTCTTAATGCACAGCAGAGACTGTGCGAGCAGTGAACCAGAATCATGAATTCCCTCTTAACCCTTTTATGATCCAGCGGCCACCTTTTTTAACAAAGCGCGCAAGTCTTCCAAAATAGCATCAAATGATAGTGATTTCGCACGGCGAGGTTGTTGTTGAATGTCTGTAAATGCTGCTGTGCTGTGATGCAGTTCAGACTAGGGATAAAGGAGAGTGAGAATACTGCGGTCAGGGACACAGCCACAAGCACAGAGCAGTGGTCAGATTTGGGCCGGTTACAAGAGTGACACCCACTTAGCATGTGTGGCCAATGTGTGGATGACTGACTGACTCTGTCTGGGCGTGTGTGTGCGTGCGTACGTGCATGTGAATGTGTGTGTGTGTGTAGAGAGAGAGAGACAGATTTAAAAGACAAAAGAGCACACAGGAGAAGCAAGGAGAGAAAAAGGTATAAAGTGAAGATGCTGACTTCACCGCTCCTTATAAATTGAGTCATACATTGAGTTGTAAAGCAATGAAAATTCCTCGTAAAATGAGCCTCCAAAAAAGCAGGCAGCAGGCATTGAGAAGTGGATGGATGGTGGTGGCTGTGGTGGAAAGATGGCTAGACACACCAAAAATCCTTTTTGGTGACAGGAATTTAGCTCCCTTTAAGTTAAAGACAGTTTCCCAAATGCTGTAAGCAAAAAAAAAAAAAAAAAAAAAAAAACTCTGCTAAAGTCATTCATAACAGGTGTCAATGACTTTATCCACATGCTCATTTCTTCGACCACCAGCGCACCAAAGAAATAAATTATAGATGGCGACAGTGATGCCACTAACGATGTTTACAATTGCTACTACTGTTTCTCCTGGCTCAAACATTTTCCTGCAGGCTGCCAAAAACGACAGAATTTATACTGCTTTTCAACACCGGCCCGCGCACCACTGAATTTAAACAATTCCCATGTTTGTGGGGTGAACATGTTTCGTATTTTACTGTTGTTCCTGACGTTTAAAAGCACTGAAATGTAGCTAAAGATGATGGCCTTCAGCTGTCATCGGTCTGGATCGATCTGGCCAGAACACACGGTCTTCAAGTAAAGTTGCTTTATCATTTCAGAGACGATAAAAAACACAGAGCTCCGCCTGAATGGATTAACATATGTGGACTTCTGTTCAGCTGCCTATTCTTTATATATGGAATTATAGGCTACGTGAATATGTAATTAAATGAGACATTTACAGGAGAGTATAAGCATATTTTGCATATTTCTCATTAATTTTCCTGTCGTTTATGGCGGCGCACAGCCTAAACAGCGTGGTTAAATGGACTCTACTCTTTTATACTTGGTGTTATGGTGGTGTAATGAGCCCTTTTATGTCTTCTCTGCTGGCTCTTGTCTTTTCTTACCGTGCACCGCTCCGTCGTCTCCGTTGGCGTTGACCCTCTTGTTGGCCAGGACCTGGACGTGTTTCCCGCTGGTGCGGCTGTACAGCTGGTAGGTTCGGGTCAACCTGCGGCTCATCCGGTCCGACAGCCGGCTCTGCTCGGTGACATGGTGCTTGAAATTAGGGGGAGACTGCACAGTGTTCTGCCGGACAATAGGAAACACATGTCAAGAAATATGAAATGACTTTTTAATGTCGAAGAATGTTTACTTTGCGACTCAGGAAAGTTTGAAAAAACGTTCATGTCAAATGTGAGGAGGCTTAAATTGGCAGTCAGCTAAGGTGCTGGGCCATAGTTAATTATTTATTATTTATCATGTTTAAATGATTAATCCTGCATTTTCTTCTTTCAGTTATGTGTTGAGTTTTGGAGATGCTTTCATGGACCCTCGGGGGTGACATTTCCCCCTGATAGGTTTTTTTTTTTTTTTTTTTTTGTCTTTACCACCGATGATCTTTCACCCCTTCTTGACTTTTTTTTTTCTCATTTCAGCCGTTCCCCTTCCACATGTGTTTTAACAATTGCTTTTTAGGCTGGAGCTTACCTCTTTTCAAGATGTTTGAATTGTTGCCAATTGCCATAGCACTCATAATAAAATGTTTTCATTGTTATTGCAGCCTATTGCAGATGTACAGACGGTGGACTATAAGCCCCTAAGCATGGCGAATACCTATTAAGTTTTACTTAGTTAATTGTATAACTTATTGTAACATTAATGCTTTTTATTGAAGTGAAAATGTGAGTTACCTGTGCGTAAAAGCAAAGCGCCGTGAACTGAAGTAACCTGGGGGAGAATAAAAACATTTAAGAGGTTTAACCAATTGCCCGAATTCAATGATTTATACAAGAATCTATTATCTTGACACCTCTTTACTTACAGATAACCTAACCTCGATGTTCTCAGCCTCATCTTGTAATAGTTCAAATATTGCTTCATGAATACTCCACTGATTCGGTGCTGGAAGCTCTCGGAAATAAAGTTCCTCCTGATGCGGATTTCAGCTCGGGTTTATCCCCCTCTTGTTACATGTAGAGGGTTATAGCCGTGACAATTAAGAGATCCAAAAACTGTCAGTGTCCCACGCAGGTAGAAGATCCAATCTCCACTTCACTGATAACAATGAAAAGTCTAGAAGTTTTAAAAGCGCTGCGGTGACTGAATCCAAACTTAAAGTCCGGTGAAAGTGTTGCTGTCACCGAAATCCCTCCATCAAATCCTCTTCGTGTCAATCACTTTCGCAGGAATGGAGGTCTTGATTAAAGTTTCAAGTAGAAATAAATCCTCATTGACTTTTTGTGACAGAATAGAGGCAGTGTTTTTGATTTTTACGCACGGATCTTTACGCATCGGCGGTAAGATGCGCACAGTAAATTACGTAAAGATGAGTGAGTAAATAAAAAGATGTTGAATGAATTCCACGAGTGCCAACGCGGCTTTATTTGTTTTCTGTGCAGTTAAATTAACGATGCTACAGCTGTCTTTCTATAAGATGCACAGATAGTAAAACTCCAACGTCACCTTCCTCCCACACGTGTATTTCTTGTGGTTCCCTCCAGTCCACATACAGCATCTGCCTCCCTCTACATTTAAATACTTTAACTTGCGGGAAAGTCAATATCCTCGGTGAGAGCAGGCGGAGCGTTCAGGCTGGAGCCAATTTGAAACTGAATACTTTGCCTGCACCTATTTGCTTACAAGTCCATAAACTCAGCATTCATCAATAAGTTTAATGTATATAATTAAATAACCGACTGTGAGTTGGAAGATGAAAATCTGACAATAAAAACTACAGCATATCATTAAGAGAGGATCTTCTTTTTTGGATTAATGTGCAGGTCAGATCCACAAAAAGTCTAATAACATTTATAAGCATTCATAAGCATTTATTCACAATCATGCACATGTCATGATATTACCGTATCTTCATCCCTGTAAAATCGAAGTGCACTTGGTTTTCTATAAGCAGAAATGTCCACATGGAAAAATTCCCTGGCATGTACTTAAGAAAATCTACAGTTACATTAACTTATTCCCTGACTGCAGGTTAGAGGTTGTTTGGTGGTCCCACAGGACAGACCTTGATGTACTTTTTCATCCTACATATGTAAGTAATATGTATTCCATGTGAACACATGACACAGAATGGTTTTCACATAACATCTAAAGCCTTTGCCTTGGATACAAATGCTCTCTCGCTCGCAATCATTCTTCCATAAGTTTTCACAATCCTGGTTTGATTTTCAAAAGTGTGTCCTGGGCCTGGTGCGCTACTCTCACAGCATGGTTTCATACACTACATCATGCAATTATATTGTAATTATTCTTTGTGACAACAAAGCAGCAGGGTTTCCTTCAAGGGAACATGACTGTTACACATTGGTCTGATAGGGAAGAAAGGGGACAGTTGAAACATGGGATACTTTGAACTCCAAACCTTGATGAACTGTGTAGACTCTTCTTTCAAATGGTTGTGAATAAGGATTCTGAAGTTGTTTCTTCTTTCTAAACTAAATATGTTTTTGCATTACAATGCCTACAGCCACACACCGTCACAGCTAATAAGATAAGGGAAGTATTGCATTTGAAATACTGGTTGTATGATTTTAATGCAGGTTATGCATTCCCCAAAATTTTAACATTTTACTCCACTTGTGCTAAAGTGTTAAATTTCTTTCCTGACTTTAAGATGAAATAAATGTCTTTCTATTTGGTTTTGTAACAGTGAGATGTGGGTATTTTCAGTAGTTAATAGTTAATTTAACTTAAGTAACTCACATAAGTGAGAAGATATGAATGGAGATGTGAAGCAAATATTTCATTCAACCCCACTCTCCCCTACCTTCATTGTTCCTGTCTGAACAGATGAAGTAAACATTTAGAGTGTCATTCACAAATTGAGAAAAAAAAACTGTGACTGTGATAGGCCTAAGCTGAACAAACATAATGGAATAAAAACATCAGGTTCTGCCTTCTAAATCACTTATCTGAATCCTCATGGCACCATCATTTAAATACATTTTTGGAGACATTGTTGCCTTAATACCCGCACTTTAAATCAGAATAGAAGTGCTAATCTACAGTATAGGTTTACTGACTCCAAACCTCAAATCAGATTATTGTCCTAATGAGCCATAGCAGATTGTTGGACCACTGCTCTTAACTGTGAGGCTTCATAAATGCAGGACCATGTTCTCTGTGTGAGCAGTATGGGAAACTTTTGCACCCTTCACACAGAGCAGCTGTACAAGAGTAAAATATAATATATATATAATTATGTGAGTTTAGTCAATGTCTTAGCTGTAAATCAGTCATTTTAACCAGTGCAGGGGATTTAGAGGGTGAAAATGGACCTGCCTTATTAGTTCCAGTGGGACACTGCAACAAGTGATTTTGCCACCTGGAACAATTCAACACTTTGTTCTTTCATATATTGACCCCTATGAAGCAATGATCGCACATCCAAATATAAAATCCACATGCATGACAATTAAAGCTATTGAGTGTGTGTTTTCTAATGAAAGATCACATAATGACTCATCAAAAGTGCGTGCTTGACCATATGAACCCACAGATTAGTTCACTCACGAGTCATTTAAAGAAAATTAGATTAAGAAGCGGAGGAAGCATTTCTGCTGTGCACAGCTGGTGTCCTCTAGCTGGTGGGTCTGTGTAGTTGAAACCTGCTGTAACAGTCGACTGTATACATTACTCAAACTAAAGTTTCATTTTAGGCTTGGGATCAAAGTTAAATACACATCTTTTATTCTCTTTATTTTCTGTGTATCTAATCTGTCAGATCAAAATGTGGTCAGTTGAAGTTCATGTGATACTGTAGACTAGTTTTCAGTAAAGTGAAAAAAATATTTTTTTGTGTCTTATCGTGAATACGGATGTCACAAGCTGGTACCTTCTGCTTACTGAAAATCCTTTCAATCAACAGAGCCAGTTCTGTTTTATTATATGCTGACAAATAAATCAAACTTCATCTACTAAAATGTGCATTTCTGTTCAAATTCCCCTTTGCAAGCAGCTGAGACTCTTAAGCTGGAAAGCACAGCACTGTTTCCATGATACTTGCCAGCATGTTTTGTTTTTCTGTACAATATATTGTTTGACAGACAGTCACATTAAATGAGTAAATAGCTTTGATCAAGGTTTATCTCTCTAGAAAACAGAAGAAGAGGTGTACCACAAGGTTCTATACTAGAACCGCTTCTTTTTTTCTATCTTTATAAATAATATTGGAAAGAAAATGCAGCCAGCAAAGATTTATTTGTATGCAGATGATGCAGTCACTCCTAGTTGTCTAAATAAAACTGTTGCTGACCTCCAAACTGCATTTCACACACATCAGTTGTTATTCTACCAGTCAAAACAAATCTTAAATACACAAAAAACACGTTTCTGACTTTATCAATTTTAAACCTTTATAAAGAATTTAATTGGAAAAAGTCTGCATTCAAATTTCTTGCAATGTGGTAGGATGGCAAATTATCTTTCCGTACTCAAATTGATAACCTTGTAAAGAAACCAAAACCAGAATTAGTTTTTAATTTTCATTTTACAAAATGCTCTTATCATGTTCTCATTCATCTCTGTGTTTTATTTTAAAGGTTGGAAGAAGAACACATATACACATGTTAATTGGATGGACCTCACTAACAATTTGGAGAAAGGCTTTTATGTGCATTTTTATTTTTAAAGCCATTCGTGGTAAACCTCCTGTTTACCTATGTAAAATGCTTTCTCCTGTTTCTGAAAGCTCGGATCAGACCAGATCATCTAGAAGATTTATCTTCAGTGCTCAGAACTTGGTGAAACTTCATTTCTGTACTGTGCACCTGGGCTTGAAATGAAATTCAATTTGCACGTTTCTCAGGTCCTGTTTAAATTGCTTTTTGTGATTGTTGTATATAAATTATGTTTGTGATGTGTATGAAACTATATGATATCTATCCTGTGCTGCCATTTTGGCCAGGTCTGTCTTGTAAGAGAGATACTGCATCTTAAGAGGTTATAAAAGACAAAAAGGTAAATAAAAGAATTAAATATATTTTGTTGAGAGAGAGTATTCACATTGGTACCTTTCTCGAACAATGACTCTTACCTGAACTGTGTTTGTAATTATTCACAACTATGTAAGTCTTAGTTTTTCTCAAATATTTGCCCATCAATCTTTACCACTTTAAAAAACCTGACGGAGAACATTCGGTCCAGTGCTGTAAAGTCGATACATCTCTTTGACTTCAGTCTACAACAGCCATCTACAATTTAGAAGCAATTCTGTCTCTGCAAACTTAAAGGACATTTGGTTAAGGTAAGCTGTCAGACAGGTTTGGCTAAAATTCTCCAGACTGTACATGAAAGGTTCCACTGAAAACTATCATTTTTTATTCTAGTTTTTTTTTTTACAAAACTGTCTGCTGCCTCACTCATGACATTCTCTAGTGACCAGCTTTTCTGGCCTCTTAATGAGTTTGCGAAGAGTTGACACAGATCCAAGTTTTGCCACAGATCCCGGCTCTTTTGCCTTTTCTCTTCCCTCCCAATGCTGCTTTTCTCATTTGGATCAGAGTTTGCTAACTAATACAAAGCTCGGTATCAGTGAGTAGGTACAAAGAGGCAATCATTGGACGCTGTAAAAAAAAATCAGAGAGGAACTCTGGCAAAGATGCACATCGGTTATTCTTAGAAGAGAAGTGACTGAATGTCTGAAAAGGCCTCAGAGCAGACTACCATTCAGTGAGAGGTATTATTCCCCCTAGCTAATGTGAGACATAAAAATACACACTCTTGCATAAGACAGAGCCAATGGAAAGGTAGACACCATAGAGAAAGAGAAAAAAAACAGAGCCACAGAGGAAGACAGACAGTGTAAAAGAGAGAGTGTGTATGAGTGTGTGTTTGGGTGAAAGGAAAATGTGGGATGTCAGGATTCTCAGTGTCATCTGGTAGCAGTGCTGCCCAAACCTCAGTGGTTTTTTAGAAGCGTAAAGCTCTTCAACCACCTGTTGTAATTATGCACTATTGCTTTGTTGCAACAACGTGAACCACATAATGTGCCTGTAACCACATCACCACACCAGTAACTCACCTTGAACTGGCTCACATCTACAGCATCACTAAAAGTTACAATTTGTTCCTGGTGTGACATGGAGGAATGATAGCATACACTGCATTAATGACATTAAAACACTTAAATTCTTTGCTGACCTTTTTTTTAAATGTGGATGAAAATGTATGACCAATGACAATGTAAGAGATTTGTTTAAACTTGCAACAATGTAAGTTTGGGTACCACTTTATAATACGACACATGTTTAAAGGATTTATAAATTAATAATATAAATAAATCCTTGACTAAATTCTTAACAAAAACACCTTTTGGTTGCCAGATTGTGGCTAGTGTTTGTCCTCCTCCAGCATTAAACTTGCTTTGTTTTTCTAGTGCTTTAGTCAAACATGAACACCCCTCCAATGGGCCTTTGACCTCTGAACTTCTGCAGGACACCTGGACCAAAATTTATTTGTTAACATCTTATTAACATTTACAAATGCAGACTTGAGTTACCTTTTATTAGATATTAACATGTATAATTAAAAATGACTGACTTGCTTTTGCTGGCTTAGGAAATTGAAAACTTGATTTTTTATTAACATTTATAACTTCAGACTTGATGGTTTGTCACTGCTTATTAATGGCTTAGTATTGTTTATAGCCTAACTGTTGACTTGATGGTTTATTAGAAAATCTTGAAACTCTTGAGCTAATAAAGAGTCAGGAGATGACTCACCAACATTTACAACTTTAGACTTGATGATTTATTACTGTTTACTTATGATTTACTAACATTTATAACATCAGACCCGATGGTTCATTACCATTTATTTATGACTTATCATAACTGCAGACTTAATGGCTTATTAGACAGTGAAAAACTACCGACTCCTTATAAATGATTTAACAGCCAGATAGATTTTTTTACAACTTGGCAACACAGTTGAAATTATTAATGGCCTATAACTGGTCAGTAAATCACTAGTAAATTACTTATTAAGTATTAATAAAGCCATTGTTACAACTTTACTGTTAACGGAAAGTTTTTTTCTCTGAACGTGTAAACAATCTGGAGTCACAAGAGTTATACACATTAGACATGTTCACAACCGAATTGGAACATTTTGCATATCTTGTATATACAGGGCTGTCTGTGACATCTTCAGGATGCCCACAAGTACCTATCAAGTTTTTATTCCAATGAGGACATATGGATAACTAAGTTGCTTCCTCCATGAATTCCCTGCACCCAGTTGGTTCTCATGAATTCTGAATGAATGAATCTGCTGTCATCTTAAAAATGAATTTGGAGTGATGGAAAGACAGCGTGAGAGGGACGGTAATTGTCCTGTTCTGTGTCATTAAAGTGAGGTAATCACCAGGACTAGAGGGTGTGGGGGGAGGAGGGGGGAGGAGGGATGTCTGTCTACCTTTCAGCAGCTCAGTCACACGGTGATGATTTGGTGAGTGTGTGAGTGAGTGAGTGAGTGTGTATGTGGTGGTGTCACCATGCCAGTGCCTGAGAAAATTGTTACAGTGAGAAAGTTTGGAAAATCAAGTCAAAGTTCTTGCCACCAAATGACGTTGGAAGCACTTACTCGTGTTTGAGCAGAGCAAAGAGCTTGAATGACTTTTTAACTGGATGAAACGACTGTCTGGGAATGACCCCGGTGTGTAGAAGTGATTAAGGGAACCCAATTTTACCATAACCCAAATGTGTTTGCATAACGACTTTGAGTGGTGTTCCTGTAGTGATATTAAATCTCTGCTGAAGCTTTTAACAACTGGTACTTTGAGTACAGCAGCTCTGTTTTGCTAATTCTTTTGGTAGGCCTGGTTTTAAGTAACCCAACAACAATTTTATTATTCAGTAAGTCTTAAATGACTCAACTTTTTTTTAGAGCAGATTCAGATGAAGGCAATGAAGACAAAAGGCCCCACAGTGGCATCCCCATCTATTCCCCATGAGGAAAGGTGTGTGTGTGGCGTGAAGCGTTGGACCTGAGGGAGAAAGCTGCAAAGTTGTCGTTGGCTCCATCAAAGCTCTCTTCCTTCCCAGTGACTTGGACGTTTCCCCTGTATTTCACCCCATAACCCCCCACCCCGAATGGACTGTGATTTACTGTCTTGTAAACACATAGGAAGTAGCATTGAAAACGGTTTAACAAAGTCAATAAAAGCAGACATCATTCCTGGTATCAGGGGGTGGTGAGGGGGAGGAGGAGGAGGTCTGGGGTGGCTGAGGGCAGGTATCCACCCCTGCCTCTCTAGTGTCCCCCTCGCTCCATCTCCGTCTTTTCTCCTTGTCTGTCATCTATGTCTGCCGTTCCTTCTCTCCCTCTTCTTTTACTTTCTCCTTATCCTTCTGTCTTCATATCATCCTCTTTTCCCTTCTCACCCTCTATATTCTCTACTCCCTCCTCTTCCTCCTTCTCTCCCTCTCCCTTTCTCTTTCTGGCTTTTTTATTTCATGCGTTGGGCAGTGGACAGCCAGAGCAATGGCTTTAACAGACCTACCTGCAGGGCTGCTTAGGGCGGCTCTTTCATCTGGGCTCTGGAGAAAGAAGCCCCCCGGCCCTGAAACAGCTGTGTGGACCTGGGAGTGAGAGGACCATGAAAAACGCAGAGAAGAAAGAAAGGAAATTCAATGGTCCTTCGGGAATCATATCTCCCCTTGCCTCTCTTTCTCCCTTTCTCCGTCCCTCTTTCTCTCTACCTTTATCGTTCTTTCTTTTTCTTTATCTCACTCTGGCTTACAAAACTTTCCCATTTTTCAGTGATACAGTTTTAATGCTCCTTCCCCCTCTTAGTCTGTCCTTCAGTCTTCCTAGTTACTTATTTCCTTCAGCATTTCATTCAGTTACAACTTGTCTCTCTCAAAGCTGAAACAATCCAGGTTTAGATTCACATCTCTGTTATGCAACATCTCCTTCTGCCACTGCCAGGATTTCACATGCTCCCTTTCAGCACTAAATCAACAAAACAAATTGAGATGCAGGAAGAAAGTCTGGGCGTCATTGAAGGTCAAAGATGGGCTGAAAGAAGGCCAGGATCAGGGCCAAACTCAGCTGTGAGAAATTCAATTCAGGAAATTAAATCTTCATAGTCTCCAAATAACCTGGCAGAAATGAAAGAGCGTGTAGTCGTGTTTTTTGCGTTTTTTTTTTTTAAATTTCATGATTATTAGGGCGGCTGTGGCTCAGCAGGTAGAGCAGGGTCGTCCACATGTCAAAGTGTACTGAACCCCAAATTGCTCCTTATGGTTAGACTTCGCATGTTAACTCGCTGCCATCAGTGTTTGAGTGTGCGGGTGACTGAGAGGCAAATTGTAAAGTGCTTGGGATAAAAGTGCTACATAAATGTAGTCAATTATTTTCTTTCTCTGTTTTATGTCATCTTAAATGGTTTAGACTAACTGTGGCTTTACAACTAAAAAGATTAATAAAAACAAATTTCAGAGTTCTTACATATTAATCACCATCATACTCCATCAGTGCAGTATATGTGCAACACATCAGGCAGTAACACCTTACCTAAATATTGTGAGACACAATTCCAGACTTTCTAACGGGCTGTGATTATAAAATGTGGAAAAATGCTCAAAATAGTGATATTATTCAAATATAAACTCAGCAGAAACAGTATGTGCATAAAAAGAAGCAATCCATTTTCACAATGAAATTACCCTATTTGCCAATGAAATGCCAACTTTTTGCAAATTATTTGCAAAGATTTATATCAACACAAATGATGAACAATAAATCTCCTAAATCTGCTGCCGTAGAAGCATGTAATCACCAGTGTCAGTCAGGTTTTAATGTCCACGTTTGTTGTCAAGCATCATTATTGCAAATAAGAGTGAATTGGGTACATAGCTGATTGAAAAATGTGACAGACCATCATCATATTATTTTAGGTTAGCTGCTGTACCGTATATGTGTAATTAATGCAAAATGACAGCAAGACATGTAAATGAACAGGAAGTTTGTGTTTGTGAACACAGAGTTATGCCTCCCAGACATCACAGTAACCTAAATAAATACACTTGGTACTGAGCTGAACTTGGTTTGTGCTTAAGTCTGTTTTAAGCTAGCTAGTTATTTACTTTATACTTTGGTTTTTACTCCATGCTGTTTACATTGTCCACATAAAGCCATGTTATTTATTGTCTGCTGTATAATTCTTATTTACTGGTTATTACAGGTATAATTCATGTCATTTATGGGATTTGACAAACACATTTTTTAAAAGATTAGGGTTAATTCTGCATTACAAGTTATTTGTAACCACTAGGAGGCAGAAAATCAGATGTACATTTGATTATCAAGTTGTTTTGGCTAACGTGTTGCACACAGTCGCCCACTTTACATCCAGTAGATACAGAGCAACATCATCATCCAATTACTGTCATGTTTCTTGTCTTCGAAAACAATTAGCTAAAAGAGCATAAAAACCATGGATGTATAAAGAGAAGTGGATGCAGCGTTGGAGGCGAGGCTCTGTTCATTCCTATGAAAGTTGCTCGGTGGTGCATGAAGCCAAAATAGCCACTTCCTATTGCACAGAAATTACCAGGATGGATGCATACTGTCCACGTTCTATGGGTGCATCCATAGAGCATGAAAAGCAGAGACTTCCAGTGGCCGAGCCGGATAACTTCCAGTTTAGCCCTGCGCCAAATTGAATGGGAATAAAACGATTCAATCATGCGGCTCTTCTAGACTGTCCAAGTGCTTTCTTGGCCCCTGTCAGACCCAGAAGTTGTAATTCTACGGTTTGGCCACTATGTCAAATTAACCTCAAAGCCCGGTGCTGTTCCTGAGGGATTGGTAAAAGCCGACTGGGACTGAAGCGTTCATTGTTGTTCTCAGTTCTCAGTTTTATTATCACATTGCTAGTCAAAATAGTATTGCTTAATTCATGTTTAAAGGATATGGCCGGCAACAAATCTCATATGCAGAGCCAAACCAGCAATGAACTCATCCTACTTACAGGTATTGTGTGTGTATCCAAAGTTTGATATGTCTGATTCCTCTGTGCCGTAGACCTCTGTTGCCCAAAAACAATAAAAAACACATCAATGAGCCACACCGCTGCACTGGCTGACATGTTCCTTCGTTCCTGAAGACTAGCAGTAACCCGCCACGGCACATGCATCCACTAGCTTGTTGTGCTACATATCACAACATCTTGACTGTGTACTGAAGTTCTTTGAGGAATGCATAATGTGGTACAAAGTCAAGAGGTTGTGATATGTAGCACAACAAGCTAGCAAAGCTCTGCAAATGGAACCACGCGGCCACATGTGCAGTGGCGTCTGACGTGCAAGGACCCTCTCTCCTGAGAGTGACAATCCTATTGCTGTTATTAGGATTTGGAGCCGTTTCTAAACAAACTAATGTGACCGTAATCTTCAGGGATGAAGGAACATGTCACCCAGTGCAGCGGTGTGACTCACTGACGTGTTTTTAATTGTTTTTGGACAACAACGGGGCTCTACGGCACAGAGGAATAAGATATATCAGACTTTGGATACAAGCACAGTACTTGCAAGTAGGATGAGTTCATTGTTCGTTTGGCTCTGCACATGAGATTTGTTGGCAGTAAGAAAAATACCGAAAATCGCCAGCCTTATCCTTTAATGCTTGTTAATGAAATAATAGTTTCATAATGTTTTCCACTAATTTGTTACAGATCTGTTTTACACTCCATCGATAAAACTAATATAAAGTGCATCTAAATGCATATAATATACAGTATATTGTATTTATGGTTTCATAGCTCACTGAATCCATTTTAAATTTCAATTTTAGATTTCAATATTAAATTTTTCATATCATATTTGTGTGGCCACACTGACAGAATACCAACTCTAGTTTGGGCCTCTGATATTAAAGGTGACATGAAACAAAGACGGACACATTTCTCATCTCTGAAAAATGAGAAAGAGGAGCTGAAGTTTTGGAGTTGAACGTAATGTCCCTCATGCATCATCACCATCAGTCCAATCTGTGGTGAGATCACCGTCCTGGTTTTAAGATTCCTCACACTCCTCCAAGAGGTGGGATATAATAAAAAAAAAAAGAAAAAGAAAGAGCAGTTGGTGAGAATCTGTACCATCCCCATGGGTACCGCTCAAATAGCTTCTCTGTTTTATAACTGCTCGGTTTAGGCTTTCTAATCCTATTGTTGTCCCTCAGTACATACCAGCCACACTGTGTGCTGCCTGTATTAGTTGATTTGTTTGTGTTGGACAGCATTATGCTTGCTAGGGTGTATCAGTGGAGTGACTTGGTTTCATAATTGCTTTAGATTGCCATAAGTGTGCAGTTATGGCAATCTAAAGTTTTAGGCTTTAGCCAGAGTGTGCATGTGTGTGTGTGTGTGGAAATAAGAGTGGTCAAGTACACAGACACTAAATTTGGTGTAATTGACTTTCCTTAGTGTGCTGAACCTCCAAGTTAACAAGTGCCATGTGTGTTTTTTGTAGTCGCATCACTGATTTATTCAAGTTATATATCATATGTGAACCATGTGTGTTTTCTCTACATGAACAATCTGTTGCTATCAACAGGCGCAGGTAGTATGGGATGGATTCAGCTGCCTCACTTGTTGGATGCTTAACTTAGTTTAGCATAAAGACTGGAAACAGGGAGAGACAGTTCGCTAGCTAACGTGTTATATCTGATTTGTGTAATCTGTACTAAAACCAACCACCTGAGACTTTTTTTCACTTTGGTTTTTGTACAGATGAAACAACTGAGATACGTGTTAACTTGTGAGCTTTAAAGGTGCTGGTAGGTGGATTTTTTTAACCTGTGGATTTCCAGTCTGTATGCTAAGCTAACTGTCTCCTGGCTGTTGCTTCATACTTACCAAAAATACATGAGAGTGGTATCAATCTTCTAACTCCCGACAAGAACGCTAATAAGGTTGTTTCCCAAAATGTCAAACTATTTCTTTATCTTATTTTCAGTGAGCATGTATCTTCCAGTAGGTATAATGATAAGCAGGTATACCGTTATCAAACTGTTTATATACTTTCCATTCTGCGCCTTTAAAACAACATCAACAGAGCCTAAAATACCAAGAATCAGATCACACATTTTCCATTCCCCTATTGTCAAGTGTTCTAAAGGCCACTTAACAGAGGGGACTTTAATAGTATCATAACACTTATGGATTACTGGCTAAGTATTCCAGCAGCACTGTTTCCCCCCGCAGTTTAAAGCCAATTTCGAAAGATGTAAAAAAACTGACCTGTGAATCACCTGGCCCTTCTCTCCCTCTCTCCTTCCTACTCCCCACCCTTCCTCCCCTGGAGAATCTGCACAGCACACGAAACCGCAAAATGTGAAAAGAAAAAGGAAGATGAAGGGATGAGAAATATGGGTGGCTGGTTAACACGAGGGGCTAAGTATGGCAGGTAACAGAGTGAGAAAGCAGAGAAGGAAAGTCCACTTTAAGGCAGGGAGGAAAAAAGAAAGAGAGGATGGGGCTGGTGTTGAGTGCTGTTGTGTTTGTTTAGTCCCCTTCAAAGGCAAGCTTAATTATTTTACCATGCTGTGCCTGCAGAGACTGCAGGATTCATGGGCTGCTCTCAGCCCCTATCTCCTCAGACCAACTTGAGGGCTTAACCCTTTGTCTCCCAACTCAGCGAACTGAGTAAAATCTCAAAGGTTCACATCCAAGACAGTACTGAACTAGCCGGATTAAGATAATTGTCCCTAACAATAAAGATAGAGTTGAAATACACAATAAAGTGTCACTTTTTGTTGATTTATGTTTTTCATCACTGTTATACACTGATCAGCCACAACATTAAAACCACTGACAGGTGAAGTGAGTAACATTGATTTCCTTGTTAGAATGGCACCCATCAAGGTTTGGGATATATTAGGCAGCAAGTGAACAGTCAGTTCTTGAGGATGATGTGTTGAAAGCAGGAAGAATGTCCTAAATCCTAAAATGCGTAAGAATCTGAGCGTCTTTGATAAGGGCGAAATTGTGATGGCTAGATGACTGGGTCAGAGAATCTCCAAAATGGGAGGTCTTGTGGGGTCTTCCTGGTATGCAGTGGTCAGTGCCTATCAAATGTGGTCCAGGTAAGGACAACCAGTGAACTGGCAACAGATTCATGGGCGCACAAGGCTCATTTACTGTGTGTGGGGAGCAAAGGCTAGCCCCTCTGGTCCAATCCCACAGAAGAGCTACTGTAGCATGAATTGCTAAAAAAAAAAGTTAATTCTGGCTATGATAGACACGTGTCACAACACACAGTGCATCGCAGCTTGCTGCATATGGGGCTGGACCATGGAGCCATGGAAGAAGGTGGCCTGGTCTGATGAATCACGCATTATGTGGACAGCTGGGTGCATGTGCGTTGTTTACCTGGGGAAGAGACGGCACCAGGATGCACTATGGGAAGAAGACAAGCTGGCAGAAGCAGTATTATGCTCTGGGCAATATTCTGCTGGGAAACCTTAAGTCCTGGCATTCATGTGTATGGTACTTGGACACGTACCACCTACCTAAACATTGTTGCAGACCAAGTACACCCCTTCATGGCAATGGTATTCCCTGATGGCAGTGGACTCTTTCAGTAGGATAAAGCACCCTGCCACACAGCAAAAACTGACTGGACCTACACAATTTTAATGTTGTGGCTGATAGGTGTATACTTTTGATTGACAAAGTTTCTCATCACGTCACACATTGAGAGCCAACTGATGACTGTGAACACACTTCCTCCCCAGCTCACCTTCACAAAGATGAATCACTGTCTTAAGCTGGACTGATGCTTGCTGTCTGCAGAATAGTTTGTTTTTCACCAGCTGGTGCAACAACTTTAAATTGGAAACAGTTCAGTAACAATGTCACAGTACTGTGACATTGTTTAACAATGTTAAAGGAATAGACGATTGATGCCACTCCCACGTTTGTACAGTATGGTATATGAGGTTGCAGCCATGAGCTGGTTAGCTTAGCTTAGCATAAAGAGTAACAACAGGGGGAAGCAGCTAGCCTGGCTCTCTCCAAAGTTAATAAAAAAAATCTGCTTTCCAGCACCTCTAAAGCTCACTAATTAACACGTTATATCTTGTTTGTTTAATCTGCACAAAAACCTAAATGCAAAAATGTCAGCTTGTGGTTCCTTGGGGGGGGGGTTATATGTCAGACTATTTCTTGGCTGGGCGCAGTGCTGAAGGTATTGTCTCGGCCAAAGAAACCAGTTAGATAAACAAGATATAGTCTGTTAATTAGAGGTGCTGGTAAGCAGATTTTTCTTCTTTTGGACAGAGCCAGGCTAGCTGTTTCTCCCTGTTTCAAGTCTTAATGCTAAGATAAGCTATTGGCACCTGGCTGTAGCCTTATATTTAATGAACAGATATGAAAGTAGTATCAACCATCTCATCTAACTCTCTGTAGTTATTCCATTAATGACCAAGCATCATAGTGCAGTGCAGGATTAAAACAGACAGATTAGCCTTCTCACTGATGTTTATGTCTGTGATTATTAGACATTGCTTCTGTTAAAGTTAACAGTCACTGTGGTTGACCAACTCTGCTAGCCAGCGTAGTTGCAGTGTTGCTCTCATTACTTTATTGATTGCTGGATGTGTTTGGGCTCAATAAATGTGTTGGGATACTGTCCAATACCCAGTTTTAAGTCCTTACGCATAGTTGAGAAACCAGATTTTACATTTCAAGTTCTTTTAATTTAAAAGACGTGGTAAAGGCTTACATTTACTAGATATTTGACACATTCATAACACATCTATGAACACACCATTTAACATCTGTAATACATACTCTTCAATACATCTGGACTATAATAGTTTATTCATGACATGACTTGACTGCAGCTGTACTCCGACTTGACTGAAGGCGTGCACGCTTAGAAAATGGGCTTTTCGCAGCTTTAGAGATGACAAAATGACAAAAAAAAGGGGTTGGGATTGTTTGTTTAGTGATGGGACAAATGTAGGAATGAGGAGCTTCATGTGTTTTTATGTGGAAATGACATTAGTACCTGTCACGACATTTATACATCTGCAGTATCATGTACAGAAGCACAAGGATTTAGAGTATTACATCTTAGTGAGTTCTTCATCTGACCGTATAACAGGGATGGTGTTAGTGATCTTGTTCACTCAGTCCTGGCAAGCACACAGCAGATCACTTTACATCAAATGGGAATGCCAGTCACTTTAGGAATTTATATGTGTTATTACTATGGTCTAGACGGTCGAGGACAGATGTCATAGAGATGTAAAATTGGACCTGCTCCATAAAAGAATAAACTATGCAAGATGGTGAAGGTGTCTGCAATGACAAAAAAGTGTTTATCTTAATACGGACATCATATTTTTCTTAAAACAAGTGAAATAGAGAGTTAGGTTATCCCACTTATTCCTAGCCTAGTATCACGTGTCTCGGAAATTTAGTTGGAATAAGAAACAATATTCTTCCATAAAACAAAGCAGATTGCTCCAGTAGTATCAAAGATACTTCCATTTATTAAGGAAACTCTTCAAGATATTTCCTCAAGAAATTTGAAGTATTTTCTATTTGTATTGGAAATATGTTAAATTACTTTTCCCCACTGGCAGATTTTTTTTCAACCCTCTTTTTAAGAAAAATAATATTTTAAGAGTCCTAACTAGATTAAATTACTTGTAAGATTTCCTGCGGTGTGACAGCACCCAGGGTGATTTTTCTGGGAATACCATTTTCTGGTCCATAACTACCAATAATACAGACTAAAGCTCGTCGGGGTATAAAAAGAAATAAATACTCTGAGGACTCGCAAAGTCACTCCTTCATCTGCTGAGCAGTTCCAGATTTTACTTCTCAATGGCATCACAGCTTTCAGGCTTTGTTCTGTGGTTTCTGGCTGGGAGAGTTGACTTGTTCATTGTCACATAGACTGTAAATTACCAGATAATATAAATCCAACTTATAATATACCAGATAATAGGCAAAATGGGCTTTGCCTCAGAGACTGTTTATGTTTGCTCTTAAAGCTTTGTATCTCCTTACAGATTAAAGTTATGAGATGTTTTAGATTAGGAATAAAATATTCAGCCTGTGTGCCACATTCATTGGGTTACAGTAAGTTCTGGAAGTTATAATAACCATTTTCTGCCATGTTTTTACATTAAATATTAAATCGTCCCTCTGAGAAGGCAGAACCCCAAAGACGTTATGTGAAATTTTGATAGAACTCCAAGTCCAATTAAGCAAAATGGATTTGCAGACAAATTTACCTTCTGTTCAAGCCTCCATGACAACAAGTATTGGGCTGTCGGCTCCAAAGACCGTTTCTGACCCTGCTCTCTGACCTCCCTGTGGTGAGGGGCAAGTTAAAAAAAACAATTTTCCCCTTTTGGGATTGACATGTGATCACAAAAAAAACAACTTATCACTTCGGGGATTGTAACTGGACAGCACATAAGTCTGTGTTGCACAGGAAGCATGAAGAGCATCAGTACAAACGCAGATGCTTCTTAATGGACAGGTTCACGACTTTTTATGTCTGTCTTGAAACAACAGTCAGGTGTTCAAATGAACATTCAAAACTGAATTTTCTTGCTGTAATCTGTGAACAACATGTGCAATGTAAGTGGTGGGGGACAAAGTCCACAGTCCTCCTTCTGTGCAAAAATGGATTTAAAAGTTTATCCGAAGCTACTATCAGGCTTCAGCCATACAAATTTGTCACATAAAGTAGATATCTTTCAAAATTGTCTTTTTTAGTGCCAAATGCCCAGTTTTTGTTGCTATCCTTCCACTGTAGCTCAACAGGGAAACATGTGTCTGGGGGAAAAAGAGGGAATTTTTTTTCTAAAAAGACAATAACTTTGGAAGATATTCCCTTGATTTAAGTAACTGCTATAGCATCATATTAGCTTTAGATAAACTTTTAAGTACATTTTTGAACAAAATGAGGACAGTGGATTTTGTCCCCCTTCATTGGCGTTGTAAGTGTATTTGGAGATCTTCTAATGATCTGTATGAACAGGAGGAATGATTACAGCAAGAAAAACCTGTTTCATTGTGCATATGGACACCTGACTGTTGGACAAATTGTGAACCTATCCCTTAATATACAGTATTGTTTATTAAGTTACTTATAGTATTATACTGTATGTACTTTTTCCTTTCTTGGTTACACACCTGTTTTACAAAATTTGGTACAGTACTACATTATTACTACATTATTTTAAGGCAAATTGTTATCAAATATCTCCTTACAGACATGTATTTTTCATCTGTGTTCAAGCGAATTTTATCATTGCTCTTAGAAGGAGGGAAGATAAACACATAGTCGTACTTTCATCCTCAGGTCCAGTTTTATTAGCATGCCTCCTTTTCTGTGTATACATACCACCATGCCATTGTATTTTAATGTGTCACTTCCTGAATAGGCTTTAAAACACTACTGACAAACAAAAATAAAACTATAGCGCATACTGTAGATGTGAGGTAATCTATCTATAGCATTATGTCATGTGATCACTGTTTTATTGATCCACCTGGGATTGAAAGCGACCATCCTAATCCTCCAACTCTCCCCAACTAACCCAGTCTCACTAATGCAGTAAAAGTCGCAGTAAAATCCAACAATTTCATCATGGAAACAGGACCCCTCTGCTCCTCTCTCTGTCCTCCTATTCCACCTCTCCATCTCTCCCTTCCCCTCTTCCTTCATCCCTCTCTGCCTCTCTTTGACTCTTTTCTGTATTTTCGATCTATTTAATCTAATTTTCTATCCGTCGATCTCTTCCTCCGCCTGGTCCCTCCTTCCTGTATCTTCCTTTCTCTCCTCCTCCCATTTATCTATCTCTCTGCCTGCTGTTACTCTCCCCTTCTCCCCCCTCCCCCTCTTTCCTCTGTAGTCTGCAAACCTGTGGAACCAATTAGACCTTGTAAGCGAGGGCCTTTTGCCCCTGTCGTGTGGTCGGTTTAACCTGCCGCTCCAAACGGACCTCGCCTCATAGCGCGACCACCACCTTCCCTGGCTCAGTGGGTGGGTTTGGGATGGTGGGATGAAGGGGGGTTGGGGGTGTGTGTGTGTGTGTATGAGTGTGTGTGTGTGTGTGTGCGTGACCACAGGAGCTCAGGGACCACCAAGCCTCTTTTGAACCTCTGTCCTCAGTTAAAATACAGAATGTAGGGTTGACTTTCTTTAAAAGAGAAAGGATGAAAACCAATGGAAGCTAGGATTTTTGTGTTTTTTACAAAATGTCAATACTAGACAGAATTGTAGAGTTACTGCAGAATAAGTAGGAAAATCTCCATCAAGTTCATCCCTTCTTCCCTCTCCATCTTTATCTTTTATAGGTTATTATGCTGCAAGGCTGTAAGGATACGGTTCATCCTCTTTAGGGGTAAACAAACTCCTCTTTTAGCACCAGACCGTCTCCTTTCACCCTCTTTTCACCCTCACCCCAACTGCCAGGAATGCTTTTAACAATTCACTGTCGGACGCAGAGCAACATGGGATGCTGGGAGATTGTCGCATTCCAAAGGGGAGCATTTTTTTTTGTCGCTCTTCACGTGTCAATCAGCGACACTATCTCCTTGTCACCCCTTTAAACCTCCCCACTCCACCCACCCCCCCCTTAAGACACACAAACACATATACACCACTCTGTGCAGCCCTGCTTTGCTGTGTCTCAGTTTAAGGACACAGTCGTCGATGTGTTAAGCACCTAAGAATGCGGCCTTATGGCGGGTGTAGGACACACAAACACAGGTTTCTCAGACTTCACACAAAGGGACTCCTCCACCTCCAACATCTGTGATGCGGGTCAGTGAGGAGCACCTCTCCTCTGGTGAAAAACGGAGAGTAGCAGGTCTCTTTTAACAAGAAGTCACTGAAAAAAACCTGAAAGTATAGGTTTCCAGCCTCATAACTCATCTCAACTGGTTAGTTTTTTCCAGATATGATGATTTCTTGCAGGTTTGGGCCCAGACTCTAACTTATTTCATAAAAAAGAATAGTCTTTGGCCACAAAAAAAGTTTAAAAAAAAAAAGAAGTTGAAACCCTCTAGCATCCTTTTTGTCATCATTTTCCAGATGAATCCTCTTCTTTTGCAGCTTGAGCTGAAATGATAAGCAGCAGCAATCCCTGCAGGTTTACAAATGGGGTCAGGAAGGGCGTACACACACACACACACACACACACACACACACACACACACACGCATAGAGGATACAGGCTAACTTTCAATAGCTCGCCTCCTCACACACACACACACACACACACACACACACACACACACACATTCTCCCTCTTACAGTTGGGATAACAGTCCTGGTTAAATTCCTTGGCACATTATCAGTGCGTTGAAAGCACCTGACTGGTATGTGACAGTGGCAGTTAGTGACAGTTCTCCTTTAAAGTGGGAGGGGGTGCTGGGTGGGGCGGAGGGGGGTAAAGGGTTGATCCATTTGATACGAGTCCTGCTGGATACTTGACAGGAGCTGTCAGTGGGCTGAGGGGAGGGTGGTGCTTATCGATCAAACACCCCTCCTATCTGCCATGCTGACCTTCATCTCCTGAGAGGGGGTATTTGGGTGGGGAGATTGTAATGGGAGACGAGGGTAAGTGCAGGGTTGGGGTGGGGGAGTGGGGAGGGGGGGGTAGGGGTCTTGTGATTGTGAAAGTAAATTCATTAGAATATCAGAGTTTAGGTGCAGAGAAATTTGTCATTGCTGTATTTATGTGGGTGAATCTTATGCAACCAATGCAACTAACAGACACTAATGCTGACATTTAAGATTTTATAATAAGCTGATGATTTATTTTACATTACTTTTTTTTTATAAGGTTATCTATCACTTTAATACCACAATGTCGCCATCCCTTATTTACGGTAAAAAGCTCTGCATTCAACTAGAATTTATAATAAAGTGTTCTAAAGTATCAAAAGTGAAAGTGCATCATTATCAATACATTCTCCTGTAATACCTGTAGTACCTGGTGCTAATATGTAAGAACTTTGTGTGTCTGGTGCTGAAGGAGTTTTGCACATTTCCTCCATGAAAGCCCAAGAAATGACTTAACAAACTGTAATAAAACAATCCTTACTAGGGCTGCAATTAATGCTTATTTTAATTACCAATAAACCACAATCGTTATTCAGTTAATCGATTAATTGTTTAGCATCTAAAATGGTATGAAATAGCAAGAAAAAACTCATTATAATTTCTCAGAGCCCAAGCTGACGTCTACAAGTAGCTTGTTGTGTCTGACCAACAGCATTCAATTTATAATGATATAATTATGTGAAAGGTGGCAAATACTCACATTTGAGAAGCTAAAACCAGCAAATATTTGCCAATTTTCTTAAATCGCTCAAATGATTAATCCGATGACTAATTTCTTCACTGTCAATCAATTTAACAATTAACTGAATGATCGTCTCAGCATTTATTCCTACAAATCAAGCTCTGACTTTGGGTACAAAACTTGCAACACAGACATTATTTCAGTCTAAATTATATGGAAAACAGTGAAAAATTCTGGACAATTTGCCATATTGTCTAGTTTGAATGATGCAGTATACAGTATATGAGCTATTCTTGTGTTTTACATATTAAGCTTTATTATGCAAGGTGACTAAAGCTGTAGAAAGCAGAAGTAGTGGAGTCAAAGGTTTAATATCCCCCTCTGAAGTGTAGTGAAATATTATATTCTAAAACTGTACAGTGCTTTAGTAAATATACTTTGTTGTTTAGAGTTACACAACCAAACATACTGTACTTTGTTCCCCTTTGAGAATCTCCACTGGGCTCATTGGGAACTCAACAGTAGCTAAGATAGAGGTATTCACACACTTTCTGAAACATTTTCCCAGGCAGTTTGGAGATGAACCAATAACAAGCTTTCTTCTCTGACCTCCAGGCTACTGTTGACCCTGTTTACACACTCTGCACATGAATCAAAATTACCCTAATTATCACATCTTTTCAGTTATCCACCACTATGCAAAACACTAACTCAACTTTCGAACCATTATCACACCACATATGAGCCCTGATAGGATCAGCAGCGATCCTGAAAACCATCTTTTTAAGCGATTCTTTCTTCAAAATCTGGCACAGTGCCACAGTTTATTTTTGCTGGAGAGGTGGACGCTGCAGCATCGAGCCAGAGCAGCATAGAGCCGAAGAGACAAAAGTGAGACTGAGGGACAACCAGTCATCTTGTGGTTCACCATAACCAGCGTTTAGCCTGCACGATCTTTGGCCACTGGTCATTACAGCACCATGCTGAGCCCACTGTACTGTTGTCACAACACTGTGCTCTTGGCAGGGACAGAATGTGACTGAAACTGTGAATTTGATATGGAAGTTTTGAACTTCTGATCATTTTGATGTGTTACTGACCTGCAGGTTGACTGTCCAGTTTCCACCTTTTAATTACGGGTTACAACTTATATGACAAGTAATTTTGCTGTTTAAAGCAAGTGTGCGAGAGCGAAGGATGCAACAAACTCAACAAGTAGTGCTCCCTCTATAACATATAGGGTCTGATGTGTGGTTAATGGGCTCCCCCTACTGTCTCCTGTTCTCTTTACAACACTGTGACAGCTTTGTGCTAAATGACTTAACATCATTGCAGAGAAACAGCCAATGTGTTAAAGCCGTGTCATGCAATCAACACTAAAAGCGGATTTGGTGGCATTTAGATAAATATTTGCTGTATTACTGTTCACACACTTCTTTATAAGCTACTTAGACACACATCCTGTCTATTCCTCCCTCCTTCCCTCCCTTCCTCCCTCTCTCCTTCCTGATCTATAAATACTCTCTCATCAGCAGAGGTTGGCTGCGAGAGGCGTCGACCCCGGCCTCTCTCCGTCCAGCAGAGCAGTGATTTATGGGGGCTCAGGCTGGCGCTAACCTTGCACTTGAGCCCTGGCAGTATAAATGATGGCAGGTCAGTGGCACCATGGATGGCGGGGAGAGACTCTCTTTCACCACCTCCACCTCTCTCTCTCTCTCTCTCTCTCTCTCTCTCTCTCCTCTCTGTCCTGTTATCATCAGTGTGATGGAGACATCATCATCATCTCCTGGGAGTATAAATAGTGCTGGATCAGGTGACAGCGCCGGCCCTGGCCTTTGATGGGAGCTTTAATTTCATGCCTAATTTCTCTCGGCACAGAGAGGATCGATGCTGCCCTGCTCATGCTCCCCATCCCTCTGCTTCCCTTTGCTGCAAAGACAGAGAGCAAAGAAGGACAAATGATCTCTGTTGAGTGCTGAGGCATTTAGCTTACCTGTAAACACACACAAACACGTATATGGGCGTCCTTCACAGGGTGCAAACGGTGTTGACAAAATGCCAGGTCAAGATGCAGACGCCGAGGTACGTTCCTGGACCCAGACGACTTAAACAATCAATACAGCCGGAACAGATAGCTTTGGAAATAAGAGCAACAAGCAAACTATAACCACACAGCCACCCACCTGTGTGTTGTGTGCGTTACATATTGCCATGGTGATAAATATAAGCCTTCTGTCCCCGCTCGCAGCCCCGGGGAGGCATTGAACTCTAGCCCCTCCATAATGACTTTGTCTACCTATCGATCCGCCTATGATCCATGTACTGTAATTCTTATATCATCAGCTCAAGCCCCAGCAATAACTCCAAGTCATATTTCGGGCCTCCCCGTCCACTTGACAACTTAATGGTGCAGGGGTCCTTTTCTGAGATGCACCGCTCGAGTTTGGACTTTTACCCCCCTCCCTCCCTTCCTTCCTTTCCTGCTGCTGCTTCCCCTGCAGGCCTCTAATTTCTCCTTGTTCTTTCAGACTAATATCAGCAAAGGCACAGAGGCTGTTCCCTCTAAGGACTCCCCACTCTGAACCACATATCTTCTCCTTTTCACCTCTCTGCGCTTGCAGTGTAATGCGGGTTAGTGTCTGGGACTGCTGTGCATCTGTCTCCGATTTGGAGCACAGCCCCTGCAGGCTCCCGAGGAGACTCCGTCGTCCCTCTTTAGACCCTGTTCTTTTTCTCCCTTTGAGCCGGGGCAATATTTCATTGTCATTTCAACCCTCTCTTCCTAGCCTGGATGTAATAGCGGGAGATATATGGGCTCGCCTGTGCAGCCTTCTGAGCTTCCTCAGCCTTTTATAAAACACTGTCAGAGTGACAAAACAGCAGCCCCTGGGTATTCGGGCACAGGTGCCCCCTCATCCTCGGGCGATTTCTCAATATCCTGCGCTGATCCTTTTAGCAAGAGATAACATCTGGGTCCTTGGACAGGATTAGTTGGAACAGTCATCCTGGACAGAGTCATAGCTCATCTCTATAGCTCTGTCTGCCTACAGTATAAGCCATAGGCTGTCTGTCAGATCTGTTTTTATAAGAGCTGATTTAGGAAGCAGCCCTTGAATCCTGAGCCAATAGGAAACCGCAGCAGCATGCAGGACCTCTTTTTTTTTTCTTGCTTTTCGATCCAGCGCTGACACACCTGATACTGCGAATCGAGGAGCTTCTGCAAGAATTTGCTCAGACATTTCATAATCTAAGAGTAAAGAGAGAGGTGGGGTGGGGGGATTGGGGGGGTTAATTTCTGTCGCTGTTTGAAAGACTCTAATGATGTTCCACCTGGCCGCAGAGACACAGAACAACCCTATACCTCTGAGACATGGCCCTGATTGAGATGTGAGTAAAAGACAGGAGAAGGAGGGAGCAAGATGGGCTCTGTAGACGATTAAAGATGCATGTTCTGTTGTTGTTCCTCCACTTCGTTTCGGTCACCTATCTATCCTCTTCTTATGCTGTTGCATCTGTCCTACTCTGCCTTTTTTTCTACCTCCTGCCCCCCAAAATTCAACCCCATCACCCTTTCCTATCACCTCCACCTCAGTCCTCCCTCCCCTAACCATCCCCTCCATTCTCTAACACTCTCATCCACAAGACACACAGTCTGTCTCCTCTCTCCTGCGCTCTCCACATCTCTCTCCCTCATCCTCCCCCACCCCTACCTCCCTCCCTCCCCTCCCAGCCTTAATTGGGAGTCAGGGAGAGCAGTGGAAATCGCATTAACGCGGGCCCTGCCCGGGTGTGCCATCCATCTTCTTTTTTATTACGCCGCGCCGGGGCTGCCTGGGCGCCGCCGTTCGATTTGTCACCGGCCTCGTTCGCTGATAACAGGCATTTGTCATCGCCTTGCCTCCCTGTTAATGTTATCATCTCCTCCCTGACAGCCGCCCTCCGCCGGGGAGCGCCGGCGACAAAGCACATCCGTCAAGCGAATATTTCCACGGCTAAGGGGACAGCACACTGCAATAAGCCACATTAAAGCACTTATGAAGGGTGCAGGCCGAGTGTGTGTGTATGTGTGTGTGTGTGTGCGTGTGTCTGTGTGTGTATATGCACCGGTGCCATGAAGCGCGCTGGAGCGTGCGCAGCGTGCGCATACACATCCGCAAACACAAGTGCGCAGGAGCGTGTAGCGCGCTTGTCAGTGCCGTAAAAGAGGCGAGGTGGGGGCCGACAGGGAGAGGAAGAGGTAATTTGTTGCAATTAATTACGCAGTGAGTGTGGCTTTGTTGTGTGGGAGAGCATTTTATCTGTTGGAATGCTTCCTTCGCCAGGCTGTGATGCTATTTGTTTGATTTATAGCTTTTGCCTGCCCGAGGCGGAGTGAGCCTGCGCGCGTGTGTGTTTTCGCTTGTTCACAATGCTGTGGCATTATCCACAGAAATATACTGTATACTGTAGTGACAAGGAGCCCTTTGTTTGCAGGTGACGTTACATATGAACAGCCACACAGCCCTTGTTTTTGGTTCTCTCTCTTGGCTGAAACTGTTCTGTCCATTTGTCATTCAGCAGCAAATCAACAACTCCAAAGGCTGACCTTGTATCACCCAGCTTACCTCACCCTGTTTGCTCCTTCCCTCTTTCTTTCTGTGACAGGACGCCATGGCTGAAAATGCTGTGACACCCAGATTTACTGCGAAATAGCCCAAAACAATCCAGATGTGATATGCTGATGTGTCTAACATGGGCCTTGTCGTCCCTCTTGTCTCTCTCTATTTCTCTTTCCCTCTCCTAAGCAGGGATGTGACAACATTTATCCTTTCTGGCTCAGTTGGGGGTTGCAGGGCCATTCTGCAGGGGCTGACAGATGGATCAGCCAGCCTAAAGGCAGTGGGAAGAGATGAAAAGAGAGAGAAGCACCACTTCCCATTCTTCAACATACTGTATGACTCCCAAATTTGCCATACCACGTCACAAATGTGCAATCCTCCACAGCCACGATGATGGCAGTTTTACACACTGAGAGAACGCTGCTACAGTATGTCAGAGCAATGATTCACTAAAGCTTCTTCACACCATGACCACACTACACAGTTTGAGGTAAATGACAAGAGTAGAGATGGTCATAACCTCTTTAAGTAACATTTTAACTCAAAATGTCTCATTTACATGTTGAGGACAGAGTTGCAGTTCTTCAATAACTGTTGTAGTCTTATTCATTCTGGGAAATGTAGGTTGGTTGTTGCTCTACAGAGGTGTAAGACATTTAAAAAAAAAATTTCTTTCCTTTTTTTAAGATGCCAAAAGATCACATGCTGTTTGTTCACGTGTTATCAGTCTCAGATCCGCCCTTTCAAGAATGAAAAAGAAATATTTCTTTTAAGGGTATCACGTGTTAAGACGTCACCCTTATTAAAGGGTTCATTAAAAGTTCATTAAGTTCATCAGAAAGACGCCTCCAATGAACTGTTTGACCTCTGACCTCCTGGAAAAAAGCTGAATAAAATCCATGTATTAACATTTACAACTGAAAATTTGATGTGTTATTGTAAAAAACTCTTTATTAATGATGATATTAACATTTATAGCTATAGACTTGATTGCTTATCAGCAGATGAAGTTTGCCTGGTTGTCATGGACTTGCAGATGTTCAAATCTCCATTTCTCTGAGCACTTTGAGGACTCTGTGTCCATGTTGGAATTAAATCTCTAATTCCATGACAACTGGGCCAACTACATTTGCTGATGAAGATCATGCAATATGATTGAAAGCTCTAGAGCAGCTACTAAATTAACTTTGTGGTGAGATTTCTTTCCCAGCTGGTGTTTCCAAGGTCTAGAATGAATGTTGAACCTCAGTAATAAATAATTTATAAACCATAAATAAAGCCAGTAGCTAGAACTCATAAACCCTCTATAAAGGGTGCATTATTAGACAGTGGTAACCTTCCATGAATATGTTTTGCCTTTCAGTCTACAGCCATAGTTCTCTTCTTACCCTTTGGAATAAAAAGCTTCTTGACACTTCCTGTGGTTCTTGTACAATGTTTTCTATTATGTTGGTGCTGGAAAACATTTTGATTGTGGTTTTAAGCCCCAGCTTTGCTCATGAACACATCTTAATTCAGAAATCGCCTTTTTGGCCATATTTGTGTTGTAGTCACCATTTTAAGTGTTATTTAGCTATTCTTGTTATGGTTTTTGGTGAGAAGTAATAAAGTCATATAATTCTTGACTTCATCTGTAGTTTCTATGCATGCAATTATCAGGTGTCATTACAGCTAAATAAACACTGGCCCTGAAAGAAATGTAAGTCAGTAATGCTCCGGATTTGTTGGTACAGGGGGGTGAATGTGAAAGACAACTTACTGTATATATTATTTTTTTGCTGTTATTTTGTATATTTGCTTGTGTTTATGTGGCCCAATTAGCAAAAGAGTTTACAGCTCAAGTTCATATTCAAACATCAGCTTCATGTTCAAACATCTTAATTTTATTTCATAGTTCTCACTGTCACTAACTACTCAATATATTATACAAACAAGTCTTGTAAAACATACAGCAGTTAAAAAAATGACTGAACAAACTTGTACAGCTACTTTGATGTTATATATTGATAAATTATAACTCTTTACATATGTGCATACATTTGGACAAGACATGAAATGACTACTACAGTAGCCACAATATTCAGCTCTCTTATGTAAAAAGAGACACAAAATCACAAACTGAGCGAAAAGATGAACAGACAGAACAAACAAAAGCTCAAGTTCTTGGTTGAGACATTCACCTTGAGCTGAACAGTGTAAACATACAGTAACAGTGAATATATTATTCACGATGTCTCGTGACCTTTAAACATAGAGGGATATATCAGAGAGATGGCCTTTATACCTTCCTTCAGTAGAGGTCTTATTGCTGTGTCACTAAATAAATACCCTACCTTCATTTTGTATTGAATGAGATTTATTCAACATGGGATGTGTTCAACAAAAAAAAAAAAAAAAAAGTGAGGCTAATAAGATTAAAACTTCTGAGAGCACTGTGAGAAACCAACTCAGCTCCCGTAAAAATGCTGTAAGATGCAGAGAAACGGATTAAAATGTCACTGATGGTTGATTTGAAACGCATGACTTCTATCTCAGACACTGTGCAGAAGCTACACTTTGACTGGAGGATCCACTGTTAAAACTGAAATTCATGTTCGTGTGTTTGTAAAAAGGTAACAACTGAACCGACAAGCCCATATTTCATTTTGTGTGAGTTTGCGTGCGCGTGTATGCGCTGGTCTTCTGTAGTTTTCACATGAAGCAGCAGTTCTCCTTGTGGCCAAAGTTCTACCTTTTTCCCCTGCTATGTTTACTTCAGTCATCACAAACCAAGAGGACACACTGAGAGAAGAAACCACCACTGATGTGTAGGTCCACCACCTCTCTCCTTCTTATTTTTCACCATGGAGGCCAACAGTTCCATAGCCGTTCATCACAGACATTTTCACATGACCATTGGAAGTCAACTCTTCTTCGAGGATGTTGTTCTTGGCGGCGAACATCTGACTGATCTCTACAAAGGTTTTGTTCCTGGTCTCAGGGATGATGATGATGGTGTAGATGGCCACTCCAAAGCAGATCGCACAGAAGATCAGGTAACAGTAAGGACCCATAGTCATCTGATGTGGGAGGACACACAGGGAAACTTTGAGTAAAATAAATACTTTGTCGAGAAAATCAGAACAGTATTTGTTTTCTTTTATAAAGTACAGCCTACCAAAGGAAAGTAAAAGAGGACAAATGAAAGTGGATGTCATGCAATAAAGTTGGAGCCACGCTGTCGTAGTTCACAGAAAGTTTCAACAATCCAACTCAAATGAACATGAAATTGATCCAAAACATGATCAGATAAGTGTAGGTTTTGCACACTGGATTAGATTATATAAATAGCTGGTTTGAAAGAGGCTTTGGAAGACTGAAAGAATTTTTTGGCAACTTGGAGGCAGAAGAACAAGCTGTAAACACAACACTGACATATCATATCACACATTTCATCTCTAACTTTGATTGTTGTGGCGAATCTGTTAGCATTTACACATCCAGCAGACACTGAGCAACATTAGCACTCATTTGGAGTCATGTTTCTGGCTACATTACGATTGTAAGTCCAATATTAACTCTCCTTTACCTCTGTTTTGATCTCCATCAACATCTGAGGGGAATATCTGGCTCTTTAGCCGTTAAAAGTCTCATTATGTTCACAAGCTGGTTGCTAACTTTGTCTGGGATAGGCAGCGTATAGTGGGTTTTATCAGAGCTTCTGTGCTGAAATAGCTGACTTCTGCTGCTGCTGGAAATGACAGCGATGAGAGCAGTGAGAGTGAGCCAAAACAATAAAGTTGCAGGTTGTAAAACCAAAACAATGAGCTGAAAGACGCTAAAATACTTTGTTGAGCTGAGGGGAACTGCAGAGTCAAGTGATCTGTGGGTTTGTCACTACGGATTCACATCACATCTAGGTATTTAAGTCATTGTTAATATGAAAATATTAATTAGTGCAGCTTTAAGGAAGAAAAGGAATACTGGAGGGATCTGTCTGAGGAAGACTTACAGAATATAAAAAATAAGGAGAGAACATGTCTAAGGCTTTGTTTTTTCCTGGAATATACTTGTTCGCTTTGATGTGATGACTGGTATCAATTTCTTCTTGTTACTTCAGTACAGATATGGTCCTGGATGTGTTTAGCTTGGCTTAGCATAAAGAGTGAAGGCAAAGGGAAACTGCTAGCTTAGCACCAAGTGAAAAAAACAGCAATATTGAAACTGTACTATTTTCATATTTTCATAACACAAGTCATCTCACTTCTTTTTGGTCTTTAATTTGAGATGTGTAACCATTCAGTTGCTCTCTGAGCTGTCAGATCAGAATTAATGTAAGTTTATGCCACTATCCATGGGACAGATCATTGCCCTCTTTACTTTCTGTCTGTCAGACTGGAACAACACCCAGGACAATGAGGGACAGCGAGGTTGTTAATTTAATTGGTATTTGGGGAGTCGCTTCTACTCAAACTACACCAAACAGCCCACATAATTGCCCTGTGTCTGACTCTGCAAGTGAAGCCACAACAGATCCTGAATGTGGGTCAAAATAAAATCAAGGTCCTCAATGCCAACTAGGCTAGACATTCAAATAAACAAAATCTTGTTCGTTTGCAATACTGACAGTATTCTAGACAGTAAACTCAGTCACCCATGAGATGTGCACACAACATTTTGGTCATTTTTGGATCAACGAAATGCCAACAATTGCACACATGCACACAAAATGACTTCTGAGTGAAATAATTTGAGTTGCACTCCATGTGAACAGAATTGAAAGTAGAATATGAGTTCGCCCTGACCTCTAGGAAGGGGAAGACAAAGCCGATGGTGAAGTTGGACAACCAGTTGAGGCAACCGGCCACAGTGTAGGCAGCCGGTCGGTGCGACTGTTTAAATAACTCTGCAGTGATCAGGAAGGGAACACCAGCTGCACAAGACAGGAAAAACAACATTTTTTATTATTTCAAAGAACACAAAATTGCTCCAAGTTCAGTTCATCTATTGGTCTGATCTGACAAGACATCCTATCAAGCTGTCATAATACAAACCATATCATTTATACACTCAGTATAACTCTATGAATCTGTTGGGTGTTGTGAAATTAACATCCTTACTTTTAAATTAGCTTATCAATATTCCCTCTTGGGACAGAACATGATATAACAAATGATACACATTCCTCGAGACCTGATGCTATTATATCACACTCCTTTTTCTGCATGTGCTTCATTATGTGTTCAGTATTATTCTGCAATCAAAAGTTGACGAGAGGAAAATGTTTGTCGACTTGGCAAAACTTCAACTTCTGAACCACAAGAAGCAGAAAAGCTTCTTGCAGGACTTGTGCAATTCATTAGTTTGATGAGCAGGATCTATGAGTTTGTGTCTTAGCTTGTAACACATAATTCTTCATTGTTAGAAGTGAAAGCTATGAAGGAGAAATATGTATTAGTAAGAGCTCTAATGATAAGCTTTCCGAATGATGTCCTCATTATCTGTGCATGATAATTGCATAGAGGAAGGTTTAATATTGTCAAACCAATAACGAGCCCATAATTTGTCAACATCTGCGGTATGTATGGGGGGCGTCATTGTGCATGCAAGGTTTCGTCTGAAGAAAACCGTATTCATCATGGTGAGCTGATGAACAATGAGCCATTAAAAGTCTAATTGCAGCAACAGAAATCCTCATCTGTGTGCTGAGGTACAGATTTTGCCGGCTTGACGAATGACGTTATGTAAACCAGATTCTTCCTAATTCATCATCCTCGCAGGTCCACTCAACGTGGTTCCCAACGTTGTAAACTATTGCCTCTTAATTCACTTCACTCAACTCATCCAGTGCACAAATGGCTGTGGGAATGGATGTAGTGTGGCAGTTATGATTTCTTAATTTACAAGACTGATGAAATACAATATCTTCACGGTCAGAGGAGGAGTAGGGAGGGAGGGTTGTTGGTTTTCCAGATTCGGGGGCCTGCTGTTGTGAAAGTATCCAGCAGGGAGCAGTGTTACCTTTCACACAGGAAACCCCAAATCTAGTCATGTATAGGCTAGACAGGTTGAAATAAAAGTGTTTTCAAGTGAGACATATAGAGGATCACGTTAATAAATCTGAATTTCATCATGTGTTTTCTGGGTGTGTTGTAATGTTTACCTGGACCTATGCAGAAGCCAGCAATGATCCCGACAACGCAGCCCACACTGATGTAGCGCATGAAGGGCAGCTCCGCCTGTGATTGGTCAAACACAAGTCATGAGTCTGAAGTCATGAGTTGTAAACATTAGTTAACAATTTGCATGGTTGTTCATAATCATCGATTTTTCTATATTTGATCATTTTTGATCATATGTAACACATTAGTGACAAGACTGCTGACATTCAGTTCTATAATTACGCTCTTAATTTGCACCGTTATTCACAAGTAAAGAGGGGTTTTCCAGACTACACTGGAAGTTCACGACGGTTTACTGGAAATAACTTTCTTTAGTTTTTATTTAATAATCTGGTTAATGTTTTTTCATTTACTTATATTTTTATAGATGTTATAGATGTTACTAGAACTCAATTATTTTCATTATCTATTAATTGTTTGGTCTATTAACTATCCGAAAATGGTGAAAATGTGGATCACATCATGTCCTCAAATGTCTTTTGTCCTGACCAATGCTTCATAATCCAAAGATATTTAGTTTGCCATCATAGAAGACTAAATAAACCAAAAAATATTCATATTTAGGAACCTGGAATCACAAAATTTGGATTTTCTTTCCTTAAAAAATGACTCAATCAGTTATCAAAATAGTTGGAAATTCATTTTCTGTCAATTAATCACCTAATTGTGAGCGAACAAAATTGTTGACTGAGTGACTTTTTGGGGAAACCCATCTTAAATTAGACACAGATGTAATTTTATGTAAATCTGATAATGATCTCATCTGCATTAAAAAACAGTGCTCCACATGCCCTACAGTATGCTACAGTCTGCAAGTTAATGTAATAAATTCCTCCACCAGCAGCATGTTTAGATGACACTCTACCTGGTAGAGGACGGACACAGTGATCCCAGCACAGCAGAATCCCATGAAGAGGAAGCCACCAATCATCAGAGATCTCCTGCCCAGACGCTCGATAGTAAAACACTGCAAGATGGACAGAGAGGCAGGACCTGCTGTCATTGGCGGGCAACATGAGACGTCATCCAGACATAAGAAACACTTGACTTTTTTATCCTCTGATTATTCATTATAGACCGTTTGATGCTTACTGGTGTATGAAGCACTACAAACAATAAGCCTTTTGGCCAAATCTGGAACATTTACATCATAATGATGGTAATTAATGTGTACTGTCCCTGATAAATACATATATTCAAGTAAAAGTTTGGCATATTACTATAATTTAGATAAAACATGAGAAACTATTTTGTCTTTGCTTAGAATATACATTAAAAATCAATCTCTTGCAGAATTAATAAGTATCAACTGTGCAAGTGAGATTTATTTCATTTGATGATTATGATTATATTTATTTTTTATATATTTTCACAACTCTGCTGCTTATTATTCAGTCTATAAGATAATAGTCGAGGAACAGACTATAAACTGACAATTTAAAACCAGAGCAAACTCACATCAACAGTTAATTTAGTCTTTAGTTTTTTTAAAAAGCCCATCAACAAGATATTTGTTTTACAACATGAAACAGCACATCGCACATTTGCAATGCTTTGTATTTTTACTTGACTACGATTCGTTGATTGATCAGTTAACCTGTAATTCTAATTCTGTCATTTAAGCACACCATAGAAAGCAATATAAACAGTCTGTATAATATATAATAGTGATATACTGATGTCATCTTAGTGTTTTAAGTGTGATGATGTTTACTCACCCCCAGCATCCCAGAGATGACCTCAATGGCACCAGTTCCCACTGTTGTGTACTGAATGTGAGGTTCTGGGATTCCTGCGTTCTTAAATATGTCATTTGTGTAAAACCAGATCTGAAATTGACAGCGACAGGAAGTTGATGAATGTATTAAAAGTGTTGGACCACACACATATGCACATCCACACACATAGACAGATGCTTTGAAACTCTGAGTTTGTCTTTTTTTTTTCTTCACTCTGCTTATTTGGTGTTTCCACGTGATTCATCATAGTGATCATTATCATCAGGCTGACCATCACTCATGCATTTGAGATACGGTGTTTCATCAGTATGGACTTCTGACAAGTGCTCCCCTTGAAATTAATTTTATGTATTCTCATTAATCACACTTTGCTGATGCAACATCCATCATTGATGAGGTGTGGACAAGATCGTGATCGGTGCGGTTAAACGCTGTCTTGTTGATTTAGTAACCATATGTGTAGTGATTCATCACCATTGCAGCCTACAAGTATGCATACACACATGCCTATATTAAAACACCAACAATTTTAAAAAAGTAAAAGAGTTGGGACCAGATATATCTTTTTGAAACACATTGTCTCGAAAACCTATAAAATAATGTGCTATAGTTCCTCCTCAATGAACTGAAATCCACACTGGTGACTTTCTGTATAGAACTGTAGCCTGAAACAGTTTTTCTATTTCCATATTTCATTTTTCATTAATCTTCTGTCCATCTTCATATTTTAAGTAAGTCTTGTGATGGCAACAGGATGCGTGGAGCATTTTTTTTCCCTCTGAGGCCAGACAGAGGCACCTTGAGGGCATCATGCATTTGCAACTCAAAGACTCAGCAACTCAACTCTAAAATCTTCTTGGATCTTTGGGCTAATTCTCCTGTCACAGCGAGTGAGCTGTGTAACGCTCTGTGAATATGTTGATACTTATGGCCACAAGTCTTAGATGTCCACTTGATAAATTTCCACTGCATCAAAGGTCCAGTCAGGGTGCATTACATGATAATATTTCAGTACAAAAACTGCACAGGTCTGTACATGAACAGCATTTCTGTATTAATGGGCATGTGACACCTTAGTTGTGTAAGTCTTTGAACTTGAGCATAAAAAAGGTGTGATTGCCAGATGGAGACACTGCATTCATGTTGAAAATGTTTGATTTTAAAATTAATCTTGATATCAAGACTTCAACTGACTCAGTTTTGTGTTTCTTTCCTCCATGTTTTTGAGATAGTTTTGCTCAAAACAGGCATTTTCGGTGTCGTAATGGTGTTTTGTGTTCCTGCTCTTTATTATGGCTACTGTTTCATTGTAAATCAAGCCCAATGGACTCATACTTCCCTCGGGCAAAATGATCTCGTATTTCTCAATCAACCCATCCTTAAATTCATGTTTAATGCCATGAACCCTGTCTCTGACTGTGTCACACTCCACTGCAGACTGCTCTGGTTTGCATTACACTTGAATGCCAAAAAGACAACATCTGCAAAAGTGCAGATATACCATTCTTGACAGTAACCTTCACCCTGCTTCAAGAAACTGTTCTTAAGAAGAAGAGACGGGACCAAGTGCAGCCTTATTAGTTCACAGCCAACATGAATGAGCTTGACTTCATGCAAAATGAAGGAACAAAGCTCTCGCTCTCAATGCATTGGAATCCAAGTAAAAACTGACCACTCATGACTCTCCACCTTTCAGCTAGATCCCAATCAAACAAAAGAACTAAGAGAACAAGTGATTCTTGTTGCTCAGCTAGTCACGACCTGAAACAGCTGCTGTTTTATGAAGTCACCACTGAGATAGCTACAGTAATAACTTAACTGTAGATTGATGGACTGGTGAAGGTGCAGGAGAAATAAATCTGTCAAAATTCTGTCTTTGTTATAGACAGGTTCCAGATATGCACATCCCCATCATAACTCCACAAAATTGGTGCTACATTCACTGTCAAAGGATCAGATCCTTTATTTTTTCTTGCTGATCATCTTGCAACTTGTTCGTCTTATTGCTGTCTGTGCCAGAGACATTAGAAATACCCAAGATCATAGGAACAACGTGCACATTTTTGCCTTAAACTCTCTTGAAAAATCATATTTTGCATTTTGTGTAACAGATTTATTGCACACTGAGATTACATGTTTGTTCCTCTGCATGTTTGAAGCCTCCCAGTGCTCCTGACTGGAACAGCTGGGACAGTGGGACTCAGCGGGGTGTACCCCTGCTGGGAAATGGTGCTAACATGTGAGCCTGCATGCCTAGAGCTTCCATCCACATGGAGCAATGAGTACAAGAATGTGTTTGTCTGTGTGGAGGATGGGTGGACCTCCCTACTGTATGTGAGGCAGCGCTAAGAGAGAAGACCAGGAGATAATGAGGCGTGGTCCCGTTGCCCCCTGCTTAGTCACTCAGTGGCTGCATGTGGGACTGTGATGTATGGACAGGAGAGAGTACAGATGGGAGGAGCACAGCTGGGAACTCTCATATAATTGTGCTGTCATTGTGGATGTGCAAAGACTGTGCATACACACAAAGACGGAAAAAGGCAACGATGCTTTTCCCACTCACCGCATCAATGCCAGACAGCTGCATGCCGATGTTGACCACCACAATGGTGATGACCTGCCAGCGAACACAGCGGTCCATGAGCAGGCCACGGACGGAGATAGTCTGGATGGAGGACAGTGAACGCTGCTCCTCCTGCATCTCCTCAACCTCTGCCTGGATGTTTCCTTTAGTGCGGTACCACTTCAGGGCTAGAGGAAAAAGACAGCACAGAAAGAAAGGCTTTTACTAGTCTGGAAGACCAATAAAAATTCACTTTATAGAAGAAAGGAAAGAAGCTTTGATATCAAAATTATGAAACAGAGTAACATTGACAGGTTCAGTCACCTCCGTACATTTAATGTATGCCATGACAAGAGCTGACAACCATTTTTTCCATCATTAGATGCAGATTGCTCCAGCAAGCAAACTGACTTAAATTTGTCATCAAACATCATCTAATCAATGAACCTGCACCACAGAAATTTCTGGCTACAACCCACACTGTATTAGCTGACACGTTTTAGCAATTAAAAATCCTATTCTTTGACTTTTCAAATGGCTATTTTCATATTTAGCTGTAAAGCAG
Source organism: Thunnus thynnus (assembly GCF_963924715.1). Classification (NCBI taxonomy): domain Eukaryota; kingdom Metazoa; phylum Chordata; class Actinopteri; order Scombriformes; family Scombridae; genus Thunnus; species Thunnus thynnus. The sequence continues at coordinate 8,480,352 of NC_089519.1, read as the reverse complement.
ATAAACAACGTTGAATTGAGCATTTAAAGTTTCAGCTTTAATCTAAGTTTAAAGCATGTGAAGCACATTGTAACACGTACAGTAAGTCAAGTAATTTAAATAAGGAGCTGAGCTGCACAACGTGGACATTTATACATTAACAGCAGAGATGGGATTTTATGTGATGATCTTTGAATGATGATCATTTTAAAGAAGAATTGTGGGTTGTTAAGAGAAATTATGAGTCTTTACATCATGTGATCAAATATTTTTAAACATTTAGAAGTGAAGAATATTAAGAATCCACTTTCTTACCTGCAATAGTGGCGTGAACGTTTCCCTTCTCTATCAACAGGTACCGCGGACTCTCTGGAAACCATGGCAACAGCATCAGCTGTACCATGGTAGGAAACACCACAAGGGACAGGAGCAGAGGCCAGTGCTCTTCCTGTGTGGAAAACACAACATTTAAAACTGTTAAGAAAAAATATTTATACAGATGTATGTGTATTTATACAGATAATTCAAGATTATATAGAGCAGCTTTCACTATTCCACATATCATCTCTAACACGTATATCATCTAAAAAAGGATGTAAAAGCCTCTCCAGATGGGATGAACCAAAAAGTAGAGAGTGATTAGGTCTTGACAGACTAAAATCTTTGAAATCCTTTGTCTTATTTTAGCTTCATTTTTCTGTGCAGCTGTTCCAAACATTAGCATTCCTGCCTCCTCTCTATCAGACGTAAGTGTGGGCAGATGGAAAGAGTGTTGGCTGATCCAGATCTACTGCATACAAGAGGTAGAAATATGAAGGAGGAAGAGGAGAGCTGAAGGCCAGCTGAACATGTTACACACAGAACCAAATAGACGACTGATGACAGGACTAGCTGCCTGAGCTAATAATCTGTCCCTATAAATCACTACCAGAACTTCATCTTATATCAAAAATCTGAACTATGTCAAGTATTGATTGAATAATTGAGGCCAAACGACATTTGAGAGTTCACAACCATGTGATGGAGTCGACCTGTGTGGAGGTTTTAATGACATGATGTCAGTACCTTTCCCAGTGTTTCATGGAGCCCCAGGATCTGAGCGATGAAGACCCCGAGACAAATGTGGATGCTGGGAACGAGGCCCAGGAAGCCTCGCAGGTTCTTGGGGGCGATCTCACCGAGGTACATCGGCACAACACTGAGAGAGATACCTGTTGAAACGAATAGAGAGAGAGAGATCACCACTGACACAACTTTAATGTATGTTTTTTTTTAAAATTATTTTCATCATAAGTCAAGTTTTTCCAACAGTTATTTATGCCTAGTTTTGTTTACTAGCATGTGCACCTTAAACATCCCCTCCAGACAAGATTTATGAACATATTTATCTCCCTCATTGAAAAATCTAAAATCTATGAATATGCATACTGGACCATGATTCCAAACTAGTTGTGATATCACAAATCATGCTCGCCTTAAACTCAGATTCACGTTGAGCACAGAAAAACTTTCCACTTTCAGAAGATGAATGTGAAAACAGCCTTCTAGTGTCAAACTCTGCACATACATCATTCTGTGCAGTGAAGCTCAAACATCCGGGTGACATGACAATAAGCCAAACACATTTTTGAGTGGAAGAGGACTATTTATAAAATGGATAAAAAAAACACTTAGTATTGCATAGACAAGATATAATGAACAGAAGATATCAGAAGCACTTCCATTGTAAACTGCAAACCATCAGACTCAATTCTCAAGTCTATAGTATATAAAAAAGCAGCTAAAACTTCCCTTTTCTTACATTTATAATGCTGCTAATTTCTGTTTTACTTTGATGAGACACTGGGATTCATTCCGGTCATTGAGGAATCGGGCGGGCCTACCTGAGTGGACTCCTGTGATGAAGCGTCCAATGATGACCATCGCTGGCAACCTGCATGCTCTGCTGAAGCCCATAAGAGCTCCTCCTATAAACACCAGCACAGTGGATCTCACCAGCGTCCCTTTCCTGTTAAAGACACAGAATAAGATGTTAGTAACTGTCAGAAGCCGTACTGACTGCAACACAAACATACACTGACATATGTTAAACGCACAAAAAACCATCTGTACACACACACACACACACAAACTAACCTTCCATATTTGGTTACAAGTCTGCCCACTAGCAGGGCGCCAGTCATCCCACCAATAGCAAAGATGGACACAGTGAGGGAATACAGGACGGTGAGGAGTTCCTCATCCGGAGCCCAGTCGTAAGTTTCTATCATCGTCTCATTGTAGAAGTCTTTGATGTACTGGTAGAAGAAGAATTCAGTTCATTACAAAAAAAATACAGAAGAAAGAAATAATTGCTGAACAACATATAATCCCTACACCCCTGGGCCATCGTGTCCATCACTCCAGTAGACCTGGAGTGTGAATATGGTGGCCATGAAATTTGACACCTCATCAACTATTTCCCACAGTGCCACACATCCAAATGTCTACATTCGTCTTGCCGTTTCCGTTACACTGGGGGGAGGGGGATGGGACGAAGGGATGTTTTAACCGGCGTGAGAGACAGCCATCTTCACGCACCTTATTCATGTGATTTTAGACCAGACAGGAAGTTCATCGAGCACCCACAGTCAAAGTCAAATGGAATTTGATGGGAAAGAGGCCATAAACTGCATGCTTGATAAAAATGAGAGCACTTCTCCTCGTGGTGTGACAAAAATATATTGCAAGAGCCGACAACATTCTTCAGATTTCTTTCAGGTTTATCTGACAGTGTGAAGATTTCACTGAGATCCAGCTGTCCCGGTGAATCAATTACATTAAACCTAATTTTGCTCAAGAGACACAATTTATTCATATTCTGTGCGAGAGACATAACAAAAACTAGACCAGAAAAATAAGGGTTGATTTTGATCTGAATTAACCGTTGTAGTATTTACGCTAATCAAGCCTGAAAGATGGATTATTTTGTATCATTTTGTAAAACAGTGTGGATAGAGAAGGAGGGAGTGGGAGGTCTTGAGGGAGTCCCGTGATGACAAGAAGAGAGATAAATTTATATTTGTCAAGATTTCATGGGACTGTCTCCAATCCGTCCAAAAGATTGTCATCATCTCCATCATGTCTGATGATGGTGTTGTATAAACTGGCTAGATAAAAACTGACCAGTTAAATGTTTATAAATGATTAAAATCATTTTGTTAAATATTCCTTCTGTCTAAAGGCTGAAGAATGTATGAAAAAGAGAATCAGAGTGAAACTAATCAATCACTGAAACCATTTGATGTCGACACTGAAACACATCTTCACTGCCACTACTGCACCGCTCCTTCCATGAGAACGCTCCTCTGCTGCAAATGCATCAAAGGGGAAAACATACAACAAAAACAGAGCTCTATTGTAAGTCAAGATACCACACGACACGAGTATTATAATAATCAACTAACTGTGCGATAGTATTAAATCATTCGATCTTCCACGTTGATATCTTTGAAACCAGTCGTATGATCGTTCTTCTCTTTCACTATTTTGTAGACGTGAAGAGGACATGACTTGCCTCGGAGCCCAAAATCTCCCAGTAAAGTATATCTTATCTTATCTTATGACTGGTCACACTGTTTTTATTATCTATTAGTTCTCTGTGCAATACTACGCTTGTGTTTTTATACTTGTACCCACAACTATTAATTCTCATGTGTTTATTCATTTATTTAGTGATTTTTATTTTTTATATTTATATTAGGATTGATCTTAATGTGATTGTAACTGTCATCTTTCTGTTTATCACTTATCATTCTTTGCTACTTTTTTGTGATTTTTGTTTACAGGAGCCACACCGGTGATGTAGTGAACAATTCACAACACATTTTACTGCCCTCTCTGCTAAAACAAACTTAGTGGATTTGAATTCCTTTATTTGACCGATGTCCGACTTCAGCTGAGCCAGTGTCACATGATGCCAATTTAATTTTTTCCAGAAGAAGAAAGGCTCAGAGAATACCTGCCAAACTGGCTAATAAGAAAGTTGCTCATTATTGACCTGGCCTTGACTTTTGTTCTGCTTAGCTCGCTGAATCCTGCTCCCTTCCCTCAACCTTCAAGTCCAAATTAAATTACAAGGCCAATACATTCTAATTAAGGCTCACTGATACATAATGATTTCAAAAAATGCAATACACATTATTGCCTTTCAAACACTAAATCAGTCCTCTTGTGCCATGGCTATCTGCCAGAAATAGTCGAGGGAGTCTGTGACAAGCTGTCGGATAATATAATCTAATAATTGAGACACATGACAGCAGACCATTAGTTCTTAATGTATCCTATTAAAAAAAACATTTTTCTCACCTCAAGACCAACTGAACCTTCTGCCACACCTAAAATTTGATCTGGAGCACACAGGCGTAACTAATGTCAGATGACACACAGCAGCCAGCAGTGAATGCTACAAAAGGGCACTGAAGTCACATGGACCATGGTTAAAGGTTTGACCTCACCAAATTAGCAACAACTTTGTATGTGTGTGACACTGAGCAACAGGCTCTAATTGAAAGAGGAAATACAACACAGGTCAGAACTGTTCCTGTCTGTGCTACCAAGAAAAGGTACCCAATGTGATGAAATCTTACAAGTGACAGAGAGAAAAGTTAAGCTGTGTATGCTGCTGTTTATCAGATGAATAGTGCAATGTTTTGGGAAATTGTTCACTTTCTTGCTGAGAGTACGATGAGAAAATTGATACTTGTCTCATACTTTTCTGTTTTTAAAACTGAGAGACGGTTAGCTCATACTCATACACCAACAGAAACTTAACAATGACAATTTGTGGTTTTTACGTGCTGTAAGTATTTCTTAAAGTCTTAAAACAATAGTCGGGTGTTCATATGAACAGTGAAAGAGGTTTTCCTCGCTGTAATCATTCCTCCTGTTCATACTGGCTGTTAAAAGATCCCCTTCAAATATGCTTTCAATGTAGGTGATGGAAGCCAAAATCCACAGTGTATCCACAGACATTTTGTGCAAAAATGCATTTAAAAGTTGATCTGAAGCTTCAGCAGTCTAAGTTAGTCATATCAAGTGGATATCTGTCACATTTACAGTCTTTTTAGCATCAAATTCCCTCTTTGCGTTTCCCTGTTGAGCTGCGGTGGATATATAGTAACAAAGAGGGACTTTGGCACTAAAAAGACTGTAATGTTAACAGATATCTACTTGATTTGACTCATTTGGTCGATTGAGGCTTCGTATTAGCTTCAGATAAACTTTAAAAAACATTTTTGCACAGAAGGAGGACTGTGGATTTTGTCTCCCATCACTTACATTGTAAGTGCATCATGAAGGGATCTTCTAATGTCAGTATGAACAGGACAAATGATTACAGCAAGAAAAACCTGTTTCATTGTTCATTTGGCCACCTGACTATTATTTTAAGACACTCGAAGCTGCCCTTTAATGAACAGTTTATCCATCTGCCATCTTGTCTAACTCTGCAAGAAAGTGAATAAACGCATCTCCAAAAATGTCAAACAATTCCTTCAAAGCCATTATGTGTAAAATGTTAAAATTCCCCCACAGTGGTAGAATAAAAAAGACAATAAAAATGTATATTATAATAATTTTAAAAATGCTATAAATCACAAAAAAATGTTCCTCACATACAGTTTTAGCTTCCTGATATTGTTCATATATCTCAATCTAACAGAATAATAGATCAAAATGAGGGAAAAAAGTTGGAAATGAAATCCAGCAGGAGCACATCCTTCCATGTAAAGCCCCTCCGAAGCATAGTACAGTATAGTAGCATGAGATGTGACTCTATAGCTCACATGCTTCCATGTGGGACGGTCCATGGTTAAACAGGAATGGCTCACAGCTTAGTCACTGCACCGCGGCAAATCAAACATCGAAGGGACAGAACAGAGCACATGATGGATAAAAAAACGTCAGAACATCGATGACATGGTGAGATGAGAAGAAGCTTCTAGATTTGACACACAAGCCTGCATGACTCCACTTGACAATGAAATACAATCGGACCCCCATTATGAGCTAGTGTTCAACTTTGGGGAGATCAAATGTCATCCACCATCGCCCCCAGTATTGATACATACTGGGAATGTATGAGTTTCTCCAAAAAATCATGAAAAGTATTTTAATGTTCATGTCCATGATGACGATAGCAATAAGACTGTTTTATTAGCAATAAGATTGAGAATGATGATGATGATGATGTTTTTGATGTGATGGTGACACAAACCTGTGCAGGAGAGTTGACAACAGCCAAATTGAAGCCATAGAGCATGGAGCTGCCAAACGACGCCAAGATCGCCACCGCCAGCAGTGACTTGGTAAGATGCTGAGGAGAAGATGAGGCGAGAAACAAGTGAGATACTGAGAGAAACTACACAGTAAAACATTTAAAGTCATGCAAGAAAAACAGCTAAATAGTTAATAAATAGTAATAAACAGTCTAATTTAATGTGAGATCACACCAGAACTCAGGTATAAGGTTTAAGTACTTAAGTACTATAGCTTAAATAAAAAGATCTGAGCTGGATATTCATAAAATTATTTCATGGCAACCAAAATACACACCAGTCAAAAGTTTGGACACGCTCTCTCATTCAAGTGAATGGGAGGGTGTGTCCAAACTTTTGAATTTGACTGTGACTGTTCAAAACTGGGAAAAAATTGCCTTGTGGGAAAAAAAAGACAGAATATGGACTAGTGAGAAGATTGAAAGCAAACTGTTGTTTCCATTTTCACTCTATTTTTCTAGAATTGTGTGCAGCCTGTACAGAAGATTAGCACATTATGTGTGAGTATTTAACAGCATCATGAGGGTATATGTTACATATGAGTCTGTGATCTCTGGACTTTGTTACAGCGCTCGACAGGCACCAAGCAGCACGTGACTAAATCAGAAGACGTGAAACAAACTGGACACAATCCAGATGCAACTGGCCTGCTCTGGTTGTTTCAGCTTTGGGAGAAACACTTTGAATGAGCTAAACAGATCAACACAGTTAAGAGTGGAGCGCCAATGGCTCCACTTTTCAGGCACTAGCTGAGCTCCAGAGGCACTTGAAGGGCAAAGAGAGAATTTGGTGTCACATACACGTTATAAAAAGTCACATGAGCTCCACTTTGTCTTGGAGACGGACGAGGTACTGTATTTTCATTAGGAACGGCCTGCAGCTACCCTCTTGGCTGCCATCCTAAATTCCAGCACACTAAGCTTAGCTGACCTCCAAGTTAGAAGGTCGGCTGGATTATTATGTGTTTTTGAATGTCCATAACTTCGGATGGAGGATGGAGAAAAATGTTAGTTGTGTAAATGATCATACAAAAATCCCATCCTTTAACAGATCCCATATAGCAGAACAAATGTGAAAATACAGGATGTTTGGTTGGTTAACACCAAGAGTCTGAGCAGAGAGAACCAGGAACCCTCTGCTCTGTCTGAACAATAACAGCACAGATGCCTTAAAGAAACTTAATTTAGCCAGTAATGGCCTGATGGAGGGAGTTAGACGACTACACGTGAAAATAGCTGCTGGCAGACAATGCAGGGCAGTCAGCATTCAATTTAAGATGATTAGCTGTCAGATGTGCAGCTCTTCACATGTTGCACCACTCTAGCCAAAGCTCTGTTTAAGACTTTTACTAGTTAGTTTAGTTCTTTTTCTAAGTTTTTGTTATTGTTTTGTAATTGAAGACACAATTTAGATTAAATTTCAATCTGGTTTTGATGTCGTGCGAATCTGTCCATCCTTACTCAAGTCTCACTGTGACCAGGAAGAATCAAAACTTTTTCATGTCAAGCATCCACAGGCAGCATTACCACATGTAGACATTTTTTGATGATGAGTTCAAATAGATTGTAACTTAATGATGTGTACTGTCTGTAAAGATAAAACATGATAGTGCTTGATGGAGACAACAAATTATTATTTGATCTCAGACTGAGGATAATCTAAAAAAAAATAAATAAATAAAAAGTGCTCAGTAAAAGATGTCATTGATAGACTAAACAGAGCTGGTAGAAAACAGCAATCAATCAACTCTACAAATGATGGTTTTTAAAGTGACATTTCACCACTTACCGTGCTGATTTTGCCATCGTTTTCCAGTAACAGTTCCTCCGCCATTTAAGTCATGAATAATTACTCCCAATGTGTGATCAGCTCGTTTGAGATGAGAAACAGCTCATATGCACAACTTTTCAAAACTCTTCGCCTCTCATCCCCCGTTTGTAGTTTCCAGCCATGCTCGCGCGGCGGGGAGGAGGCGCGCGGCGCTGATGGGCGGAATTAACAAGCTTGTCAAACTCCCAAACTCTCCAATCACCGGAGCGCGTCACGGAGCAGGCCCATCCCAGCCGTGAATCGTTTGCTCCGGTCCATCAGCGATCACATGAGCCAAAGTGGCTGACAGTACTGACAGTTGTCATTAAATAGTCTATGACTAACTGTAGCCAGGGGCGATTTCAGGATTAGTAAACATTAGGGGCTTGGCTGAGGACCAGGGGCACCTATACGGGCACCTTCCTCCAGGACGGGGGGGGGGGGGGGGGGGGGGTCTCATCACGTCAAGCATCATTTCTGCACATTTTATAATGAACTTTGAGATTCTGACTGTAAAAATTAAGACTGAAACTGATATTTTACTTTTTTTTAACTTTATTTTTATGTTTTGCATCAGCTACAACTAAGTGCTTCTTTTCTACAAAAGGAAATTGATTGATTGAATTTTTTATGTTGCACAAATGTTCTCTTTGCAATCAATGCTAACATCTCCTGCACTATTGTTCATTGTAGTCAGGGGCACCAAATGAAAGGTGCAACTACTGATGATGAGTAACATGATTTCTTTTTTCCATGCAGAGCTGTAGAAAATTTGTTTGACATTTTGGCTGATTTGATTATCAGTGGTGTTTAGGTTGCATAGAGCATCATGACTGTACCTATCATACCTGGAGGGCGTCCCAGGTGAGCGTCCCAGGGGCCCAGAATGTCAGTATTAAATGTCAATTTTAAACTTAATCTAAACAGAAAACACCTATTTTCAATCAAATAATACACTAAACTTTAAAAAAAAAAAAAAAATTTCTACGAGACAGATGATTGCTATGATTGAATGGTTGATCAGTGGGTCCTTTGTGGTGTAAAAGGTTTATATTAAAAAGATTTAAGCTTAGTAATGAAATTAAATTTATGGGTTTCCCCATTTCCAATTCTTAACCCGTAAAATTACTGTGTGGTTTCTTAGAAGAAAAAAATCGACTCATCACAGCAGAAAACCCAAACAAAAGAATAATTGTTCAGGTTTAGTCCCTTTAAGATAAATTGCCAAATCATCCAAGGGCCCCTTGTGTTCTATATCCAGCCACTTTTTCCTTATGTGTTTTAATCTAGTGAGCACACATTCTTGGCATTATGCATGCATCATGCCTTCAGATTTAAGATTACAGCTTTTAAAGCAATTCAAGTAAGATGCTTTCAACGCTGATACTGATAGTGTGTTTGATTTTTTTTTTTTTTAAGATCTCTCTTGATCTTTGTTTGATGTCGATTCATGTTCTCCTTCATGCTTTTCTTTGCATTACAACAATATCACAATGTTGTAGCATCCTTTGACCAGAAACAGATTGTAATGAGAGTTTACAGTTCACCCTGGATTTTCTTTCCATTACTGTGTTGCTGTAATACATTAGGAGAGCTAGTGTTTCTTTTCTGTCCTTTATTTTGATATATTCTTTATGAATTATTAAACAAATGGAATTAAACTTGTGGAGACAAACAAAAGATTGTAAACTTACAAAATATCTCTGTTCCTCCCTCAGGAAAGGTTTTGTCTTGTGCTTACAAAGCACAGATGAATCATGTGGATTAATTCACAAAAACGCTTTGCATCTCCTCTTTACACATGACTGTCTTACATGTGGACCTATTTGGTCACCTTGTAATGGCCTTTGGCTACAGTAGTTCCTGCTTAACATATGACTCTTGCACTGCTCTTCACTCTGCAGTGATTTCATGGTAAAATGTTTTAGTTTCCAACCACATGACCTCTCGAGGGAAAAAGCTTACAACATATATCCTTTTTTGCATTGAAATGACAGAAGTTTCAGTGTTGTTCTTTACTCTATTCTAGACCCATGAGGGTTTCATCACATGGCTTTCAGAGAACAAAGCATGGATCTCAAATGGATGATTTTGATACAAAGCACACAGCAAAGTTAAATGTTTTATGTGATATGTGGAGAGAGGTTTAAATAAAAAAATGGCTTATAAATTAGTGCCAGTTCTTTCTTCAAGGCTGTTTCACCACTACAGTCCTCAAACAATACAGGATCTCTCTGCCTTCAGTATCGTTTCACCCTGCTCCATCACACTTTCTCCTCCCTGCTGCTATTTCGTGCTACAGCTTATTCCCACACAGTATCCTCCGATACACAAGCAATGAACCTGCAGACTTGCGCTCTGAAGTTCCACGCAACGAGCCAAGTTGAGACTATCACGCAAGTCAAATGGCTTGTGTCATATGACTTCTGTCTGTGTGAAATGTCTGTGGCTTCATGCTGCTTTTGTGTAAAAAATCAATTATGCTGCGAATAGGGAGGCAACCCACAGGGCTGACACCATAAACAAAGAGAAGTAGATAAACTTCTTCTGTGCAATCACATAAAATAATCTGAAGACAAGAAGAATGGAAAGACACGCTTTTTCTTCAAATGATAACAAAGTTTATGAGACACACCAATACAATTAGATACCAATCTAAAATCATCTTTTGTGATAAACTCTCAACTATGAGGTCATACTGTAGTTGAGAGACACCTCTCAGTTATGACCTCAAAAATGACCTTGAAAAACACTGTAAATAACTTGCAGGAGTCCAGTTTGAACACCTGAACCTATAAGCAACTTCTGGTTTGTTGCTCCTATTGACAGAACAACTGTTACAGATGTTTCAAACATAAAACTTGGGAGGTTTAGACACAAAGTTGACTTGGTCAGGTTTAGGGAAAGATCTAAGCAGTTTGGGTTAAAATTATTAATTTGTAAAGATTATGGGGCCTTCATCTTCATGGTTACAATAATAACCATAGTCATGGTTATAACATTGGAGGAAGTAGGAGAGCCCGACATTTTGTTGACCCATTCCAAACCTCTTCTCCTCTACGGACTTTGTGGCTCAATAACAATGTCACACTACTTCCTCCTTTGCTCCTGATGGATAAGAGTCGTAATTCCTACAGCTGCTAGAAGGCTTTGTCACTTGTTTTCGGGCATTCGCTGAAATTACTGATGCTGTCGTTTCTCTTCTCTTCTCTGCGAAATGCTGCAACATGTTCACCAGCTAGTCGTTGGACTACGACAGATCTGTTGTATTGAAAACTGCCTGTTGCTGCTGAAAACACTGATGAGAGTGTTGAGACTGAAGTGAAACAGTTGCAGGCAGTATAACCAAAACACTGAGCTACTTGAATGCTCCACAGAGCTGAGGAGAACTGCAGAGTCAGGTGATAATCCTCTGTTGGGTTGTCACTAGGAGCACATCCTTTCACATTATACACAATCACTTGAAACACGATCCAAATACAAATATTGACTAATGCAGCTTTAAACATTTACTATTGTTGCTGGTCGGGTGGTTGCACACAGAGCTATAGTTAAGGCTCATCACAAAAGGCTTTGTTTCTGTCTGTTTCTCATGTAAATTATATTTACATTAAGGGAGACATCAAATAGGAGTTCATGAAAAAGCTGTAAAGCATCCTAATATTAATGATTATTTAAAATCACTGGTTTGTCAAAAGAAGTGATAAATATAAAAATATAAAATTATATTTTAAAATGTAGCACCAACAGATTTCACAGGTGTGTGTACAAGGCACCAGGAGGAAGAAGACCCAAATGCAGAGACAGAGACAGGAACTCATAGTAGAAAAGGGACTTTACTTAATGAGTGTCCCAAAAAAAAAATACAAGCAGACAAGTCCAGAGAGGCAGGAAGCAGGAAGCACAATCAGGATCAGGATCAGCATCAGGATCAGGATCTGGATCTGGTGGCTGTTATGCAAAGGCACATGGCAACATTGACAATATGGGTGGGTGTGTGAATCGAGGGACTGCAAGACAGGTGGGAAAGTCTGAGGGCGTCTGGTGGGCAGGTGAAGAATTGCAGGTCGGGAAAGTTCCTCATAAATGATTGGGCCAGGGTGACTGGAGACGGCCTTCAGTGAGCAACAAATCTTCATCATCAACAGTAATCAATAAGTGACCAACTACTATATTTATAATCAGACCTTTGGAAAAATAATGCCAAAAAAGTCTAGATGCTGATTTCTTTAAATCCATCAAACAGAGGGGCCTTCATTTGAGAACAGGTTCATCAGTTAAGTTGAATTGATGAAAGTAAATGAGTAGACTGATCTCTCTGTCTCCTGATGGATCTTAATGAATGTCAGGTCTACACTCATTTGGTGCTCATTGGGCTTCTTGGATCAAGGCCAAGACTTGAGGTTGTAATAGACACACTCAGAATTGGCCACCAGTTACAATAACACAATTACAAGTGTTCACTGAATGTGCAGATATTCACTTTTAATTCTACTTCCCCATTATACATAAATTATTATTCATTCCTTCCTTCACTGTGTATATCGGAACAATATGTATACCCCCACACAATGTTGCTCGTGACTTGGGTTTGTAGCTGGTCATTTTCAAGTGTTGACCTTTCCATCACAGCCTGTCCCATCTCTATTACCGTCCTCGGTATCTCATTGTATCCGCTTATTAACAGGATAATTAGGTGAAAACCCCCAGATTGAGACTCGGAGGCTGGCAAAATAAAAAGCTGTGAAAAAAAAAAAAAAGAAAAGGAATGAACATCTCATCAGCATAATTTACAAGAGGGACATCTCATGATCATAATCAGGATCTGGAACTACATGATTTAATTTCCTCTCAACAGTGAATGAGATGTCATTTGATAAATTACCCATCAATACCAGACAGTAGGGGATGCTGTGCCAGGAAACGTTTTGTGTGCACGTGTGAGAAAAAGAAGTGTGTGTGTGTGTGTTGTGTGTACATGTACACACGTGCACAGACATGTTGCCACAGTATCCTCACCAGCATTTGTGTGTGTGTGTGTGTGTGCTGCGAGCGCAGAATAACCTCACATTAGCAGCCCATTATTTCAATAAACCTCCTCTTGCATCCCGTTGACAGATCATCTGCCTAGAAAAGTAGATATTGTGGCCTTTAATCAGTCAGCCCCCTCCGAGCCGCCGTAGTCTCTTGTGCAGTATTTAAATTCCTCATTTACTCTGTTGCAGGCGGGACGTGCCTGTCCCCCATTGTTCGCTCTGAATAAACTGGGGAGCTGATCGTGTTAAGTGCGGCCATGATTGATGGCTGCTGATGAAATCTAATATAGGCTACTCGCCCCATGCCATCGTTTAGCAGAAACAGGATTAGAGAGAAAGACTCCAACACTAGCTGATAGAAGGTGGAAATGTATTTTAATGTTGCTTTTGCAGATTTTCAACTCTGGAGTTTTGGCTGTGGTCGAGTAGCTTCGACAGGAGTCTGGGACATTAACTGTTGAGCGATGACTCTGGGTCTTGGTGTGTGATGAAAGTGAGTTAGGGAAATGAAGTGTGCGTCTGTGCGAGCGTGTGAGGTCAGTTTGTACATTTAAAAACCATGAGGCGGAGTGACTGTCATCAACCGAGCTGCTGCGCCATGCTAATTATTTTTTTATAAATTTAATTTTATTGTTAAACCAGCCATTAGGTCATTGTGTGTGTGTATGTGTGTGTGTTTGTGTCAACGAGGTCAGAGGTTAATGGCAGGAGATTTGGAATCTGCATTTTCACACACATGTTTAGGTTGTGTATTATGCTCTGAGGCTGCAAATAGCACATGATGCTGCTGTATTATAAATGCCTCATTGTGCTGATAAACAGTTGAGGGACAGAGCTCTGGAGGATGGAACGGAAGTGAGATTTTAGTGACCCCTTGTGGGACTCGAGCTTCAGTTCATGCTGAGTGTGATCACGCACTGAAAAAGGGGACAAAATGCTGTATATTTTTGTGCAAGCTTCAGTTTAGAGTAGTGATGAGGTTCCACTGGATGCATTTTAAAATATCAGTGGTTGTAGCTAAAGGATGCATGGACACACTGACGGATAGATAGATAAATGGGACAAACTACACACACACACACACACACTCGAGAGCCCACTTGAACCAGTCATAAGTCTCAGCGAAACCCTGTCATCCTCTCTCTCTTCTCTTCCCTCCTCTGATCTGTGTTTTACCCACTTCACAGCTACATTAGCAGTTGATTTGGGTGTAATGGATCTCCCTCCTCCCCTCCCGCCCGTTCCCATTGGCTGCGGCTGGCCTCCAGCCCAGCCCACCTGCTCCACAGCGCTCTCCTTAATGTGACTGGCCGAGGATGATGGATCACCCCCTGTCACTTCCACCTCCTCCTCCAATCAACAACCAGCCATGGAAATTGATTGTTCTAATTTGCTCTCATTATTATTATGATATTAAGCACAATATACAGACACAGCTCACTGTCAGATCTGGGCAACGCCGTCATTAGTTACAGGGGCTGGAGAATACGCCTCGGCGGGGTTTTCTCCCACAGATGCCAAGATGTAAAGGAATCAGTGAGTGCCGGAGAAACACACTGCTTTTTCTTAATAAGATTTGCCATGCAGCCCCTCACCGAGGTGATGTAGCATCTAATTAAGTTCAGTTCGGTGCATCTGGGAGAGAGAAAAAAGGAGATATGATTAAGTTCCTCCATGTCAGATGCGGCATGTTCACGTGCAACTGCTGGATCGGAGGAAATGGGAGGTGCTGGTATGAGAAAACACTCGTCTTTACGTCTGCAACGACTGCAAATGGTACAAATATACAGTTATTGAATGCTTCCTAGAAAATGCAATTAAGATGCACAACTTTGCATTACAGAGGGAATGGCCCTGAATAACAATGAGAGCTGAAATAGCTAATATGACTACAATCACGCAATCATCCCACTCAGTTTTCTGGGGGCCTCTGTGCATCCTCTCTTCAAACAATACAATAATATATACATTACACAGTCATAGGCCTAAAGTATATACTTTACAGGTGCAGTGACTTTGTGAATGACCTTCCTCATTCTTCCTCTCTTTTAATCTCTTTTGCCTTCGTCATCAGACCTGAAGAAGAACAACCAAAGGTCAGCAGTATTATCATTCTGAGTGCTATATCCCCCCCCACCTCCACCCCCCCCTCCCTCTGCTGCATTCACAAGCCTGGTTTGAGATGGTACAAATGAGACTCCAAAAGGCCAAAGCAAATACCATGGAAATCTGCTGATCCTGATATTACCACAGCAGCCCCTCCAGCTGTATACTACTCCTATGTTCCATGGACCAAAGTGTATCCCCAGCCATGCTGTTACCAGCCCAGAGTATATTGGATAGTGCTTACATTAACACACAGTGTCTAACAAACCGCTTACGCTCCTTTAATTGGATTACAAGGAGTGCTGCATTCCCATTGGTGAGATTAGGAGGGTCCGGGCACGGCGCCCACTCCCCCCTCCTCCCTGCGTGAGCGAGGGATCTGATTCGTCGTCCTCCCTAACGACCTGCAGATGCCAGATGCTTGATTGGTGGAGTGGCCCCGGCCTGGGTGTTTATTGGTCCATGACAGTGTAATAAGGGGGGATGCCAAGTCGACTGTCAGGGTGTTTAAGTGTCGACTCTGATCTAGAGGTGATTAATGAGGCTATTTATTTATTTACTGGCCTTAAATACAGTTTGTTACTTTTCTCTAAGTAGATTTAAAGTTCAGCTCAGAAATACAGAGGAAAGGTTCCAAGCATCTACTTTTGGTTCTTATTCGATTTTTAAAATGTGAAAAATGTTAAAGAGGTGAAAACTGAAGGGCGGTGCTCTTTGGTTTTGTTTGTAAAGGTGTATATAAAAATATTTGTTGTTAAAGGGTCGGTTCACCCAAAAAAGAAAAAAAAAAATCTGCTTACATCTACTGGTATCTAGCCATGCAGATAGCAGGGCTGTAGTTATATGTACCACTGAGGACACAGAGGTCAAAGTTTTGCATATTTTCTGGAAATTTGGGGATTTTAGTAACCTTGGGGAAGTTAATATCCTACAGTTAAAAACGTGCAAATTTTTTTACCTGATTCCAGACCCAGTATGTTTAAATTTCTCCGCTTAAATGCCAACAAAATAAATCAATAAATAGATAACGGATTTCTGAAGTTTTTCTGGAAAGAACTTTTAGAATAGGAAAAATAGACACAGAAATGTTCTGAGACACAACTTTTAATTAGTTTAGTTGTTGAGTTTATAAGCTATTTCTGGAGGAATTTCAGAATTTTGCATTTGCTCCATTTCAATAAAATTTACAAAAAATATAATCGACCAGCTGACTTGTTAAATACAATATAACAAATTCAAATAAGGTACTTTATTTTTGGGGTGGGGGTTAGGTGGACTCATGACCGATCAATATTTATGAAGATTCTGGCTGCAGCCCGGCAGGTTTTTTTGTTTTGAGGTATTTGCTGCTGAAATGTCAGACTACGCCCCAATACAACAGAGGTAAACTGAAACTTAATTTGTGTACACAGGACTGAAAAATTGTACAACAGCGAGTCTTACCACAAACAATACTCCTAATAATCGAATAATCCACAGACTCACAGAAAATACATTATACCAAAGAAAAAGTTCCTATTTTTGTGTTAGGCTGGAGAAAGAAATCTCAGATATCTCAAGACAAGGGAAAATAAAAGAAAAAATATTTATGTAGCTACCATGCCACCTCTTGAAGTAAGTGAGGAAATACATGTATGTGTTTTTGTAGTTTGAGAGAGTCGACACTTACATAAAAAATACATTCGGGTTGGAAATTCCTGCGGAGATCGAAAAAGTGAGTAAACGGCATTACAGCATTGTTTAACATTATCTTTCAGAGGTGCTTCTGTTTATTTAAATGTGTATGTGTGTGTGCAAGAGATTGCATCTTCTGACCTTCCACACTTTGACCTCTCACCTTTGACCTCCACTGTAAATCTTCTGGTTTTCTTCACACATTATCCAAATCTCTGACCACTAACTTATGTGGAGGCCTCGGCACAAGCTGCTGAAAACCTGGCAGCTGCTGGCCTCCTGTGAAGGAGGACCCTTTCCATCATGGCGGTGACACCTTAACTGTCCTGCTCTCGCTCAGCGAGGAAGGCCCCCTGCCACCTCACACACACACACACACACACACACACACACACAACCACACACACACTTTCTCTTGTGGTGCTGAAAGGACAAGCACAATGACACATACTGCACGTGGTCAGTTTCTTTTCTTACACAGGTGCAAATGTAAATGCATGCTCGTGTCCACGGGTGCACAAACTTACCCAGCACACACACACACACACACACACACACACACACACACACACACACACACACACACACACACACAATTTTTGTTATTCACACAAACTGTCTTTGATTTCCAGTTCCCACACCACACACTTTCTCTACATGAGCAACAGAAACAATTCTCCTTTTGATTCCCTCTTTCACGCACACATGAATACACACACACACTGAAGCTCAACCATTATTCCTTAATGTACTCTGGCCTGTCCCTGCAGGTGACCTGACCCTTACTGTCCTGTATGTCAGAGAGAGAGGAGCCAATTCAGCCAGATGGCAGCAGAGTCGAATAGCTAGGAACAACAGGCCGAGTTAATATGTAGCTTTAACCATTGTCTCCTCCTGACAATGGAGCGAGCTGGGAGGGAGGAGCGCTCGCTGGAGCTGCAGCTAGAGATGGACTCGGCGTGTATTCTTGGAGGAGTTCATAAAAACAGAGCTAAAACCCACTTGATTCATCACTGTCTCATTTGGGCAGGAAAGCAAATGGACACGGTGGGGGGACAACACTTTAGTGGTGTGATCTGAGGGGAGTTTTGAGTGTGGCATCAGCAGGGAAAAGTGCAAAAACACCTTTATTGAAACTATTAAATCCATTTATCACAGCTGAAATGCTAAAACATGTGCTTTGCTTGTATTCAAGTGTCAATGTCATGAAGTACATTAACAGTCACATCCTCTAATTGCGCTCCTACAGTCAAATTAGATACAAAAACAGAGATCAAAGTGTTTTCTTTCCTCAATAACTGCTACAACAGCATCTAACACGGCTGCAATGCCACTAACATCCCCATTGTCAGCCTCTGTTCCTTGGTGCTATCACTTTCCTAAAGATGAGGGTAATTTTCTATGCAAATGGGCTGCCGTCATTGTCCCCGCCTCGTTAATCTGGGCCTGGGCTCCTTTGACAAACCCCTCTCTGATTGATGAGGCCCTGACAGCTCCAATGTGTGCGTGCATTTTCACAGATTGACATCATCATTAAGGAGCGAGAGCAGGGCCTGAATCACTGCAGATTTACCCCCCACCCCCCACTACCACCACCACCACCACCACCTCCCCTCCCACAAACACACACACACACACACACACATGCACCACACTTAAACAACTGCATGCAAATGCACAAGGGTTGATGCTTGTGACACACACAAAAGCATCTCACCATCCGTCTAACAGCTGAGGTTTCCCTTCTGCACCCACGGAGCCAGGCAGGCGGCAGAATGCAAAGCGTTCACTCATTGGCTGCCTGAATCTGTCATGTTGAAGTTAATTGGTGTAGGCTTTAAGCAAATTTCCAGCAGCAGCACTCCCAGAACCACGCCAGTTGATGGGTGAGCCACCGTCATATGGCACCTATTGATTCACCCAGGGGATGAGATGACTCCCATAATGCTCCGTGTCACCCTCTCACAGAACGGCCGCTAGCCTCTCTCCTCCCTGTCTGCTCCCTTTCATGCGATTGTTAATGTAGGTCCAGGACAAGAGTATTTTAAATCATGCTTTATTCATATTCATTCAATCTGGAGGGGATCCACAGTCTGAATTTTTAGTGTTTCTATCGGCTAAAGTCCATTTTGGAGTTCATTTGAAAATGGAAAAATCGTTACCTAATCCTATTGCTTTGGCCCCGAGCTATGACATAAGAAACATGGTGTGTGCTGGCAGAG
The DNA here is from genome assembly GCF_963924715.1 of Thunnus thynnus. NCBI lineage: Eukaryota > Metazoa > Chordata > Actinopteri > Scombriformes > Scombridae > Thunnus > Thunnus thynnus. Next base: position 8,461,209 of record NC_089519.1, on the reverse strand, counting down.
CAGGAAAGAAAAGAAAAAAGACAAGAGACACAAACACTGACTGAGTGGAGGCAGCTGCAGATGAGCAAATAAAGCATTCGATATTTATGACTGAAATTAAAACTAGATAAAGATGTCACATATTACTGCGTCCCCACCCTCCTCTCCTCCCTCCCAGGCCTCTGGCCCTGACTCAGGTACTCACAACTCTCGACTCTCTCTCAGCGCGAGTGAAAGGGAAGCATTATTCCTTCCCAGCCCAATGTCTTCAAAGACAGTAATGAATGCAATGCAGTGACCCAGAAAATGGACTTTAGAGAAGGAGAGGGAGAAAAAAAAAGCAATCTTGCGTTTGTGGCGGAGCATTATCACTTTACTCCCCTCCCCTCGTCCTCTCCCGGGCTGGTGTGTGTGTGTATGTGTGTGTGTGTGTGTGTGTGTGTCTGTGTGTGTGTGTGTGAATTGGTGGGTGAGCTGAAGTCTCCATCAAGAGGGAATGGGCGCAGGCTGACAGGCAGGCCCATTGTGGGGTTAATTAAACACTTCAGGTTTAACACCCCGTCCCTGTCGTTAACCCAAACACTGGCTCATCACTCATTCCCGCCACACTTCAGTTAGAGAGCAGGGGAGGGGGACAGGAAAGGAGGGGGGACAATGGAGATGTCACTGCGGCTGGGGGTGTGGCAGTTGGGTGACGTGAGGGTATCAGAGTGGGTGAAGATGGTGACAGTTTGTATCAGAAGGAATCATGAAAGGATCCATTATGTTTTTTTCTACTAATACGCTGGATGTGATACTCAGTATGAATGCAAACTTGCAGGATTACTGCCTGTTAAGTAATCTGGCATCAGTGTGGACATGAGTGAGTGCAGTTACATCTTTAACATCAGTGCACTCCCACTTTGCAAGGATCATATCCTACAACATTGTTCGAGCCAAAACAGGAGCATGTGTAAAAGTTTATAGATTTATATTTGTGATTATGTGATGTGAGATACTCATGTAAGTAATAGTTGTTCAAAGTGATAGAAGGTTACAGATTAAAGGAAAAAAAACAAAACATTTATGGTTTAAGATGTTGAGCCAGTTTCAATGGTCCTTGTCACAGATCCTAACAGTACTGGAGAGATAAACAGCATTCTTCCGAAAACATATTCCCTCATTTGGTTGGAGCAGGTGGAATTTGGTTCAGCATCCATGTTCTTTTCTTTGGACAAAAACTTGAGACAGCTGTTGTCAGTTGCAGACGCAGTGGAGTTTTTTTTTTTGTTTATTTCACAGAAAGAAAGAAAAAAAAATCTTGGAAAATATACACTCAGAGAAAAAACTAGTATAGTATATTTAAAGTGTTAAGTTGTAAAATTGATTTCTGTGCGTGACAAATCAGATGAATGTGTAGTGAAGCTCTGGGGTCTCTTGTCATCTGTGGGAGAAACTTCTTCCGCCTGCAGTGTAATGGATCCTCACACCACTAGATAGCAGTAGTTTACACCACTGACAACTTAACCAGTCCACTCAGTTACTGCACGAGAGGCTGGTAAAGTCCAGATCAACTGATGGAGCCTCTTAATGAATGAATGAGTGAATAACTGAATGAATGAATGAGCCACGAAAAAAGGGGGTTTATAAATACAAACACATCACCAGTCACCATTAAATACATAAAAAATGAATTAGTTAAAATTAGGTTTAGATAATTTGATGCATACTTTGACTGTACGTCTGCAGCAGCTATGAAAATACAATAACTTAAACTCTTTTAAAGTGCTCTGACACAGGTTTGCTGGAAAGGTTTTGTTGAGTAACACATAACAAGTGTGTTCTTCCTTCTGTTTAAATACAAAATAAAATGATTAAAGATAGATATCGGGCACCACTTTCTAATAAGGCATCCTTTATACAGTACAGGGCATATAAGTCATAGCTAATGGCTTTATTAATAATGATCAATAAATCATTTACTAATGCTTTATAGATCAGTTATTAATAAGAAAACCAATTTTGTGCTGAGTTTATGCTTTCTATTTGGTAATAATGCTGTAACAAATCTTGAGTATCCATTAATGCACATGGATTTCTCACTTTTTAGTAAGCCATTAAGTCAGCAGTTATAAATGTTGATATGTTGTTTGGTAAAGATCTTCTGCAGCCCTTTTTTGGAAATAAGTGGTCAAATGGGGGTTTTCGCAACCTGGCAACCCAAAATGTAGCCTTATAAGTGATCTATAAAACATTGGTAAATGATTTATTAACCATTAATAAATCCATTAATAACAACCCTTATTGTAAGTGCACATATTGCAATTAAAAAAATCATTCCAATTTAATTAATGTGCTGTATAGCCAGTGTAGCGTCCTGTGTGTTAGCAAAGAAACTGAAAACTGTACAAAAGCTAGCTTGTTTTTCTACAGGACTGTTTACAGGTTGTGCTTTACAGAACTAGCAATAATGAAGTAAACTGGAGACTGTAAACAAGTAAATTAATCAACTGAGCAACATTACAATGTGGTTTTGATTGACTTTTTCCGAACATAATTAAAATTAGCCGGGCAGATGTGAGCAAAACAGGTTTATATGTCTAATTCTTGGTATTTCCACAGATTCATTAGTGATAGCGCAGTTTTTGGTGCCTGGTTGTCGTGTCTCTGTGTTATCATGCAGGTTTGGTGAGACGGAGCCCGCGCCCATGATGCAGTCTTTCCATTAGCCCATTAGCCCGTTAGCGTTCAGGCTGTTGGAACAGCTTGAATGTGTGATGCTAATGCTTCAGGGATCCAACCCAAACTGGAGCCTTGGCAAAAGGCCAAATAGGAGGAGTGGTACAACAACTTCCTGTGCCCCCCCACCCCGCACTATCTCATATTATCACCTCACACTCTTTTGCTCATTGTTTTGTCTTGTTTGTCTGCTGTGAATTCCTATAAGATGCGCCCGCTTTTGCATCTTTATGATACACTTTCATTGGAGGAGCAGCTCTGTTTCATCCCCACGCCATATGTTAGTAAGCAAGACTAATGAACATGTCTTTCCGAATGCGGTGGAGACATTTTTCTCTTTCAATTCACTCGCCGTTGCCCACCGCAGTTTATCCCCGGTTTGTTTTCTGAGCATTTCTCATAAAAGTGATTTATCAAAAACACTTAATACCGAACTGCTGATGTTTCATCGTGAATGATTCCAAAGGCTGCTGAAGCTGGTGGTTTTTATGGCTCGGGCTGAAAAGGGTACCTCTCGGGGGCATGTTGTGTTAGCTTCTTGTAAAGTAGTAAGACACACACACACATACACACTCTACCCCCATTGGTGTTGACTGGGGATGGGCGGCAGGGAAATGTCAGGAGGGATAGAGGTCATTGCCTTCCAAAGGGATAAACACACATTCCACATGGCTCCCTACTGTGTTATCATTTACTGCCCTATCGGACACGTTTTGCCGCCTCTGAATGTATTTATATTTATAAACATATTCTTTATTTATTTTCTCCGAGGCCACTGCGCCGAGGAAATGATAGTGAAATCTAACATTTGGAGAGCCATCGTGACTGCCAGGATGCAATTTGTGTTCTATCTCCATGGAAAAAAGGGGGCCGTGATGCCCCGGGGCGGCCATTTCGTTCCCTGCAGTGACATTTTTAACAGGGTGCCTGCAGGACACTGGGACGCAGCCTGAGCCACGCGCTCCCCGTCATGGTAGACGGCCTGAGCACCGCACCGTGGACACACTGACTGTCTCTCTAAGGCTCTTAGCCTGACTCAATATGCTGGACCAAGGTTGGCTTCAAAAGGCTACGAATGCAGCAAAGAATCTCTATGGGTTTAAAGGATTTACAGGTCACTCTGTGCATGGGGAGGTGGATTTCACAGGTTTTATAGGTTTTTTTGAGCTTAGAAGTATAGAATGAATGTTAAGTGAGCTCTGTTCATGTTTTAATTGTGCAAGTATGTCAAAAACTCACTGGATCCATGAAAACAACAGCCCCCGATGCCCCCCCCCCCCCTTCTGATCATCTCAGCAGATTGAAGAAGTTCCAATCATTTTCTTTGCCACAGCGCCGCGTTTTCTATCCTCAAAGCCAGAGCCCTGCTTCATCCGCAAGCAGACCTCCATCAGCAGCCAGGAGGCTTTAATGGCTGCAGTTGCTTCTTTTCATTAACAATGATATATACCAGTTTTGTGTGAGCTCCCTGTTCCTGCCTATATTTATCAAAGCAACATTAGGAGTGTATCAGCATCAATTTGCCATCATGAAGCATGGAGCTGCATTCCAGTCATGTGTGACCATTATACTAATGAGGTTAATGGTTCAGCTGTGCTTACCATAAGATGGATGCCCCCCAGTGGAACCTGCCCCTTTGTGTGTGTGTATGTGTGTGTGTGTGTGTGTGTGTGCGTGTGCGCGTGCGCGTGCGCGTGTGGTGTCGTGTGCATCTGTGAGCTTGTGAGCGTGTGACTTTGCTTTGGCAATGCAGAGAAAAAAGTTTCGATTCTTTTCTCCTTCCAAACGTCATGACATTTCCATCCACATTTACTATTCCTCACACACACTCATTTAGCTGGAACCTCATTATCAGTCGGAGCTATGTATGGCTCTCCTACGTCGTCCAGAATTATCTTTGAACTTTACAAACTAATGCGATGAACTAATGACTTCGTGTAGGCTATTACGAGAGGGCGAATTACTGGTGTCTATTTTTTGCTAATTACAAATGGTAAAACCAGTGAAGCCTTTTATAAGCTAGGATACTGTTTATGCCGAGCCACATGCTATTCAGTCTAAAAGTGAAACAACCCTCAGGATCGAGATTGCACCATTTCTTTAACAGATGGGACGCTTTAGCCATCTGTATTGTTTTTTTGTTTTTTTTAAAATGTGTTTAGGTTGAATAATTCTCTATCTACCTGCTAAATCTTCTTCAGCTGCTTTAAAATAACATGAGGGAGCCTGAGAGATATGAGCCCCACAACTCAAACAAAGTGAGTGGAAAGTGATTAAACTAATAAACACCCTTGTTATTGATTTTAACGTCTCGACACAGACAATTATGAGGTATCAGATTTGTTTGTTTTAGTTTCTTTCTAATTTCAATTTCAACACCCACAATAGTTTCATGGGCCAACACTTGTTTGCACACAACCCCAAAACCACAGTATTGCTTCTTAATTAGATTTACAGGATATTAAAAACACAGTAGGTGCTCCTAAACGATGATCATCGGAGACAATGCCGAAATAGCAGGCTATCATACATCTTTTTTATATTGCTAGTTGAACCGTAACAATATCTGTTTTTGTTTTTATAAATGTATTCAATTACCACCAACAATCTCCCCAAGTATAAGAAACGTCAAATTAGGAGCACAGATTTGGAAATACATGCTGCCGACTATCAATTTTATCATCTTCAGAATGGTGCTTTAATGAACAAAACGAAGTTGGCCTCATTTACTGTTAATGCAGTCAAATGCTTTTTCTCAGTGGGTGCTGCCCAATAAGCTGAGGAGAGGAAGGGCATCGGGTCTCTGGAGGGGTACAACTTTAATTGGATGATCTGAAAGTCCTTTTTTCCCCAATTTCAAATGTAAACAAGGCATGTCATGGCACATCTAACACCAAATGAAGAAAGCTCCTGAAAATGCCTCTCAGAAGTTTAAGTGTTTGTTTTTCTTTTTCTTTTTTTTCTGTCTTTGTATGGCTTTTGGGATACACACAGGCTTGTGTTTTGTCTTTTTTATTTGGAAAATGGTAACACAGGAACAGGCAGGGCAATCTTGGCAGGAAGGCCTCCTTCCTGAGGCTCCTGAGTGAGTGTAATTCAACTCCTGACTACTAGACTCAGATGGATTCATTAACATTTCTGCAGATCTTTTGCCTATGCCATTGCTAATTTTGGGTTGAGAGATACCTTTAAAAAGAAGGAAGGAAGGTTTGAAATAATGCCCTTTGGGATACACCTGTGAACATTTAATAGGAAGGTTAGAAGAATACTTATCTATTCATTTAAAGAGACAAAATATATTTCTGTATTATGATATTTTTTTTTTGTGGGCATATATTCTAAGGAGATCACTATATAGGCATTTTGGAATAATTTGAAAGCATGCAATTAAAAATGATATCTATAATTCTTTAGTTTTTTAAAGAATAAAAATAAATAAAATAAATAAAGAAAGACAACTATGTAATAATAATAATAATTATTATAATAATAATAATATCATAAATAAATATATTTGTCTTGCCATGAGACACAGTTCGAGTCACTACAAATAACATTAATATCCATTTGAATATAATTTGATGCATGCATGCTGTTAGTTGGGCCTACATACAATAGTGAGGCTAAAACAATATTCCTTTGCTCCTATAATTGATCGTGTTGCTCTACCCGCCTGATATTTCTCCTTATTCTATTGTTTCACAAAATAGTGAGACAATTTTGTGGGGAGTTTACGGGAGAAATGAACATATAACTTAATTAGCATAGATGTAAGTCTTACATTACTTCCAGTTTCAGGCCATAGTTCCACTTTTACATTTCTTTAATAGTACATTTTATATCCAATCTTGAGCACAAATCTCTTTTTATGTTTTAATGTTAGAGGTATAATGTATGGGATATGGGGTACAATGCTCTCATCAAACAAACAAACAAACAAAAAGCAAATCTTGACGGTGCATCTTGTTTGTTTAGAAAGTTTCAGGAAGATTAAATGTTGTGCCATTGAATGATGCTCCACATTATTCTGATGAAGAGTCAATCCACTTACATCTGAAGAGTCTCAAATCAGATAATAGCATGAAACCACAACAGCACAAAATGCTTCATAATCATTTGACTACCAGCTGGGTAATTTTAGCCTGGAGACATTTAACACCAAGTCATTTAAAGATGCTGAAGTGAAATTTAAAATTAAATTTTTTTTGTTTTTTGAGTCTTAGACCAGCGATATTTGGGGAAAACAACTACATTTGCTTGCAGATCAAATACTTGGTTGAGCAGCTTTAAATCCAGGAATCATACTTAGGGAGGGCTGAAGATTAATGGGATACAAATACAATGATAGTTTGTTGTGAATGTGTTTTGAAATTCAAAAGTTTCAACCAAAAATACATAATCAAAATACTATACCACAAACTGTAGTTAGCTCTATATTTTACTTAGAAAAAAGTCTGCGGAAAAACATCAAGAATAGCACCAAAGGTCCCTTGTGCTGTTGTGTTGCTCTCTTCGTCTACATATGGGTGATTATATTGGGCCTCTAGGTTTGTTTCCCAGTGCCTCAGCGAATGTGTTGAGGAGCTGAGCTAAAGAGTGCTGAGGCAGTGAGTTAGCTTAGCCGGCCCTTGGGCCTTTAAAGCTGCTGAGCACAGCACACACATAACACGCGCACACACACACACACACACATACACACACACACACACACGGCCCTGATAGCACATAAAAAGTTTTCAACCCCTGAAAACACTTGTGTGTGCACAGCTCTGTCTCAGCTGAGTAATTTAACAAGACTTATATCAACGTCTCAAGGATGTGAAATATGCACTCGACAGACAACCAATTGTACAGGAAGAAAAGTGTTCCATAAAGTTCACGCTGGTGCTCGCTTTATTGGCTCTTTTAGGATCAGTGAAAACTCATAGCCAATGGGAGCGCTGGAACACAGACGGCATATTAATTCATCGCTATTCGTTAGGACCTCCGCATGTGCTAAAGATGGTAATCTTAAGTAATTTGTTAGTGCTGCATCGGCGCTTTGACTTTTTAGAGAGCTACTTGACAGCAGCGTTAGCCCCTGGGCTCCTGTCTTGGAAAAAAAAAAAAAAAAAAAACGACACTCCAATTTGCAATTCATACACATTGGGGGAAATGTTTAATTCCATGGCCGTTATTCAACTCAGTTCATTAATTAAAGAAAAAACGCTACCATTCTCCTCTCTGCTTTCCCGCCATCTTTTTGATGAGCTTTCTTCAGGAGTAATTGAGTCCGTTAATTAGACAGAATTAGGCTCTAATTATTCCAAAGGCCCAGTGCCGGGGGAGAGAAGAAACCAAATGTGCCATATTTCACCGCCGTGCCACTCCAACAGCTCTCACTGAATCCCCTTTAACTCTCTTTGATGTCCCCTACACCGCCGGTTTCACTGGAAATGGATTAGATATCAGGCCTCTTAATTCTGCCTCTCTGCTCAACAGGAGAGCTCTTTTGACATTTGTGCTCACTTCTGCCTGATTTCAAGCCTGTGCTGCAGTAAATGCATTTCATTACAATGGGGTGTTTTATTTTCTCCAGCTTAGTCTTTATGTTATATTACAGGGGACGAGCATCCGTCTTGTTTATGTCCTCCCTCAGCCGCTCAGTCAGTGGCAGTCCTTTGCTATATCACATTTTTACGGCCTTACCTTTAAGCTGCTCTGTGTCAACGCCGAGCCTTGGATTTAAAGATACTGAATTAATCCTTTGGCAGCAATATTCAAAACATACACCTGCTACATGTAGATTACATATCAATTCTGTTTTAAGTAATCTTTGCTTAATAAACAAGCTTTGATTTGTGATTTTTTCTGGAAGATTGGCATCTTTTATGTGCAGATAAAATCAGACAGAAGGATCTACAATAGTCAATGTGACTTCTTCTAAATGTTCACACTGTCATTGCAAGATGTACATACAGTCCTACAACCAGTTCTTATAGTGAGTCAGCCTTTGCTCTTATGTAGCTATTGATTTTGAACATCATAAAATGAAAGATACTAGAAAAACAAGATATTAGAATCTCAACTCCCTCCCTTATCTTTCTCCTGTGTTCATCTAAGCAATGCTATATTAATGATGTCATATTATCTCCAGCCTGTACTCATTCAGAGTCCAGACAGTAACAATGCAGCATCCAAACAACCAAGACACACACACACACACACACACACGCACACACACAACAGCAGCAGCCCTGTGCACAGCTGCACTGCCGAAGTCTCTCATGCAGATGTTGAACTGGACAGACCACCCTGAAGCACCGTGGCGTACAGCACCACAAGTCTCACTAGCCGCCAAACTTGCCGTGATGGATCGGCCCGCTCTCGTGCCAGATACGATGGGTGAGAGACGGCTCGCTCCCACTGGTTCAACTCCAAGCGTTAATGGTTGTTCCCAGATTGTAGCATGAAAAGGCCCTTTAGCTGCTCTCATAAATATGGTAAAGAGGTAAAAAAAAAAAAAAATAAGAGTGATCCATTACAGGAGTTATGAAGGTTCGCACACACACATGAGCTCAGAATACAAGCAGAGGTGATGTTGTAAGGAGTCATAATGCAATAATGATGGCTGATAATAAAACCAAATACGTTGTTTTATATGAATAAGTCAAGTTTTCCTGATTCAAAACTGGTACAATCCTTCCTCCAGAGTCAAAAGATTACGGTGAAGCGTGTATTTCAGCCTTTTATAGCGCTTTGGTTCTCTGATCCAAGCTTTTTTTGTGTTCAAGGGTAAAACTGTCGCCCCGTATGAAAACAGCCATAAACCAAGCATTGTTCAGAGGTATTTTCCTCTATTTTCCTGATTCCAGATGCTGCATGTTATATGAAATGCCCTCGTCGTATTTTTCACGGTGACAGCATCGTAGCTGGGGTTAGTTTATCCTCAACTGTGTATTACTCTTTGAATGTCTCTAAGTTAAACTGCCGGTGACAGCTTATCAGTCAATGTAATGCACAATGCCTCTATGTGTGCGGTGCAGGGGAGTAATTCAATATCACTATATGATTCAAGGCAAAAAGAGGGAAAAAAAGAGATTTATGCCTCCAACGGTGCAAGGGACATTAATGTTGGCGGAGTCTGAACTTCCCGTAAGAAAAATCTATTCCAGGCATCAGTCTTCCATTTGTAATTTATTCTAATATTAAATTATGTTTACCAGCAAAGACAAATGGAGAGTTTGAACACATGCAAATCTGGGGGAGAGTGGCAATAGGAAAATAGGGACAGTAAATAATATTAACATTTTTACATTTCTTTTGCTTTGTGCTATGCTGGATGCTTTGTTGTATTTCAAAAACAACACAAAAATGTATTTTTTGCCAGGATTTTTCCTCACTGACAGACAACAGAACACACAATTTCTCTTTCTCTGTGTTGTCCATTGTTAATCCTCTTTGTTTGTGCAGTGACTCCATTTGGGATTCTTGTTGTTTTTGCACCTCTACGAGGCCACGCTCTTTCACAAGTGGCCCGATCTTTGTGTTAGCCATGAAATCCCACCAACGTGACCTCTGATCTGCCACTAAGCCCTTTCCCCAACACCAGCCATGATAATAAACATGAGTATCAGGCAGCACATCACTGTGGACACTGTGTGTTCATGTGTGAGTGTGCATGCCTGCACAACTTCACATTTCCCTGCATGCATTTTCTGTGTTCTGCTGCATGTAATCCGATTCAGATCTCAGCATGTGTGATCATTCCACAGCATCCACCAAAAACTGACAGTAGACTGAAATAGCACACAGAGGCCGATCGCACATACCGACACACGGCACACCAGACTTCTCCATCACGTCCAAACGTGAATTTTTGACATTTTTTTTTATCCGCGGCACCTCAGAGTTTACGAGCCGGGTCAAGATTGTTCATCTCATTGGAACGACCTTGTCCCCTCTCACGATTTCTGACTCATAGAAAGAAACATCAAATGGGCTGCTCCCGTTTGAAAAGCTGCACCTGTTCCACCAGATGTATTCACATAAAGGCTCGATTATCTATTTTTACATGCAACTTTGGATAATTGGAATTGTTGTTTAAAGCAGAGATATCTTTCTTTTTAATTTTATATTTGATATGAGATTTTGTTGACTTGTTAATCTCTTAGATGTACTCACTCACGATTAAATGAATAGAATTAATTCACTTATTTAATTGATTTCATGCCCCTACTTTATAATAAGGCAAATTTTATAAAGGGTTTATGAGTTGAAACTAATAGCTTCATTAGTGGTTGATAAACCATTTATTTAGAAGACCTCCCCAATGGTTCAACCACTTACCTTCTCAAGAGGAAGGTAAGTACAGAGTAATAGGATTAAGATCCACTTATCAATAACTTATTAACCCTAAGAACTGCAGACTTGGTAGCTTATTAGACAGGTCATTAATAAAGGGTCTCAAATTTTTTCACTTGATAATTACCCATCAGGTCTGCCGTCAGTAAGTAAATAAAGGGTATTTCTGGTCATTCTGTATTTTTATATCATTGTTAACAAAACCCCTGAAACTACCAAAACCATCAATGAATTGATCGTACTAAAAAGTATTGTCTGTCTAGCCAAAGATGATATAACGCATTCCTTTGTGCCATAAAGCTCCACTGTTGTCCAAATAAAAATGCATCAGTGAGCCAAACCATTGCACTGTGCGACATATTTCTTCATTATGGTGAAAATGGGCTACAGTACACTGTCTCGCAGCTGTAAATACTCACTAGAGCACCAAATGTGTGTTAATCCACAATAGTCCCTAACAAATGCACTATTTATTCTGGTTTGAGTAACTTTTGCCAAAAACTACAGTGCCCAGCTGTTTCAGAAAATTACATCTTAAGTCTTTTTTTAAAATGAAACTATATATTTGTGACATGTTTTTTTAAAAAAAATTCCCTCATCAGTTGGAACCAATGGCCTCGGGATTTAGTGTCACAGATAGAGTAGGCAAGTCACAAAGTACTGAGAAATGGACTAACACATCGTTGGTTTTGGTCTTTTCATGGTATTTGTTGACAATAAGAAAAATATAGAAATAATACCATCCTTATCCTTTAATAAAGGGTTATACCGCTAAAAAAATACATTAAATCTCTAGTTGAAAAGTGTTAACAAATTTTGATTTTGGTCTGGATGCTCTGCAGCACTTTTGAAGGAGGTAGACCTAAGTGGTCAAACAGTCCAGGAGAGACCTTTCAATTACACTAAAAAGCTAGCTTAAAAGATGTAGCAAGTTATGTTGTCTGCTATAGACGAACAAATGGGAATTTTTAACAACTCAGCAACCCAACATTTGTTTTTATGAAAAGCTTATTACAGACCGACATGAAATAAAGTAAATACATACTTTATTAATTACTGATAATGGCAATGATCGTGGGTTATAAACCCTTAAAAGTATACCAAATTTAAAAGTGGTACATATTTGATGAATCCCGATTTAATTGTTGTGTTGTAAACATGAAACACTAACCCTAAACCTTGGGGGGAGAATAAAGCATTTATCACAACAGAAATTTAACACATTAAAAGCAGAAGTAGTTTGACATACTCAGCGATAGCAATACACGACACACACACACACACACACACACACATACACACACATACACACACACACACCACCCACTCAGTGAGTATGCAGGTGTCTGTAAGCACAGCAACATAAGCTGTGTGGTTCCTCTGAGCAGCTGATGAAACACAGCCAGCCTCCACCATTTAGAGTCAATGATGAACTCCACATAATCAGATTAGCTAGATTCCCTTATCTAAACATCTACAAGTGTTACTGACCTAACCTAATGCCACCTTATAGCCTGAGAAAAATCAACACCCAGGCTCATGTTCTTTAAAGTGACCATTGTACATTTGCAGGCCATTTAAAATAATCGTGGTTAATACACACAGTTTCCACAGGACTTTTTGGAGAGCATGCCTGGAAGGAAAGCAGATACTCCCTTAATCCATCTGCCACAGAAGCATCATTAATTCCCTTAATGAACCTGTAACCTGAGCGCTGGTAACCTGTGAACTTGTCGTCTTGAACACACATTTTGCGGTGAATCACAAAAAAACCAGGCTTATCTCTCATTTGTAAGGAACTGGCAGTGGAGCAGCTTTGTTTTCCGGGGGGATATGAGCGTGGTGCGGTCACGCCCGTTAGTGAAGGCATTAGCTGAGTGGTGCAGCCAGGCTGCTTCCTGCCACGCAGGGTTACGGTGTCACGCCTTGAGCTCTGATTGAGTTACAGTCCAGAGAGAGAAGGTCACGATGCCTCTTCAACACGGCTGCCACTCACATTTTGTTCAGACTCTGGAGGTACAAATGCTCTCATATGTGGAAATTACACTAGCACACCTTACAGTCCCTCAAGGAAACCTGCGGTCATTTTAAATTGGTGTGTGTATAAGTTGTTTGTTCGGGGGTGTTTTACAATTGTGCCATGTTAGATCAGAGGAGAGTTAGTGTTTGGTAGGGCTGGGTATCGTACCTCAATACATTTTAGGTACCGACTTAAGTGTGTCTATTACTCAAATGATCCAAAATTGTCCTGTAGTTGAATTGAATGCTTAGTCAAATCTGTGTTTTAAATCTTAAATATTCACCGTCTGTAGACTGGAAAGGTGGCTGAACTGAAATTGATAAGATTATAGCTTTCTCCCTCTTGGGGCACAACAACTGTTGTTAGCTTGAATTCACAACAGTAACAATAAATTCCAATAACACCTTGAAAAAATATATGATATGATATATAATATAATATGAAATCAAAATATTGCTAATGTCGCGTTCACATCATATCATTCACGTAGCAGCCAAGTGTGAAACCAAGTTCAGCCTCAACTTGTAATTCTGGGTAAGAGTGATCTGGAATTTCCGACAGCTATATTAAACATCTCCTAAATGGCAAAAAGAACGACATTAAGTGTCAACATACCCCTCTGGCAACACGTCTTCAAAGCATGGTATATCTTGTTTCTCGTAGGGGTTAAATTGGGCCGGGGGTTTCTGGGGCTCAGCCCCAGCATATAGGCCTACGCTCTTCTATGTCGTCAGGGAACGCTTAACTTTGCACATCTTCAATAATGTATATATTTTTTACTCTTTTCTCAGTCTTAGTAATTCAAACGATAACTAAAACGTGTTTTCTTCATGGCTGCAGAGAACATAGACCTTAATGAGGTGATGCAAGAACTTGAGAACATCAGAATTTTAATGGGATTTCCCTTTTTTCTGTCAATGGGTTTCCTTAAAAGCTACCTAGCAGATCAGCAACCTCAGTCTCTCGTCAGTCAATCAGACAGTACAGATGGCAGAGTGATGGGTGGATTGCAAAGTAGGGAGAAAAATAGGTCAGAAACTGACAGGTTTAACAATAGCATGCATTGTAGAACGTAGAATTGCTCTGATATTCTTCTTAAACAATGTTTCATTTTACAAAATGGTACTATAACACAGGATAGTTTGCGGCAGGTTGCCTCCAAACTTTGGTAGCTGTTACATTAAGCTAGCTGGCAAGCAGAATATCAGAACAACTCAAATTACGCCACAGCTAGGTAATGCAGGTTAGTTTGACCATTTCCTAGCTATAACATTAATTAATGAAAAGAAACTAGCTTGCAGCCTTTGTCTTGCCTTTCATAGGAACAAGGCTTCATTTAATTGTAGTTTAATTTAAGTGTATTTCATATTGTAAGATGTAAATTAATTCCACTTTAATGTAAATATTAAAAGACTGTTCTATTCATATTACTTAGTATTATTACTTTCTCCTTTAGTGGTAACAACACTATTCCTATATTTGATACAGATACACAGGAGAGTGCACTTACAAAAAGATTTTATTGTCATCAGCTGTAGTTTTGTGCACTGCCAACAGTATCTAGAATTACTTTAATTAGTTTTAGTGTTCAGAGCAGAGGGTTGTCTCACTTAATTATATTTTATTTGTTTGTCAAATGATATCAATCAGATTTTGTAGTCTGTGTACACACATATGCACCCATGGCAACCCTGAAACCACAAAGCAAACAACAAAAAAGCAAGTTTAGCGGATATTTGGCGTGACAAAAGGCTATCACAAGCTGTAACAATCTTTAAATGATGCATGAACACTCCCAAGTCGGAAAAACGGGAGGTTTTCCTGTTCTTCCCATTTTGCCCGTATCTGTCGCACTTGTTGCATGCGACACTGTTTGCTAACGGTGGTAAACAGCTAACCACACTAGAAAGAAACAGAAGCTTTATGTATCCATATTTTGGGGGGAAAAATACTATAGCAAGCACATAAATGAACACAGAAGAAGTTGATAATGTTGCAGTAGTGATTTGAGAAGTTTCTGTGGACATTTAGATACTTTTGTTCACTGTGAAACTAGCTGCTGAATCCAAGCTACAAACAAGCTAACTACAAAGTTTTTAGAGCCACCATTTAAGTGAGTTTGATACTCAAAACATGTTTTCTGTGAAGCATTTATTCAAGCAATATAATTATAATCAAAATATTTCAGAAGTTTTTATTATAAGTTATTTTTATTTTGTTTTATTTTATTTTTATTTTATTACTTTTATTTTGTTAAATAAGGGTTTTGCAGAAAAGCATACATATATTCCTCAAAGTAAGGTATTTTTGGTATTGAAACT
Source organism: Thunnus thynnus (assembly GCF_963924715.1). Taxonomy (NCBI): domain Eukaryota; kingdom Metazoa; phylum Chordata; class Actinopteri; order Scombriformes; family Scombridae; genus Thunnus; species Thunnus thynnus. The sequence goes on along the minus strand of NC_089519.1, from coordinate 8,445,828 downwards.
AAAGCTTCGTGATTAAAGCTACCAGTAGCAAAGTTCAGCTCCAGTTTAACGTGAGAATTATATGGTTGTCTGTCAGGAGCAAAGGTGGAAGTAGCGTTGTAAGATGAAAGTCAGGGTGGATAGATGTGTCAACAAAGTGTCCCATTTCCTACCAAATGTGTTCTCTTTTAACCATGACCACAATGTTTATCTTAACCAAGAAGGTTTTTTTTAACCTCGACTATGATCTTTCCTTAATTTTAACCACATAGTTGTTGTGCCTTAACCTAACCAAACCTTAATCATAGTGGTGGCTGGTCGCAAAACATCATCAACACGAATCAATTTTGTAATGATCATACATATTTTGGATGGCAGAGACAAAGATAAGGACTGTTGGAGTGTTTTGGTGGAGGTCTTGATGTGTGAGGACTTGCGTGTTAAAATACTTCCATCAGAAAACAATGCACTAGTCCACTGACAAACAAATATGGCATAAAACATCTGCATGTGGGCACACAGAGGAGTGGAGTGCAAATTCTCACACATGGTTAGATGCACCTGCGCACACACACACACAATCAGATGATTGAGTTCTCGTCTCTTAATAAACCACTGATTCAGCATAAGTATAACCATTGATTGGTGACTTAATTCCCAATTCAAATTATCATCCTGGGTCCCTATCCAAGGTTGACATGAGCCTTGAGCTTCAGTGCGACTAAATTATACTCTACTCCCTGTTAGCCACCCCCACCCTACCTCTCTCTCTCTTTCTCTCTCTCTCTCTCTCTCTCTCACACACACACACACACACACACACAGACAGACAGACACACACACACACAGACTCCCAGTTCCCCCATCTTTCTCCCCTGTATACCTCTCTCTCGGTGCAGCCCAGGTGCTGATACAAGCAGAAATACTCCACGCACCATCGCTCCCAGAACACATACACACTTGCAGACGCACACAAACACACATACAAAGCATGCACACACAAATACACCCACACACACACACACACTCTATTCACTACACCTCTTCGGAGAAGCCGAGGGGAGGCAGCATTCGTCTCTTCTCTATTTGCTGTGTTAGCATGGACGCGATATGAAACACAGGAACATTGTAGTGTTTCTTCCTATAAAGGGACGATGCTGCTGCATGCTGGCTGGATGGAGTGTGTGTATGCAGCGGCGGGAGGGAGAAAATAAGAGATTATCACTGTGATGCATTGGCGGCTGTAGTCTTAAGTCACCCAAGGTTGTGGCCCTTCTCTCTCAATGAGGATGTAGTGGCCAATAACGGTGCTTCGTCAGTCCAAAGACAGAGAATGTTGAAGGAGACAGAGGAGAAAAGACAGGCGGAGGAAGAGTGAAAAGTAGTAAACAAGGGGAAAAAAGGCAAAAGAAGAAGAGGAGGAGTGGACTGAGTCTGCTATTGTCTCTGCTTCATCAATATCCTCTTATATAAATGTCAACTGTACCATTTCCCTCATCACTGTTTCACCACCCCACTAGCTTTATCCTCTGGTACAAGGGGAGGGACATCACTCTCTCTCATCTCTCTTTATCGTTTTTCTCCCTCCCCACTCCCTCTTTCTTCCCTTTTCCCCTCATTTCTCTCCGCCGTGTTTCTTTCCCTCCTTCCCTCTCTGTGTGCCTTCTCTCTTTATCATTCTTTATCTCTCCCTCCCTCCCGTCTCTTTGCCTCTCATGGCGATGCGTCACTAGCCTGCCCCCATGAAACAAGTCAATTTTCTGCCAGCTCGGCGGATGAATAAATCTCTCTGGCTCTGCTCAGAGCGATGGGGATATTTATCTAAGTGGAGTGTGTCCTCCTCGGCTCAACGCCACCGACTTCTCGTCTAAGGCCCCCCTGTTTTTTTCTTCCTCTTTTTTTTTTTTTTTTTACATGAGGAGAAAGAGATGGAGAAAGCAATTGCTAAGGAGGGGTATGAAAGGTAAAAGAGGTAAAAGAAAGCACAAGAGAAGGGAAGGAAGGGGAGAAGAAGGTGGAAGCAGCAGATGAGAGGACAGAAATGATGCTGGAAAGGGCGAGGAAAAGAGAGGGAGAGAGAATTAGGAGGTGAGAAATATGAAAAAGATGGATAGCGAGGGAAATAAAGGAGCCGCCTCGAACAAAGCCTATAAAGCAGCGCGACAGAGAAGTGAGGCAGGGGCATTAGTCGAGCCTGCTCGGGCTTAAACGGCAGGAACAGGCACAGATCTGGATGAATGGCAGCCCTCCTCCTCCAGGCCACACTCGTCTGTTAGGGAGAAGGAGAGACGCAGGTTATTGGGCTCGCTGTGAAAAATACTGCACAGTATATTGAGACGTAGAAGAGGACACAGAAAACAGAGGAAGAGAGGAAGGATGAGGCTGAAAATGATGATTGATGGATGAGGATGCTGTGGTATTTTTCCTCCCTGGTAAGAGTGAGGGTGCATGGCAGGCAGCAGCAGCAGCAGAAAGCAGATGCTGCATTGCACTGATTAGCAGGATAATCAGCGGGAGGTGAATTCGTATGGGCTGGACTCGTATCTCTTAAATTTTTAATGCCATGTTGTATTTTGCAGTATAACAAGTCCGGAGATTTAAAAAGCTTTGGGCAGCAGCGGGGTATTTGCAGGAAGGAGGGGGGTCTTGCTTGCTACTTGCCACAGCATTAAAGCAAAGTAAATAGCTGTTGTGTCTCATTACCATTCATTTTTAAAGGGGACTGTTAGTATAATGAATGTCTGTGCTATCTTCTCCTGGTCCTCCTCCTCCTTCAATATTAAGAAGAGTAATACTATCTTTCATGCTAGATAAAGTGCAAGCAAATATTTCCTTTGCAATTAAAATGGTCAGTTTTGCTTATGCACAACAGGCGCCATATAACACCAAGTTTCAGAGTTAATTACCTACAATAACAGTGTGATATATTGGGTATATGGTTCTTTGCTGGGAGAGCATGATATGAAACAAGACACTTTTAATAAACTCGTAAAGACAGGCCCAGGCCCTGTGGAGCATATAATGTGTGTGTGAGTGGGAGTGTGTAGTTTTTAATTTGTTTCCACACACACACAAAAAAAAAACAGCTCAGAGATAGAGATGAGCACCCGCACACACAAAAAGTCACAAAAAATTGTGAAAGAAGATCTCAGTTTTGAATGTTTTTTTTTTTTTTTAAATGTCACTGCAGCATTTTAAATTCCCGTGGAAGCACTTAGATCTCTGAGAGATGACCGTTGTTCTGGGAAACACTGACATGTTTTTCAATTATATCAGGGTTAAAGGTTGAGAACCTGCCTCAACCCTCTCGCCCCGGGTTTTCTGTTGTTTATGTTATTACCAGTGGTTATTACCATGAACGCTTTCATGGTGAGGAAGCCATCAAATCCTTTTTAAATTGGCTGTAAAATTAGTGCTGATTCTGTTGAATCGGTCTCAGTATTTGCTGAATTAAGCTGTTGTTTCACACAAATCACAATTCATTTTCACATTAGAGAAGAAGACAGAAGGAGATTTACCCTCAACTGTTTAAGGGGTAAATTCACCCAAATTACAAAACAAATGTTCTCATTTATTTCTAGGAGGTAATATAGCCATCCAAAGTTTTGGTTTCATTTGTCAGATTTCTGTCGCCATCTTTCATTTTTGAGCTCAATGCATTGTAAAACTAGAAAAAAAAAATGAAAAAGCAGTGTGTTATCCCAAAAGCAGTGTCTAGAAAATCAACAAATCTCAATGTGAACAATCTTTATTGGAACTACTTCTGACCAAAGGAATAGCTCCTATAAAAACTGTTGACAAGTGTTCAATTGATTTTACAGAATAACAGATGCTGTTTCTGGAAACAAATGTAGCTGCTACATGTTTTAAAATGCCATTTTTCATCGCTGTTCGCACCATAAACTAAAATCCATTAACTTCCATATCTGATATCTCAAAACATGAGCAAATATAACCAAAGCTGTTTGAGTGGCTAGATACCAGAGAAAAAAATATGTTTTTTTGTATTCCGGTGTCTCTAATTTTTACACATGAAAGTAAAATTGAATTATTACCATGCAGGCGCTGTGTTTATCTCGCCCATTTCAAATGGTGCATGTTTAAAAAGGTGCTGTATGTTGCCACGTGTAATATTTATGCCGTCACTGCATTAGCATGATGAATGCAGACACTTTTCATTAAAGACAAATGAAAGCTATTTTGACACAATTATGGCAAAAACAATAACAGCACTGTGTGAGTCACTGCTTGATTGATAATACTGCAGGGGGGGATTCAGCGGTGTTGGGCTTAACCAGGCTTTCCCTGAGGGGTTTTCCCTTGGCATTAGTCAGACAAATCCCTTTGTCAACCTCTCCCCTTGCCATTTTTATTCATAAGCATTTGGCCCTAAGAAAGACATCAAACCAAGAATACAACGAGAGGTCAACATCGTCTTTGCGCAATGTTAACCTCTGCATTGATGAAGCTAATTCACATTTCCTCAGTCCAGCCTACGGGGGTTCAGGAGAAGGGGGGGGGGGGGGGGAGGGGGGAGCAGAGGGAGGCAGCAGGGTGTGTGTGTGCATACATTCATATGTGTGTGTGTGTGTGTATGTCCCTGCTTGTGCCTCTCTGTGTGTCCGCGGCCACTTTGTAGTGAGCCTCCCTCTTGACCCGGGCCCCTCCACATGGGGTTTGTATTGATAGCGTTTGCTGAAAGGAGGGGAAAGTGAATGTTGTCTGAGCTCATTGGAATGACAATGGGGGCATATGGTTGTGTGTGTGTTGGTGTATGGTCATGGCAGCCACCATATTCCTCTGTGCAGGGTTGCCAGGTGCTTCATGAACGGACCCACTGAGAGTCGACAAATCATAAACAAATGTAACAGACTGGCTCGTGGCTCTTCGGCCCATCGGGGGGCTCTCTGTAGCTGTCTGTCTTTTTCTCTCTGGCTCTCCTCTCTATCTCTGATCAAAATTATATAACAAACTGTTACAACTTAAACATTAAAAAAGGAGACCACCCTGGACATGATTGTCAAGGAGAATCACCATTCATTAATCTGTTTATCCTCCTAATCAGAGCCCCCTACCCCCCCACCCCCCACTTTGAACACTGTAACCCAGCAGAGAACAAGAGAATAAAGATAACCTGATGTAGTAGCATCCCCTCCCACACAAAGGCACTTCTTCTGTCATGAATACTCAGCTCCACCCTAATGACTATTCAATACAGTCTGCAGGCTGCAGATGAACGGCCAATCCACAGCAGCATCTGCTGCGGGCCTAACTCGCCAGACGCCAGCCTTGTAAGAGGGCCATTGCAGGCTAATTGAAAGACAGAGGCCATCTCTCAAAGACAATGTTTGTGTGTATATGTGTGTGTGTGTGTGTGTGTGGGTGTGTAGAGAGAGGGAGAGTTGACAGAGAGAAGAGTGAGATAGAGAAAAGAAAAGAGAGAAAAATAACTGACAAAGGATGGAGTGAATGAAGAAGAGGGAACGAGGAAGAGAAAGAGAGACATTCCTCCCCTCACAGAAAGAACAGCTGACCTGTCACCATTTGTTCCCATGTGGCCATATTGGAAAAGCCCCTATGGGCATTGAATTAACACAACCCAAACCCACTTCATGTAATTAGAGTGGCCCTATGGTCTTATCTTATTTTAAGTACATATTTGAACGATATAAACTAGGATTTAGTTTAAAAAGGCAGACGCTTGACATACCTTTGCACCATTAATGGGCCTTATTGAAAAGCCTGAACTGATCAAACATCTTGGATGATGAAGTATCATTAGTTAGAAAATGTTGCAGGTGATTACAACCTGCAATAAATAGTAAGTCATAAGTCACAAATGAATTTTACATTTCCGAATGTGACAAACTAGATTTTCTTGCTTTTCATCTTAACGTCTCTTTATCCTCCTTTGTAAGTCTTTGCATGAAATAAAAAAAAAACAGCCTCCACAAACGAAAACTAAAGAATTGCTGTCATAATTCTCCCCAGTTTTCCTCCGGCAGTTTTTATTACCAAAGGCGGTGAATAATCTTCACCACCCTGGCCACCCCAAATAAAACAATCCTTCAGCATCACTGCTTACTGTGTTTTATGAAGAAGCGGGAATGAGAAAGGAAGAACATTCAAATGAAGCACTATCTGGTGCTGCGGTATGGCATGCGTAGTGCAGAGGAGAAATTCATCAGCAGCCTGCAAATGTAGGAAACGTTCATGGGAAACATGTGGAAACTGCTGTTGTATAGATGTTTAACCAGTCGCTTTTAAACGAAGAGAACAGATTGAGAGCGGATGAATGAAAATAATGCGAAACCTGTTTTTCAGAGATGGGTTAATGAGTCAAAACCGGCGTGGCATGGACTCACTGAGTCACATATGTGCTGTTTCAAAGTGTGCTTTCTGTAAATTAGGAATGCTTATGTTTAGGCAGCGCCAACAACAAGTGTACAGGCCCCAAACCACACCAGTATGATCACCAGTCTGTTACTGGCTGGCAGAACTGTGTGAGAGGAGCAACTGTTCCACCAGGTGAATGGATCTTATGGGGTTCAGGTTCAGTTTTTATTGTCATCAGAAGGGAAAAAAAACTATGTTGCCGGTCTGTTAACATAAAAATGGTGGTATTAAAATATTTATTGAGTGAATGGTCCTTTACAGAATCCATGGCAGGGAGTATATTTTGTATTACTACAGCCAGAGACCCATGAAAAGGTTCCTTTAAGGAGAGTAACACTGCATTATGCACTCCCCATGGGGTAACTTCTGTGCTTCTTGTATTTCTTGGGAGACTGTGCACCTGTTTGTGCTTTTCCTTGCATGGGGAGAATGTCATGACTTGTAATTTATTGACTGTTGTGTTCAACTCTACTTTTATGTTTTATTTTTGGCAGCTTTTTACAAGAGTTGAAAGAAATCAGTGAACCATTTTCAGATTTTTTTTTTTTTTCTCAATCAGCCCCCACAAATGACTTTTTTTTTCTCAGTTTGGTGTTTGGTAGAGTGCAGATGATCAGTTGATTTTAAAGGGTTAGTTCATCCAAATCATAAAATAAACATATTTTAACACTTACCCTTATTGGTATCTATCGTCGCAGATACTATCTACCTCTTACTCAACACAATGAAGGTGAATAAAATTTTGGTTTTGTTGCTTAAAATACTGAAAAATTACGCTTACATTTGTCTGTTTCTTTGGTATAAAGTTGTTCCAGACTAATAGGGAAATGTATTTAAACCGTTATGTTTAAGTTCATATAAACCAAAAGTTAAATGTAAACTTGGTGCCTTCTTGAAGAATGTTTATCCTCTTGTAACACGAGACTGTGTAACTTTAGTTTAACAGCAGCCACTAGTAACAATTATGCAATTACGGTAAAATGTTGTGTAACAGTAACACAAGTAGGGAAGAGTTATAAAGTCAGTGAACTGACTCAGTAATATCTGTAACATAGAAATATCTAACTAGTGCTAACACTTGCCACCATAAGCTACTGGTCATACCAGACTGAAAAAGACTGTAGCAGCAGTGTATTAAATTGAGCAAATGTGTGTTTTATTGTTCACAAGTTTCCCTTTTCAGTAACATTATTTAGCATTTATAAGCAGCATATAAACATGTAATAAATGGTTTATAACACACTATAAAGTAGTAGTTTGCAGATATAAGGACATTATTAATGTTTATTAATGTGCAGTATTTGTCAGCCATTATAACTTCCTCCATGAATACATATTTGACATTATTACAACTATACTGTATCTATAACTACACTATATTGTCATTCATTAATTGTTTATACAAAAATATCCAGTGATGGGTGGCCACAGGAGTTATAGTTGTTGATAACTACATTAAATAACAGATATATCAGCTTACAACTACATTATAGTGTGTTATAAACCATTTATTAAATATTAGTTATTATTTAATAATATGACAACAGGGTTTTACATAATATTGTCATTAATTATCTGCTTACACACAGCCTCTAGTTGTGGGTGCCCACTAGAAGACTTTATTTTTGACAAATAAAAATACAAATAAACAATTATATCTGCTTTCAACTACATCATAGTATGTTATTAATCATTTACTGTAATAACTATTTATATACAGTGTTACTGATGCAATTATGGTCCACAAAAATTTGAATCTGAAGCCTCAGATGTGAAAATCAGATAGAGCCAAAACTGTATTCATGACTACATACCATTAGCGGTAAATGAGAGAATGTGTGATTTGGGTGAACTGACCCTTTAACAAGACCCTTGTGAAAGTCACAGCAAAGAGCTCCCCGACCCTAGAGAGAACAGTTTGCAGAGCGGCACAGTGCACTCTACGTGTGGTGCAGTGATAATGGTGCTGCTCACGATCCGCTGTTCCAGCAGCACTGGCACTGCACTGCACTGCACTGCATCGCACTGCGAGGCAGGAAAAGCCGGGCCATCAGGGATTTGTCAGAGGCCTGTTATTACATCTCTAGTCACATAAAATATGGCTGCCTCTCCAGAGATTCAACCGCCAGATAAATCCACTCTCCTCCAATCAGACCGGCCCTCACGATGACACCATCCAATGGTGCACCTCAACGAGTGACCTCTGGTAATGACGTGTGATTTACAGTACATGTTTAAAATAGAGAGACACTTCCAAGCCACACTATCTCCATACCTATATCTGGTGTCATGTGAGATAACAGGCCTTTGGGAGAAGGGGAGACATGACACCCATCTTTGGGGTCTCACAAAATGGCTACAATGTGGATAGTTTCCCCCTGCAGCTGTCTAATCGCAGTCTAAGCCTGCAGTGAGCGCTGTGTCTCCTCCTGCATGAGGTCACTAACACATATTGCAGGATGGCACTTTAAGCTAACAGACCGCAGTGTGGAAGGCCTAAATCAACACCTGGTTGGGAAGATAAAAGGGGGCTCTTGTGTTCTTTAAATGCATTCAAGTGCCAGATTACAGTAGCAGTGTAAAATATTGTAATTAATTAAACCAGCAGTACGGGATTGTGGGGAAACAGAGCTTTTTATGGTTTTAATTGCAGATGTAAATTCAATACCAGTCTGTCAACATTGCAGAAGATCTTATCTCCCAAAGCAAACCCTCTAAAACATTTGACATAAACGAAACATTCACTATATACCAGAAAGTTGGGGGTATGTGAGCGAAAAAGTGTATCAGAGTCATTTTTTTTAGACAGCCAGTGATGGGGTGTGTACTGTCCCCTGCCAGGGAACGTCCCCTGCACAGTCTAGTAGCTTAAGAGATTAAGTTCTCTGGCTAAAGGAGGGCTGAGAGGCAGGCCGTGTCGTTGACCTTGGCAAGCGAGACACAGAGATGATGACACACCACTACAAATATCTGTCTTTAATAAACAGGCCTGAACATCATGATCCTCCCCGAGCTCAAATAGCTGGCAACACACATTTCATGTAAATTGAAGGAGATGATTCCCATTAATATGCCTTCAAAATGATACTGTGTGTGCTCACTGTGAATCAGCCTGTGTGTCATCTTATGTAATTCGGTTATTTAAAATTGTGCTGAAGTGTAATGTGTTATTGTAATGTTTGTAGTAATGATGCATTTGTTTTTTGTTTTTTTTTTAATGCAGTTCTGTGTTATAAATGTGTTAGGTAGTGAATAATAAAAATATATTACCTGTTTGTTAAGATTTCAGCTACAATACTACTTTTTTTTTAATCATTATCATTTTTATGCAGCTTGACTTAATACCATGTAACTAAATGCATTTATGAAACTTAAAAGTATTAAGTTTTAGTCTGAATTGTTACGTTTGACGTCCACATGTTATTATTTTTGTTTTTCTTCTGATTCTTTTCATTTATCTGTCCTTCTTTTTTGGTTTTATAATAATAAAAGTTAACAGACCTGCATGTTTTGGAAGCTAAAAAAGAAACTTCTGATAAATGTGAGAGAAACGTGTTCAGATGTAGCTGCTTGTATTTCAAGAAAACAGCAAATGAACTCTGAAATCAGATCTTAACTGTAGCAAATATAAACTGTGCTGGCTTCAAATCGTCTGGCAGCTTTTTTTCTTTTCTTTTCTTTTCTTTTCTTTTCTTTTCTTTTCTTTTCTTTTCTTTTCTTTATATTTTTTCTCTTTTTTCTTTTTTTTTCCCTCATTACTCGATTAAGTTAAACTGAACACATAACTTCCTCAACCTTTCCTTCATAAACATTTATCTGGTTGAGGAAAAAAATCATCTGATTTCATTGGGTAAAGGAAAAAAAATTGTAAAAATGATTTGTTTTGTTAAAATGAAGATGTCATGCTGTCTGCTGTCATTAACATAAACAAGATGTGAGACAGTTGATAGGCTGTTTTATACGAGAAGAAAAAAAATATATATTTCTGCATCTTTTTTTCGTTGTTTCCTTTTCTGTGGCTCTTCATCACAACGGAACCATGTGTATAACTGTGTTGCTTAATGAGACAAAAACAATATAATATAATATTCATGGACAAGACTTGGCTGACAAAAATATAGTCATCGAATATTTGAATAAAACAACAGTTGAAAACATATAAATAACTAATTATAATATTAAAATACGACCATGCATTTATCATATCCTTACCTTTCTCTCTCACACACACACATCATCATCATCATCAACATCATCATCATCATCATCTCACTGTTGATGCTTTATTTTCACCATCAGTGACGTGAAACGAATCATTTCAATATTGACTTAAAGCATCCTGAACTAAATTCATTATGAAGGTAAATAAATATAAAATCCTACAATAACAACAACAGCATTAATAATAAGCAATAATAATAGTAATAATAATAATAATAATATAGAGTATTTTCATAATATAGTATATAATAATAATAATAGTAATAATCGCGTAGCAGCAGAAGTTTAACATTCCCACAGTAAAATTATCCATTAAATTGAAATTGAAATCTTATTTCATAAAAAAAACTACAATTTTCTTTCTCTTTGCATTTTAAAAACATCATTCGTTCAAGGTAAAAAATATACACATATTTGTCCTCCAGCCAAAATTCGTTTTTATATGCAAATAGTCCTTCGCCAATTTTTCAAAGCAGAGCCAAAATAAACCCATCATGTCAAACCTGGAGGACGCGGGGAAATTTGAGAGGAGATGAAATATTTCTCAGATGATATAAAAGGAGCCCTTTCGCCTGAGTTATGGCCCGGATTTGGCGTTGCTGAGAGGGATGCATGCTGCTCCTTCTCTCCCGCCCCAGAGGAGGTATCATCAGAGCTGATATATGGCTCAGCTCTACATTACCTTTACAAAACAAAGGATCATCCGCGCTTTGGGTCGAGGAAAACATCCTTCTGACTAGCTGCGACATCTAAAATAAACCCTCTGCCGACTTGTCTTTTTTGACAACATCCGGATAATCCAAATACTTTTAAATACGAATAGAAACTCCTGCCAACTGAAACTGAAGTTTTACGCGTAAAAACGCTTAAATAGGCTACGGATGTGATTTCTCTCCCTCTCTCCCCCCCATCTCTCTTTTTTTTTCCCTCTCTCTCTCTCACTCTCTCTCTTTCTGCTTCCCCTCATTTACCCCACATATACCTATTCTGGTATCTCACCACACGACTAAATTAGACCAAAGATGATAAGAGCACAAAGCATTATAATTCCGCCGGGCTCCTCCTCCTTCCAGCCATGCGTCCTAATTAATGGGACACCCCCAGTCGCAAAAAGCCCCGCACTGGACTGCAACATAGTCAAAGAGTGAAAGGGAAGAGGGCGAAAGTGCCACTGGAAATAATTGATTACCTACCAATCAATGATAACTTGTTAGTAATCGTCAACTCTTTGGACCTCGCCATTTTCAGGGAGGCATCTCACTCCTCCGGACTTGCTGCTCCCGAGGATCGACACTTTCAAGGCATCTCACTTTGGAATAAGATTTTCTTTTTCTTCATTCGTTTCCCTCTCCTCCGTATCTTTGTTGTTTTTTTTATACTCGAAACTGTTATGTGACTTTTTTCCCTTAATAGCCTCGCTCGTTTTTTAACAGCTGATATTTCGACGAAGTCCTATAAAGTCTGCGCGCAACCAATGATGACATCCAAAGAAGTGGCCAAATGTGGTGCAGTGGAAAACAGGAGGCGAAGTCCGCTGGACCACTTGCCGCCTCCTGCCAACTCCAACAAGCCGCTGACCCCCTTCAGCATCGAGGACATCCTCAACAAACCGTCTGTGAAACGAAGTTACACAATTTGTGGAACAGCTCATCTAATTTCGTCCTCGGAGAAGCACCGTCCGTCCAGCATCCCTCTGTCCAGCCGGGCTCTGCTCACCCAAACCTCCCCGCTCTGCGCGCTGGAGGAGCTGGCCAGCAAGACCTTCAAGGGGCTGGAAGTCAGCGTTTTACAGGCTGCGGAAGGTAAATCTCCTTCCCTCAAAACGCATTTGAAATACATCTTTTTAGGATTTAATATTTTCTCAGATAATTTTTTCTTATAGCAGACAGAAAATGACAATGTGGTTACAACTTGTATATGCACTCTGACATGGAATACATCCATTAAATGTGCTAATAACCAGAGCAAAAAAAAAAAAAAAGTATTTTGTGCTGATGGGTGGAAATCTCTCCTTATAAAATGTCTTATCGAACAAAGGCGTGTTCATTTTCTGGGCTGTTCTTCAACGAAATGAATCGCCATCGCTTTTCTTTAATATTAGGGCCTCATGTGTGGTGCTCAATATTTCCCAGTGGTGTCTCTGTAATATTCTTGTAATTATCTGCTCCCGCAGGGGCTTAAAGGCTTTGCTGTTACACAGTATCAGACAGTATCTTTGTTATTTCTGCGTTAGGATGACTTTTACGCGCACACTACAGCGGTGCAGAGGAAGCCCTGTACCTGCATGAATCCATGTTTTTCAATCAGCCTCCGTCTCTCCCTTACAGGCCGGGACGGGATGACTCTGTTCGGCCAACGAAGCACCCCGAAGAAGCGCCGGAAGTCTCGGACGGCGTTCACCAACCACCAAATCTACGAGCTGGAGAAGCGCTTCCTGTACCAGAAGTACCTGTCCCCCGCAGACCGGGACCAGATCGCGCAGCAGCTGGGCCTGACGAACGCGCAGGTCATCACGTGGTTTCAGAACCGGAGGGCCAAGCTAAAACGGGACCTGGAGGAGATGAAGGCCGACGTGGAGTCGGCCAAGGCCATCGGCCAGGTACCCTTGGATAAGCTTGCCAAGCTGGCGGACCTGGAGAAATGCGCCAACGGCACGCTGGGCCACCCTCGAGGCGAGTCCCCCACGCGGGGCGGCCAGCAGGAGCACGAGCTCGCTCAGAAACTGCGGACGTCGCCGCTGTCTCCCTTCTCAGACCACACAACTAGTAAAGAGTGCTCGGAGGACGAGGACGTGGAGATTGATGTGGATGACTGATGGCGCAGCGTGGAGCTGGAGAGGAAACACAAAAGACGATAAAAGAAAAATCTCTACCGAGGACTTGTAACTTACTGCTTATATTGTACCATATCTCAGAACATGTACCAAAATGTAATGACTTTTATATCGGCACAGATAGACCTATTCATAGTGAAGCATGAACACTGAACAAGAAATATGCAGTGGTATTTTACAATGTACTCATTAGCAAACTGTTACTTCTTGCAATCAAAGCAATATGGTCTAAAATGACGTGAGTAACTTATTATTTTTTTACACTAAAGGCCAACACACACACACACTCACACACACACACACACACACACACACACACACACACACACACACACACACACACCTGTTCCTGTTTCACATGGCCTATATGCTCACACACCACAGTTCAAGCGCTCCAGTTTTTTTCCATATTTTCTTGCATGTAAATGCATGATTTGATTTGTGATCATTATCTATTTATTTTTACTTTATTATTCCTTTTTAATTTAAATGCTTTTTTTGTGTTCTGTGAGCCAAATCGCCATGAGTCACTTTTGTCACTGCCCGGCTCCTCTTCCTCCTCCTCATCACCTGACTGTAACCCTTTGACTTCAGTTCACACGTGGCGTCCAGATGCTGCAGTGCATGATGATGATGATGATGATGATGATGATGATCGGAAAGGCAAAACTCGGACATTTCACAGTTATGCGTTTTTAGGGAATGCTCATGCGATGTGGCGACAAACAAAAATGAATATTGCGGTGATTTTGAACAGCTAGGCTACTTTTTAGATTTATTGTTTGGATACAATAGATACAGTTATAAATTTGTTATGTTTTGTACACCTGTAAGTGCCTTTCTAAAATCAGGACATTATTTGAAAAACCAATGCACAGACTGTAATGTATATAGGCTACTATGGGAATAAAATGGCTTTTCTGAATATTTCTTTTATGTTGTAATTCTTGAATTAATATCAGGGCTTCTTTTCTATTTCAAAAAAAAAAAAAGCAACATATCTGAAACACCCTCTCCTTGCCAAATCTGGGCGTGTAAGCGCATCAAAAGAGGCCTATTTAGAGTTATTATACTCAAGTATTTTGTCCCTTTGTCCTTTTATACGAGGATGCTCTAAACATTTTGTGGCCCGGAATCTCACATCCCCTTTCAGGTCTTAAATGCGTATCATGGCTTCTTGACCCTCAGACGTGTTTCTCCATTCGTGGCAAAAATTTATGTGAGAAACACAAATCTGGTCCCGGGGAAAAAAGACGAGGATGCCACAAAAACACAAAGTTTTGGGCCAGTTTCTCCAGGCCTTTATAGACCTTTTTTGTTCTGCGGGACTGGGCCATAATTTTGAGCGTAAAGCATGAAAAGTGGGGACAAATGAGCAGCGTTCCCTGATGGGACGAGCCACAAAGGAGCAGGGCCGGTCCCCCGCAGGCAGCAATACTGAGACAAGTGTGTCCCACCGCACAAAAAGGACGCAAACGTTTGGAGGCCATATGGTTTTTGAAATTTCCACACAATTTGAGACAATTTGATGGATTGAGTTAACCCTCCTTTTAAACAGTTTAACTGAGTGCGAACAAAGGCCATAATGCCTACATAGACTCTCCCTTCATGAGGGCATCTGCGGCTATTAATGTCTAGCCCTTTTCTTTGCCTGGCGTTTTGAACAAGTCAATGAATTACAATGAAACTGCCCCTTTTTTGTGAGCCGCTTGTCTCTCTTCGCTTTTTAGCTCCGGAATAATATGTTTGACTTCTGTCCAAGAACGTTTTCTAAACAAGAAATGGATTTTGTTGAAAGTGTTTTTAATGTTAAGTAGGCAGCCATAAAGAGTTGAGACTGTGACATTTATGCCAAAGTCTGGTTAGGGAGCCTTTTGTTTGTTTTCTTCTCATCTCCTTTTTTTTCTGTCCTCTGCCTCTTTATTTCTTTTGTCTTTAAGGAGTTTAATGAAGCTGAAACATGGTGATGTGAGGAAGAGAGAGTGTCCAGAACAGGAACTCAAAAGGCTGCCTCCCGTTTAACCCTCTTTGTTCAAAGAAATGATAAGTAGAAGCTGTCTTCTTCTGAGTTGTTTATAGTGTTTACTTTTTTATTTATTTTTTATTCTTTATTCAAGAGAACTTGAATAAGTTCTATATATTGTATATTGTGTGTGTATGTGTGTGTGTGTGTGTGTGTGTGTGTGTGTGTGTGTGTGTATATATATATATATATATTTATATAAATGTGTGTGTGTGTGTGTGTGTGTATATATGTATATATCTATAGATAGATATATGTATAGATATATAGATATAGATAGATAGTTAGATTTTTGTAGGACTATAAATATATAAGTATTATATATATATAATATATATACTATATATATAATTAATATTCATTTAGGTTCCTGTAAATTATCTTAAAAGTACTAAAAGTACTAACAAAATTTTTTCTATTCTTTTTTTTCTATTCTATATGTTGACTTGCAAATATGAACTTGTCCATTTAAAACTTTTTAACAATCGATCTTTTGTTTTGAGGTTATTTACATATTTTACACTGGCACATATACATGCATACACAAATGCACAAAATTAAACATGCATCTTCCTGCTCTGTGTGTGTGTGTGTGTGCTCCTGACACACACACACACACACACACGTATACACACACACTACAGCCCATTCTGAATCAAGCATATTTATGAAGGGAGAGAGTGTTAAGGCAGGCTAAGTTTATGGATTTCACTTGCTTATTTTATGAGGGCTTGTCAGGCAGGCCCGGCGATAAGTAATACTACAGTCTGAGGGACCACTTCGTGGTAATTAATCTGGAGGTCTTAAGTGTATTTCAGTATTTCACTTCAAGATGGAAAAAATCACTACTTCAATCGTCCGGAAAATTGAAGTTTGATGCATGAGTCCCTACTGAAACAATAGTACAGCCCTCCCTCTTTTCATCTCCTCCCCTTCCCTCCCCTCACCTTCCTCTCTCTCTTCATTTTATTATTTGCACCCTGTGTGGAAAACAGTCTCAGGTGCAAAGTGAAAATTAATATTTGAGATACTGGTCGAGTGACAGCATTTAAGACAAGCATTTAAATGAATTAATTAGTTTAATGTTTGCAATTGTTCCCCTCAAAAAGCAGAATTGATGAAGAAATGAACAACCATAGCTGTAAAGACCTTAAATAGTCCATCAACTTATAAATTACTAATATATAGAGGCTGCATTATTATTATTATTATTATTACTATTATAATTATTATTATTACTGTTATTACTATTATTATTATTATTATTATTATTATTATTATTATTATTATTATTATTATTATTATTATTATTATTATTATTGAATAAGTATAAACAGAGATCTGTAAATGACTTTATATTTGCCTGCAGTTAAATCACTCTATATATCTAAATAGAGCCGAATTGCAGAGTTTTAATCATAGCCTTCCTGTGGAGCCAGTTAATACTTCAAACTTCAATTTTACGGGCGATTGAACTAAGCATGTTTCTGACAGAATTGATGTATGTATTAATTTCCTTTAACTGTTGATTAATTAGGCTGCGCTGAAGGCTCAAATGGAACAGTCTGTGTGAAAATTTGCATATTAATCAAATTCTAGTTGATCATTCAAATAATCCAGGCTATGTGATTTTGGGGATGTAGCTTGAAAACATACAACAAGAAACTCAATAACTACAGTATATTCTCTCAGACTGCTGCTGCTGCTTCACTGCATTAAAAATCAAACACACAGGAAGAGGTGGTCTAACTATTTGGATTAAATTGCTATTTTTGTTTTGTTGCAACAAATGCATTGATTAACATGATTACATCCAAACAGAAGCAAACCTAAGTGCTTGTGTGGTTTATGAATGAACATGTGTGTGAGGAAGAGGAGAGGGGAAGAGGCTGTTGTGTTTTTTGCTCTTTTAATTAGAAAAAAATGTGAATTAGGAAAGAAAAATAGAAAAAAAAATCAGACTGCTACTTAGTAGATGGAAGTTAATCCTCTTCACTGCTACAGTTTTGCAGCTGTATGCTGGATGGAGTTTGGAAGATGATTAATATCACAGAAAAGCAGCAGAATGAGAAGAACAAGAGTTTTATAAATGTTAAAACAGACTATAGCTTCCAATAAGATCATGTGAGACCAAAAGCAGAATAAAACTCAGTCTGCAGGTGAACTATGCAGATCATTCTGTATATAAAAAATAATTATTCAAGAATTATTACCTGGCTTTTGAGATGTTTGTTGTATAAATGGTTAATGATAAGCACATCTGCTGATCTGATGAGATGAATATGGACACAACTGAAGCAGCATTGTGTGCTCAGAGCTCAGCAAGGATGTAGATATATGACATAAATATGACAAGTTGTTTATATTTAGATATAAGTGATGGACAATGTAATATCTTAACGGCACACTTACAGCAATAACACTTAAAATAACATGAACAATTAATATAAAACCTCATGTATCTCTGATTGTAGTGAAGCACATTCAAATCTGCTTCAACACGTAAAGCATACAAGACCAAAAAATACTGGTTATCTGTAAGTGACTGCGACATGAAATTCTGAAATACCTTTAAAAGACAAATAAACAAAACAAAACAAAAAACAGGAAGGAGGTAGAAAAGGAAAGAGGAAGTGCAGATGTTGACAAGCAGCAAACTGCAGTCAGCTGTTCAGCTACTGAGGAGAGAGATAAACAGAGACACCTGCTGGTGTTCACAGGACACTGTACTTCACTACAGTGAGCAGTTAACCAGCCGTGATGTGTGTGCGTGTGTGTGTGTGTGTGTGTGTGTGTGTGTGTGTGTGTGTGTGTGTGTCTACCTCGCGCTCTCTAATTAAACTTCAAATTAGCTGTATTTGCATGATCATAAGTAGCTTGATTAGGCAGGTTGTGTAAAGTTTGCAATGTGATAGTGAGAAGGTGAGAAATAGTCTAGTAATTGAATGTAATGATGATGGTGATAAAGAAGACGAAGATAAAAATCAAAAAGAGGAGGAAGATTTGAGGGAGCTCAATACAGTTTCATGTGTGGTTCTGTTTTTTCTCAGCCTCTAACCTGCTCTGACAGATTTTTACTGCTTTCATCATAATGTTGTTTGTAACGTAATGTTTCCGCCCAAGAAAATACCGAATTTTGTTTTGATCTGAGAATCTGTTGAATTCTTGGTAGCTGAGTTTGATTTTGGTAAGAACTCAGTTGTCATGTCTTTATGCAGGCAGCAGTAGGCAGGTCTGTTTCCTCTGACTCTCAGTATTTATGTCTCATTAGACTTATTAGAACCCATGTTCAGGATAATAGTAGCTCACTGGTGTCTGTTTTCATCCCTCTGTACAACACTTCATTACTGACCAACACAATCTGAATCCATAATGACACCTTCTGCTCCCTCAGTGGACCGGACTGGTGGGTGCAATGCATAAAGGACTCTGAAATTAGCAGCATATTTCCATAATATTCATATGACCCTATGTGGAGGTATTAAGTGAATATTGATCTTTTATGCAGAAATACCTCAATTACTGCACAAGTAAAAGTCCTGCATTTAAAACCTTGCTTGAGTGAAACCATTGTTGGCAAAACTTACTATCAAAGGTACAATGTAGGATAATCCTACTGAGTTATTGCACCAACATGTAAGCAGACTGTTGATGTTAACTTTGGTACTTTATATGTCGGGTAGTTAACTCTCTAACAATGTATCATATTGGACATGATGATCATGTGCTTTTGTACATAAAATCTGGATCTTTCTGGAAGTTATTAGTGACTATAACCGTCAAATAAATGTAGCAGAGTAAAAAAAATTGCAGTTATTCCCTAAGAAATGTAGTGAAGTAGAAGTAGCTGAAAATGGTAAGTAAAGTACCTCTAAATTGAACTTGAGTACAGTTTATTTGTGTATCCATTATACATGTCTTTTATATTTAATCCATCTAAATGTATGTTTTGTTTTAGTTTTGTTTTAATTTGCTATTGAGGAGGGTCGGGAGGCTTTCTTAGAAGCATTTTTGTCTATTAAGTAGAGAAAACAACAAGCCCCTCATTGCCCTATTCTGCATCTCTGTGAAGATGCTTCATCATAACTGTGTATTTTCATATTGGTTACAACAAAAAACTGAGGGAACCAATAATTTTCTACTTACTTACCAGTCGAGATCTGTATGACATCCTTAAAGCAAGAGTTACCCATTCCCTCAAAAAAGGTAGGCTATTTGTTCTTTGGTCTTCTGGTCTTTTAATCTACATGACTGTGAACAGTTTAAAAGACCTGTGCAGAGATCATTTTAAACCATTTAAAAGTCATTCTCTCTAAAAATGATTTACTGAATCACTAATTCATTAGGGAGTAATGACATCTTGGCAGGAAATCTGGAATAACGACACCAAGGGTAGAGATTATTACAAAAGAGTGAGAAGTAATTAAGGTAAATGTAGGAAAAAAGATGTAACTGAAGAAGAGAAGAAGTTCAGGGTAGAAAGAGAAAAACTGAAGGGCAGCAGGCTGGTAGATATAGGAAGTGGAGCATCAAAGGTTGTTAAGGCTGTTTGAGACAAACAATTACAGGTTCAAAGGGCTTCGTTTAAATATTTAAACGAAACAGGTTTCATATCCAGAATATAACTTCTTCATAAAGTTTTTTGTTTGTTTGTTTGTTAGTTTTTGTTGTTTAAAGTCATGATGTTTCACACTCCGATACAGAAGGTGGCGGCATGCACTTTCAACGTTGGTTTTTATTCCGCCAGTAAAACCGAAGAAGAAGAAGAAGAAGAAGAAGAAGAAGAAGAAGAAGAAGAATGGACGCAGAAAAGGGAGGATGGGGAGGGGGAGGAGGAGGAGGAGGAGAAGGAGGAGATTTAAAGCGCAGTCCTGCGCAGCATTAGCGCTCTTGAACACTCCCCTCTGTCGCAGACGAGACGTCATCGATGTTGGCGGTATTTTGAAACGGAAGTGTTTGTTGTTGTCTGCTCAGTGAAGGAAAACTAGTGAAATTTACTCACTATGGTAAGACTACGAGTCCTTTGGCTCATCTCTGTTGTCCAGATACTTACATTATAACTCACTGCGCCATGTTATCGCGTTTATTACCGAGAATCCAGGCGCTGCTACGTAAATGAATATCAGTTCAACCATCATTTCACCATCACGAGCTACAACCAGTAACGTTAACTTATTCAAAACACAATCGTTTCTGTGTTGTCATGTTCAGGCTGAGGTGAAGGCGAGTGACCAGGCAGTAGCAGAGTTGTCAGAGGCTGCTCAGACTGAGCTGATGAACCTGTGTGAGGAGCAGTTTGTTCAGCTGGAAAAGGTAAACTCATGATCCACGCTGCCCTTTGACTTGAACAGACTCTGGATGTGCAGGAATAATGTTACAGACTGCTGACTGGGTTTCTCTGTGCTGCAGCTTCAGAATGAGATTATACTGAGTGAACCAGATTTCTGTGAGAATCCACAAGAACAGGTGAGATTCATTCATACCTACGTCATTGTTGTATTTATGTCAAGTTGCTGCTGTAACACTGTATTTTCTCCTGTATGTCTTACTAAAGTTATCTATCTATCTATCTATCTATCTATCGTTTTCTATCGTTTTCTATCGTCATTCATTCAAACTTTTATTTTGAAAGCCTTGAAAATCATTACATTAGTGGGTAATGTCTGGTTTTTATTTGTGGCATTTACTAAATGCTGCTCAGAATAGTTTCACCAAACCAACATAACAAAGGAATATTAATGACAGTTTCAGTTATCTTTTCTGTTGCTTTTCTGTCACTTGAATTTTGATTTCATGTGCATTAGGAACTTTACAGTCATCTATAAGAATGAAATCCCACTGAGAATCATTTACAGGCGTTTGTTTTTCTACAAAATGTGGCATTATGTGGTTTAAATGGGGTATTAATTACTTCATTGTCTGATATCATAAATGTGGTGCGGTTCTTTCTTCTGTTTGTTGAGAATATTAATCTCTGTAGTCAGTAAACAGGCTGATCGCAACAGAAGCTGAACTGAAGCAGTGGCTGACAGTGGAGCCTAAATGTAAGTTTCCCCATTAACAATACAACACCGATAAATATGAAATAAATATGACTGTTTACAGCTGAATTATGATTTTCATAAATCGACACTAATCACCTGATTTTTTTGCTGGTGCCTTAAACATCCCTGATTATATGTAATTGTGATTCCACACAAATTCAAATCAAATTCACATTGTATATTTGCTGCATGTAACTTGAGATTATATCATTTTCACTTTATGTATTTATTTATTTTGCTCTTTGCAGTGCTAGCGGCAAATTCTGAAGTTTTACTTCAAGCTGGGAACGAGGAGGTACGTCTCTGTGTGAAATGCAACACTGAAGAATGTGTTTTCCTAAAGTGTCAAATTAAATGCATCGCTCCAGTCGTGTAATCCATTCTTCCCTCTTTGTTTTCCACAGATGCTCAAGCTGTGCTCTGAACTTGAGATGGTTGTTTCTTGCTATGAAGCCAAGAGAGCCAAACTGAGAGAAACTAAAGAACTGTATGTAACCTTTTAGTTTGAGTGGAGGTTTTCCATAACTTCCTACCGATGCTTTTCAGAGGTGAACGGAGGAGACGTTTCATCAGTTTCATGTCGATGTTTTTCAGTGAACAGAAGTGGCTAGAGGAGAAGAAACAGGTGCTGGCAGCTGTCAATGACCACCTGGAACGACTTCAAATGGAAAAGGAGAATTTATCAGAGCAAACGTAAGTGTGACGGCAAAGACACACTGAACCAGAGGAGTTTAAGAAGTGTATCTCCACTGGAGGGCAGCAATGCATCTTAAGAGAAACTTGGAAAAATAATGCAGTTCTGCTTAAATGAATAAATGTGAATATACTCAAATTAAACATTTGAAACTCATAAAAACAATGACAAATGACATATGTTGGAAGAATTCTCAAAATTCTGAATATTGCACTAAACGTTTGTGTGTTTGTTGACATTTCACAGTATATTACAGGACACCAAGGTGAAAATCCAGAAAATGAAGGTCTACCAGGAGAGGCTGATGGAGTGTCTGGCAGACATCCTGGAGAAACACATTCCTGTTCCTAAGAATGATTTCAGTGCAAACAAGAAGAAGAAGGTGCAGTGACCCGATTTGTGTTTGATGGTCGTCTGTGCTTTTGCAGCCTGTTTTACAGGCCAAATCTGTGTCATTATTACTCTGTAGCTGTACTGTAGCTTAACATCTGTTGGTTTTATTTACAGAACATTCCCCAGGAGTTGAATGAAGACTTGATTTCACTCCATGAAATTCTGGAGGTGGGTTTTGATGCACCACATAATCAGCTTTGTATGTCAAATTCATTTTCCTTTAAGTGAAAGCAGTCTTTACTTAGCTTTGTTAAGCCAAGCGGTCTGCCACTAAGGTCTTGTTTTGATGAGGGATTTTTTTATTTATTTCTTTTCTTTTTTTAAAAATCTGTAGGTTTTTCAAAAATCAGCTTCCACCTCCTTATACTTTAAATATGTTTGTTATTCTGTCAGGATAAGAATGAATGCAAAATGCTCAGTTTACCCAAATAACAGAAAAATCCACTCACATCTGGTGGATCCTTAATTAGGCAGCTTGTTTAAATTACATTTAAGTTTTGTGATATTAGTTGTTGAGACACAACAGTACAATTGGGGAAAAAAATGTTTTGTTCATTGTGTTCAAAGCATCAAAAGTGACATTTGAAAAACTCACCAGCAATGTGTTTTATTCCATGAACAGCGTCCTTGCAACTTGGGACAAATCATTGATTTTACTACAGTCAGTGATAGTGATAGATACCTTTGGTTATTGACCTCTGTCAACAAACAGCAGGAATTGCAACAGTGTTTATGGAGCTCATATCTTGATAAGTTTGCTTCTACTAGTTTTCTTCTTTTTTTTTTTGCAAAGCTGATTTGAAAAAACATTTAATGGTTCAGTTTTCTTGGGTAAATTGTCTTGATTTACAACATAATCTTAATAATAACAACTTAAAAACAGTAAGATGAAAACCTTTTGAGATAGTGTTAAAACATTTGTTGACTATACTTCACACAGCAGTGCTTGATGGTAGTGACTGTGTTATGTTCTTTGAAGGATGCAGGTCTTGATACAGCCTTTTTCACTGCAGTCATATTGAAATATAGCAGGAAAAGCACAGCTGTAATTAATAAAATTAATAACAGCTGCGTATCTTTTATGTCAGCCGTTTCCAGAAGCCCTTGGTATTCTGTATGCTGGTTTACTGGTACCAGAGCATCGTTAATGTGAATTAGTTAATTAATTGTGGTGAAGGAAAAGCTCCCATCTGTGTTTTGTTATTAGTTATTGCAGTGGTGACGGTAATATAAACAAAAGCTATACTGTAACTGTTTGTATTTTCTATATAAATATGTAGTAATTAGTTATAATCCCATCCCTAACATCCCCTTAGAGTACAGAAGTAAATACACAGTCACAATTTGCTTCAAGGTGTCAAGATTTGCATTAGTCAGCAACTCATTTTGTAATATGTATATAAAAGTTCTTAAACACAGATCTAATGTCCTGGTGGCCATGGCACATACCACGTACACATAAACATCCTGTATTTAAGGATAAATTCACAGTTTTTCAAGTCTGTCTTAAAACAGCAGTCAATTGCCCAGATGAACATTAAAACATGTTTTCTTGCCATAATCATCCCTCCTCTTCATACTGACCATTAGAAGATCCGTTCATAATGCATTTACAATATGAGTGATGGGGGACAAAATCCACAAGCCTCCTTCTGTACAAAAATGTATTTAGAAGTTTATCTGAAGCTAATATGAAGTTTCAGCATCCAAATGAGTCAAATCAAGTAGATATCTGTCAAGTCCCTCTTTTTGTTACTATACTTCCACCGCAGCTCAACAGGGAAACACTGTCTGAGGAAACACAAAGAGGGAATTTGATGCTAAAAAGACTGTAAATGTGGCAGATATCCACTTGATATGACTAACTCAGACTGCTGAAGCCTCATATAAGCTTCAGATCAACTTTTCAATGTATTTTTGCACAAAATGACTGTGTGGAGACACTGTGGATTTTGGCCCCCATCACTTACACTGAAAGCACATTTGAAGGGAATCTTTTAACAGCCAGTATGAACAGGAGGGATGATTACAGTGAGGAAAACCTCTCTCAGTGTTTATATGGACACCTGACTGTTGTTTTAAGACACACCTGAAAAATTGCTCACCTATCCTTTAAATGTGGCACAGCACTTTTGTCACATTTTATCTATTTCCTTTGCTTTCCAGTGTGTATTGTCAGATAAAGGAAAAATACAACTCAAAATCTATTGAATGGTCCCTGTGTAAATGTAGGCCATCTCTCTGTATACCTGATGACTATATCATCTTTCCCCATTACTACCTTAACCCTCGTCTCCCGCTGTCTTCTGTGCCCCGTAGCTGCTGATGAACAAGGCCCTGGAAACACCACATGACCCCTACGTGACAATAGACTCCACCTTCTGGCCACCGTACATAGAGATGCTGCTCCGCTACTGTATTGCAGTGAGGCACCAAGAGGATAACTTCAAGATCCGCCTGGAAGACTTTTGCTGAGGCAGTGGTGTAATAAGCATCTCAAGCACCACTTATCTGCCTGTATTTCTAATTAGAGAGTGTCTGCTCATTGGCAGCGTTTCTACAACAATTAGCTGTTT
This sequence comes from Thunnus thynnus, assembly GCF_963924715.1. Lineage (NCBI taxonomy): Eukaryota > Metazoa > Chordata > Actinopteri > Scombriformes > Scombridae > Thunnus > Thunnus thynnus. Next base: position 8,420,669 of record NC_089519.1, on the reverse strand, counting down.
TACCAGCTACGTTAAACTGGCCTTAAAAATTCAGTTTCATTTAAAAGAATTTCATTAAGTTGACTCTCTGAAACAGTCAGATACCCCATTACGAGATGTACTGTAAATATGTAGATTTTGTTCATTTGTATGTTCCTAATGTTCATTAAACTCCGTAACTGCATTTGTTGTGATGTGATATTGTGTTCAGAGGCAAAAGCTCAAAATTCGGATCATCGATGATCTTCTCGTAATGCTGTAGGTGACCAGGAGGCATCTTTCACCGTCTAAATTATCTATAGGAGATGATGGATGAACTTTTTACTCACATACCTATTTTATGTTTTTTACATTGGCCTCTCATCAGGTTTAGGATTCATTTTAAGGTTCTTGTTTTCATGTATATAGCCCTGCATGGACAGGCATCTGAGTACATTTGTGACCTTTTCTATCCCTATATCGCCAGTAGGTCACTGAGGTCTTCTGACCAGGGCCTACTGGCTGTCCCTCACTCTTGACTGAAAACAAAAGGTACAAGTTGTTTTGTATACAGGCAGGACCAAAATAAATATACCAGTGTTTCTCTGAGCTCCCCATAAAACGTACAACTTACGTGACTGACTTGCATCTAACAGTGTAGGGTGATTGCCATTTCTCTTAAAGGCTTTAAAAAGCTAAATAATACCCGAGGGGACAGCATCAAAGATGACTGAGAAATCCTTTGGTGGAACAGAGATACCATAGAGTTGAATAAAGTTGACCATGTTGGTTGAATAACTGACATAATAAGATATTATTACAAAACCACTGTTATAAAATAGATTTATTTTTATACAAAATATATCTATTGTTCCAGATAAAAAGCCTGTGAGGAGTGAAGTTATGCTTGTGAATTAAACATCATGCCAGTAGCTTTCTTTTTTTGGAATGAAGAAAGTTTGAGGAGCATTTTGTCATATAAGAGTTAACTTTTTTTATTTTTTAAAACAGCTTTATTGAAACAAGTATACAACAAATTTACAGCACCTTGTGTGTACAACTTGAGTCTACAATCACAAACATGCAAGGAGGACTAAAGGTTGTAATGAAAAGGAAACAGTTAATAAAGATCTTACAAAGCTTACAATGGTTATAAGTTTTAAGAGCTTTTTTGTTTGTACATTAAGATATTGAAGAAATGTTTGATATATTAACAGTCAGCTCTGAAAAGTTTGGCTTTTGGAATTTGGATTTGTGAATATAAAATTTGGTCAAAATAGTAAACAAATGAATTAAATAGAGCTGCCAACAGAGATTTAAGTGAGTGAATCCAAACAATACATTTTTCCAAAGTAATAAAAACTGAAGGTAGATATGATCAGCAATAAATCGTGACAGTTTACTCAACAGCTGTTAAAAGTTAACTCATAAGCAACTCATAAGCAAACGTCATACAACGTCAGAACTCGTCGTCCAATCCAGTGCGGTCGCCGCGTCAGCGCTACAATCCCTGTGGGCGGAGAAGGGATTCCGGTTCCGGGTGTTTTCAGATCCCAGTCGGAGGCGCTCGCTCCTCTGATTATGTTCTTTTATCAGAAACTTCTTTCGATTGCCGACTGATTAAAGTAGAGTTCTTTTTTATTTAGTGAGTCCAGTTTAAGCCGTGAATATGACGACCCGCTCGGAGAGAGAGAAGGCCCAGAAACTCAACGAGCAGCACCAGGCCATCCTGTCCAAAATGCTGAGGGAGGAAGACAACAAGTACTGCGCCGACTGCGAGGCGAAAGGTAAAACACTCACACTGACGGATATTTCTCTTTTTTAATCACACAAAGTTCGCAGTTTCACTCAGAATCTGGTGTTTATGTAGCATCTGCGTCGGCTAAGCTAAGCAATGCTAAGCTACTTCGCTGGTGTGTCAGCTGACATCTCTTCCCCTTAAGCTAAACAAAGTGGCTAACTAGCAAGCTAACTTCTCTAAATCTACATAAGCTCTACCTCTCCGCCGCCTCTGTTACAGTTTGACTGGTGGGACTCGCGTGCGTGAGACAGATGTGTCGTAGGCGTGGCTTGTCGACTAACCAGGAAATAAACATTAATAAACAATAAATTCGGATGTATTTCTCTGTATCACCTTTGTCTTCTCGGTGTCTTTTGAAACATTACAATAGAAACGGTTTACTGGAACATTCATTTTTCGTCTGAACAAACATACATGAGGAAATACATTAAGGTAACGACCTACTGGACCGTTGAACGTTTTAACGTATCACCACTGTTGTCTTAAAAAGTCTATCATGGAGACATCGAGGCAATAGGAGAGACATGAAACTACGAGTCCCAGAGCTGGCTGTGATATTAACATTAGTAGATGCTTTACAGTAATAAAACCTGGACGCTTTTAAAAACACTGGTGTGAACTTGGTCACCTTAGCCTTGAGTGAATTGTAGTGTTATATAATATAGTCAAACAGTGTAATGCCCCAGTAGCTGAATGGTCACTGCACATGCCACTGAACTGCAACTTCCCTGGTACGACTCCAGCCAGGGACCTTTGTTTCCTGTCTGCCCTCACTGCCCTCTTATCCAGTTAGGGGAAAAATATCAAGAGTTGTTTTTGTTTAAACAATAATATCATGTATCTTTACAAGTAATACTGGCTGCCTTTTACATCTTGCATCAGTGAAACCAATCAAATAGTTAACATAACAGCTCAGACAACATGCCAACTCTGGCGTAAAGATGTAAAGGGAAAAATAACAATAATAGTGTCAATCCTACAGATTTACATTAACAGTACGGTGCAGCTTTGTGTCTTGTTACATGGTAACTAGACTAACCTAATAATGTGACCTGTTATAAGGACAGACAACAGTACTGATCAGACGTGATTGTGTTTAAGCACATGCAGTGAAAGGTTCTCTAATTTCAGTTCCTGTTTGCAGAATGAAAGCTGAAGTCTAGTGATGTCTGATTCCAATGAATGAGTGTGATGAATAATGTAGAATATTGTGGTGAGAGAAATAAATAGCCTTTCATATAAAACATGATTGATGGCTGATGAATTGCAAGTTAATCTGGTCGATCACACTTCGCAAGCTCTACCTCCTGCTCACTCCCTGCTGCGTTTGAGCCGAGTATGAGATGCATGTAACATTATGTTTCACTTGTGTGCTGTATTAAACAGTTCTCAGATCCACTTGACATCAGATTATGATGCTAACAACTTGAACGATTCATTGATATTTGCAGTTTTGAACAGACATTGACACAGTTACTCCTGTAGCGTCCTGAGATCACCATCGCAACAACAGCCTCACACACGTGGAAACCACCAGTTGGTTCAACACCAGTTAAACTGTAACACCTCCAGCTCAGCTGCCTGTTTTGTTGTGTTTTTTTTTTACAAGCGTTCAGAGAAGTGTGGCAAATTGATTCTGGCTTTCATGTGAGCTCATTGGTAAAGAATGCAGAGACTGTTCTCGGCACTTTTAAGTCACTACAAGATTGTTCATGTTTATGTTTTTTCTTCAGACATTTCTCCATTTTCAAATCACAATGTTTTTTTTTTCTTTATCAGGTCCAAGATGGGCATCCTGGAATCTGGGAGTATTTATCTGCATCCGGTGTGCTGGCATCCACAGGAACCTGGGTGTACACATATCCAGGGTCAAATCAGTCAACCTGGACCAATGGACCTCAGATCAAATCCAGGTACTGTGTATCAGAAAATGACAGTGTATCTGCTTATGTCCTGCCTTTTATCACCTCAGTCCTAAATTAATTTAAGTAATGTTGGTGAAACATCATTTCAAAGGCTTTGTTTTATAGGACATAAGCAGGTTGATTTCAGCATCCTTTTACTTGTGCACATCTGTCCTCTATTGACCACCAGCCTTCTCTTTTTAATCCCATAGAGCTGTGACAATATTGCAAATTTCCATTTCCTTTTTAAAGGGCACTCCCAATAATTTAGCACTGCACCTCAATAAAGTTGATGGACTGGGGAGAGACGGATGAAAAACAGAACGTTTAGATTCTGTGCAGCAGAGGCCGAGACATCCTAACTTTAAATCCTTAGTGTGGGTCAAGCTTCCAAAATGCTAGATCCTACGTGTCCCATAATGCAATTTGACAGGGTATTTCAGTATGCTGACTTCATATGTCATTATATAGTCATATGGATGTTACCATAATGACTAGTTTTCAACTTTCAAATTACTGTTCACTTGAAGATCTGAGTCATAATTACAACCGGGAAACATTTTTGTGAAACCTCCGATGTATCTGACTTGCTGCTTTTTAATATGGAAGTGATGGTAAAGTTAAACAAATATCGATGTCGTACATCAGCCCAGTTGTACTAATATGGTTTTTGCACAAAAAAAGTTAAATTACCTGTTATATGTTCTTAAAAGTACATCTACTCCTTCTCCCTCTTTGGAAAACTCCAGAATCTGTGAATATTCAAAGGTTTAACTTCTACTAAGATGTCTCCCACTCTTCAGGTTCTCACATCACACTTCTGTAAAGTACTACTTCGACCATTATTGGCTTCCAACTAGTTGTGATGTCACAAAATCCTGCTCTTAGACCAACCCCTTAAAACCAGATTTTCAATGAGCACAGAGAAATTTGCACTTTCAGTAGATGAATGTGAAAACAGTCTTCTAGTGTCAAACTCTGCACATACATCATTGTGTACAGTGAAGGTCAACATTCCAGCTGAAGTAACAATATAAAAAACACATTTGTAAGTGGGGAGAAACTTAAGTGTGTTGTATTTTTAACCCTCACACGACCAACTCAACAATCTCACAACTGTCTAAAGTTGCCTGATGTCGTGAATGCTCCCAGGCAGTCTTTCCCATCTCTAACACACCCCCATCCCATTTGATGTGCTACTTGTTAGACACCCTGTCACAAACTCCACAGACTCAAGCTCTTAAATCCAAACCAAGATAACCCTCATGACATCATCAGGGTTATTTTCTCATACATGAGAAAGCTGCGCTCGAGCCACAGACGTTATACCGCCGTCTTCACAGGATGAGTAGTTCTCCTCGTGATGAGCAAGCTGATCATCATGTGTAAACTCAATGGAGTGTGCCTTTTAAATATTTCAGCTTATATGAACAGTTTCTGTCTTCTGTTTAACCCCTTTGTGTTTCCTTTTCTCAGAGTATACAGGACATGGGTAACACCAAGGCCAGGCAGCTTTATGAGGCCAACCTTCCAGAAAACTTCAGAAGACCTCAAACAGACCAGTATCCTTCACTATCAGCAGACACACTGAACCTAAAAGTGTCCAGCTGTATATATAGTAATTCATTTTGACTTGCTTGACACCTCATTCTCCCTTAACTCTGACCTCAGAGCAGTGGAATTCTTCATCAGGGATAAATATGAGAAGAAGAAATACTACAGCAAGAATGTGACCAATGGGAGCAGTGTATGTTTCACTTCAGTTTCTCTATAATTTCTTGTGTATATTCCCTACTGTTCACTTTGAGGGTTTTTTTTCAGTGAATTAGTGTACACACATTTACTGACAACTGGTTTCAGCTAGTGTACACTTTCCTGTGTACTCAAGCCTGCTCTTCACTGTTGAGTTTTTTTTGGGTTTTTTTCAGCCAAAAGATAGTAAGAAAGAGAGGGAGCCTGACAGAGGGAGCAAGGTGTCATCCTACACCAAAGTAAGTATGAGTAGAGCTGCATAAACATGCTCCTCAGCTTTGTTTTTCACCCATACTGAGTGTGTCCTACTTATCACAACTACTTCATTTCATTTAAAGAGTGAAGAGTCCAGGCCAGCCCCCAAAATCAGCCCCGCTAAGACTTCAGAACCCGCTGTGAACCTACTAGGCCTTGGTGAGTGTTTCTGATATCTTTGCTGTTCATATGTTACTGGACAAAAACAATTGTCAAAAAAACTCTGCTGACTAAGACCGAGATATTGTTTATGGAATCAGGCTAAATAAAGTTTCATCTAATAAATGATTAGATGAAAATGATTGAGCCAGTTGTTTGGAGTTTGTGTGGACTTCAGGTGCCTCATAATTCTTGATCAAGCTTCTGATATTTCACACTGATATTTAATATGTATATGGCATAAGGAACCACAGTATACAGTCATTTCACTGTATATATATGATGGGTGCAGGTTTCCGTTTCACCTCTGACTTGATGCAGCATGATCGAGCTGTGTCTGACATTATATACCTTCACAGCAGGGGACGACTTAACTAGACCGACGTGTTGTGATCCTGCATCAAACTGTGACTTTCTCCTTCTTCAGCCGAGTTGTCACTGTAAACTGATCGATTCAGCTTGTATGGATCAAACAGCGGATTAGAGAGAAACTGTCACCTTTCTTGCTTGCTACTCGTCGTGCAGCACCCGCCTAACAAAGGAAGCACTATGACTGTATGCCCCTGTTCCTTTCAACTAACAGGCAGCAGCGCGCTCTCTGTGTCAGAGCTGTAAGGAAGTCTGTTGTTCTTTTAAGTTCCTGTTAAAAGGAAAGTATAAAATTCCTCCTGCTGCTTTACACACTTTGTGAACCACTGCAAGGCTTTTTTTTTTTTGTGAGGCAGCTAGAGGAAGCGGTGTAGCTGTTGTCTCACCAAAAAAGAGGCAACACATGATCACACTCGCCTACATCACAGCACAGGCATCCCAAACATATAGAGACATGGCATATTTAAAAATCCATATCTCCCAACTCTAGTGGAGAGATAATTTTGGTTTTTATGGATCTGTTGCAGTAGTTCTGACAGTGTACAAATAGCAGTTAGTTGTGTCTTGACGTGTAGAAAGTTGTGCTCTTGTCGATATTTCTTGTCCTTTGTGATCAAACATTCAGGTAGAGGTACACCTGATTATCTGTCCATTTGTCAGTGTACTCGTCCATCTATTTATTTAATGAGGTAGCTCAGACTGTGATTGGATGTCGATACTTCATTAAAGCATTTTCATTTACTGTTTAAAAAGATTACTTATTTATGTTACCAATTGGCTTAGAGGGGAATTGGCATTATTTAATGAGAATGGCATGTTTACTGTTGTTTTTGCTCTGTGGTCAGTGAGCCAATAAGCATAAGCTGATTTATTTTTTTTATTATACTACTATATTAATAGTTATTGTCACTGTGTGGGCAGTTCTGTGGCAGTGAGGGTGGATTGCAGAACAAATATTCTCTCTTTTTTTCACAGCAGTTAGATGTTGGATTAGGATTTTTACTCTCAGTGAAATGAAGCCTGACGTTGGTAAACAACCAGTTAGACATTCTGAATGAGAGCCTCACAGTGTTGTTTTTCTTCCTGTTAAAGCTACTTTTTCACCTGTAAAACCAGTCTGTTCACTTTCTGTCGCAGACGCACCGGCAGCTGCATCAACTAACAACGGTAGCACGAGCACAAGCCAGAACAACAATGACCTGGATATATTTGGCCCCATGGTATCCAACCCCCTCCCCGCATCCACATCAACAGCTCAGTTTTCTCAGGTAAAACCAAGCAAAGGTTCCCTCATCCAAAGCTCAACAGTAATGGTTGTCTAGTTGAAAAAACTGAAATTAACAGTGCAGTAAAAAAAATAAAAAATCAGCATCCACAGCCCACAAGGCAGTGATAGTGAAACCGAGTCAGTGAAACCAAATGAAAGAGAAGAAACATCATCAGTTTCGATCTGTCATAAATGACCTTACTGCTACAGTACCAATCAAATGGCCAGTCCAATTTTAGTATGCTAACACTTCTCTATCAATCATTTCACTATTTATTTAGCCTAAAAAGTGAATCTGAGACATCTGTTGTCACTTCATACTTTTTCTTTATCAGTGTGTCCTCTAAACCACAGAGTCCTTTTCCTCCTTCTAGGTGAGCTCCAGTAACGCAGCCAGCACCCCAACACAAGCTCCAGCAGCAGGAGGTGCAGCCAGCTCAGGGTCAGGACAGGGAGACCTCGATTTGTTCAGTGACAGCAGTAGCACCACTAAGACGGAGGACAATGCCAAGAAGCCGCTGTCCAAGGACTCCATCCTGTCCCTGTATGGAACCAACAGCATGTCCCAGCAGGCTCCTGCTGGTAAGGACCCTAATGCTCAGAAATCTAGAAGTTTATCCTGTTATTATGATGTAACTCATTTGTGTTACTTGTCTCTGTGGATTGAGAAATATAAATGTTTTTTTTTAGGCCGTAGTGGGCTCAGTTTTAAAACTAGAGTGAAGATACTGGTATTATATGAAACTAGACGACCTCAGGCATCCATTGGCACCAACCATGTCATGCTAGCTTGTCAGGAAGGGGGCTAAATAAAAAATGAACACTCCAAAGTTAGGCTAAATTTTGGCGAGGGAAAAACTGGTATGGCCATTTTGAAAGGCGTCTCTTGACCTCTCACTTCAAGATAAGACAGATGAAAATGGGCTCTAGGTGTAACCATGAGTCTCCCTTTTACAGACACGCCCACTTTATGTTAATCCCATGCAGTTTTTTGCATGCAGTATAAATGTGTTATTTTCACCTATTCTAAAAATGGTGGGTTGGAATATTTTGGCACACTGGGGTCCCTAAACGGTCTTTGAATTGCATAAATTTGGTATGACTGGAAAGCTGAGACTCTTGTGGATTCAATTAGCCCAATTTTTTTCATGTGTGATGATGTTAATCCTCATAATAGCCATTTCATTGTAGTGAGACCAATTTTTTTGAAACTTCGCCTCACTCTGTAAAATGACCTATTGTGACCTCTAGGATAATCACAGCCTCATGAAACTTTACAACCACAAACCAAAGACTGAGGGCATTCAGAGGATGTGTGGCTTTCCTAGGTACATTCACAATAAGGGGGTTTCTGAGCAATTTCCAGAGCAGAAGTGCTCACCATCCAATCGCTGAAAAGTGCAGTTCTTACAAAAAACTCTAAATGTCAAATGTTTTTGTTACCAAATCACAACATGATTTTTTCTGTGGTGTTCCTCATGGTCTTGATGTCTTAATGTGGTATTTTGGGGGGATTTTTGACCGTTTTTGTCAATTCTCGAGTGGTTAAAAATGGTTAAATTTTGCACCACCACCCCATTTTGCGAGCTGAGAGCACGAATGAAAGAGAGAGAGACAGAGAGAGAGAGAGAGAGCATCAGTGGTTGAACAAAGCAGTGTTGTTTTCTGAATGTTCACGGCGGTTACGTTCTAAAGCAAAGCGTCTCTGTAGATAAATACACTGCCACACACTTCTAGTGGGTCATAAGTGATGATTGAGAGGAATTATTGTTATATTGTATGTTTGGTTATTTTTTTTTAGGAAAATCCTGCATAGTGCACCTTTTAAATTGAAAAATGTTGTCTAAACACAAGCCTGTTAACTTTATAAAATGCAGTCTAAAATTGGCAAAAATTTTCATTTGCATCTTTGAAATATCTATTCAAAGAATTAGCAAAAGATACTACAAATCTGACCACTGATTGCCAGCTTTTGGTATATGACTGTTATTATTATTACTATTATTATTATTATTATTATTATTATTGTTATTTTATTTGCACACACATAGGACTGCAGTAAACTCCAAATAATAAAAATAAAGAGATGTGTTAGGAGAGATCAAGAAGGCACAGGCTTACACAATGGACCTCTCCTCAACTTATGGAGAAAAACAAACAACAAGAATCGGGAAAGAAAAACAAACTAAGCTAACATAATTTAGAAAGATACAACACAAAATAAATGACAACAAGAAGCAAACAAAATGAGCAGAAAAACTAACCAATCAGTAGACAACAATCCAACAAAAACAAAGAAATACATGAAAAACAATTCGAGGAAAAGAAGAAAAAATGTATGTATATGCAGGTCAAGAAAATAATTAGACATTATGAATTAAATTAGTAAGTAAAAAAGTAAATTTTATTTATAAAGCACCTTTCAAAACCAGAGTTACAAGGTGCTGTACAATGCAAACAATTGATGACGATTTCTTTTGAAATATTTCTAAAGATAACGAGCTCGTGATAACGTGTACTTTGGCATTTCATATCTCTACACCTCCGGATCTGCTGAAGGACTACTGGCTGTGTTTCGTTTTGTAAAAAAGAAAGTAACCGCTGTGGTTTCTCAGTCTTACAGACACTTTTGAGTCTTTACCAAAGAAGTACTGAGGTTTGATAGCTAACCATCCTCTATGCTGAAACCCTCTATATCTCTGGTTGTCAGACACACCCAAAGCCCAGCTGTCTGCTCTTCTCAGATAAAACCTCTTCCAGCCCATCTGGAAGCCCATATTTTTGACAACATAGATGTTATTTTTTTAGTTCTGGCCATCATTTCTGTCGGCTAGAGTAACATTTTACTCACCAAGTAGTAGCTAAGACTTGAGGATGTGGTGACATCACTAGAACTGAATCCACAAGGAGCAAGTAGATGCTTATCTTTATTTCCCAACACAGTCACACATAGCTGTCCTAACTTCTAATCCTGATTCACTAACAGGCTCCTGAAACGCATACAACGAAATATGAACTTGTTTTGTTTCTCTGTTTCCATGTCTCCTTCCCCCCACAGCTGGCATGTTCATGGGCCCCTCTCAGATGCAGTTTCCTGTCCAGGCCCCTGCTGGTTATCAGGCCTTCCCTGGCATGGGCACAGCCATGCCGCCTACAACTGTCATGGGCGCTATGATGGCTCAGAGCGGGGCAGCCATGATGGGGCCTAGTCCAGGCATGATGGTTGGGATGACAATGCCTAATGGCTTCATGGGGAATGCGCCCGCCGCTGGTGTGATGGGCATGGCCCCCAGAATGATGGGACCACAGGGTGGTGCAATGCCTGCAGGCATGGTGCCTGCTCAGGGCATGTACGCCATCCAGCCTGGGCAGCAAGCTCAGTGGAACATGGGTCAGGTATGACAATCAGATTAACAACACTATTGTCATAGATTATTTAACAAACGACTTCACATTATATCTTGTTCTTCTGCAATAACAGCTCTATTTGGCTTGTGGCCCCTTAAAGAGAAGCATATGTGTCCCCTCATCACAGGATCTGTAGCAGTATTTGTCATTCTTGGATTGTTGCATTTGAAGGATTTTTAGAGGCCTGAAAGTATTTAATACAAACACATCACCTGCTCTATGGGTTGGGTTAAAGTGTGTAGCACTTCCGTCAGATCTTTCACTTATGACCACACCCGGCTGTGATGATGCATTGCACAATAGTGTCATGTGAAAAGCTCCACTGTACAGCGTGTGGACAGAGCTTGCAGCAACCACTAGATGGCACCTCAAGCAGGATTTTAAAACTGGGTTTAGATACTTTTTAGATCTGCAGTATTTGAATTCTGACTATTAAAGGGCAGAACACGAGACACTTAAGCGAGAGAAGTGAGTTTTGTGTGTAAAGGTAGCAGTGGAACAGGAGGAGCTTTAGTCTGAGACAAACTTTGAGAGCAGATTTTTAAAAACATGCTTTTACCACTTTTGAAAAGAGGTAAAAATAGCATCCAACATGTAGATAGTGATTGGTATAATGATGCGTCAATAAATCTTCAGCTTGTAGTAGTTTAAGGCTAGAGGCCAGTTGACCACTACAGGTTTTAGTCCATGATTTAATCCTGATTATTAATACTGATCTCTCAAACACCCCCAGGTGAACCAGCAGATGTCAGGGTTGGCTCTGAACGGTGCTGGTGGTCAGATGGCCTTCGGTCAGCCTCCGTCAGCTATGGGTGGTTGGGCTGCCTCTGGATCTGGCCAGACTCTGAGCACTCAGTTATGGAAGTGAGCCTCCAATGGGATTGATGGTCGGGCAGAGTAAGGAGTCAAAGTTGCAGAAAGTACAAAATATATCTTGTGCTTCTCTGTACCTCACTATGAACTGATGTCCATTTCCATCATGGACCAGCCTTCAGAATATGAAAATTGTATCTCTTTTTTTTCCCCCTTCTCCCTTTCTCTGTCTCTCTTTCTCTCTATTGTGTGAGTGAATTGGGAGTCATACAGGATTACAGCCTGGCAGTTTCTGCCTGTCGTATGGTTTTTGATCATAACTTTTATTTTCCTTTTTTGGAAAAAAAAAAAAATGACAAGGAAATAACAGTCCTAACAAAAATGATATCGACATATCAGAAAAGCTGCAGGACCAGTTACACAAGCTTTTATTGTATCACTGTATCATTATAAGATTATAGAACATTTAAATGAATAGTATTTAACGGGAGAAGATATGACTATCAAGTCTGTCAGTACTGCTCCCAAATGTACAGCGCTGTATAACCTTCTTTTAAAGTACTTGTGGTTCCCCTATAAAATTAAAGTGATAATAAAGGATTTGCTTTGTTGTGTCTTTTGTGATTCAAGTTGAAAATAGAGGAAAACGTGTGAGGTTTTGTGACGTCATTGAATGGCTTTAATTAATCTATCTGGATCAAGATGTTGCCTTTGATCAGTGTTCACTTATTCTCATCTTTCTCAGATCAGTTAGCGTCAGTATTTATCCTCTATTGTAAAAGTAAAGTTATGTGCATGTTTGTGTGAACCATAACAAACTAAACTAAGGGGCTGAAAACTATGATTTTTGCTTAACCATGTATATAATAAATGATTATTCTTGGTTGCAATTTAGTCAACAGAGCAATTGAAGAATGTTGTCCAAACCACTGTGGAAGCAAGAAATGTCTTTGTGACTGGTGTCATGGTCACGGGAAGACATACATTTGTTGGGATACTCCCACTTTTATGTTGTATTTGTTTAACTATGAAGTCACTAAACCTACAGTAACTAGCGCAGCAGATTTTGTGTGTTGGTAATTTGATAACAGATCCATTGTTAAGGCAGGTTCCTCTTGGCAGATCACAAAGAGAGGAAAAATAAAGTGAATAAAAAAAAACAACTTACACCACAACTTTCTAACTATTTGATTATAATTTCAGAATACAAATAGTATTGGTTAATAAATAAGGTCTGTAGATACAAAATATATCACTTATTCTAGAAACAACATGCAAAAGCTAACCAAACATTTAAAACCTGCCCTGCAGGTGGCAGCATTGTCATTTTTGAAATTCCCAGCAGGTCAGAAATGCTTCATAGCTTGAACAAGGTTACTCAGAGCTGGGTTTTATTTAACAGAAAGAACACGTCCTTAAAAGGCACTCAGGCCTGTAAATGTGTGCAGTTGCTCAGCAGTGGGTCACATTTGTCTGCTGGGAGAGAACAGAGTGAAAGAGATGGACCTTTAGGGTCAACAGATTTCGGAGTTTGTTCGTTTTGTGCACTCTTGTTGAACCATCTTCCATCATAATTGCTCCTGTTAGCAGAGCTAAAACAATGTAGAGATTGAGTGTGATAGATCACTATATAGAAGCATCCACATTATGTAACTTGCGTGCAAGAAGCCTTTATAATTCAGTCTTTATACTGATATAAGTGTGCATGGTTGGTTCAGTCTTTATTGCTACGAAGAAAAGATTCTCAAACACATTTTTAAAAAGGGGCAGTCCTTAAACTATCAACAAAAATATCTGCTTGATGTTTTCCTCAAACTGACACATTTACAAAGTCTTTATGAATTGCCTAAATGTTGAGAAACTGAGTGCTGATTTATGATGCAAGGATTCGTTTTGGCAAGTACCTGCATGTATGGAGCTAATTTCAGGCATGATGAATGGCTGTGTGGTTTTGGTCGTCACAAGGTGCAACATGTGTTTTTTCTTTAGGTCTTAAAATGACTGAACAGTCTAAATCTTATCTTATTCTCTCTTATCTTAGTCAACTCTTATTGACAAAGTGACAGTTATTCTTAGATTTACAGGAAACCATCACTTGATGTCAGTATTGCATTAACTCTTAAAAGAAAAGGGAGTTGCCGAGTTGGTATGTGGCCTAAATGACCTTCTGTAAATCACAATACGCTGTACGCTCACTGTGCAGTGCCAAAATGCACATACTGTATTTTTCATTTGTGTTTTAATTGATTTAATTTGTAGTTTCCATGATTTAATCAATTTGTTTGAGAATTTCACTTGACACTAAGCCATTTTCCCCTCCCTAACATTGGTTTGAAAGTAGTACCGGTTTATTAACACTCCTACCTTTTTTTATAGCTGGTGCAATGAATGCACTTTTGTTGAATTTTATTGTGAGCCTTTAAGGCACATTCACACAAACCTACAGAATTTGGAAAATCAGAGTAATACTACAAGTTTACAGTCAGTAGCAGTTTTCTAAGGAAAATGTGCCTCACTCTGCATCTGAGCGGTTTTGATCAGTAGTTCTTTCCCTCGGAAGTTACTCTGAGTTTTGTGTCTGTTAATAGGGATTTCAACAGTACATCTAGGTTTGGGTTTCTCCACCCAGCTCATGCTGGGATATGTTCCAGTACAGTACACATCCACCCAGCTCACAAGAGGCTTTAAACTCATTCTTTCTATAAGCTGACTATTTCATAATAGTATGCATTGTATATATAGTGCTGCTATAAGCGCTGTAAGCCCTGCCCACATATGTATGTCCTGGTCTTCATGCTGAATTTCTGTCTTGGGTGTGGTTCTTCAAAGCAGCCCTACCTGTTAAACTCCCACCTTTCAGCCACCCTGCACTGCCCATGAGGGGTGCATGCTCAACATCAGTGACAGTAATTTCATGGTGGGAATTGACCGACAGTGACTGTTCTCACTTGCACAGGAGGATCAAACTCACACCTATGCAAATGGATGAAAAATCACATCTATCTCATGCTTGGCAGGGCCTGAAAGCCCCTGAAGTGTATTTGGTCGTGTTCCACTGTCTATCTCTCAACTGCTCCTACGCCTTGCTGCAACTCAGGCACAGTTTGAAAACTTTCACAGAGAGGTCTGAGACCATACTGCGTCTGAGACCTTTAGCAAAGAGGTTAGGCATTCCTCTCAGCTTGTGTGTCAAACCTAACACTGATCCAGAATAGAGTCCGCCAGCCGAGTGAAGAATGTTCCTTCTCTACCCCAACCCCTTAATGGACTTCTTGACCCTGAGACATCAACATTCCTGCTGATACTGACGTCAGCCTCCAGATTAACTGTTGCAGACGTGACTAACACTTAACTTAACATTTCACTGATATGAAAGCTTAAAAGATTAATGTAATTTGGGAAAATTCCCTATTGAAGTAAAGCAGGCCCACATTCAAGTGAGTTTTGCCGATTCAACTTTTTACATCCTTTAAGTCAATCAATCAATACTTTAAATTGTGTTACTACTGTAAAGGACAGTTTTGGGAAATACAATTATTTGCTTTCTTGCTGAGAGTTAGATGAGAAGATTGATAGGTTTCCACTGTCTTATCTGTACGCTAAATATGAAGCTACAACCAGCAACCAATTAGCTTAGCTTAGCACAAACACTGAAAATGGGGGGGAAAGCTAGCCTGGCTCTGTCCTGCTAGCACTTCTCAAGCTCACTATTTAACACATTATTTAATCAGTACAAAAACAGAAGTACTAAACAACCTCTGTCCCTGTTTCCAGTCTTTGTGCTAAGCTAAGCTAACTGGTTGCTGGGGGTAGCTTCATATTATTCGTACAGACTTGGCAAAAAGAATATGTAATTCTGAAGCTTGCTGCACTAGATACAGTAAGTTAACATAATTTTTACAGCTAAGAACTGGGGATTTAGTTGTAGGACAAGGAAGGGTTGCAGACATGGGACTGTGTAGGAATGTTTGACAATATCAAGACAGAAAGCATCAAAGTATGCTAAACAATGCCGCCTTTCATGTTCTCACCATGAACTTGTCATGACATCAAGTGCGTAACATCTTTTATTTTCTACCATGAGCTCACTCTCTGCTAGCCTCAGGCCAGCGTTGCATGGCAGACAGCCATGACAGGAAGAAAATACAGACTTTACTATTGGCAACACTGCTTCCCATCGTATTCCTTTGTGCGGCCACGCGCAAGCAGTCTGCCTAATCATGCAAATAATAACCTACTACTCAGCGTCAGTTTTATGGCTTGTCTGGTCTTGCCCCTTATCTCACCTAGCTCATTAAATCCATCACCAGCCAAAACTTCCTCATACACTTTGACAGTTTACTTATTCATGATTCCAGCTAATATGCCAAAGTGAGGCATCACCACCAAATGAAGCAAATCCTCCAATCTCTACCACTTCTAATTATATGGGCATGATGGTGGTTTAGCTATCTTTCATAAAACCGATTGTAAATTTGACCACCCAATTCATGTCTGTCCCATAATGAGAACTGGTGACCTGGTGCATCTAAAATCCACCATTAGCGCCATTTTATGCATGTTGAGCTACAGCCTCTCCTGTGGTGCAAACTAACCTACCTACTACCTACAGATCAGGATGATTAAAAGGTAACAACTCTTCCACTGTAGCTATGTAGGTCTTTTGCATAATTGTCCACATAGAGTTGGCTGCACTGGATATTTAGTTTCTGTTTCATCTGTACAAAGTCTAGTAGAACAATGACTACCATTCCAGTTTGGCGAGTAATTAAAGGAATTGTTTGACATTTTGGGGAAATATGCTTAGTCACTCTGTTACTGAGAGTTAAATGTATGCTAAACAGGAAGCTATCCCAGTGGGCGGTTAGCTTAGCTTAGGACTGAAAACTGGAAACAGCCTGGCTCTGTCCAAAGGTAACAATATCTGCTCAGCCGCACCTCTAAAGCTCACCTCTAAAGTCAGCACATTATATCTAATTTGTTTGTACAGAAACCAAAGTATATAAATGAGATGTTGTGGTTTTACAAGGAAGAGATTGGACTATTGATAGATGTTGGACTATTTCCACTTATCGGTCTTGTCCTCGCAGTGAAATTGACAACCAGCAGAGACCAAAAACAATAGTCAGGAGCCCAAATGAACATTGCACACTTGACTATTGTTTTAAGACAGACTCGAAAATTGTGAACCCATCCTTTAATGTACATATTAGGAGACCTTTTAGCATTTGTACAGAAAAACACTGAAACTGATGAAGAAAAAATGAGGACAGAATGAAGAAATGAGTCATGGATCAAGATGTCACCACCCAAGAGCTGATTATGTCCAGTATTGCTCCTTGTTCACCTCTTATAGACCAGTGATTCTGCAGCCACATATTTTAAAACTGATTTGAGAGAAATACTCTGATGGTGGCAACATCTTTTCATGACCTATGTTTTGGATTTTCCTATCAAATAACAGGCATAGTTGGAAGGGCTTTGTCATAAACTATCATTATAACAGTGCAGAGGAGACGCTGGTGCGCAACCAAATGGGTCCTAATATGGGTGAGTCAAGCTTCTCACAGGGGGTTGGATTTTGCAATTTGATCCTCTCCATAATCTCTGTCTTGTCTAAAACCAGCATTACACCATCATTTGAGAATTATGACCTTTTCACAGGATTTCACCGTAATTTCAACTGCTGTTACTGCTGAACTGTGTGCAAAGGTTCAAACGCTGCTCTCTCTCTCTCTCTCTCTCTCTCTCTCTCTCTCTCTCTCTCTCTCTCTGCTTCTATCTCTCTTCCAGTTCAGTTTCACAAGCTTTATTGGCCTGACATTTCAGATGTGTTGCCAGAGCACAATTACGATCATGAAAGGACAATGATAAGGAATGAAATTAACAAAAAATAATGTGAATAACAATATTATTCTTCCACACACAAACACATTCTGCATGAACATACTAATTTCCCTCCTCTCTTTCACACAAAACACACATTAAATCATCAGCCAGCAGCCACAGAGCCCCACCCTTCACAATACTTTATCATGACAACACATTTATCATTTGCTCTGAATCAGTCCTCATAAAAGGGGCCAAAGTGCAACACTGATAACACCTGTTTCCACAATGGCTCTTTTAGTTCAGTTAGTCCGTGTTTGTGTTCACATTCAGTGTTTCCGTACCAAACCATGTGTTCTTGTTACTAGGTGACAGGAGGGAGACAGAATACACGTAACACTGTGTTGAAAGCCTCCGGGGCAAAGATTAGTCAACCATTTGGGTGTGTCTTGTTTAAAAAAACTCTCTGGGCAAACCTCAGGGTCATTCATTTTTATTTGATCACATAACTTGCACTTTTCTTCAAGGTTTTCCTGTTCTGTTTGAGTTTTGAGAGCATCAAGAGTAAAAGAACTTTCTGAGTGGTCTTTTCCCCCTAAAACTCCCAATGCTTTCCACACTGGTGCTGTTAACCATTGTTCACCCTTTCCTGACAACACTGTTACATAACATGGATTTCCACAAGCCCATTCCCCACCTCCCAGAATGTAACTCAGTTGCCATGACAACTGTATAAACAGAGAAATGTCATGGAAAAAAAAAGAAGCAGGCTCTAATCATTTCTGAAAGTCCAGTAAAGTCACAAAACAACGTAGCTCGTATTCACCAGCAGATTTTATTTTTCAGACGGGACACACAAACACACACTCACAGAGAGTCAAGCATTTCTTCTGAGTTGTTTCATAAACTTTAACTCGGACTTCATTATCAGCATAGCTCAGGTATTTTCAGTACAGTTTCACTTTTCTCATGTAACAGCTTTTCTTAGTCAGAGTGTGTGTGTGTGTGTGTGAGTCTGAGAACAGCTTGTCCTGCCAGTTAGACCTTCTAGCTGGAAGTTTTCACAGTGGTGGTTGTGACTGTGGTCTTAGAGCCCCCTGTTGAAAAAAAAAAAAAAGAGAGAGAAAAAAATATCATGGCAGTGCTTCAAGCTTTCATTACACTAACTTCTCTGTGGTTATGTAATGTCTCATTAAAACAGACGTCACTTACCTGAGCTGATGGGCCTAAAAGAGAGACAGAGGGAAGAAAAAAAGTAGAGATAACAGTGAGTGCATTGTTGTTTAAGTAAATGTGTGAATTTTGGTCTAAATTGTTTCATGAGTCCTGCACAACTAGGTCTACCTGGACTCCTCTGTTTCCAGCAGGCTCCTGTAGGTGGCGATCTCCTGCTCCAGTCTGGTCTTGATGTCCAGCAGCATCCTGTATTCATGGCCCTGCTGCTCAATGCTGCCGCGCACGTTCGCTAGATCTGCTTCAAGCATGTTGATCGTGTTCTGGAAACCGCCGAGCATGGCGCTGTAACGAGCATCTGTCTCTGCCAACGTGTTCTCCAGAGCGCCTTTCTGTTAGAGATAAAAGCAGAAAAGAAGCTGAATTCATGCAGGTGAATCGCAAACACAAAAAACACCTGCAAACCTATTAATTGTGGTAGTGTGAGTTGTGACAGTTCTGACAGTTCTTTATCCACCAGCCACACCCTGGATTGTATATGTCAGACATGTACTATATGTCAGACACAAAAGCATGCATGTGTTTGCATGGTATTCTCTATTCCTTTACAAAGGGATAATTTGCACAGAGACCTATGTATGGTGTTTTTCATTCTTTCCTTTATGCATTTTAGCTGCGCCCCGAGTGTTACACAGAAGCAGTGGGCTGTTCTTTCACAGAGTGTTGAAAGATTAACTCCAGCTGGGCACAGATAACCCACCGGAGTACAAAGTTTGGGCCATCCAGTCCAGCATTCCTTCAGCTTTCTTCAAGCTCTTTTATGTCTCCCAGAATTTGTGCAGATGTCTGTGAAATGTTTTCCTCCTCCTCGCTCCTCCACAGCACCCATCTCTCCTATCTTTCTCTCCCTCCCTTCATTCTTTCAACAAAGCCTCCTTCTCTGACCGCTCCCCCTCTGCCCTTAACCCTCTACCCTCTTTTTCTTCATGTCCCCTGACAAGACAGGGATCTGAGAATTTTGTTCATATAAGGCAAGATCAGTGGGACGTGAACAGATGGTCTGTGTTCAGGGTTTTTTTTTTTTTCTTTTCTCACCATGCTGAGCTGAGACTGCAGCTCAATCTCCAGGCCCTGCAGTGTGCGCCGGAGGTCACTCATCTCTGTCTTGGATGTCTGGATTGACTCTGTGCTGATAGCCACTTCCTTGGACAAGGTTGCCGACTAGAGCAAGAAATACAGACACAGTTAGAAGTCGTAGTGATTACCTGTCTGAGTTTCACTGAGATTATGTTTAATTACAGGTTCGACTCCTGAAGGAGTAAAACCCAGTGATTTGCAACGTGTGTGTTATGGCAGTTTTGTTTATCCGAGAATTTTCTCACCTTCTCATTAAACCAAGACTCCTGGTCGCGACGATGTTTGTCATTGATGGCTTCGTACTGGGCGCGGATCTCCTCCAGGACTTTGTTGAGGTCCTGCTGGGGTGCAGCATCAACCTCCACGTTGACTGTGCCAGTGAGCTGAGAACGCAGTGCTGCCAGCTCCTGAACAACCATGGTTGGGGGGGGGGGGGGGGGGGGCATTAATACCCTTTTTCATACAGTTCTATAGGTGTGATTGAGCAAGGTACTGTTGTCATAGCAAGCACAGTAATGAGTACAACTAGAGGATGTGCATCAGGTACCTCTGCATGGTTCTTCTTGAGGTAGGCCAGCTCATCCTGCAGGCTTTCGATCTGCATCTCCAGGTCAGCCTTGGTCAGAGTGGTCTGATCCAGCAGGCGACGCAGGTTGGCGATGTCAGCCTCGACTGACTGGCGCATCATCAGCTCATGTTCGAATCTAATTTGTTTGGAGAGTAGAGAACATGTCAGACAACCCTAATCCCTAAATTATTGGTGTAGACAAGATGAATAGTTCTAGTCTGGAGAGATACTCACTTGGTTTTGAAGTCATCAGCAGCCAGTTTGGAGTTGTCAATCTGGAGGAGGATGTTGGCATTGCCGATGGTGGCGGCGGCGATCTTAAGTGAGGAACAACATTGGGAGTTGGTCAAAAGACAAAGGTCTCACTTCAGTGGTTAACTTTGCAGTTACATGCAGTAGCATCAACTAACTTAAAACTTATCAGTTAACTTCTCAGCTGTATCAGAAGCATCACCCTTTTAAGTCCCACAGCTACATCTGATTTGGCAACATGGGGTCATACTCCTATGCAGAGTATAACCTTCTCTTGTTTATTTTGTGGTTTTACACGTTATACATCATTATTTATAGTCAAGGCTTCAGAAGCTCAATAGATCATGCAGACTCTAGTTATGCCTGTAATGTGTCTAACCTTTTCCAACCCTCCCTTGATAATCATTAACAGTACGGTAAACATTTAACTAGTCTGGTTGAGGCTGGCAACCACTATACCTTGTCCTTAAGGTCGTTGATAATGGCCCAGTAGTTGCTGTAGTCCCTCTCTGCTGCAGGGCCCTTCTGCTCGTAGTACTCTCTGATCTGCTTCTCCAGCTTGGTATTGGCAGCCTCCAGAGAGCGAACCTTCTCCAGGTAGGAGGCCAGACGGTCGTTCAGGTTCTGCATGGTGGCCTTCTCGTTCAGGTGCACGTTGGACTGGTCCAGGGCGTTGGACAGGTCGAATCCACCAGACCCATAGCCTCCACCAGACCCATAGCCACCACCATACCCAGAGGAGACGGTGCGCATGGTGGTAGAGGAGATGCGAGGGCCTCCCCTGAGGCTGTATCCTGACACGCTGTGAGCCTTGGGGGCAGAGCTTGATGTGTAGCTGCGGCTCTGTCTGGTGATCATGGCAGGGCCAGTGTGCACGCTGTAGCTGTACGACATGATGGCTGACTGTCTGCTGGTCAAGAGAGGAGACGAGGAGAAAGGACCGTTATACAGCTGTAGACTGTAGCAGGACTCTAGAGTTTGATAGAGGGAGGCAGCCTCCTGATATAGTGCTGGACCTGGGGCGGGCCTGGCTGGGAGGAGGGAGGTTGGGAGGGAAAGAGGGAGTTTTCCTTTACAGTTCAGCTTGGCAGAACCACCGTTTGTTTTCCTTTGAGGACCAGGGTCCGGTTTCTTTCCTCTCCTGTGAGGACACTGTTATGGAATGTGTGTGTGTGTGTGTTTCTGCTTCTGTTTGTGTGTGAGGGAAAGGGGGCTGTGTTGGTCTGTCAGGATCTCATTGAGTGTGAGTGTATCATTTTTGCATGCTTTTATAAATACCTGTTAGTCTAGTCTTGACCACAGCAGTCATTTTATATCCTCATGCAAATAGGCATGGTTATTGTTTTAGTGTCCCACCATAAGTCAACATTCACATTACACACTTTGTAAATAATATCTTTCATCAGTGTTCTTTTGTCAGAAATTACCCATGACGATAAGATCAAGTTACAGTTGAAGTAATCCAAATGAAACATTTAATTGTACAGCCATTATAGTATTTTATCCAGTAGATGTGTCCAAACTGGTCTGATGAATCCTTGTTTGCAATGTTAGCATCATTAATTTATAGCAACATACTGTTACTGTGTGTGTTCTGGGCAGTAAATCTTTCAGAGGCAAAAGAGAATAGGAAGAAATAGCAGACAAGTTCAGTTATAGCCTTTGGCATTTAATTACATGTAGATTTTATCTGAGTGGCATTGCAGTCACACGAATCAAATTAGAAGGTAATTGATAAAGTTGTTACCGATTGACAGTTGCATGAAGTCTTTGTAGCCTTGAAACACAAACCGACCTTGTTTTCTATATTTTCAGTCAAACCCATTTGAAGGAATTCGTCAGCACCCCATTGTTCACCGTATCACACACAACATCCCCCCTCAGCACTGTATCCTGTGTGTGTGTGTATGTGTGTGTATGTGTGTGTGTGTGTGTGTGTGTGTGTGTGTGTGTGTGCGTGTCTGTGTGTGTGTATGTGTGTGTGTGTGTGTGTGTGCGTGTGCTGTTCATTTTGTTGGTTTTGGCTGGTGTCGCAGGCTGTGTGAGGGTTGAGGCAGAGTGCCTCAAGGGATTGTGTGTAGTTTTAAATTTCGTGTATGTGTACTAATGTGTGTCTAGTTGGATGTGCACGTATATGTGTGTCCAAGTTTTCTGTGTTTGTGTGTCTTCCTTATCTCAGCGACTGGACTCTGGCCAATGTCTGTGATCTCATACCGTAACATCTGGTGTCAGCTGGGTTGGGAGGTGGGGGAGGCACATGGGGGTCACCTCTCAGTCAGAGGGAGAAGTGAATCATACTTATTATGTACTGTGTGTGAACAGGGCTTGGTCACTCTATACTTCACTGCATTAAGCTACATAATCTACCTAAACATTTGTGAATATTAATTACAGATTCTTGTGAGCAAATCAAAGGATTATAACCCCTTTAAATCTTAACTTGTTTGTACGCAAACCAGAAACGCATTTTTACAGCCTTCATTTTAGCTTTACTGTACCTTTAATTATGGCATAATAATCAAATAACTTCCAGAATACATGTCAGAATTCAGTGAATCACTCAGATGACCATACTGCAGTTTTTTAGGCAGCAAGTATCTTTAAACTGAGACTATGTAACTTTTGCCGAAAGGCAGCCACAGTAGCCACAAGTGGCAATTACGGGGTAATGACGCACCAAATCTCCCTTCATTTTCCAAGAGTCTCTTGAGTCAGTTGCTTGTTGTATTTTTATGATAAAACCATTGAAATGTGTATCTGTAACATGTTAAAACATAGTGTAACGGTAGCACCAGGAGACAAGAGTTATGAAGTCAACAAACTGATTTAGTGACGTTAACATTAACCATCATAAGGCCACTGGTCATGCCATATAAGGCTGTAGCAGCAAATCTCTGAGTGTACTGAATTGAGTAAAAGTGTGTTTTATTGCTTATAGGAGGAGGATTGTGTTATTTCTTCTTTCAAAAGTTACATAGTCCCGCATTTGCATTTTTAAAATGACTCACCCGCAAAAAAGTATGAGTGCACTGCAGCAGATATTGCCAGACTCAATCTTTTTGTATTCTTGTAGATTCTTTTAGGTTTCTCAAGATAGTTTGCCCAAAGATGCCCAAGATAGTTTAACCAAATGTTATCTTTAAAGGAAAATAATGTTACAATTATATACGCTTTTTTTGTTTGTTTGGGGAGTTGAAACAGTCTAAAAATGTCCAAATGTTCAATATGTGAGTCCCAAGTTGCTTTTGCCTTGATAGGAGTTCAAAACAAGTCACGACAAGTTTATTTGTGTGACCCCTAATCACCATTGTAGTCTCAGAAGGCCTGTCAGCACCCACATTATGAAAACAGTGGATAACAAACTCCTCCAGACTAAGACCTTCAGTGAAACTAGAAAAAAAAACTCCCTACTAAGAGCTCAGAGGGGAAAAATACACAAAACCCAGGGAGGTGCTGCTAGGTATCCTGTGGGTGCAGAGAACGACTTCCAGATAAGGTGACAGTTTGTGGTCCACAACAAAAGATGCTCCCTGATCCTGCATCTACTGCCTACAATATAAATGGATTCAGCACAGTGACAAAAAAAAAACTTTTTCTGAGACTACCTGCATTGGCACAGGTGCTGTGACACAGACAGGGATGTGCCGGTTAGGTTAGGACTGCTTCACATTAGCAAAGTGTGTCAGGCAAAGTGGATGAGACCATAGATGGGTGTTTCCACTAAAACATGACTCATGTCTCTATGGTTGACTGAAAAACTCAAAAACCTCATGTCCAATGTTACAGGGAAATACATTTTTGTATTTTCATCCCTTTCATTTCTCGTGTCGATCCACAATTCTTTAATGATATTGTAATCACTGTGGTGAATGGGTGAGACATAAAGGGTGCAGTGAAGTTATAATGCATGTTTACAGTTTCTCATTTACAGAGCTTCAGACCCAGATTAAACTACTTTTTGGCAACTATCTAAATATGTATGAGAACAGAGTCTATATGATACTGAGCATTCACTCAGAACAAACATCAGGGCTTGCAAAACTTCAAACCTTTATCTAAACAGGCATTACCTAATAGCTAAGGCTAAATCACTAAATCTCCTATAAATCCCATAAATCTTTAAAGGCTTTTCTCTTAACTTTATCTAAATCTTAACCTGTTGTCACTTGTCCTTTTTGGGAGTTTTTTCATGCATTATGAGTAATAAACTGTGGTACTTAGGAGAAATACTACTCCACCCACTCCCCTCTTCAAATCCCACTGCTTGGAGAAAGAGGTGAAGATAAGATCGATAAACAGACTTCAAACTTTGGCAAAGGAGGGGTGTTTTTCTCTTCAGGAGAGTGAGCAGTCTGTGCCGATTACACAGGAAGTGCTCAACACCTTTTTGCATTGATTTTTTTTCTTTTGTAGTGCAGCTTATGAAATGTGCATTGCTTCTCCATACTGTTATTTACAGTTAAATTAAAGCTCCACAAGTAATTTTGAGAAACTCTGATTAAATATTGTTCAGGTCCTGAAACTGTTTCAAACCTCCAATGATTAATGGTCAGTGACTCTTGGTAGTAGGGGTCTCACAATGAAATGTAATGGCAATAACAGTTTAATATTTCATCCATAATGTTCTGTTATGAGTCTCCTTTCAGCTGTAAATAATAGAAGGACGGTTTCTATTCAATGCCAAACAAAGAAAGTCAAGACTAACGGAAGAGAGGGAATCGGACGAGACGTGAAGGGAAGTCCACTGTTCTGTTTTTTCACTTCAGCATGTCACCTTGAAGCCACAATACACTCAAAACAGTATCACAATCATCCACTATTTGGTTTGTTTGTAGCATAGCAACCACACGGAGAGTGTGTGTCACTGTGTACTCATGCTTGAATATTGTCTATTGTCATGTGTTCTGGATGGTCTGGATTCCTGCACCTGAGCGTAACTTGCCATTGGTTTCGTAGCACAGTGGGAATAACAGCTGGCTGATGTTCTCATGTCTTTCACAAACTGATCACTTCCTGCGTAATAAGTTGGCACATACATATATCCTGTCTTGTCATGTCAAGGTGGCACATCAGTAAATCTTTGTTCATTGTTCTAACACTTCAAGGTTTGTCACTGCAGCTGTAGTAGATGTAGAGTCACCTATCAATAATACACAGCAATCAGTTCAACAGGTCACCTGAAGGTAACAGGTTAGTCTTCAGCTTTATTAGCAACTTGTTTTTCTTGAAGATACGGAAATATGATATGAGATATTCCTGCACAGCACAGCAATGTTCGTAAGAGCTTCTTCTGCACTGAATTTCAGTTTGTTGCTCTGCCTCAAGAAAAAGAACTTCAGTAGTTCAGTGGCAATACAAAAAGTGATTGAAACAATTGCACCTGTAAAACTCCATGAAGATCCATTAGAAAAAAAATTCAATGAAAAAAAATAATTAAATAAATAAATTAAAATATATAAAAATACAAAACAATGAAATGAAATAAAAACAATTAAATTACAAGTAAGACGAGGATGATTTAATAATACATAAAAATTAATGAAATAGAATAAAAGTAAATGAATAAATATAAAGATTATTTTTTATTATTGCTACTGGAGTATCTTTCTTTTTTCTTGCATCTGTTTTGGGGAAACAAATGATACACAGCACTGAATTTGAGCAGCAATTACTGTGCAGCCCAAGGCACCACATTCTGGAAATATTTATACAGCAGTTAAATCAGAACCAGGACGGATTTCTGCAGCTCTCTCATGTTGTTTGACAACAGCAAGGTTTGACTCTACATGTGTGTGCTGAGAGGAACAAAACTTAGATAGTGGTCTGTGAATTAGTTGCAAAGTTATATGACTTATAGTGAAAATCCATGTCTACAAAGCCTTAAAAGTTAATTAGTTACTTCTAGCATAAAGGCAGCCATTCAATAAAGTCTTCTCTGATAGTCTTCAGAGAGCAGCTCTGTGCAGTTACAGTAACTATGAATCACAGCTGCAGGCCTGTATGAAGCAACACGGTCCTTGGAGCCTCCCCCCGATGTACCACACCCCTCCACAGCAGGCATTATCACACTCTGCTTAACTATTCAGCCTGAACTGTGCAATAACATCCCAGCATGCAACACTTTCGACAAAGTTCCTGGACTGAATCATTGAGTGAACATCCACAATAAAATGCTGAGAGCTGGGATTGCACCTGTGTTTGTAGGCTATGTGGGGCCAGTTTCTAGAGACAAAGAAAACATTCACCAGCACCTTGACTTATCAGCTAGACTTGCTTATAGTCATTCATCCACTATATCTCAAGTAAACCAAAGAGTTGTTGTGTCAAGATAGACCTTGGCTCATTCCTTTACTACCATTAATAATGATAAATTAGCAGAAGGCTTGGTCTGTCTAAAAGTGAAAACACCTTTAGGCAACTACTTAATACACAACCAAACACAAATTGCTGCTTTAGCCAGAAATTGAAAAGATAAATCAAAGGCCGATGTGGACTGATAAAGGGTGTGTGCGCTAAAGAATGGTGATATAGAATGATGTCATTAATGGGGTTTCACATAACATGAATTAATACCACATTTAAAAATCCCTGAAGTAAACACTTTAAGTATAAATTGAAATGAAGTTGTTTTATTTAATTTGACTGTTAAACTTCCTATGAATCAGCTACAGGATTACATTCACTTAAGAATACTTACTTTCCTCTTTTGTAACTGAATTATTATACCTGATGTTGTTCATAAAGAAACCTCTCATGTCATGTCATGGCACAGACAAGGAGAGAAAACTGGCATTATTTAATCTTTAAGACTCATCAGCAAACCTTCTCATTTTAAATCGACTCAGGCTTCAGTGAAATGTTTAAAGGAACTCCCAGAGTTCTTACTGTAAGTGATACTTGCGAAATAGATAATGGGTTAAGGTCTTCTGGGGCTGACACATCTGGCACTTGACAAATGCAACAGATCATCACACAGCCACACCCTTCCTGTGAAAAAGATTTCTGAGCTGTGGAGGTGAGATTCACAGCTGAAGAGCACCCTCTAGCGATAATTACTGCAAAAACTGCTGACCGTGGAAATCAAGTATGCAGCATTTTTGTGCAGTGAGTCACAGGTGAATCACCATGCCACACCTGAAGGAATTGTGAAAGTTAAAAAATTTCCTTCTCCTGAAGGTGAATCTGATGTCGATCTCCCCATGTATTTTATCAGTCTGTCAGTGTATTTTCGTACATGTAAGGAGGTCAGAGGTAATGAAATGTATGATATTTAAACTATGCCGATATCTGTCTAATGAATACTTAAAAAATGAGTGCAATGTAGTACAAGTATGTGGTTATACAATACACACAACTGCACATGTATGCGCACTGTAGCCTCCATCTAATGACAGCAAGCAGCTGCAGAGAATGTGTCTGTGAATAAGTGAAGGGATCTGGACTTAATGGAGTGAGCAGGGAAGAAGGAGACACAATGCAACTCTTGTACTTGTACTTGATCTTGTACTGGTACTTGTTATTGTTCTCTTTCTTGAGAACAATAATTTGGTGTCCACTTTGAGCTCTCTGCTTCTTGTTCAGTTTTGAGCTGTGAAATAAAGTGGGCGTCGACAGCTGTTGGGAGGTGTTGAGTTTGTGCTCAGTATTTGTAATTAATGTGGCACCAGCACACTTATGACAACTCAATGACAACATATCCTGCACTGTTTTATTTCATAATATAATATACAGTACTGTGCAAAAGTTCAGGCACTTAAGATGTTTAGATTCATATACATCATTCAACACCATCAGGGATCTGTCTGATCAGTCCCAAACTTAGTCTGCAGCATGACAACGACCCCAAACATACAGCCAGAGTCTAAAGAACTATCTTCAGTGACCAGAAGAACAAGGAGTCCTGCAACAGATAGTATGCCCCCCCTCAGAACCCTGATCTAACATCATGGAGTCACTCTGGGGTTACATGGTTTTGCAGGTATCTGGTCATATACGAAAGTAAAAATTAAATTTTACCTGATGATGTTGCTAAAAGAAAAGTCAGGAGATCAAAGTTATTACAATTCATCTTCTGGGGACCATAAATGTGTTTACCCACTTTCACATCAACCCGTCCAACAGTAATCGAGAAAGATCTAAAAAGTCAACCTCATGGTGACGCTACAGTAAAAGTCAGAGAATCTCTAAAGTTGTTAGAATGCATCGTCTGGAGACAACGAATGTCTGTATCAAATTTTGTCGACATTGCGCCATATTACAGCATAAATGAGAACTGTGGGACCATCAATGTCATCAGAATGTATCCTCTGTCTTGTACATTTCACAGCAATCCATTTCATAGTTGTTTTAGATATTTCACTCTCAACCACAAATGTCGACCTCATAGGAAAAGGGGAAGTCATGAGTTCATCAAAGTCAGTAGGATTCATCCTCTGGGGACCTTGGATGTCCATAAAATAATTGATATCAATTCATCTACGACCAAAGTGGTGCACTGATACGGCTAGCATAGCTAAAAACAGTGTCAGTATCAGGGTTGTTAAAGGATAGCTTCACATGTGTACATTGAAATAATGTTTGCTTGCTGTAATCATCTTTTCCTGTTTCCTGTTCCCTCTTTAACATACTTCTACTGGAAGAGATGAGGGACAAAATCCACAGTCCTAAGCTTATCTGAAGCTAATATGAGGCTCCAGCAGCACACGAAAATTTTTAAGGGTGTCCTTTTTCCTTGGACTGCTTTTATAGTGATCTGCTGGAATCTCCATTCCCATTATGTGTTTATTTTAAATCAGAACTGATCACATTATAAATAAGACTGACATTCAGTATTCATTTTATGTAGTCAGTTTTTTTCAGTATATTAAAAAGTAATTCTGCACTGGCTCAATGTAGTGGACACTTGTTTAACCACCTTGTACAGCTGCAATCATACAGCAAATGCTTTTCAAATTCACTATGTACTCAATATACTACACAAGGTCAGTGCAGTTGTGTGTGTAATACAATGCACCAAACAGCTACTGTTATGAACAATCAGATAAAAATGTTGGCTCATAAAAACTTTCACTGTCCAAGCATGTGCACATAAAGGTGTGTTACTACACCTGCAATCTCTCCTGCCACATGCAAACATACCATCAACCTGGCTTATCAGAAAGAAAGAATTTGTAACCAAAGGGTGTCGGTGTAACATAAAGAAGGCAGGCAGAGCAACATTTTTGTCTTAAGTGTTTGACCAAACAAAAGATCTATTCTTCAATGACCTGAGGAAAATGTTTAGAGGGTTCAAGTAAAACTGAGAAAGTTGTTTTACAAGCCGGTCATGCCTACCAGGTTTTTAAATTACTGCAGGGCTATTAGGCCTGCAAATGTTTGGAGGAAAGAAGGTTTAGATTTTCAAATGTATTCATTAGCCAAAAATATACCAAAATAGCTGATTTTGCTCCTATAAACAACAATGATATTAATTGATTTGTCTTTGCTACCTGAATTACCTTTTTTGTTTTGCTAGACAAGCACGACAGCTGGACTCCTGGGCGGGCTATGCCATTTAGATGAAACTGCTTAGCCAGTGGAGCCAGCCAATGCAGTTTAGCCTGAGCAGATACAATTTAGATATAAGATTGGGTCAAGACACAGAGTATCTGCTCTTTGCCTGGGTGAGAGTAGGAATTCAAAGGCAGTTTAAACGTGTGTGAGGTCCGGATGAGAGAACGGCGTCACCTGTCAAAGAGATCAGTAGATTTATGATCCCCCCGATACCCACTGCAGGAGCCAATTATAGAAAAACATAATTTAATATGAATACTGGGCTTCCACCCAACATTTGGCACATATACTGATAACTGACAAACTGTCATCACAGCCCCACAACAAGTTTTTTTTATCCTTAATTTGAAGGCAAGGCAAGTTTATTTGTGTAACACATTTCAACAACAAGGCAATTCAAAGTGCTTTACATAGAGCATAAAAAGCATCAAGACAGAATATAAAAGCAACACAAGGCAATATAAAAAAAAGCTACAACACAGTCTACAATTTGAGAAATCCAAGATAAAACACTGGTTTCTATGTTCTTTTGGACTTTAAACAGGCATCAGCCCTCAAATCATTTCACTGAACGATATCTGTCACTGGAGTAGAATGTGGGTCCTGTACCTCTAATATTATTTTGCACATTGTACTATAAAAAAAATAAGTGAAGCATTCTTCAGTTGTAATCAAACCATCAGTCATCTCTGTCTCAAGCCTCACCCTGCTTATCAGATTGAGTGTTGACTGAAGAAGTTGTGAAATGATGACAGAAGAAGGTGGGGGAGACATAACTGTGAACGAAAACATTTAGGTGATCAGGTTCTACTAACATGCGGATGTGCATGTGTGGAGGAGACAGAAGTGATTATCATAAACCAATAAAACCAACTGCTTTATGTTTAGTGAGTTAACGCCAGACTTTTAGAAGTTGGTAGTGAGTATCATAGACTGTTTCACATTTCCAAATGTTACAACTGATTTAATTTAATCCTGTTACAACAGTGATGTCGTTTTAGGAGTGGATTTTTTAGTAATGTATCATGGTTGTTTTTAGAGGGAATCCTACGTGGTTCAGAAGGGAAATCAGGGTTAGGGTTAAGGTCAGGTGGAGGAGAGACTAAGGGTGAATTATTCTGCATGAGGCTTTGTTGCACAGGCTCAGGAGGCTGATAGGATCCCGATGGCTACTCCACTTTGAAATTAAGATGATGCAAAATCATGATCCTTTTCTCCCACTGAGATTAACATGTCACTGTCACACACCATATACATCTGAAGGCATCTGTACTCTGCTTGTTTTGGGATATGTATATATATATATATATATATATATATATATATATATATATATACAGACACACAGTAAAGCTGTAATCACATATGTACACATTGGTAACATCATCACATACAAAGTTGCAGAAGAAGAACCACTCAGATCCACGCATGTGCTATACAGAGAATATGTAAAAAATCATCAGTCACAGGTACAGAACACATTGGTTTGTATTGTTTTATTGTTTTATTTATTAGCATTGGTAGTGACAACAATGATATCTGACATTCTCCTGATTTTTCTATTTATTTAAGTTTCTGAGAGGAAATTTGCCCCATTGAATACTACCTGCTGAAGGCAAGCTGACCATATATTTACTTTTAGTTTAAAAAGATATTAATAAACAATTCAGGTGGAATTTAAATTGAAGTCACAGGTGAGTACAAGTGGGAGGGGTTATTCACTCATTTTTTCACTCATGCACATGATGACATGATGCCTGGATACTCCTACGATGTACAAATTTTTAGCAATTATGACATGTTCAGACATTAAAGACATATGGTTAGGTGTACAGTGGATCATTATAGTTCATTTAGACCTGTGGAGGCAAATGTACCTAATTTTGTCATCCACAGTTTTTCCAAACTTTTCTGCTGCACAACGGTCCAGTTAGCATTCGGGTTAAGGTTAAGGTTAGGGTTAGGGGAGTGGGAGCAATATGAAGTCAGGCAACAGGGGGACATGTTGTGACTGTGAACAGGTTAATTAACTCATAGAGTTCTTTTCACTGTTTGGTTTACACTACATAATTAGATTTAAGTTCCTTTGTAGCGTTAGTTATTTAAGACTCATAAAGAAAAAAATGATCCAAAGAAATATTAAGGAAACCTAAAGTGAGAGCATATTTTTGCATAGCACATTTCCCATCCAGAGCAATATGTGACCCCTAACCTGCAGAGCACACAGGTCTGTTTGAGCGCAGTAAAGAGTCCCAGAGGAGGACAGAAAGTGTCACCTGTGTGATTTGGATGAAATATTTGACAGTCAATTGTATCATGATGTTTGAATTAAGCTTTTCCAGAAAATGTCTGCCAGACTGTTTGACACAATGGATGAATGTACATGTTTACATACCAGGCATTTGACAAAGCTCAGTTTTTGTCAAAGGCTTATCATCACAGTATGAAAGGATGGTATGTTTAACTTAAGGTTATACCTGTTATGTTGTGACACATACAGCGTTATGAGTTTTACTTGTTCCTTCTTGTTTTCTATTACCTCTGTATTGTATGTGATGTAAGCAGAGTCTTGTAGGCCTCTGTGGGCTGGTCACCTTTGGGTTTGTGATGCTTAAATAAAAGTATTTATTCGTTCATTAGAGTATATTGTATAAGATTAATACACACAATAATGAACACCTAGGCTCCAAGCCTTTGTGACAAAAATTTCCTCAGCTATCTCAGAAATGCCTTGCCCTCTACCTTTGGCCCCAAGTTTCACTGAGGTGAAATTGTCGCTTGTACGTGCCATTTCTGTCACTGCTGTGAGCAATCATGCTGAGTGAATATTATATAGCTTACATAGCTTTTTCTTCTATACTATAGGTGCTCAAATTGTTGTTTTTGTGCCTCTAAACCTGCTCTCAAGCAACCAAACAAGCAAGGCTGTGATTACTGCTACAGGTTGAGGATAACAGAAAAATGTGTTCAAGGAATGCTCTGTCATTAAGAAGCGTTAAAATGTGGAATCACGAGTTTGTCCTGTAAAGAAGGCAGATGAACCCCGACCCACCAGCTACCACACCCATGTTGATGGAGAGATTGTATAGAGGAGTAGGGGGGTAGCCTGTCAGCTGCATTCTTCACTTTCAACCCCCTCCCAGCCCTTCCCACTTTGCCGCTGCTATATAACCAAGGAGACCAAAGTGATGCTTACAACTGCAGATCAACTCCAGTATTCCTACCTGGTCCAGATCCAGACCCTTCAACATGTCGTTCAGCACTAGATCCTATGGCCAGAAGACCATGAGTGTCTACGGTGGAGCAGGTGGTCGTGGGACCCGCATCTCCTCTTCCCAGATGAGCTATGCACCACAATCCGGAGGCTTCAACCTTTCTGACGGCCTGGACCTCCATGTCGGGGCCAACGAGAAGGCCACCATGCAGAACCTGAACGACCGTCTGGCCTCCTACCTGGAGAAGGTCCGCACCCTGGAGAAGGAGAACGACCGCCTGGATAAGCAGATCAGAGATTGGTACCAGAGCAAAACTGTCATCTGCCACGACTACACCAGCTACTTCGCCATCATCGATGACCTGAAGGACAAGGTAAGAGGAAGCAGGGAGATATGGGTGTGTTTCAGTATTTTCTGTTATCTTCCTCTTCTCATCTTCCTGTTTTTATCATACCTTGTGTTTGTGTAGGAGGGAGGGGGTGGGGCAGGTGTTTGTTGGTATGTATGGCATGTGGCTGACAGTGTGATTTGGGGGTTAGGGTATGACAGCTGATATTTGATTTAGACAGCCAGTAAATCCATCATTGCCATAGTTTGGAGGTATGCCATCTCATCAAGAAGCACATGACACAAATGGAAAGCAATAAGGTAGCAATATTTGTTACTGTCATTCCTACTGTGCATCACATCTTGCCGACAGCGTTCAATGTCACAGTGATAATTACAGAAGCCACAGTCTGACCGATATATCAGCAAGTTGATGTTAAGTATCATTGGTATCAGTGTATCTCTTTATAAGTTAATAACCACTTTAATAACCACATTTTAAGGAACCCTTTCTGGAAAAGTGTAAAAAGTATCAAATGGTATATCAGTGTATTAGAGACTTTTTAAACCCCAAATACCAATATTGGCCTCAAACATCCCATACTGGTAGTGCTGTTGTGTCTGGTAAACTGTCTGAAACATGAGATCCACTGTCTCTTTTTTGACTTGTTTCCCTGTGTTTTTTTCCTTCTCAGATTCGTATTGCCTCTAGACTCAATGCCAAGACAGTCCTGGACATCGACAATGCAAAACTGGCTGCCGATGACTTCAAAATGAAGTGAGTGTGCCCTCTCCACCCTGCCACATAAGTGAAACCTAATATATGCGATATATATGTGAACTCATGTCTAACTGACATTAGTTAGTTGACATGACTTCTAATCTTAACGATCCACTTAAACCTGTCTGACCTGTCTGGCCGGCCTCCTGTGTCCCCCCTCTCAGGTATGAGAACGAGCTGGCCATGAGGATGGCTGTGGAGGCAGACATTGCAGGACTGAAGAGGGTGCTGGATGAGATGAATCTGGCCAGGATGGATCTGGAGAGTCAGTATGAGAACCTGAAGGACGAGCTCATCGTGCTCAAGAGGAACCACGAAGAGGTGAGGGTGTAGAGAGTGGTGGAGCACAAAATTTAACCAGTTCAAGGCTGGTTGACAGCAAAAACTGAGCTTGCATCTGTCAACATGCAATACATTTCTACACACAGGCCAACACCCACACTGTGTATTCACAGTGTCTGAAAGTAAATGTTACTACACCAGTGATTAATGAAACACTGTTCAACATCATCCATCTTTTCACCAGCAGGGAGCTTAACACAGCAGCTATTCACTGCATGAAAAAGTTGTCACCATTTGTCATGGTCTATTGTGGTGGTCTAAGCCCTTCGATATGTGCACACATGACCTCTGCCTCACCTCTGATAGCACTGAGGAAATGGCATGTTAGGTTAATGTTTTTATAAACAGCTCTGTCGCCTTTTCCTATTTCCCAACGCTGCCCCCTTCTCCTCAGCACACTTCCTTGTATTATTCTCTGCCTCCATTAGCTCATTGTCACTGTTTATCTTAGATGTACTGCATGCACACACACAGTTCATAGCACAGATCAAACAACCAAAAGCATGCATGCATACAATATAGCAAGATAATCTTGTTATAATTAACAAAAAATAAGAGATTACTTAGAGTAATTGCACTGGCTGATTGAGATGTTTCCCTTTGACCCCCACAGGAGATGGCTCTGCTGAGGAGTCAGATGGGCGGCCAGGTCAACGTGGCTGTGGACGCTTCTCCCTCTATGGATCTGAACAAGACTATGACAGACATCAGGGAACACTACGAGGGTGCCATCGCCAAGAACCGCAAAGATCTCGAGTTGTGGTACCAGAACAAGGTGAGAAAGTACCGGTGGTAGCAAGTAACTAAGTACATTTATTCAAGTACTGTACTTAGGTACAATTTTGAGGTACTTGTACTTTACTTGAGTATTTCTATTTTATGCTACTTCATATTACACTCCTCTACATTTCAAAGGGAAATATTGTAATTTCTACTCCACTACATTTATTTGACAGCTTTAGTTACTTTTCAGATGAAGATTTAACATGTCAGATGTCTATGAGTTGTTAACAGCTCCACCAAATAATGATTTTTCCCTCTAAACTTCTTACTAATTTCAATAAATGTTCAAATGATCCAATATTTCACCAAAAATCAAAGATTGATAAAAAGTCCAAAAACTGAAAACAGATTTGTGTAACAGAACTTTTCTCGTTTTATTCTTTTCTCTCCCATTACTCATCTCATGAACCCTCAGATTTATCTGGTGACCCTTTGGGGCCTGACCCCTAGCTTGGGCACCACTGGACTAAACTAGCTAACTGTATATAAAATAGTTGAAACTAGCTCCACCTCCAGCAGCTACAACAGTAACATGCTGCTCTAACATTCATGCTTCTTTATTAATAATCTAATGATGTCATATGTAATAATGCTGGACTTTTACTTTAATAACCTGTAATGTACTTGTAATTTTACTTGTTTTGACATTGCTGTATTGGTAAAGTAATGGATCTGAGTACTTTTTCCACCACTGGAAAATATAACTGTTGAACTGATGAATTTTAAAGAGCTAAGTGGAGCTTTCTTATCTGGAGAGTATGTCAGTCATCTGCTGTAATTCTTGAGTAAAACATGTGACATTGTGTCTCTGATTTGTCTAGATCGCAGCGGTGGAGCAGGACGTGATCACAAACACAGAGACTCTGGTGACAACCCGCACAGAGATTAAAGACCTGAAGAGCACCCTCCAGAGGCTTGAGATTGAACTGCAGTCCCATCTGAGCATGGTATGTCAACATATATTGACACATAATGCCAGTTACACACTCAGACCAACAGGCCTTGCAGTCAATGCATAAAGAATCTTAATCACTGAATGCCCACTCACATGATAACTTCACCCTCTGACACCACCAGAAAGCATCTCTGGAGGGCACCCTGGCAGAGACTCAGGCCCGCTACGCTGCACAGCTGGCAAGCCTTCAAAACATGGTCACAAGCCTGGAGGCCCAGCTGTCCCAGCTCCACGCCAACATCGCCAGCAACAAGCAAGAGTACGACATGCTGCTGGACCTCAAGACCCGCCTGGAGCTGGAGATCGCAGAGTACAGACGGTTGTTGGATGGGGAGGATGACAGGTGAGAGAGATGAGGGAGGGATCAGATGTTATAGAAAAGAAATACCCACTCAAGTTTAAAACATTTAATCACAATGTGGATATATTCTAATGTTTTCTTCTTCTTCTTCTCTTCTCCATCACCAGTTCAAAACAAGGTAAGCATTCTTTAATTTTTTTTGAAGTGCTGCTGAAGTTTTAACAAGGTTTAAGAAATGTGATGAGATTTGCTCCTGATTGTTGTTTCTTTTCTTTTTCTTCAGTGGTCACCAAGGTCATCACAGTGGTGGAGACAGTTGTGGATGGAAGGGTGGTCGAAAGTAGCAAGACTGTTGATGTGGATGTGGATCAGGTTGAGTGATGCGTTGGAAGCATTATCAAAAATCAATAAAGATCATGCAGTTGAATCAGAGTTTTATGTGTGAGAACTTCATTGCTTTCCCTACATTTTCATCATTGTTTTCCCTCACTGATGAATAATGAATCTTTTTGTATAGAACAAATATCAGAGCAGATATGGCTGCTGATGGCTTGAACGTAACCACCCAATCATTTTATGTGCCCATGTATTCTTAAAAGTTGCATTGATCAGTGTTTTTATACCAATAATGGATCGAGTACTGTACATATAATGAAAAAGGGGTCAATTGTTGTGACAAACTCACAGAGAATTATCTCCAAACTCTGCACTTCTTTTTTTTTTTTTTTTTTTTTTAGCTTTTTAGTCTTTTTTAACTCATTGTTTTGGTTTTATGACAAATTTATTATACAGTTGAGTCTCACTGCTCTCAACAATGTTGTTTCCAGCATCAGCAGGCAGCTGTTTTTATCAAACAACCTCTGATAAACGGACTGTAAGCCTAGCACAGTTCTTAGAGACCAAACCTCAGCTAAAGCCAATGAATATTAAAATATATGAAACTAACATTCATCAAGTGGCTGGAAATATGACTCCAATGGGATATGTTGCTTTGTTTGTGTCTATGATGCTGCAACAACAACAACAAAAATCCCTATAGACCATCATTTTTAAAAAGAAAAACCTTTGACAGGATACCTCAAATTGCAAACAAGGTCCATTATTACTTTTTGCAATATAAATTTTAAACCATGAAGTTTAATATTGTAAATCTTTGTCAAAGCTTGGAAAAGTTATATAAAGACTATGGGACGGACAGGTGGGCTCATGGAAGAATAAAATGAATGCACATGTGTAGTGGGCTGTGCATGATGCAAGCAAATCAGGAAGTATGCTCTGGGTAGCCAGCTGTCACTCACTGGAATGAATGGGTGCCATCTGGTATCACTTTCTTATAATATATCTATG
This sequence comes from Thunnus thynnus, assembly GCF_963924715.1. Lineage (NCBI taxonomy): Eukaryota > Metazoa > Chordata > Actinopteri > Scombriformes > Scombridae > Thunnus > Thunnus thynnus. The sequence continues at coordinate 8,382,421 of NC_089519.1, read as the reverse complement.
CTTTGCCCCCTAGTATCCAAACATCATTTAATGCTGCTTTACTCAGTGTAAAGAGAGACTGGGACCTATCTCAGCATGCATTAGGTGAAAGTAAAGCAAACTCCCTTGATAAGTTGCCCATCAAATAGTCAAATTCATAAGCACATTGTTGTCTAAATAAGAATTAAATTTGAAACAGAAAATCTTAATTCATTTGGGGACAAAGGTCCTGGTGATCATCCGTGCTGTTTTTAACACACACTCAGCTTCAGTCTTATAGTTCAGACCTGGGAGCTGTACAACTGTAGTGTTGTATTACTGAACACTGGGTCGTCTCTGGGGTTTAAGTTCTGATCTCACTGGTATCTCAGAGAAATTGCTGAGGAGAGGGGAGAGCATTTTAACTCTTTTCCTAGAACTTCCAACTAGCCTCAGGATGCATTACTTTCTCTGTCCTTCATTTATCAGGACATAATGTGGCTAACGCTGCTGAAGTACTGCAGCCTCAAGCTATTATGATTTGATTGTGTGCAGGTTTTATACACATATGTTTCAAAATAATGAATTTCAGAACTACCAAACACCTAAATTGACTCTCATCAGGAGGATGAAATGTTCAATTTCAGACATTGCAACTGTAATTATCATGACATTATTTGGAATGATGCAGACACAAATAAGTCAAACATATAGCACAAAATAGTAGTCAGCAAACAGAGAGCCTTTTATTGCATTCACATGTGTGATGGAAGTACTGGATTCAAATGTTGTGCTTTGGCCATCAGGTGTTGCTCCCTTGTGTTGTGTTTGCTGTGTGAGACAGATTATGAGGTTGTGGTGGTGGAGGACACCACCTTGCCGTCCTTCAGTTCCTCTGTGACCACTATCACCTTGGTGCTGGACTTTCCGCCGATGGTCATTGAGCTGGCAATGCTGTTGAGAGTAAGAGAATCATTGTTATAATGTTTCAATTTACAGAATAGTTATTAGTTTATGATGAAGGGATACAAATGTTCTATTACTTGCACACATACAGTATAGTTTTATTTTTAAAGACCATACATTCACATGCGATCACATCATGCATTTCTCTTCCAAAGCGCTATCCTTCTCTCTTCTCTTACCTGCCCTCTCCGTCCAGCAGCCTCCTGTATTCTGCAATTTCCATCTCCAGACGAGCTTTGATGTCGAGCAGCATTCTGTACTCTTGGCTCTGGTTTTCCATGTCAGCACGCAACTGCATCAATTGTTCTTCCATGCTCGTCACCTGCATCTGGAGGCTTTGGAGCTGCATGGAGTATCGTGCCTCTGTGTCAGCCAAAGTGCCTTCCAGGGCTGCTTTCTGCAGGAGGGAGGAAAAGCAAAGAGGGATGGTGAGGAGAGAAACAATGAATACACTGAAAAATACTGTAGGTGTATCAAACTTTGTATGTAATTTTGCAGAGGGAGGAATAAGTAAAGAGTGTACAGAATGCAAAAGTGATGAATAAGAACATAAGGGTTTACCATGCTAAGCTGGGACTGTAGCTCGATCTCCAGACCCTGCAGTGTGCGACGGATCTCTGAGATCTGGGATTTGGAGGTCTGCAGAGTTTCTGTGCTCACAGCCACCTCCTTGTTCAGCGCCTCTGTCTGCAGTAGACATAGGAGAATGTCAGTTTCATGTTTAACCACACGCCTTTGAACAAGAGTCTAAGCAGACAATGAAAATTACAAGTGAAAGAAATATACAGTGTTGGCTGTGTCACTAAATAAATACTAGGGTAAGGGTTGAATCTTACCTTTGTCTGGAACCAGCTTTCCAGCTCTTTCTGGTTCTTGGCAGCCACATTCTCATACTGCTCACGGATCTCAGCCATGATGACGCTCAGGTCTGCCTGTGGTTTTGCATCCACCTCCACGTTAATCTGTCCGGTCATCTGTGACCTCATGGCTGCAATTTCCTGTTGAATAAACAGGTTGGTAAGAGGTTTGGTCAGTTTGAGTGACAAGTTAAAGAAAATATCAACTCCTGACAGATTTTACTTTACAGTAGCAAATTAATCACAATGCAAATGTTCAGAGTTTTGCTTTACCCACCTCCTCATGGTTCTTTCTGAGGAAGATCAGCTCCTCCCTGAGGCCTTCTATCTGCATCTCCAGGTCTGATCTGGACAGTGTCAGCTCATCCAACAGTTTCTTTAGACCAGCGATATCTGCCTCAACTGACTGACGCATAGCTAGCTCATTCTCAAACCTGTCACACAGCAAGAGATCAAACATCAATGTTTGCATCTTCAAAATATGCATCTCTTGTTGCTTTAGAGTCAATTCTCAATTTTTTTACATTTCACCAAGACACTTTCAGTCATCATGATTCTTACTTGGTTCTGAAGTCGTCTGCTGCCAGTTTTGCATTGTCAATTGCCAGATAGATTCCTCCATTGACACGGGTGGCATCCTGGATCTGGGTGATGAAGAAATGTTTCATGTTACATAATGAATTGAATTCTTTCATAAAACTGTCTCCAACTGCAAATAGACTCTGTAGACATTAACTATGCTGTCAGCAACACTTCATAAAGCATTACATGTAACACAAAGACAGTAAAGCCCACGATCACTATCAACAAAATTTTGCATTGCCACTTGGATTAACTGTAAATTTCCAGAGGATCACTTTGCATTGCATGATAAACTACAGTGTGAAATGCCTCAGCTTCTCATGACATACCTTTCCCTGCAGGTCAGCAATGGTGGCCTCAAAAGCTGAGTAGTCACGGGCACTGGGGGAGGTCTTACTCTCCAAGAACTGGCGGATCTTGAGTTCCAGCTCGGCATTGGCCTTCTCAAGGTTGCGCACCTTATCCAGGTAGGTGGCCAGACGGTCGTTCAGGTTCTGCATGGTGGCCTTCTCGTTGGCCCCCACATGGATGTCAACGCCATCACCTACCCCATAGCCTGAGCTCCCTCCCCCTCCCATGCCAAAACCATAACCACCTGCACCACCTCCTGAGCTGAAAAGGCTGGAGGAGGAGATTCTTGCTCCAGAGCCCCCTGCACCACCATACACACTTGAAGCATATCCCCTACGCACTGAACCGCCTCCACCCAATCCTCCACTTGCATAGGAGCGCCCAGAAAAAGAGCTTTTTATGTTGCTGCTTCTCATCGACATGGTTGCTGTTGTGATGGTTGCTCAGGGAGTCTGCCTGTCTCGGAGAGGAGATGATGGACTGAGATGTACAGCGTTGCCTCCCTCACCCTTTATATCCTGCACAGGGCTGCTGCCTCTGCTGTGAGTGGAGACGTGCAGAACGGAAGGGAGGAGCATGTCCTAAAATGGGTGCTCTGCCCCACCCATCACACACTGCCCTTCAGGTTCATTTTGTGCAATGATTACAGGGAGAAAGTGAAGTTACGCTTAATCCTACTTTGTGAGGAAATTTAATGACATCATTCAAACGTTAAAACTAGCTTCAAACTTCATTTGCTTATGCATATACATATATATATATACACATATGCTTCATTATTCATTATTCATATCCATGCTCTATATTGATGTGCATCAAAGCAGGGCATCCATCCGAACTTTTATCTTTTATTTCTACAGTAACTATGAATATGAATAGTAAAACAGCCACACCTGTCACTGTTAGCCTTAGGTTAGTTATTCAGGTAAATCCTTCAGGTTTAAGTCTTTGTCAGTGTTCTGACAGGTAATCTGTCTTTATTGAATTTGTGCCATAACAAACCTGTTATGTAACCAAGGAAACGAGTACTGTAAACACAGTAAAATGGATGATGAGTCTTTCAATTGACTCTCAGCCAGCGCACTTCTTCCCACACACCTCTCTGCCTTATTTTTTTTTTTGCCGTTGATGTTATCTTGCAGTAAAATCAACTTCCAAGTGCTGGTTCTTTTGTGTTTCAAAGTTTCGTTTTATTTTTAACATCTTAAACTTTGCTAAATGAGTTCTGATACTTTGTCTTCTGTTTTTTGCTCAACAATAGCCCGCAGGGTTGCCAGTTCAAATCCATTTTTTTATAGACTTTTATGACATTAGCTGAGAACTGGCTTTTTCAAGACTGGGCACAGCACTGCTGGAAATCTCCCCATGATGAGTCTGCTTGTTCTTTATTTTTCTTGGCATTGTGCATTGGCATGTGTATCATGCCCAAACAAGAACAAGCGCCTGCTTGTTTGCTTCTTTCCATTTCACCACAGTATTTCTTTTTAGTCTTATACAAAGCCCCAGAGGATTTTGAACAACAAGTCTCACATCAAGTATGTGGAAAGGTTGATTTAATTTAAAAACGTAGGCATTTAAACTTTTCTTTGCAGTTCTGGATTCATGGATGCAACAATAATGCATTTATATTTTGGGGCATTTAGCTTGGGGTTAAAGCTAACAAAGAGTTTTATCTCTAACTACCAGATGACTGTTGCAAACTGTCCACACACACAGCTTGGGGTAATACAAGCCAGATGTTTCTTTTTTTCAATCCCGTTTTTCATTTTGAGGTTACAACTCATCCCATGCGCGTGCTAAAAGCCTATAAATTATGTCAGACATTTTTGTCCCTCTGGAGACAGCATTTTCACACCAACACACCAAACTCTAGTGTGCACATACTGTAATGTGTAGCTCCGTACAGCTGAGTTGCACTTCATCAAGAGTATTACTGCTCCATTTAGAGATGCCCACACTCTTTCTTTTTAGATTGGTTCACAAGTGTTGCCTGACTGGAAAAGTATCTTTTGTACAATTTCAAACATTTAGCTTGCAGTTTCACTTCATTTCTAAATATGTATTGTATGCTTTGCACTACCAAGTGTTGCTGTATACAGAATGTGTGTGCATATAATACAGTGCAACACAACAGTCTGTGCACATTGTTATCTGGTGGGTGTGGCACTGGTGAAAAGGTTTAAATAGAGCATATTATTACGGTACATTCTGGTTTAGTTAGTTTATATAAAGTTTACAGGATGTTGGTGTTGTTGTGAAACTTTCTTACATTTCATTTAAATGAAATACTAAACATATTGACACATTGCACAACTGGCAAATTACCACTTCACTTTGTTAATAAAAATAAAATAGACACTATGAAAATATAAAGAATATTTATCACATCCATAAAGAGAAGACATTTTAATAGTAATTGGTGGTAATCAAAGATTATGTAAAGCATGACTGAGACATTTGTCCTCAGGCACTAGGCAACGATTGCATCTGCCCAAATACAGTAGCACACAGCAACAGAGTGGCAGAGTTCTCACTGTGCTCTGCAAGTCAAACAGGATTAAAGTTGGAGAATGTGACGTAGATAAAGTTACGTTTTTTTACAGTAAAACATTTGCTTACTTGACTTCCTTTTCTGAAATTAAATTCATACAGTTTAAAATTCCCTTTCACCAGGTTGAGCATGAGGGCTCATTTTTGACTTTGGAAACAGTTTGACATGGTTAGAGTTAGATTATCAGGATAGATAATAGGATCAACATTATTATGATAGGGTTAATTTATTCTTTCTAAGAAAGTTCATTAACTAAACCTGGTTTATATTTTATTTTTACAGGTCCAGTAATCACATCAAAACTGTGTATCACAGTAAAACTACATAAAAATCGTTATAGGCTATGTAATCGTTTAGTGGGTAACATTTAGCATGGTAGCTTGTTGGCATTCTAACACGCTAACATTGGTATGATAACATGCTAGGTTCAGCATGTGACATTTATAATGTTAGCATGTGCACTAATGTCGACACATAAGCATAGCATTGCAGCTTTAACTGAATTGTTACAGAAATGAGTTGTTGGCAGGCCAGATTCTGTAGTAGTGTGCTGTGTACTGTAGTACTCAATCAGCAGAATCTTAACTTCATGCTTTACTGAGTTTACATGTCTCTAGCTTTTTACTTTATATTTTTTTACAATTGCTAACACACATTTCTGCAGAAAATGAAACTAAAGTATTACCAGTAATGCAGTTTTCACCCATGCATATTCACTATATACTACTATACATACATGTATAGGAGAGCTACAGATATAGAAGGACAACAGTGCTGGTCAACCCTGTCTTGGGTTGAGGTCCTCAGTGTTGTATGACCCAATTAGGAGTTTAGTGTATTTTTATTTTTCTCTTTTTAGATGTAGCGGAATGTATCAAATTGCAGCCCATTTACAGTAATTTTGCATTATGTTAGGTCTTTGAATGCAAATTGAACAGTTTTGACAATAGTATGTAAATATGTGCAAAATGGAAATAAACAGAGTTTTTTTGGTGGTTGAGTTTGAATGAGAGAGTCGTTTGTGATTTTGAAAGGTGTGGTCACTGTAGCATTTTGTGTCAAGGCAAAAATGAAAAATGATCCACAGTTTAGTCCACACTGACTTCTGTGGTGCTGACTGTGAAGAGTTTGGAAAAAGTGAACTCAGTATTGAGTAATACAGGTTAGCAGTTGTAAAAAAATGTAAATTTCACTTTTGTGAATTTTAAGAGGGTTTGTACTTTACCTAATTAATTAATTATTGTTGCATCACTTTGGAAGAAAATACAGGCACTTTATCTCCTTCTGCAATTAAACGACAGTTAATTCTTTTGAAAAAACTCACAAGCCACAAAACCCACAAAAATCACATAAAAGTCCTTTTGAGGCAGCAGTAGTCGGGAGCTGCAGAAGAATGCTTGTGACTGGAAGGCTACATACTGAGCAGGGCACTTAAATCCCTGCTGCTCTAAGGAGCTGCAGAAGCCAACAGATGAGACTGGCTGCCTCACTGTGAAGCAAGTACAGCGTTGTTGCTGAAAAAGAGCATTTTCACACCTGCAGATAGATAAAAAATAATCATATAGCAAATAGTTTCATTCACTGGCTCTGCATTCATATTCAGATGTTCTTGTTTTAGGATTTTTTGATTTAAAACACAGAAGTGTTAAGAGACTTTATACGTTTCTTCCCAGGTTGTATCTCTTTATCAATACATACACTTTATATGTACGTTTAATTCATTTGAATTTAAATTTAGTTAAAGAGTAAAACAACATTTTGCAATCAACAGACACTGTGTGCACTCTTCTGCTTTGGCAAACAGAGGACAGAGTTGGATTTTATGTGAATGATTAATGGTGATGGTATGTCTGGCGGTAGGGCAAGGTGTGACTGTGGTTTCTGTGTGTGAAGTAAGAATGAATGAGGTATGTAAAGTTTTAATTGAGACACTCCTGCAAACTAGATGCTCCATTCACTAAGAAAGTTTTTTTTTTTAAAGCTTTTCAGAGAATTTACATTGAAACTTCACTGCAGACTTTAATAGATGTATGTGCTTTATGTGTAGCGGATGATTATCTGCTAGAAACTCATCTAGACATGAGTTGTACTCGCAATTCAACTTGCAGGTCTTTTGTCAAGAACCATATCAATAACTCTTTATGACACTTTTACTGTGTCATAGATGCCATCCACTTTTCATCTGAATGGGAATGAGTTCTCAGAATGCAAAAAGCCCATTGAAGTCTGGGTACGAAGTTCCTTGTATAACCGCGGCTGGTGGTGAAAACAGGATCAGTATGTTCAAAATGCGGTTACTGTTGTTACATGAGAAATAGCCCGGAGTGCTTTTACCTGGGTGTGTTCGTCTCATAAAGGAGAGAAGACCAACGTTAAACAATATCTCACTTTTTATCTCTTGTAGGAGAATGAATGAGGGCTGCAGTGACTCACTGAAGGTTGTTTTTATTTTTTTTTTTTAACAATGCTCCTCTGCCTTTGTGATACTTAGAGACTAATTTCAGGCCAAGACAGATTTCTGTTGTATCTTGCTCACAGCCTGCAGATACTGACAACACCCTTTACTACCAGGGATGATTCATGCAACACTCCGATGCTCAGATGCACTGGGAGGTCTGGCAATTTACAACAGAGAATGAAATAAAACCAAGGAGAGCTAGATTCACTTTTTGTCCTTAATAATATATAAAAGTAACTTATATATTCATGTGAGAGCTTCACTGTCTCTTCAGTCCATTTGGAAATCATTACAGTGCTTAACTGGATTGAATGAAGAGCCCGCATTCACACAATGAATGGCCTTAATTGTGTGTGTTTTGTTGATAACAGAGATTAAATGCAGCCAGCTGAAAGAAAACTTAGATTTTCTTATGTGATACACACAAGCATGAAGGAACATGACCGTGTGTGACCACTTTTTACTTTGCAAGGCATTAAGTTGAATTTGATGTTAGGAATTCATTTTAAAACAGGACTTTACTGTGTGTGATCAGGTGAGAACATGAACAGTGAAGGGGGGAAAGTGTGCATGTGCAAATCAACAGATTTATTTTCTCTGTTTTAATCATGAAAGTGACAAACACTCTTTTGAGTCTGCCTGTAAAGTGAGTTAGGTGTGAGTTTTGCAGGTCCACCAATGATGGTGGTTTTTGTCTTGTCTAGTCATGCAGAACGGTTCAAATTGCAATGGTTAGACAGTGAAGCAAATGAATATGGTCCTCTTTGCCTAAACTTGATAGTTCTATGCTGCTCAAAGCTGCTGAAACAGCATGAATCACATCTCAGGATCATTAATTTAGTTTAATAACCCTGCAACGACGTGCTAACAGAGGGGAGCAGAAAAGCAGTGAAAGGAACAAAGGTATTACATGTTGAGTCATTTTGACCAACAGGGTAATTCATCAGGAAGGTGAGTCATTGATGTTTTGATGTTTGGAAATCTCAAGTCTCCACTTGATTCAACTCCACCCAAATGAAGACTGAAGCATAACCTGTAAATCTCACTGGACCAATTCTTCACCTTGGAAATATTTAGAGAGCTACTGTGTAACATTCAGGACATGTATCCTCTCTGGAGAAGCTATTGTGCTATTTCTAGAACATTGTTTATTGTTCTGCAAGTAAGTTCAGTTAATCATGTCTTAAAATATCTTTTGTGCAGCAACAATTTGTTTCTACTTTGGTAAAAAATAAGGTCATGAGATCCACCATAGTTATGTCAAGACTGCACCTCTGGATGGAAAGACAAAGGTGACACCTAGTGGTCTTGAGTAGAATTGCATTCTAAATACTACATGGTGCTTAAGAGTTAACATTTAATTAGGTTTTATTGTATATTGTTGTGATTGTCACCAGAGTATCCACACAGGAAAAATACAGAAGACACCCAACCTTAAGCTCTTGCAGCAAAATATTATTGAACTTCTATCATTTTCTTTCCGAGACCTAAAACTGGCTTGATACTGTAGCAGGGAGCCAATCTAAAAGATTGAGAAGTTGCATTGTTCATGTAGGTTTCTCTACATAGCAATGTGTTTTTTTTAACAGTATCTGATATTGGTGTATGAACAAGTGTCTCAACACTTTTACGATTGTTATTTGTGTGTCCAAAACATGTTTTTGTTTTAAACAGTAAGTTATACCATCTGTGGTTAAATTATGCTATTTGAAAAGCACAAAACCCTTTTTGATTTGTGATTAAACACACATTTTCATCTTTATTTCCTGGATTTTGATCATAATTTGACCCCATATTGAGCATTCACCACAAAAATCTCATTACTTACTCCCACCTCGCTATAAAAATGCAATAAAAAAGGAGAGAGAGAATATGCAAAGGCAACCTCCCCTCCCCCTTAATAAGCAAATGTGCTTTTTTAATATAGTTTGGATTTTGGATATTATAATATAACCTGTAGACAGAAAAGCTGAACATAACAGATGACTGTAGTAAATAATTCATTAAGCAGGTATTAAGGGAATCAATTATTAACTAATTAGTGGCCAAATCATCATAAAAGCGTAGCATCAGCAGAGTTGTTACTGAAGGTCCTCCACTTGAGTGTCAACAACGGAAGACACCACCTTTCCATCAATGATTTCCTCCACGATGGTCTTCACTCGCCTCTCGACGTGGGGTTTACGCTCTGCAGTGGTAGAGAAGAAACATAATGCATCAGCGACGGTTGCTGCAGCCTAATGACAGCAAACGTTTACAGGAAAGTAAAGTCAGTTCAGTGGACAGTTTCTTACCTTCCACTCGTTCCACCACCTTGCTGATGACCACCGCCCTGTGGAGAGAGTGGACACGTTTTAAAACATAATGTTCTGCTTAAGCTGTTGGCCGACAAATAAAAAATTAAAGAATGCTTAATCTCTCACTTTTGTTCAGAATGTCCATCCAGCAGTCTCCTGTACTCAGCGATCTCCATTTCCAGGCGCATCTTGATGTCCAGCAGCATGTTGTATTCGCTTCTCTGATGCTCGAGGGAGTCTCTCATCTGCTGCAGCTCCACCTCCAGCGTGTTGATGGTCTGCTGCAGCTGGCTGAGCTGAACACTGTATCGACTATTTGTGTCTGCTAGATTCTGTTGCAGGCACTGAATCTGCAGGACAAACGGGAATGATGTAAGAGAAGCTGCAAGAGAGGAAAAACTGCCCTGTCTGCCTGACGAGAAATCATAAAGTTACAGCTTCATCATGCACAAAACAAATATGATCCCTACACAGACAAAGTGTAAAATGTACTCTGTCTTTTTGTCTTTTACCTACCTGTGAGTGGGAGCTTTGGCAATTAATCTCCAAACCCTGGTAGGTTCTCTTCAGCTCTGAGAGCTGCGAAGAAAATGTCTTCACCTCTGTTGTGCAAGTGACGATTTGTGTCTGGAGAGCGTCCATCTTCACACACACACACATAAATATATACATTAAATATCATGAATTTTCCATCTATGAATCTTCTTATCCTAATTTTTGTTCTTTGTCATTTTGTGCATGTTGCTCTCCCATCTCACCTTATTTTGAAACCATTTCTCAGCGTCCTGCTTGTTCTTGATCACCAGCTCTTCATACTGTTTCCTCATTTCCTCCAGGACTGTCAGTAGCTCCACAGAGTCTGCACTGTCCACCTTGACCTCCACAGCGCCACTCTGCTGGACCCTTAGGTGCTTCATCTCCTGCAACATGAAAAGGAGAAAACTTTTATCTCTTCTACAGGTGTGAGCGTCGTGGCTGCCACAACCAACAGATGGTGCCATTGTACTAGAAACAGACCAAAGCAATGGACCGCCCTGCTTTCAAATCTTTCTGTTTCAAACAGGACAGAGGAGACATTTCACCGGAGCTGAATGGTTCTGACCTCCTCATGGCTATTCTTGATATACGCCAGCTCCCCTTTCAGACTTTCAATCTGCATCTCCAGGTCACTGATTGAAAGAGTCAGGGCGTCCCGGACCCCTCGGAGACGAGTCACATCAGCCTCCACTGACATACGCAGGTTTAACTCCACCTCATACCTACAGAAGGAGGTCAGGGGGAGTTACAGAAGCTGTTTGAAGATGTATTTGTTTTCTACTGTACATCATCATTATAGACTGTTAAAGTTTCAATAAAATCACATTATATTTAACAATGAATGCAAAAATCTGTCTTTTTGTACCCTTTCCATTAATTTAAATCTTATTCAAAACATAAACAATTAACCATTATTTTACAGCAATTACAAAAGTTTCTTTTCCTCTTCTTTCTTTATACTTTAATGAGATTATTGGAGAGTATATCTGGATTTTACCATGAAGTGACAGAAAAATGTAAACCTACTTCATTTTAAAGTCTTCCATTGCCAGTCGAGCATTGTCAATCTGCAGGATGACACTTTGATTCTCTGAATATCTCCTTGCAATCTAAATGGGGGGGGGGGGGGGGGGGGGGGGGAATGAAAAATTGAACACTATATTCTTTCTCTATTTCTAGTTAATTGTACTGTAAAATAGTTTTCTTAGTTTTCTCATCATTCTAATGTGTCGTGATGTGTTAAATATGAGCAGTACCTGAGCTCGGAGATCACTGATGGTGGCAAAAAAGCCTTTGAAGTCATGGGTAATAACACATTTCTTCTCATAGAACTGTCTGATCTGCAGCTCCAGGTTCTTGTTGGCACTTTCCAGGGAACGCACCTGCATACACAAGTAGAGGGTCACATTACGCAACAACAGATATAAAGCACTTAAGTTCCTCCTCCTGGGTGATTGTTTACTCGGTTAAAGGAATTTTTCTAATCCAAAAAAGGATATTTTAACAATCCTAAAAAATCCTGATGCATTTAAAGTATCAAAAGTTACATACTTGAAGTCTCCCTGTCATTGGTGTTTTTATATATATAATATAAGGAATATTGCATTAATATCACTGATGCATTAATATATTAGTATCTTAATGTTGCAATTGGTCATGGTGGAGCTCTGTTTTAGTACAGGTATGTTATACATTGTTAGGTAATGCATGAATAAAATGACGTAAATGTGAAACACTCAAACACCTCAGTACTGTAATTAAGCAGTCAGTACTTTATATGCATTAAGGTATTTTCCACCACTGTTCTCCATCCAGCTTCATATAGATATAATGTATCTTCCAACCCAAATTTCCAGAGGCCTGTAATCTTTATTATCATTTTTCATAAGATCAAAAAATAAGCTGTCAAAACAAAAACATCAGGGACTGGTTCGGCAGTAATAAGAGACAATGCTGCTGCTTCTATCACATGGTACTGTTGACAGCCAAGTCTTATCTCCAGCATGTATTGCATCCTCTGATCATTTTTTCATGCGGGTACAGAATTCAAGTTGACAATTTGTGGGTGAGTGTGCGTCCTACATGCATATAAGGTGTGATTATGTGTATGTGTTAGAACAGATGCATTGTGCATGCAAGGAGATGGGGAACTTCCCTTGGGAAAAAAAAAAGAATATATCCCATGAATATATCTGTGCACTTCACTGATTCTGATGCAGTTCTGGATGTAGATTAAAACATTTTTTTAAATTATTATTATTATTATTGTACTATGTGCTTTCTTAGTGCTTTCTAGGCTTCAAAGAAAGTACATGAAAGTGGGATTGCTGCAGCACAGTGTGTATCATCATCATCATCATCATCATCATCATCATCATCATGGCTTACCTTCTCCAGGTAGGAGGCCAGGCGGTCGTTGAGGTTCTGCATGGTCACCTTCTCGTTGGTGACCACTGCAAAGTCGGAGCCGTACCCGGACCCGGACCCGGAGGAGAAGACTGAGGTGGACTGGGAGATGCGGGTCCCGTAACCTCCCGCGCCCCCGTACACGCTGGGCGCGCGCCCCTTGTAAACCGCGGTGGACATGCGGCTCTGTCCGCCTCCGACGAGCTGCATCCTTCCGCTCTGGCTGACGCTGCTGGAGCTGGAGATGCTGCGGTTGCTGTAGCTGGTTTGCCGTTCCACAGAGACAGACATGGCGACAGGTGGAGGTGGAGGTTGACCTGGAGGTGATGCGCAGAGCTGGAGAGTCTGAGACAGAGTCTGTACGAGGAGTGCCTCTGCCTGAGACAACTGGCATTTTATAGGAGTCTGAGGGAAGGAGACAGCGCCAGGTCGGATACCACAACAGCGTGTGGTATGCGGATAATGGTTTTTTTAAAAACCTTATAGGTGTGTACACTAACATTTGCGGTGGAAGACAAGCTGAATATCTTGTTGGGCTGCTTGATGGCTGCTGTGATAACCTGGCATCCAGCCAAGTGTTTTGTTTTGTTTTTTTCTTCAGTGTCAGTTCTACTTAGACTGTACAAGGTTTCAATGAATAAACGTACTTGGCTAGTGAAGATGATTCTGATCTTCCTCGTACACAAGTTGGATTCATAAATAAATAAAACAAACCTTACTCAATTCAATACACATGTATTTTGCTGCTGTCTGGTATTAGCAGCGGTTTATATGGTGGCTAATGTTAGCAGGACGTTTATGTGTAACTGACTTTACTATGAGTTTGACTTTACCACTCTTCTTTTCTTGTACTGTACTGTTACTCTAAGTTTTGTTATTATGTAACTTGTGGATGTTGTTAGTTACCCTACATAGACCAGCTTTAAAGTAATTTAGCAATATTTTGACAAATTGCATATTGTGGAAACTTATTGTAACTTTTTTGGAGCTCTTAAATGGAAGTCAACAGGTGCATCACAGCATCCTGTCTTTGTGTTAATCTACCATGTACCTTAAAGTCCGCCTCCACTCAAAAATGTGTTTTTCTTCTTGTTGCTACAGTTGGATGTTCGAGCTTCACATTGTAGAATGATGTTTGTGCAGAGTTTGACGCTAGAAGCTGTTTTCACATTCATCTGCTGAATGAGGAAAGTTTCTCTGTGCTCACTGAAAATCTGAGTTTATAAGGCCTACAAACAGGAAATAGTTCGGAGCCAATCCTGATCCGATATTCAACTTACACATGTGTGATGTAGAAACTTGAAGCCTCCAGTGCACAAACACTGAGAATGAACTTTATAGTGAAGGAGGAGACATCTTGTGTCCAGCTGTTAAACAATGAACAATATTTGCACATTTATAGATTCTGGATTTTTTTAATGATGGAGACGGAGGAGGTGTAATTTTAAGGATTTTAAAGTGGTAATTATACTTTTTTAAGCAGAGTATTTTTGAATGTCTTAATACATGTGTGAAGGGGATCTTTAAGTAAGCAAGTCTAACAGCAGTTATACCGGCATTAATGTATGTTTTTCTCCCATTTGCATACTGGTTTTCAACTATACTAAAGGCTTTTCTGTCCTCAGGTACGAATGAGATTCATCCAGAGCACAGCAGAGCTCAATTATCTGGTGGTTTCCTACTGTAATGTCAATGCACTGTTGCGTAACAGCTAGGCAAGCATTTTATAAACACTTTTTCAAAGCTCTGCACCGGCCCACACTCTCTCTGCAGCCAGCACCTGTCCCATCATCATCTTCATCATCATATCTTCTCTGTTACTATAAGTTCTTAACTCTCTCTGCAGCTCAAACTGCAACAAATCTGCCTCACACATCTACTCAGGGATAAAATAGTGTGTCTGCTAGAAAGTGTGCAATGCAAACTTTAACTTGCATGACACATAAATGACAAATGACATCTGAAGGGAATGTCAACAAAGCAACAAAGATGTTATTTGAAGTATTGCAAACTGGTTCCTCTAATCGCCTTCTGTGTTTTTTTTAACGACTAAAGGGAGCACACAAAAGCCTTAATCATATTTTCATAATAGATCATTTAAGAAGTATGTCTAGTTAAACATTAGTGAACTCAGCAGTACCCCACCCCACCCCAACACACACACGCACATGCACACACGCACAAACATTATCACACCATCTTTGGAAACTTATCTAAGATGCAGTCAGAATAAAACATCCTGTAGTGAATGACGCAAGATCTTAAAACCATCTCACCTGCATCTGACCAGCCTTCTGTGGAAAACACCCATCAGGGGAAAGTGACAGATAACACTTTGAATGCCACAACTTTATGGAGGTGGCTTTCATTCACTTTACTAAGTTCTCCAATGGACACACTTGCTGTGAGTTACAAAATTGAATTCAGTATTATAATCCCTAGGATGCTTCAAAATAGAAATATTCATTATTGTATCTGTTCGTTTTTGTGTAAAGGTGAAGATAGAATCTAGCAATGTGTTGTATATTGTTGTTATCAATATTTTGATTTAATATTAGTTTGTTTGTTTACATCAATGTCAATAAGTGGCTTTTATTACATTTTTTTCTGTCCTTCTGGTTTGAACGCTTTTTTCCCCCCAATAGGACAAGATGTAAAAGTGGTATTTTGTGCATTTTCTGAGCTGAGATTAATAAAATCAGTCAAAACATTTTGCTCTTGGGACACAATAAGCACCTAAAAGATGTCAGATAAACAGCTACAGCAGCACTGATGATTAGAAGGGTTTGTTGTGTGTGAAAATAACATACAGTTCAGTGGATTTACTGACACCATTACTATATGTTAAATATCAAAGCCTGCATGAGTTTATTCATTCTGTAAGTAAAGACCTCACTCGTAACCTGCGTTACAAGTCCTGCAGTTTAAGAGTAGAAAGTTCTCTAAAGTTGACACATAGCTGAGAGGACACGTCTGTGAAAACACAATGCAAGTGGGAATAAAATTAGAATAGGAGCGATGGGCGTCTGCTGCACCATCCCTGGTAAAGAGGGTGTGTGTGTAAATCTGACCCGGGCAACAGGTCGGATTGAAGGAACAAGCTTTCCACAGTGTGTGCTACCTGAGACGATCAGATTTCACTGATAGGTGCGTGCAGTCAGCCTTTAGAGGTGTGACTATCGTCTCACTGCAGGATTAAAAGAAATAATGTCTGAAGTCGTGCAAATAACATTCCATTAAGTTGTTGGTTTTCTGTTAAGTCTTGATCATCAATCAGAACATCTTTGTTTGCAGAACACAACGTGTGTTCTCTGCTTTCCATTGTGTTTGCTGTCATGTTTAATTACTGTATAAATCAAATTGTATCGCTCACTCAGGTCATGATCAGGTGTTTTGCTCTACTAGAAGCCTGCGCAGGCTGTCAGAGGACACTGGACACACAATAACTGGGCCACATGGTGTTGTAGAAAATCTATACAGTATGTAAACAGTCCTAATGTCAACCATGCTGTTACTGAAAGGGTAGCATGGACGTCATCTGGCACATCACCTCCACTCAATCATTAAATTGTAATTTATCACCATCAAGCACTACTTTCTTAACATAGGAGTAAAACAAATGTGTTGTCTAATATCCCACATAGTATTGAAATGAAGGGAAGTGGATACAACACTACAAGGAAATGTGTTAATAACTAATAGGTTGTTAATAACTGTCGCTCATAGTTTAGATTTCTGGTGTGAGGAAGCCAGCTGAAAACCTGAAAACACCTTTTTTTCTGCCTTTCAAGACCAAGTTTCCAGTTACAGTTACATCACATCCCCTGTATTGGTTTAAAGAAGGCTCTTAAGGAGTATTGGATTTCTAATGTAAATACATTGACTTGTTTTACTGTTATTGCAGTGCAAAAAAGGGCCTTTCCAGGTAAGTGAGAAGCATAATAATGGGTTTGTGGATGTAGTGGTCCATCATTTCCTTTACGCACATCCTCCCAATGCATCTGTTTCCCAATCAATCCAAAGCTCACTGTTATCGGTCTGATTTTAGGCCGAATCGCTTGCACACACAACTTGTGGTATAAAAAAGGGTGGATGTGGCACCAGGAGCATCACACTGCTTGGATTTTGCTGTGCACCTGTCTTCACACCTACAGTAAGTTCTTTAATGAGTTTTGAACAGAGTTGTTTTGTCACATTCAGCGAATATAAACCTTTTGTTCTTCTTCTGTACAGACATGCCAGGGAACAGGATTGTGGTGTTTGCACTGGTGGCTGCGCTGCTTCTATCTAGTGCAGCTGGAGAGGCTAAAGAGAGTAAAGTATTACAGCAACTTCTAGCCAGGGGGGAGAAAGCGAGAGACTCGGCTAGCAGACAGGTGCCTCAGACTCGCTCTGCACCGATGGAGAGACGGGCACACCTGTCTGGGGACGAACGAGAGATCATGACGAAACAAATAATGCAAGCAATTTCAGGTATGATGTGGGTTTTGGGTGTGAACCATCATGACTGATTGATGCGTTTTGTTTTGCTCGAGTCATTTAGATAAAAAAAACGGGCTGAGGTCCAAGAGATTCTCAGGTCTGTTTACTGAATGCTTGTGTGTGGTTCATGTAGGAATGGTTTGTTCACAGAGATGATGAACTCTGGGTGCATGTCAGATCGGGATTACCAGGGCTGGGTGGACTTCGGACGCCGAGATGCAGAATGATACACATCAGTTGCCGCAACAGCCGGAGAGCTCACACTTACTGCTTTTTGTTCAGATTTTATGTACAGTCAATGTTTTAAATCCCCTGCAACTTTATAAATAAACAACTTAGCAGAATAATCATATCTGTTGGTTTCATTGCTGCATTCTTACAAACATACAAAACTGTACTGGATGGAAATGCAAAGTTTTATTCACAGGTGGTACAATTTATACACAGACTGACATATATATATATATATATATATATATATACAGCTGTGATGCTAACACAGAACAGAGCAAACAGTAGTGCAGAGAAACAGTGGTTTGGTTGATTATCATAACCTGTGTTTATGATTTCTTCCCTTTTTATTCCACAGTATCCTATGCCTTTTTGCTACATCTGATTGTTCAGAAAGATTTTCACAGAAACATGCTGTTTAAATAATTATGTCCACTCTACTTTAAATAAACACTGCCTTCAGCTTTTCAATGCCCAACGCGATTTCGTTTACATCCCAGCAGTTTTCAAAATTCCTGATGATGTGAAATACAGCAGATTTGTACAAGATTTCCAGTCAACGTGTAAAATACACATATTACTTCTAAAAATCTCATTCGCTGTCTTTGATGCAGCGCACCTGAATTGTTTCTTTGTGAGGTTTTGTTCAGGATAAAGTCCACAAAGTCAGAAATTTTAACATTTGTTAATGTGAAAGCAGGTGATGTAGGGCAGGCAGGCCGCTAAAGAATGTCGACATTATTAAGTTCAGTGTATCATCTGTCCCAATTTGGGGCCGATGTCATCGCAGTGCTTCTTAATCTAGTTATTCCTCAAGTTTGAATTCGTTATATTTGACAATCTTATATATAACATGCTTTTTTTTTTCAATATAGCAGCTAATAAGCAGGAAGACCAGAGTGTATTTTAGTGCATTTGAATGTTCTTCAGTGTGACAACATTGGTTTGGTTTGTAGTTTCAACTAACAATAATTTAACGCATGTACTCTTGTTTTAACTTTCCTCAAATGACAACTTGTTTTATATACTGTACATAAGTGATGTTCCACTGATGTTCAACTAAAAAATGACAAGAGATGAGGTTTTTTAAAACCAGAGGCAGGGAAAAACATGTAAAATGACAATCCACAAAACACAGTATAAAAAGGTTTTTTTTTTTTCCTTCATAATCTTTCTTTTTTTGTGTAAAAGGAAGCAGTTTCTGCACGTTGCTATTAAACAAACAGGTGATCAGGTGATTCTCCTGAGATGAAGATGTCTCTCTCTCTCACACACACACACACACACACACACACACACGCACACTCACGCACACGACAACAGAAGAGAATAGTACTGTACACTAAACTACAACTCAAAGTATGGCTCTAGCACATTCTGTGGCTTTTGTTTTCAAGACACCAGTGCTCGGGGCCCTGAACTGCACAGTGGGAATCACATGGCTTGATGCAAAAGTCACTACGGTGAATGAGAGGGGAGTACGAGGTGGATCAGCCTGCGTCAAACCTTCGGAGGATGTCTGACCGTGCCGTCACGACCCCTCATCCCCCAGGCTGCCACTCTGTACAGCCCGAGACTCTGAAGCTTCCCCACCAAGTTCAAGCTGAAAATGTTCCTTCTGCCCTCTTTGTCCTTCCGTGAGCCTCCGCTGCTCTCGATCGCTGCGGAGCGTGAAGGTTTCGTACTGTGGGTTCGGTGCAGGTTGTGGTGAGGATGAGTGGAGGCTGAGATGCCGTGCTCTCGCAGCAGCTGCAGGAGTCCCAGTGATGAAGTGGCTACGTTTACGGTGTCGGTGGTTGCGGTGATGGGGGTCCAGCCTCCAAGGCCAAAGTGCTGCTGGTGGGATGGGGGCGAAGCGCTCAGGTGCTCACAGTTCCGACAAGATGGCACGCCGAAAGAGTGAAGGCTGCCAACGGAAAGGAAAAATCAATATTAAAAATTAAAAATAATACACAACTGGTGAGTAAAACTGAGCTTGTTGCACAAACATGCATAAGTTCATTCACAACTAAAAAACACAAGACGGTGTGAGCAGTTTCGGTTCATTCATTGTTAGTTTCTTTCTATCGTTGCTGTAAGATGGATAAATATGATGTTAGTGTGGCGGCGCTGATGAAACAGGATCTGGTGGTTTGCTGTGATGAAAAACCTAGAAAGGGCAAAAGACACTGAAATATGAAGTGCAACAAGACAAGAATATGAGGAGGAGCATAAAAGTTAGAGAGAATGTAACAGCCCAACAGCATTCAGTAAAGCATTAGTAGGTGGTGAAGGATGTACAGTTAACAGAATCACAGTACATGATTTGCCAATTAAGTAGCTCTAACGAACTCCGATTAGGTCATAGCTAATTTGTAACATTGCTTCTTCAGTTGATGTTTTTTTTAGTTAAACAAACATGGTACTGTGCCCCTGTCGTTAATATTTGAGAAGAGATCAATCGAGCGTTAGCAGTTTATCCGCAACCCCTGACTCTTACTTTGCCCCGAGATCTTCTAGAGTTGGTGAAAGAGCCTGGACAGACGTTTTTTGCCACTGTGGAGGTAAAGAGCAGAGATTTGTAAAGAGAGAAGAAAGCAGCAGGAAGGAAGAGCAGAAATCCGAACTCTCAACACTTGTTGAATGATGTGACGCTGCAAAAAAAAGTTGCTGGTTAATGAACACTGAATAGTTGGTCAGAGTTTACTGCAACTAAAAAAAAACAAAAAACAATACAAAATCAATTCATTCATGCCAAATTTAACTTCTTATAAGTGAACTCGCTTGGTCAGAGCTGTGAAAAATACACCAAGACAACAGAACATGCTCAGAAATACACTGACATTGTTAAGATTGCATGTTTACAGTATGTGTATTCTTACCTAGCGGAGAAGGGGGGGATGAGAAGGGAGGGTTGGAGGACTTGGCTGGTGGTAATGGTATGTGTGGGAGAGGTCTGAGGGAGGTTGGGACCGGATGAAGAGACTGTGAGGTCATGGAGGGAGAAAGTCACGTTAAACTACGCATGAGGGAAAATACTCGCATCAAATGAGACACTATAAGGAGCCAATGAAGCTGGAAACTACAGTTGAGGAGGTATTTAAAGAGGATTTTAGAAGGTATTTAATGAAGTTAATAAGATTGACAGAGGTAGCGGGGGCAACATGTGTCCTACCCATGCCATGTGCTCCAGAGAGCAGCGACAGGTCAGGTTCATCCTCCTCCAGGTCGTTGAGGCTGTAGACATGCTGTATGTCCACCTCCAGCTCCCTGAAGTCTTTAGTTAGGACACCAGGACGTGGATGCAGGATTCCTCCCAGGTTTGGTTTAGCCAGCTGCTGCCACTGGTGCAGAGTCACCGAGCCTGATGGAGAGAGAGTCAGAGGGAAATGAGGTTTAAGAATGTTGTAGAACAATGCAGCTTAATTTTATTTATACTGTTAGAAATAACACAAATAATTAAAAATTCTACCTTCCAGAGGTTTGACGATCTGCAGGCGGTCTGGCAGGTAGGACCTGGATCCTCCCGAGGAGCCATAGGAGTGCCGTGAGCTGCCGTTGGAGTAGTTGGTGCCTGTTGATGCTGCCGGGCTGGAGACGAGGCTGTCATTCGGTGTCAGGAAGCCACTGGAGCCCTCACCCTCCTCACAGTTTGCTGCCAAGGCACGGAGTTTACGCTCACGCTCCACGTCAAAAAAAGGCCGCTCAGAGGAGTGGTTCTGCTGGCGGGCTGATAGGTTGCGCAAGGCGGCTTCGAGGTCCTGGCCTCCTGGTGTCCCTGGCTGGCCCAGACGCTTTGGCCCGCTGACACTGCAGAGAGAAGACGTGACAATGTTTTAATAATTGTGATGCTGTTTAGCTCTTACATACTGTTCAGAGTCAAATCTGACCCATTTTTACATTTGAGAGCAGTAAGACACCCTGAATACTGTGTTCTGGGTTAAATTCAACCCATACTTATTCAAAAGGCACCATTCAAAAATGTTATTGCTTTTTTCACATTCAGTGAAATTATTGTGGCTGTTGTCAGTGACAGCGGACCATAATAATATATTGTGTCTAGAGCCCTATGAAAACTAACTAGATAGCGGGCAACACAGTCTGGTTGGGCAAGTCTATCTGTATGAACACATTTCAACAACAAGGCAATTCAAAGTGCTTTAGATAAAACATTAAAAGGCATTAAGACAAAGTGGCAAAGAAACACATTACAAAAGGACATTCAAATATAATTAGAAATAGTTATTAATCAGTGGCACTGTTTCATCAGTCCGTTGTTTAATTGTTCCCCATCCCATGGTCACTGGGAAAGTCTTTTTTTACACTGATTTTTGTGTTTTATGATTTAACTACATTGTCAGAGTGTCTAATTGTGGTGGATGAATAAAATTTCAGCAATTCAATAAAAAAAACATGTAATGTAACACCACACCAGCACCCCCTTTTTTAAAAAAAAAATCAAAGACAGTGCTCATAGCAGACTCAGACACAGAGGAGCTGCAGCAGCAGTTTTTTTCCCTCCTTCTCACAGACGCACAGACGGGCCAGCGGACCACGGACGCACAGAGACATGCTACGAGTGGGTGAAGAACAATAGAAGCTGGAGGAGCTGCATATACACAGGTTCTCTGCCAAATTATCGAACAACATTGTCCCACTACTGGAGAAATCCAGCGCTTACTGCAGTGGCAGCTGAAACTCAAATGGGGTGCTGTGCAGGGAGATTGGCCACCAGCTGACCTGAGACCCGACCACGCAAATTACCAGGGCCATGTCGATGCACTGCTCAGACGAGTAGAGGCTAGGTTCACTCCACAAACGGACGTAAAGAAAATCACAGCCTGCAAACAAGAACCGAATGAAACAGCAGCAGATTGTCTGGTGTGTCTGGCCAAAGTTTATGATGTAAACAGCGAGCGGTCCAAGGACTTCTTCTGGAGATACAGTCTGAAGTAAAGAGATATTGTATTGATTGTGACACGGGAAGATTGGCAGCTGTTGAAAGATACGCTGCACATGCTGACATAAGATACGGAGAGAATAAAAAGAAAAAGATCAAGCAGAGTGAAGACACAGCGGCAAAGCTCCAGATGGCACAGCTGGACATGTTCCAAGGCCAGTCACGAGGGGTGATGACAACGTACAAAGGACAAAGTCACACCCATGGCCGTGGTAGGGGACGAGGCTATGGGTGAGACGGGGCACATGCGGAGGAAAAGACAAAACTGGCAGAGAATGTTTCTTCTGTGGAAAGATTGGATATTTTGCTTGTGACTGCAGACAAGTTTACACAATATGAAGTATGAAGGCACGTGCAAGAAAACAGCAACAACAATGGTTCAGCTAACAGCTGACTCCCAAGAGCTGACAGATATTCCTACAACTCTCTGAGCTAAAAGTAAATATGATGTTGGTCTAATTAAACAAGTGCAACCAATTGAAACTGTACCTAAATCAGAATCCAGACCATGTAAAGATCAATATCCACTAAAGCCAGAAGCAATAGAAGGTATGACACCAATGTTTGACCCTCTCCTGAAAGCAGGAATAATTGTACCATGTGACACATCTCAAGTGAATATTTACAGTGAAAAAGATAATGGTGGAGGGGCAGCAGAGAGAGAAAATGGCACTCTGAAAGACTGACTGACCAAATGTGCTGATACAGGACTGAGCTGGACGAAGGCTCTCCCCCTGGTGTTAACATAGATGAGAGCACGCACACATAATCTCAGTCCTTTTCAAATCCTATTTGGCAGACCAATGAACACAGGTGTTGGAGCAGCTAAAAGACAGATCCCTGTCACAGAGGAATGTACTGATGAAATGTTGAGATATTGTGTTAACTTATCTTGTCAATGCTCTTAGTTCAATCCACACACAGGTGAAATCAGATTCCGGAACCGGTTGACGACTTTCCACCAGCAGTACATGGTCATATTATCAAGAAGACATAATAATGCTCCCTAAGAGAGGTAAAGTGGCAGCAGAAGCTGTGGAGCCTCTGACCTCGAAGAGTGAAACAAACACTTTGGTGTTTTGTAGCAGAGACAACAAACACTACAGGCTCCCAGACAGTCTGTCTGAATTCCTGTTGCAGTGGATTGTTTCAGGACTGGGATCGAAGAAACCCATCTTTCTGGGATTCAGTGTTTTTGAAATTGAGAGCAACTTAAAAGGTTTGTTGTAAAAGACTCTAAAGACACATATTATTCACCCACAGGGGTGCGAGTGATGTACACACTTTTGAATACAGTGGTTTGGGTAAAATAAGTATTGATAATGTGAACAACCCTCAGAAAGCAACTTGTTTTGAGGAGGATCCACTCATAGGTGTTATTACTGTGACGACGTGTGTTATGATCCCACATAGACCAGGATTTTTTTATTTGATATTCAATAATTGTGCAGCTGCAAAATTTATATTTTGGAAAGGAATAATTTTACTCATACATGCAATACAGAAACAACATATAATACACAGTATATGTCATGTTATCAGGCTGGACTAATGTAATTTAGGCACTAGGAACAACACGGTTCACATGGCCAAATAATGTTAAAAATTATAAATCACAATAAAAAGAGATTACTGCATTTAACATTTCTGAGAAATATCTACGTCCAAACAGAAATACACATGCAGTGCAAATATCCTGTTCATCATAAACACAGTGTGCACGTACACTCCAACACACCTGTTGTCTTCTTTCTGAGGATGGTTGGAGCTGGGCTTGTCCTCCAGAGTAAGGCTGAGATTATCGGAGCCATAGTAGCTGGTTCGAGGGGTGCTGGTACAACTGGAGCGGATGGACCCTGGGCTGGAGCCTGGAAGCCCCGGGGAGTGGCACCGAGACCGCAGCCTTCCAACCTTGTTGACTACCTTCACGGTTTCAAACACACGCCACGGGTGGTTCCTGCCGGGAGAAACAGGGTATGAGTGGCTATCAGAGAACATTAACTCACACAATATAAGGCTCTCATCTCAGCCATAGACCATGAGTATGACACTTCTGGAAAATGGTTTATTCACCATATAATCCCTATATATAATCCCTGCTCCCTCAAACTGAATGGACATAATGGTTCTAAGTAGATTGAGTCCATCAGATTAAATTCACATCCACCTCCTTGTGTGATTTTGAATAAGACAATTTAAGAAATGAGTTTATGTTTTTGATTCATTGTTTCTTGCAGGCATGTTTATCCAACAGTGCAGGAGAAGAAAATCTGTAACTTTGTAGCACTTTAAAGCCTTTGAAAACTTTGACTGTATTTGTTTACTGGGACAGTTTGTCTGTTGAAAAACAACATCAGTAATTATTATTCATTTCTTATTATAATCAAAAAATATTATTTAACACTCAAAAGCTAAAAAGCTGAAGTATTCTGCTTCATCAGGATTGTGTGAATGTGCTTATATTAAATTTGATTGACAGTCGCCTGGCAACGTAGACAACCTTCCCAGTAACTGTCATCAAATCTTGATTCAAATGTAGCTAAATTTTGATTGGTGCACTGAAGTTTGTGACATCACGTTTTCTTCCTATTGAGCCCCATAACTTTAAATAAGTGAAAAGAGCAAAGACGAAAACATAAATAGAGAAATCTCTAATGTGAAACAATCAGAACTGTTTTAACTTTGGCAGAAACTACTGTCTTCGTGTTCATTTCTACAATTCTGTGACATCAGAGCAAACTTCACCTGCAGATGAGGATCATGTAATATGATTGAAAGCCCCTGTAAGAGTTACTAAATGGACCTTGTGGTGAGATTATTTGTTCAAAAACTTTGTTTCACAAGTCAAGAATGAACCTTGAAGATCAACTCTAGAATGAACTGTTCCTCGGCATTAAATTACAAACATAAACAAACAGACTCACAGCCTGATCTGACAAACATTTGTTTTCATTTAAAATACACTTTATGCTACAGTGGAGTCACTTCCTCATACTCTACGCTACCATTACCACATCTGTGACCAGTCCACATGGAGGGCAGATCCAAGAAAAGAAACATGGTAAGATTTTATTTCACCGAGATAAACTTTTAGGAAAACTACAAAAACAAAACGAAAGCCTAACCTTGATATGTTTTGATGGAACATACAATAAATAAAGGATTGATTTCATTGATGGAGGAGGGTTTGTCTTCAGACTGACACATGAAAGAGGCGATTACTCTTTTCCTGTTGCTGTCGCTGACACAATGACTAAAAGTGGAATTTTACATTGTAACATAAAGTAAACAACCGATCCTGTGGGAAAGACCAGATTTATCTTAGTTCAAATCATTGCACTTCCCACTGCAATTTATATTTGTTTGCATGAAATAAATGTTTTTTATTCATTTAAACTAAAAAAAAATAAGCTCAGTGAAGAAATTTAAAACTGGGCAGCATCTCAGTCAGTTAAAGTACAGAACAATTTAGTATTGCAACTCCTGCTTGGATGGACTCTTCCTTCAATTTCTGTATGAAAAAAAATATTGCCCAATAATTGATTGATTAATCTTTAATGGAAGTAGCTGTTACAGTTTTCTTTGACAACATACTGAATGTTAAATATGTATATGCCTGTGTGATTGTGTTCTTAGCTAAACGCTACATGGTTACTTGTGTCTTTTAGGCATATAAGAGAGAGCAGCGCAGACAAGCTACCAGACAACGCAGGGCGCGTGATTCAGACAGTGAAGTGTCTGCGCTTCGACGAGCCCTACAGTCAGCTAAGAAAACCAACCAGAAGCTGTCCTCCATTAATTTTAATCTGGGGAAACAGGTTGAGGAATTCAAGCGCATGGAGATCAGTTGGGTAAAGCAAAAGGGGAAACTAATGCATGATAACAGTTGCATACATAAGATATTTGAGACAAAATACAACAAAGCTAGAAATGAGATCAACAGGTTGGAGGAGGCTTTGGATGCCGCTGAGGCCGACAAAGAGCAGATTAACAGGAAGAATGAGAAGATCAGAGAGAGCCAAAAGGAAATAGAAGCTCTTCAAGAGAGACTCCATCACCAAAGGGAGATTATCAATATAGTCCAATCTTTCTGGGAGAAAGACTACAAACAGCTCCAAACTGACTTTGAGAACATGGTGAATGTAGTCAAGGCAGAGTTGGACAACCAGTGGAGCCTTAAAGAGATACAAATAACCACTGAACTTAAAGAAATCCATGAGAAGTGCCGGATGCAGCGAGAGGACATAATGATAAAGGAAAAGATGATCACCGGGCTCCTGAGGGAAAGGCTGGATCTCATGAACGAAATGTTGCAGACTGCGATCCAAATGCACGAGAAGGACGACGCGCATGAGCAGAGTGAGAGACAGTGGAAGATAAAATGTGAGGCCCTGGAGTTGGTGCTCAGGAAGGAGCACGCTAAGAGAGAGGAGAGTGAGAAGGTAGGCCCTTTCACTTTCATTCATGCTGATCACTTTGCTCTGCAGAAAAGACAACTTGTTGAGAATTATCCTCTGATAGCCTGATTGAAATACACTCTGATATGTCTTGTCTTTTTTTCTAGGAGCCAGTCTCAAAAAAGATGAAGAGGCTATTCAGTTTCCAAAGAAAGAAGAAGGCAGCTGATAGCGACAGCGAGGACAGCGAAGACAGCGAAGACAGCGAGGACAGCGATGATGATGCTTGACTGGCTCCAGCCGGGCAGCAATAGAGCATCATTCACACATGCTACACTCCTTCCTCTCCCTCTTCTTTCCTTCACAGTGGCTCACTCTGTAGCTTGACAAAAAATATTAAAATCATATTTGGCTATAATGAATGACTGTTTTTCAGTGTTTTTGAAACTTTGACCTCCTTCTGGTTCTCTCGCTTCTCTCACACCTTCTCTTAAGATCACTTAAGAAGATACTTGAATGTATTCTCCGTATTTTGAAGCATTTAAAAATATTTTTTGTTTCATGTCAAAAAAAAATGTTGTGTTACTCATTTTATTTCACTGACTTCAGGGGCGCAATATTTTACCACACGTCAACCAAACCCAATGTGATTTTTCAGATTTATTTCCTTTAAATAATCAGTTATACCGTCTGTAAATTTCATAATTCACTGTAAGGCAGTAATACGTTCCAGACGGCCCCTGCGTGATGGCTTGAATGAACCAAAGTAAATTGGTTTGGATTAAAGTGATATTTCACCTCCAGTGAAGTCAAACACTCATCCCCTGTAGGCCTCAAAAGGCTGTAAAAAGTTTCTTGATTGCTCCTTTGCAGAAGAGCAGCTGCAGTCAGCTTGAATTTACAGCAATTACAATACATTCCAGCCGTGACAATTTTTCACAGTGAGGGGGATTTAAGCATCAAATTAGCCTTAATGACTCACGTAAAGTAAATTTCCCGGTGCTGAATTTATGGCTCTCCAGTCACATGAGTCCTGAACTTTATCTAATTATAGGAATTGTTCTACGCATGAGAAGGCACACATAATCAAATCCACTCCCATTACATTTACAGTGTGAACAGACAAATCTATAAACAGAAAAGGGGATCAAACAACACTTTGAGACCTGCCTGTGAACAAGTATAGTTATAAAATAGTAACATTCACTCACTTATACTCTGAGGGAGCCGGTGTGTCCAGGCCTTTGCGGAAGGTGCCTTCTATCTCTGCTGCCAGACAGTCCATGGGAAGGACAGAGGCCAGTGCAGTGTACCGCTGCACTGTGCTGTTAGGCAGGCTCTTATTTCGCAGGTTTTTAATGTCCTCTCGGGCCTCGTGCAGCATGTCCTCACACTCCGAGTACTTGTCCTGCAGGTCCTTGAGCTGCAGATAGGGGGAGACAAATCTGTCAAATTGTAGTACATGAAGAATACATTGTACCAATCACAATGTTGGAGTTAAATAACCACTTCTGTTTTGTTGTGAATTCATTTATTAAATTTTTTTTTTTTCAAACTGAAAAAAGGATTATGTGTCTTGTTTTTTATTTGCTTCCTCAACATTGTGGTTTTGGTAATTGCCCGCAATAACATTCCATGAAAACAGGTCGGCTGACTTTGTAAACGTTTACTTGCATGTTTCAGACTTGTAGACACAGAAACGTGTTTTTATTGAAGCTGTTCAATAAGACAAAACAAAACTGAGCCCGAGAAAGAATGTGAAAGGACGAGCATGTTTTGCCAAAGTAAGTGAAAAAGTCTTGCCTCGGATTTCAGTTTAGTCTGGCTCTCACGGGAGGCACTCAGGTGTTGGTTCAGCTCCTCATTCTCATGGGTGAGCTGGAGGGACAGAGAGGAGGAAGTTAAGATAGTGTTACTGTGATTTGACGTTTGTAGATCAAATGGAAGCATCTGAAAGCAAAGGTATGTATTTACTGTGATCTATGACATAGCAACTGTTTTATGAACGCTTCTTAAGAGCATCTTGACTCTTGAATTTGTGTGTGTGTGTCTCACCCCTTTGCAGCGGGCCTGCAGGTCAACAATCTGAGCGAGCAGTGAGCTGATCTCCTCCTGCTGTCGGACAGAGTCCTCTACCTTCCGCGCCAGCTCCTCTGACAGGTCGACTACCTGTTTATTGACAGATGCTGAAACACACAAGTCCCATTATTACATTTGTAACTGAGTGTCTAGTCTACGCATTACAGTGTTCTTATGTATTGAAACGAGACTGGAACACTTACAGAGCTCTTCCACACACACCATCATCAGCTCCTGTTCTTGCTCTTCGTAGTTCGTCGTCTCTGTTGTGAGATCGTTGGCCTGCAGAAATAACTTTAATGTCACAACTCAAAATGTTGGAAATTTCATGCGAGATTGGGTTAAGAATTGAGATGGATCACATTTTCTACTGTGACTCAACTGTACTGTAAATTCTGTGCATCCTTGCATCTCATATGTATATGTTAAAGACACTGTACTGCACGAATCAGACGTAACCATGAACAATGAAAACGACATTTTTCAATTGTCTTATTTTGTCTTAATGTACACAAGACTATGAGCAGCCTTCCTTTTATTTCACTCAGTGTGAGAACTATGAAGCGTTGCATACTGTACCTCTGATCGCAGTTTGCGGTTCTCCTCCTCTAAACCTTTTAGTTTCTGCTGCAGGAAGTCGTAGTGGACAAAGTTGCTGAGAGAACTGCATGATTCATTCCTTTTTATTCTACGACAAGAAAAGAAAATGTGTCAGCATTAGATAACTCTCTTTTTTCACTATCGGAAAAAATATTTTTAGGGAAATATGCACAACCTTAAAATATACTGTGTGCGTGTTGTACTCACGGTGAGTGTGACTCTGCGTTCTCTATCTCCTCAGTGCTTGCATAAAACTGGAGGAGGTCGTCTCTCATAGTGAGCTCGTGACGAAGTTGAGCGATCTGGAAAATAAGCCACGATCACTTGAGCTCAGCAGACAGTTAAAGCTCCTATATTGATAATGTAGCACAAACAGATGATATATTTCATATTTGTTTTCATCAGAGTGCATTATGGGGTTTGTTTATACCTCCTCCTTTGCAATTTCAAGCTGTTCATCCAGCATTTCATTCCGCGCTGTTAGTTCTTGGTTTTGCTTCAGGAGAGATTGACCGATCCGCGCTGCTAACTCAAGATCCCGCTCTTTCTGCAAAGTAACACAAAATAATACCAAATTTATACAACCTGTATGGATAAAGAATATTTACATTTCTATTTCAAAAAATAGAGGATACACAATCAAAGTTTTAGCGATGAACTCACAATCGCAGAGATGTTTTAATTGTATTTTCTGATAAAAACAACAGAGCTAAAAATGGTGACAAACAGTGATGGTCAGTGAGGCGGATGAGTTTAATCCTCTTTAATCCTGTTCATCTGCTGTGTGTCTCTCTCTTACCTCCTCCAGCAGGTGGGTGACTGCCTTTATGTCATGATACGTCTTGGTGACCTGGCCCACTCTGTCTGAGCACAGCACTGAGGGAGGAGGGAGAGAGGGATTTCATGAATGGAGGAAGAGACGGGGCTTTAGATGGTACAGTAAGAATATTGTACACAGCCTTGCAGTATTTCTATGATGAGTGGTGAGCAACAATGACAAGTAAATGGGGAAGATTTTTTTTGATTTGGACCGATCCCTTCGTCTATTCTTGTTCCAACCAGCATCACTACTACAGAAAATGATTAGAAGAGTTAATTTTATACTGATAAAATAGGGTTTTCCTTCATATCATCTTAAATATTTATTAAGTTTGGTTACGTCGCTGTTCTTGAGCAATCAGTGCTATAATTTCTTAAACTGCACTTTCCAAAACTCACTTGGAAATCAAATCACTTGTCCAGTACTATATTGTCTTTATCTTTAGATTTTCTGTTAAACATTTCTAGAGATATTGTTGCATTTCTGGATGTACTTATCTGTTGAAAATGGATTATCTATAATGAGTATCCAAACTGGATTACTATTTATTAATTACATAATCATGTTAAAAAATGAAAGTAAGAAAGGCTGCGTCCATGAACTTGTATCATTTAATAAGAACCTGTACCAACAAAAAAACTAGACTCTTACACTGACAACATTGTTCTTTCTAAGAATCATCAATGTCTTGAATGGAGCTTGTTTCTCCTTTAAGTTTCCAGAGCCACAGACCACAACATCTCCATGTGGTCAGCCACGTATTGATCCTCTTAGCTTGATCCTTTTTAGCCCAGATAAGACACCAATAAAGACCTCGTTCTCCTGGATACCAATATAGCTCAATGGGAGAGACTGCTAGGATTAAACTGAAGGAGTGTTCACAACAGCAGGACATGTACAGCATGGAGGGGATAACAGTGACTGACTATTGACCTGAAACTCTGTTTACACCCTGTAGGATGGCTTGTTTATGTCCACTTCAAAGTCAATAAGGGTGATGATGTGTAAAAGATTAGTCATGTCCTCAGTTTGGATCGATCTGTTACTGACGTGGACAGGAACTTAATTAAAGTCATTAATGTACTGTGCATGAGCCAAACGGAAATGGAAAAGTAATGATCATTTGTTATTTCTTAATTATCTGAATTTCATCATAAATCAACCAATAACTTATAAACAATAACCATTAAGTATAATATTGTGTTTTAATTTTGTATTCTTTCTTGCAACACTGCATCAAATTGTAGGTTCATGCTTTTGGAGCACAACCTGTTGACTTAAGATGGATACCATCTATGAACATCTGATTCATTTCCATTTAAGGCTGTACAGAATTTGCCTGGACTAGCGCAAGTCTGAATGACACTGCATACCTCTAGACTAAAATCTGTTGAGTAATCTTACTTGGATAGAAAGCTTAGCTGGACTAAAGAGATGGATAGTTGCCATACAGCAAAGTAATTAGATTGAGATCCTTGAATTTGGCTTGGAAACGCAGTGATTGGGTAGCTGTATCAGTATCTAATCAGCCTAATGGAAAGAAGCTAACTGGGGGGTGAACTCATGTACTGTAAAGTATAGCTGCCCATGAATTATATAACATAAATAAGGCATATACCACACTGAGGTGATTTACAGTAGAGGTCACGTTTCATCTTCACTAAGCGAAGTAGGCAGATATACTGCGCAATAAATGCAGAAATGGATTACAGAAAATAAAGTAGGAACAGTTTGAGTTCAAGAAAGCCAAACAGAAAAATGATGTTGGTCATTATTAAACTCTGCTGGGAAATTTAATTTTAGAGCTCACAGTTGGCTACATAACAGGTCCACTGGCAGGTTTCTCTCAAGGACATTGCAGCAAGGCAGCAGGGCAAATGAATTTGATAGATGGATGAATCTGGCCAACTCTGTCTCCCAAATATAGGTCACACATACAGTGGATCTCATTCATTCTGATGACTGCACAAATACACTCTCCTTAAATAGATTTTATTTCTTTTTTGCAAATTCCTGACTTCATTACAGCCAAATGTGATAATCACATGGATTCATTTTGTTCATTACTCTGCTTAAAACCTATATATGGTTATAATAGATGTACTCTTTATTCAGCCTGATCAAAAAGAGTGTCGACATTTCACTTTCTGATAACAAGATCTTGCTCTCTGATTCTTTACAATCGCTACATGACTTTAAACCATTAGGGACAACGAACTATCATCTTCCAAAACAGCAACCTACATCTTCAGTTCTTAAGCACTTAAAGGCTTATTGTGTTATTGTAAAAATACATTTTAAAAATGAACAAAAGGTTAATCACATAATAATTCAAACTCTCTCAAATCCTATTGTGCTTTAAGTGGATTGCAGCCAAAAAGCTAAAAGCAAAGTCAGCAGTAGATACTGTCCTGTTCCCGAGCATTGACCTACAGATCTATATTCACACACACACACACACACACACACAAGTTACTCAACTGTAATAAAAAGCCAAATCAATCTTCATTCAATCAGTGCAGCAAGTAAAAATTCACTTCATTAGCCTGTATCAACTGTGTGTTCATTTTCCACTGCTGCGTATCATTTACAACAAGCAGGCTCTTGTAACTCTTAGTGAATAAGGCATCATGTTCTGTTCCTCAAGTATTTTTGATTGTTGCTCAATGAATGCTTCTTTCAGCATGCATCTACACTGTACATCTGCCAAAATACCTGATCTATTTCCTCTTGACCTGACTGCCACAGATCAAGGTAAGAGATGCGGCTATGCCAGCTAGAGGTGTTAGGGTTTGGTTAGAGCTAAATCCAGGCAGCTACCATAAACTGTTAGCCTAATACTAGCCTATGGATTTACCTTGCAGACAAAGGTATGCTTATGACGTCTGTCATGGTGTGGGGGGGGGGGGGATCAGACAGGCATGGATGAGCTCCGAGAACAAGATTCACTTTGATCCCCTGTTTATCTCTGTTGTTGTAAAGGTGCAGACTTCACAAGATTGACTGGAGCTAAAAATTGTCTCTATGGACCCTCTTGTGAGTCCGAAATAAAGTTTGAATTGAATTGTTTCATAAAGCTTAATAAATCTGCTGGGATATTCTTAGAGCGGTTAACATTAAAGTAACATTAATTCCACTCTAAAGAATTAGAAAGGAATTTTTAATAACATTCATTTTAATAACATTATCAGTACCAGATCCATCACTAATAGGTAAACATATTATACACAATACAGAGCAACAATGAATCCAACAGAAACAGCTTAAGTACATGTGCGCTGAAAATTTTATCCAGTGTATTTATCCTCTTGTGTAACAGAAAGACCAGAAATTTGTTCAGAACGTCCCTTCTTTCTGGAGGGGCGCCTGTGTCGCAGTTTTGGTGCAAGTACCAGCCACATACCCATTTAGACAAAGAATGACCCACACAGAGGAGGAATACAGGAAACTCCTCGCTCATATTACCTGCTCTGTTAAATCAGGAGATCAGTGCAAGGACCTTTATAACCTTAGATGTGCAATCATGTCCTTCATTATAATCACACTGATCAGTTAGAGCACTGTAACTAGATTAGATTGTCAAGTATTAATTGAAATGTAGCAATACTGTCACTGCAAAACATTACAGTATAATCAAAAACAACTAACAATACTGGACAGAAACTAGAGTAGCAGTAGAAACTAGAGTACAGTTAATGTACCTGCAGGTTTTGTTCCACTGAACCACAAACCTCCCCATGTTTGAGAACATTCAACCAGTCATTTTTAGAAAAGCATTTAGTTAAGTCCTTCATTCTTATTTGAACATTTTAATTCTGTTAAATACTATTAACAAAGAGCTTTTCACTTATGACTAAAGCTTGCATTAAGATACTATTCAGAAATTCTTTTGCATTGATCTCCATATGAAAACAGTCATAAAAAAGCGATACAAAAGAAAACCTATGATCACAATGCTGCCAATGACAACTGCTTATATAAACACACCGCTTGATTGTGCTCCTGCAGCGTGTGTAGACGGACATACAAGCACACACACACACACACACACATACATACACACACAGGCTCAGTGACCTTCACCACACTAAGTGGAAACATTCAAGCTGAATATATTTACAAAACTGCACAAGTCTTCAGGCACCTTCATGATGAACTCCAGCAGTCTTATAATGACAACCACAAAAACAAGCATTTTTCTGAATGGCCTGAATTGTTATCTGCGTGATGTACCTATGACATCACTGCACCCTGCGCTCTGCGGTACACGCTGTGCACTATTAAGTATTAAAGCACTTAGATAACAGAGACTCTGACAATCCAATGTACAACCAAGTAGACCAGCCAGCAAAATTAAATGACACTTTGAACTCCTTCCATTATATTTCATTTTTCTCTACACGTCTTCTTACTCTCTCCTCTAAGCACGAACTCTGCAGATCGCTGATCATTCCCTTGTGCATGTCACCTTCCTTTTCTTATCCTCTACTTCATCACGTACACTTATCTCACCTTGTGTCACCTCCCTGCAAATGCCATCACTGTTGTTATTATTATTATTGTTATTGCTGTTGAGGCATTTCTTCTCCTCCTCCACTACTTCATCCACAAGACTGGAAGTGCTCCTCTCTTCTTCCTCCTCCTCAGATGCAGAGGAGCTCCACACCTCCATGGTGACCGGTGAAAAACTACCCTCCGTGTCTCTGTCCATCGGTTAAATCCCTTCTTCTTCTGATTCTACTGCTTGTTCGTTGTGCTGTGACACACCAGTAGTGCCTCTAGCATCATCCTGCTGGCTTGTGTGTAGAGGAAAAACAGTGTCCACTATCCTACGTGAGTGGGCGTATACACCTGTGTTTGTGTGTTCAAGAGAATCTGAGCTGCTTGGTGTTAATATATAATCCCTCAGGCTGTAAGGGCCATCTGTCGTCATGCCTGCCTCCGTTCACCTGGCCACGTTGGACTACCGGGTAAGAGAAGAGGGGGGAAAGAGGAGGAGGGGTGAAGGAGGAAGCAAATGCTAAATTATTAACCATAAAAGCTGATAATAATCGCATTGACCTTGTCCAAGCATAAAAACATAAGTATTATATGGCTTTAATTGAAAAACTATTAAGGATCGGAAGCTGATGCAGTTTAAAGTGATGCTGAATTAAGCCCATTCACCCCTGTGAAATGAGGGAGATGGTAGGGTCCGCCCATGCCAAGGGCTGCTTTTATTCTCCACACATACGTAATACCAGAGTGATGGAGAGAGGGCTCTGCGTAATACTGGTGCAGAAAGAGCCACTCCTACTTCACAGGGGTCTGATGGAAGAAACAGAGTGAACACAGTCTGGGTTGTTCAGAGGAAACCACCAGAAAAAAATACTTATCTTTTGTTTATTTGCCTTGAGAGGGTTTCCCCATTTCCCCTTCCATTCAAACATATTTCTCCCTATATATAAACAACAATTCCTTTTATGTAATACGTAAGATATTTATATGAATAAGTAATCAAAATTCTTCAAAATCAAAGAAATTGCTGCAAAAAACAGCTTTTTGTCAACACACTAGGAGAATATTCTTTTTTGCTAGATTATGAGGGAAAACACTGAGATTTTTATTAGTGTTTGTTTTCATTTCAATCAAGGTTGAATCAAGATAAAAGTGTCCGATGAATTTTCCAGCCAACTCTATCGTGCTGTCATATCTTAAGTCATTCTACGCCTGTAATCACACTCACTGTCTTGTCTCTGGCCGTCCCATGCTCTTGCAGATGCTACGCAGACGCAGCAGTTTCTTAAAATCAAATATTAAAACTACTCATGAATTTTTCACCCACAAACGAACTGTTCCAGGTCAAATGCTGCACGCAAGAGACAGTGTAGACACAACTTTCACCATCTGTGCTATCCCATTTCCTCCTGCCCTTCGTCTCTGAAAACATTAGTTGGTCCTTACAGAATAAATTGTTTTAAAGTAGCAATTAAAACTTATATGGTATAAGAGGAAACTACATCACCTTCTAGAGAAATGTTCAACCACTAGAAGTTAAAAGGTCAGTAGTACAACAGCGTGACTAAAAATGCAGCAAGGGAAAGAGGTTATAAGGAAGTAATGTTTCAAGTACTGTGTCCACAATAACAAACAAAGACAACAAACAAAGAGTTTTCTTCAACAACATGTCATATATATTCAGTAAGGGCAGTTTGTTACAAAAACACAAGCAGTTAAGTACAGTTTGAGTAAAGGCATGATAAAATTAACTCACTAAGTTACTAAGCACCATATCACGTGTCACATGTCTCTGTCAAACATTGACCAGTGATGCCAGCTATCAGTTTACAGAGGGAAAACCTATAAAGGTCATTTGCCACCTTGTTTTGACCCACAATGTCAGAGATATCACGTACTGCTCGTGTTTATGATCTCATATATATATAAACAATTATTATTTATTAAAGATTTGACATGTTTATAATTTAACGAGAGAAGCGAGATCCCTCCCTGCACTGCGTGTCTGAGCTGTTTCGTATTGTAGGTGATATTGTAGGTGTGTACAATGAGTTGTGGATCAGTGGTTAAGCATGTCATCAATGTTATGTTACGTGTGACTTAAAATTTTGCTCAAAAGCTTCCTAGAAATACTGGTTGTACTAGTCAGTGAAATGAGATATGTGGCTTCTTCGCTTCATAACCACAATCATATTAGGTTTTTAAACTATGTTTCACATGCTGAGACTATATCTTTCAGCTTTTTATCAATTATTTATAAAAAAAAACAACGTAATGTGTTAAGAAAGTGTTGCCTATTTACACAAAGCAACATCAGTATTCATTTAGAGTTTTGTGTGTGTGTCCTTTCAGCTGCTTTTGGTTTCCATCCACTATTGAGAAAAATCTCTCTAAATGCTCCACTATGTTCACCAGTGAGTCACTAACGTTGTGTGTCTGGTAGACTCAGTTTTATTAGAGCTTAAAACAGCAAGTAAGGGTCAGGTTATGCTAGAAGAGAACTGGTTCCTATGACGTGCTATTGCTGTTTCAAACAGCCAAACTCAAAGGCGAGGTGAAAGCTGTTCAACTATCAAATAAGCACTTCTGATGGAGTATACTGTCACTTTAAAAAGGTACAGGCTGCAAACTCTAACAATAAGCTGAAACACATTAAAACACTCCGTAGAACTGAGAGGGAATGCAGAGTCGGCTGGGTTTGTCACTATGAGCACCACTGTCCACATTACATAGTCATATGATCTACTGTTAATATAAAAAACATTGAATATGGCAGCTTTAACAGTCAATTGTTTGGTGTGCCACTTCACAATTTTGCTTGATACTGATATATTTAGAGATAGCTAGAAATAGCAATAAAATACTTTTGAATATGTAGGACCAGCAGAAACCTCAATCATACCCTAGAAGACAAAGGACTCAGGGAAAAACTCTACACTCTATACATCTCAAGACTTAAATGGAAACACTAACAGATGGAAAAGAGAAAGAAGCAGTGAGCCTGAGTAAAGAACTCTAAAAGCAAACAACACCATACTGTATGTCACCTGCCAAAGAGTCAAACACTGCAGCCAGACACAGCCTGGCACAATCTGCACAGACCAGGTTAGTCTGTCCTGCTCCTGATAGGAACATGCGGCTTGGCATCAGCTGAGTACAGCCTATCTAGCATTATAAGGACACAGCCAAAAGATCTCATGAAATCAAATCCTATAAAGCAAGGTCATAAGGAGTAAAGGATATCTTGGAATAAAATTCGGATTGGCAGATCTTTCCTGAGAAACTGTTAGAAGAAGGTTTGATATATGATATCAAATGACATTTGATATATGACGCATTCGAACAGTGGCCCTTATTATTAACTTCTGTCTCAGTGTTGAACGCTATACCACTATTACACTATACTACCTGTTTTAAAGTGTCCTTTACCTTTTCAGATCACTGCAAAGTAAATATGGCAGATACACATGGCATAATGTTACTAATTGATGCACTGATTTTCTGTCTTTGCATCATGGATGTCAAACTGCTCCCTTAAGACTCACTGATCAACCCTCCATTTTAAATCTCAGAGCAGACAACAGCGTTTTAGGGTAGTAGGGGAGAAAGTATCACTCATGCATGCTGATACAGTACAAAGGCCATCTAAGGTGTGAATGCACACAGCCTCCCGTCACCTCACAAGTCTAGACGTACGTATGCATCTAACTATAAGCCCTCTGTGGGTTGCTGCGGCAACTGACATGCTAACAATGTCATAGTGATGTCAGAGCGGCTGCTGGGATATATCGTCTGCAGAGCTCCAGCGGAAACTGCTTAGGACGCCAAGTGACGGCAGGTTAATCGGCTTGGTGACATTTGACATCTGTGACTCACAAATGTGGCAGAGAGTGTGGAAGAAAGGAGAGGAGAGATTAGTCTCCACACATTTGGGTCATTACAAACACACAAGAAACAAAGTTATTCCACACACACACACACAAAAAAAGGTATATTCTTAATAACAGATGAAAAAGTGAGCTTGAAGCTCAAACCCTGCTTACTTTCTCACATTCGCACACCTGGACGATCAAGTCAGCGAAGTGGGTGAGAATGTCGGATTGTCAGTTTGGGAAAGTTACAGAAGTTGCTGGATGCAGCTTCCCCCTCCCCCACAACTCGGACACTGGAAAGATGTGAGGGGGAGGTGGTTTCTGAAGCTCCAAACGAGCAGTTCTGATGAGGCCTTTTTAAAAAAATGCAGTGACGGCTCTAGTTCTGTTGCTTCTCCTGTTTGCACTGTCCCAAGTCATGTGGGGGTTTTTTTTGTTTTTGTTGTTAATCACGTATCTTGCAAAATAAAAAAAATGCAGTAACGGCCTCTCAAGGTCAGTATGCTCAAATGCCCTCCCACAAGAGTCCTAAAACACTTATTTGATGTAATGTGGCAAACCCTAAAAAACATTTCAAACCTTTTTTTTCTACTGACTCAACCTGCACTTTCAGATGCAACCATGGTGGTTCAACATTTTGGGAAATTAGTCCAAATGTTGAACTATCAACTCAGCTTTAGAGGGTTGGTAAGCTTAATAAGGTTGTGTCATAATTCACTCTCCAGAGGGGAAAAACATCTCAGTGAGACCTCTGGTGAAACTGGGAAAAGAAACAACATGGTAGTTTGTTCTAAGCTTCACATAGTTCTGTGATGATAAATTCAGGGTTCGTTGCTTTACACTGTTTTGATGCTCTGTCACAATAGGCACGCCCTCTCATTCATCTCATTTATATTAATCTTTTAGTTTGTTTGTTCAAGGATTTCATTACAAAGCTGCTGTGGCCAATTTCTTGCTCAACCATCAAAGGAGACTTTATTAGCTTTCAACAAACCTTACAAAACAAATAAAGACAACAAAGAACAGCTGAGATAGCCCTGACATTCTCATTTTTACTTCCCTGTCCCACTGTTGTTGTTACATTGTCACACAAAGTATGATTTTGCTCTGCTTAGCAGCGAAACATCTTGGAACATGGAGCCCAATAAGAAAGCAGCAATACAGCAAAATTAAATCAATGTATCTATGCAGGTATCAAACTAGAAATACCGCTTCATCCAACCAGTCAAGTTGCAGTTTACATCCATTTGTAGTGAAGACTTTGAAGAAATTTAATAAAAGGTATTGAGTGTATTTTCCTTGTATGTGTTCACATGTTTGGCCAATAAAACTGATTCTGATAGAAGTCAAAGTTGTAGCCATGACAGTAGACGATGCTTCAGATATGGATGTTGCTGCAAAGAAGCTACAAACTCTAAAAGGTGGATGTTTCACACACATCTTCAACCCAAGATTGAAGCACAGAAGATCTTTACAATCACCACAGTTTCAAGGTGGGCACCAAGATTAGTGTCACCAATTCAGTATCTGACCAAATGTGAAATATGGTCACAATCTCTCCTTCTGTTCCTGAGTTATGGTTTTGAATAATGGCCACAAAATTGTTTTTGCAGAACATTATTATGTCACAGTGAAGTTGACCTTTGGGATATAAAATATCATCACATCATTTTATCCTATTAGACATTTGTGTGAAACTTTGTCATAATTAGCATATGGATTCTTGAGTTACGGCCAAAAACATGTTTTGTGAGGTCACAGAGACCATTGACCACCAAATTCTGATCAGTTCATCCTTGAGTCCAAGTGGACGTTTGTGCCAGATGTAATGAAATTCCCTCCAGGTGTTCCTGAGATATCACGTTCACAAGAATGAGATGGACGTGAGGTCACAGTGAGCTTGACCTCTAATCTAATCAGTTCATCTTTGACTCCGAGTGGATGTTTGTGCTAGATATCAAGAAATTCCCTCTAGGGATTCCTGAGATATCATTTTCACAAGAATGGGATGGAAAGATGGTCGGATGGATCCAACCCCCCTGTCGCCGACACAGAGGCATAAAAAAGGGCTGCGAACAAATGTCTGTATACTTGCTCTAACATGAGGTCTAACCTTTTATTGGTCCTCCCAGGAAAACCGAGTAGTCAGCCATTCCATAAACATTTCATGTTAAAGGTCGAAAAGAAAACAGAGTGAGGGTTTCTTCTACTAAAACCAAAAATGCCTTGATATTGGCTAATTCATCAGTACACACTATGCTGTACGTTGAAAATAACACAACTCACAGAAGTACTTGAACGTCTCCTCAATCTGCTCGTGCGTGAGTCCCAGAACGACTTCCGGTGGCAGCAGAGGGGTGTGCAGCCAGTCGTCATTGTCGTACCCAAACACAGAGTCTGCTCGAAGAGTGTAGTTGGGCTGACCCTCTGACAGGAGGCTCACTATCTCCAACTCTGGCAGATCTGAACAGAGGTCTGAGAAAGGGCAATGTTTATGTGTATGTGTGCGTGTGTGTGTGTGTGTATTAACATATATATGTGTATGAGTTTATGTATGAGTGAAGAAAAACAAAGCAAGAGAAAACAGGAAGCACTTTAATAACACATTGCTCTCTGCTGACAAATTTACAAACCTGCACCTCTATCCAAAATATAACTGAATTAAGCTTTGGTGCTTAGAACTATCAACATATAAGTAATTTGTAGATTGATGAGTAAGTGAAGTTTTTCATTTAAATAAACTTAATATAACATATTGTCATTAAAAAAAGATGATTCCCGTGTATCATTTGTGATTTGTACCTGTTAGAGTAGACACATCGTGGCAGGGTGGTTGTACAGGATCCCTGAGGTTCCCAGCTGAAGCAAGCTGAAGAGGCTGGGGGTCCACATCCAGGGCCCCCGGCGCCTCCCCCCGCCCCTCATGGAGGGAGAAGGCTGACTGGGAGTCCAGGTGGGCCTGTGTGGGCCAGGAGGGAGGAGAAAGAGGAGCAGGAGGAGAAGAAGAGGAAGGAGGGGAAGCAGGGTGGGACAGCTTGACTGGGGCCGGAGGGTTCAGGGTGAAGACAAACTCGGTGTTGGGTGTCCCGATGTGGGACTGAGGCCCCCTGGTGGCTCAGGGAGGGAACAGAGGCTCCTAGGGCATCAGGCTGTGATTGGCTGAGAAGGTAGAGACTAAAAAGAGAAAAGAACAAAGGAAGAAAGGAAAGAAAAGAGAGTAGAGACATTAGATGAGTTATTAGTTTCTGAATGTTGCAATTTTGTCAGATATAGTACTGTATGCTTAGACTAGACTTTGTTTTCAATCTCTCAGATTTTCAGCAAATACCCTGACGAAAAACTGAGACACAGCTTTAGAAATATAATGAACGTTTTTGTTTTACCATGGGCATTTTAATAGACACACTGAGAAACAAAGAATATCACAACTCTCGTACTACTAACTGCATCTTATTTGGGAATTAATGGGTTAATTATTTGTGCAGTCCTGTTCCAAAATAATGTATCTCTGTCATATAATTATTACGCAACACAATAACCTAATCACATTCTGTATCATACATTGCATACAGTTTATATATTTTGCAAAAAACTACAGTATCTCACAATTAACAAGCTAAGGGACACTTAAAAACCAATATAGTATAATTAAAAGGTACTGAACAGCACTGAACTTGTTACCTAGGCAACGATTTACTCAACAGGTCGAGATTCATTAATTTTTCAACAGAGGTGAGCTCTCCCAACATCATCCCTTTTGTTTGATCAAAGAGCCTTTCACTATAAACAAAGCAGAGCCCGGCCTCTTGTCTGTGTTTTGGGGTCACAAAGATAAAGTTACCACAGCCTGAAGCCACACACGACTCAGGTTCCTCAGCGTGACTCTAACACTACTATAAACACCCTGCCGCAAGAGGTGCTACATGCTATATGAATTACATGTAGAACCATTAACGCCAATAGCTTCAGCCAACAACAGTGTGTCTTATCCCAAACTGTGTTATTGATGCCATTTATTTTATATACTGCCCCA
Source organism: Thunnus thynnus (assembly GCF_963924715.1). Taxonomy (NCBI): domain Eukaryota; kingdom Metazoa; phylum Chordata; class Actinopteri; order Scombriformes; family Scombridae; genus Thunnus; species Thunnus thynnus. Next base: position 8,339,508 of record NC_089519.1, on the reverse strand, counting down.
TACGAATTTACACAAATGGACAAAAGAGAATCATATGTTGTAAGATATTCAATTATTTGCAGTTGAACAAACAGTATGTGTGTGGTTTGTCTTAAAAAGATAATGATGGGCTATTTCATAGAGATTTCATTCAAGTTTATGTACCATCTGCTGGTTTAGAGACTTATTTTATACTATAAAAGGCAATTTAGCAAAATATAACTATACACTACAAGCATCCAAATACATATAATGTTGTATATGGGTGAGAAAATACACAAAGCTATCTTCATAACAAAGATTTCAAATCACGTTTTAGAACGTGCTGATAATAAAATATTCTCATACAGTGCAAACAGTTGTGTGTTATTGTTAGAATAATGTTTTTCCTCACAGACTGAAGACGCTTCATGCAGGCTGTTAACAAAAAGGACACTTGATACCTCCAACCAGTTATTGCAGTCAATAAAACATGCAGGCCAGAGGGCAAAGGTTTAGGTTCAATTAAAGCAATAGCTGCTAGACTGGTGGTGTAACGACAGCACAGGCACGGGCACGGACGGACATGACACACACAGCTGTGTACACATCATAACACACCCACCTTATACATGAAATAACCCCGCCCGCCCGCCCCCCAAGCACCAGTATCACTATCACCAGCACAACCAGAAGCCCTTTATTCCCCTTTATCCTTGTTGGTCTCCTTTGCACAGACCATCCAATCAGCTGAGTGTGCTAGTTTGTGGCCAACCCTCTCCCATCAATCCTCTCTCTCTCTAAGAGATGTCAGCACATGCATACACTTGAGCTTTTATAGTCACTCCATTTTACCGTCCTTTCTCTAAATCTATGTGTGGTGCGAGGAGAGGTTCCCACTCACACGTACCCGCGACACAATAATACTAATTAAACACGCTGTGGATATAAAAATATTTTGATATTGCATGCACACAAAACAAAAGCAACGCACTCATTGAGAGAGAAAATAAATAAGAGGCATGTCCAGGCTTTTCACGTTAACAGTCTGTCAGTTCCAATTTAGCAGCTAGTGAGGCACACTGTTGGTTTGTTAACCGTGCAGCCAAGCGAGACCCTGTCAGCCACTTAGGGGTGACACTAAGGACATGGTTATTAGCCATCTCCCCCCTCCTTTGTGTTTGAGTCTTTTTACTGTGCTAGACAGGGTGCCAGAGAAATCAGCTGGGCCATCATTCGGACTGAACATAATGGAGCTGCAGAGAAGATTAACGCACCAACTTCTGTGCTCAGAACCGCTAATAGAAAAACTGGCCAACACAGACTTAAAATGCTATCAGGGATAACTAGAATCAATTAGACGTTAATCTGATAAAATGAATCACATGAACTAAAAAATGCTTGTGCCTCATACGACTGGCTTAAAGTCATGTCTGTGCTGAAACTGTGTAACACAAGCAGAACGTCCTGCTTTTAACCTTGGAGCTTGGACCGGACCTGAGCTGAACTCAGAAGAGGTAAAGGGTATTTGAAAAGCTCTACGTTGGTTCTCTGTGCAAACAAAGCTCTTCCAAGAGGGTGAGTACGTGAGTAGAGGCACACAGGAGTGAAAGAGAGATGAAGGAAGGAGGGGGAGGGGGAGGGAGAGAGGGGGGACGCCTGCACTAGAGGGTGCATTAGAGAGACACGGGTGCTTAGGAGAGAAGGGAAGAAAAAAGACTAATTGTTAACACTTTCTATTTGCCCTGTCAGCAGGAGATTGAATAATTCACATTCTGAAAACAAGCCAAAAATGCAGGGGAGGGTTTGTTGATCTCTTTTGTGACTGGTCAAGTTACAAAACTACAACTCTGAACTTCCCAGTAAACAGTAAAAAAAACTGTCAGTAGCTTGTTCATGCAGCAAAATCCAAATAATCCAGTGTAACAGGGACACTGTAGCAATGTTTGTCAATTTAAATATATAGAAATCAGAAAACTATGAACTACAACAGCAGTGTATCTTGAGGATTAAAATGAAATGTGCTGGAACAGACAACCATGTGATTTGGCACTCTTTATAACTTGGTATGAAATTAAAAGGTGACAAGGTGAAGTACTTTTTTTCCCAGAAGTACTTAGCTTTGATCCAAAAAGCTGAAACCAATTCTAATGAAAATCAACCCCCCCCCCCCCCCCAAGTATTTTCAATGATGACCTGGGAATCACAATAAGTCAATACATTACTGACATAATGCGTCACACTGTTTAATGTTTCCTGTACAAACATGTTAACTATTTATTCAACCTTGAAAATGTGCCCCTACAAGAAAACTCAGCAGTTTCAAACATACAAAGCAAAATAATTTCTTAGATCACGTAACCAAATTTATGTCTAATGAGAAAATATTAAAGTTACTGTTAGTCTTTTTCCTAATGTTTTGACTCACATTTCATTTTTAAACTCCATTCAACATCATGTGTATCCTCTTCAAGACTGCACCATCAAGATAGACTGGGCAGTGTCCATACATTATTATTATTATTATTAAGTTGCAAATACAAGTAATGTATGTAGGTTACAGAGAAGTAGAGTAAAAACATGCTTATTTTGGTTTCAACTCAAAGTACAAGAGCAGGCAGTAAAGCTTCTTCCAAAGCTTACAGGGAGGTGTGCATTCGTTCTCCCGGGTCGTACATACAACAGGAAAGTTAACAATACTGAACAGTAAATGGGGCGAACTCTGTTTATTTCTTCAAGAATATCAAATGGATGTACAATACCTGTAACGAGGGTTTTGCTTTAAGTTCCTTGGAGCTCAAACAAATTAACTTAACTCTGTCATGTGCTACACATTGGCCTTCAGGACACTAGAGAATAATGCATGCAGGGTCTGGATGATAGCAGCTTTTTAATGATTAAATGTCATTAAAGAGTTTTCCTGGCTGGGCTAAGAGGCTCTGCATTACATAAAAGCTTTAAAATATCCTGTTGTACTGTTCAGCATAAACTACTTTTGAGAAATATCTCATGTCATGATAATGTTGGTAACCGCCTAACAACACAATATTGTAAAGCAATATTACAACGTTCTCTAAAAGCTCAAACTCTTCCTTTACATTGATCAACATCATCTGCCTTATTAGTGGAAAATGCCAAGATCCAATCATCAGGTTGGACTAAATATTTGAACCTAATCAGCTAAAAGGATGAGATGAGCCAACAGTGAGTCTACAGTATGTCCAGAGATGAGCTGCATCGGTTCATCATTTGAGAATACCATTAAATCCACAATAACCTGTGACAGCCTCTGCACCTCAGAGCTAACACAACCACGTGCACACCCTTTGAATCAGAGGACAAATAGATCAATAAAACTGCAATTGGATGTTTAACATGTAATGTATATATATCCATGCTGCAATACTCTGCAGCTCATGTAACAATTCCTGTAACAACCACACTGATTTTAATCCAAACAAGGCAGGAGAAATGTAAGAACAGATTATTAGTGGGGTTAAAAGGCTAAAAATACTGAATTCACGGTGACACACTGTTTTATTAAATTGACAATATACTTGGCAGCAAATGTTAGAAGTGAAACACAGCACTAATCATTACACACACACACACACACACATTAGAGTATCAAAGCAGCGAACTGAAGTGAGGATATGATCCCATAACCACCAAGAGACAACTCTGAATCAATACAGCTTTCTATCATTTAGTCTAGACAGATTTAGCTAAAACCACAAATTCATTTTCCATGTTATCATACCCTGCTCCACAAAGCCACGAAAAACATCCCAGTGGTGTCAGATGAACAGCTGTAATCCTAAATATACTAAATGACATCACATACTCGTTACTGCGAACGCTAGTTGTTCTGAAGCACAAGACTCCCTCATAGAGTTCAATTATGTGAATTGTTTGGTTAACCATTTGCTACCTATACTTATACTTTGCCAAGTTTCCATAAAAGGACAAGTGCATTAGTGGTGTCGTGACATCATAAAAAGGAGACTGAATTAACAGCAAAGAACTGGCAGTTTCAAACATAAACAAGGAACTCAGAGACGTCAGTACAGCTTTGTGTCGTCTCCGCATTGCCATGGTTGCTTTAATACAACACAGATAAGCTTTAAAATGACATCTTTACTGATATCTGTTATACTACTGATAACATCTCATTTTGATATATCAGGCACAGGTCAGCACAGTGCAAACACAAAGCCTGCATCATAACAAAAAAGCAGGATATAATGCCAGATAACAGAACAAATATTGAGGTTTGCTACATTGAAGAGAGCCGGGAAGGCTGGAGAAAAGGACTGATAAAGATGTGGTGGCTTAGATGAAGATATGGAAAAACAAGCGGCGATAGAGTATGACTGTAAGTTAACCAACGATTATTCTCATTGGTTAATCTGTCCATCATCTTTTTTAGGTTCATCGATCCAAATTTGTAAGAAAATCAGCAAAGCTTTACATTTGAGAAGCTGGTAGCAGCGACATTTGGTATTTTTGTTTGATAGTTGACAGTCAATCAATTATCAAAACTGTATTTGATTAACTGTTTCATCGCTAGGAAAGAGTGCAGTGTTCAGATGAGAAAAGCAAAGGAGAGAGACAGCTAGACAGCTCGTTTATTTCTCACAGAGATAAAACAGAAGACATAGGAAGGGAAGAGGCTGGGAAACAACAGGCAACGTGAGCAAGAATGCAACCCTGACAACTGGGAGAGCTATATCCGGACAGCAGCTCCACGTGAAAAGAAAGTGGTCACAAAAAACCCAAATAGCAATCTCTCATTCTCTAAAGGCCAACCTGCTCTGTTCACTCAATAAGCGATGCCTTGAATCTGCTCCAGGAGCTGTAAGGGACACGCAAAACTTTGGTTCAAAACATCTGACCCATATTCCAACTTAATCAGCTTGTAGGTCTTTGAGATTTGGGCAGAAATAACAACTTGTGTGACTCAGAGTTGAAGATTAGGCTGGTGTACAACAGAGAGTAAGTCTGCTGAGTTACTGACTGCTACAAACTTTAAAACAGAAAAGCTACTGACAGACCAAGAGGTAAGATTGAAATAATTAACACAGGATGCAAACTTCTAGCAGTACTATCAAAAGATCAGACGTCAAGCAGACTTTAAAGAGTGCCATTATGTTGCTAAAACAGCAGAACTGATTATGTAAGAGGGGGTCACAGCACTTTTTGAAGCTAGCTCAGTCATTTTTTTATATCTTAAAATACTAATTGTTGTTTTAAACTTACATTTTCATTTAGCAGACACTAAGTTAGCAAACTTTGAAAAATCAGGTTGTCTTTTTTATGTTTAATAAAACCTTTTATCTATCCTTCCCTAAAAAGTTCCCTCAGCTTCAACACCTGCCGAAGCTAAAAACCAATAGTTTCTGACCGACCTCTGAATGTGTAACTGACATCTGGAAAAAATTATGGATGCCAAACCGCACATAACATTAACTACAGTGTCTAAAGTTAAAGTGTTGCTAAGCTGTATTACAGGTTACTGTACAACGCCAAGCTTTGAGATCTGAAATTTTGCCACTCTCAACTTGACAAATCATTTCTGGAGAGACATGGGATGCTTTATTATTAAATATGGGGGGGGAAAAGCATTTCATACCACATATGTTTCTGTCAACAGTGTGTCTCTGATAAATGATCAAATGAAACGATCAGAAGAGGTAAAACACTATTTTAAAAAGGTATAAACTCACTCTGTTAATATTTACAACATGAGGTCAGCATGTTCTAGCATGAACGCCAGATGATCACTTTATCACTTAAATTGCTTTCAAGGCAATTTGTTTTGTTCAGAAACGACTGAACCCACAACAGCAACACACAGAAAATAAAAAGGGAAGTGTTCCTTGAATTGTGACATCTGACAGTTCAGAGATAAATATAACACTTCATCAAAACACAAAATGAAATTGCCTTTGGGATTCAATCAGCAGGGTTGGTTCAACAGTACATAGAAACAAGCCTTGAGTCAATTTTAACAATCACATTAACTCAATTTAAATAAAATGATAAGCAGATTTAAATAGTCACTCATAAAACAAACAGCGGAACAGTTAGGAAACAAAACATCCTTTTATTTGTTTTTATCATGTTGACCTGACAAATAACAGGCGAGGAGGAAGACAAACAGGTAAAAGCTCCTGTTTTAATCAACACAGACTGAGTACAGCAGCGCAGGAGAGAAACAGCATGCTAAAATGCTAATAACACTGATCAAACCCACCAGCTATAGTATTTTTTTTTTAAAAACCACACTGTGTGAAATGGACTTACTCTGCTGCTGCAGCAGTTAGCTTAGCATAGGATGTCCTGTGCAGGTAGGGCACTCTTTCTCTCTTCTTTAATGTGTGTCCATCGAATTAAATGCTCTCTAGCTGCTAGTGCTGCTTTACCGGCCGGCTTCTGTCCTGTACAGAGTGTGTCCTGTCAGAGGAGAAAGAAAGCAACAGTGAGGAGGGGTGGAGGTGGGGCTGAAAGGGGGGGGAATGAGAGAGAGGAGGAGGGACATACAGAGCAAAGGCGTGCTGGTTTATCATAGAGACTTAATGGACAGGCAGACAGAACATAAAAGAACAAGACGGTGAGTCTGTGAGTCAGCACTTGTCCAGAATATTGTAAAAAACAGTGGCAGGTCAGGATTTTCCTCTTCCTTATGAACACAGTCATTTGCATCAGTCACAAGATGCAAAGCTCCAGGCTTTGGTCTCTACTGTATTAGTCAAATTAGATTTATGTCCATAGATCAGACTGACTTTATCACAGCAACAATACCAAGTCTGTTTCCCAGCAACACTGGTCACTGATTTACAGACAGCAATCAGTTATTAATTACACACTGTCTCAAGCTGTATGAACTTACACTGTTTTGTTACAAAGGCCTTTCCACATTTAACAAATCAATCTTTTAATGTCTCATTCTCTTCATGTATTTATGAATGTTTCTTTTGTTCCACTGTAACATTAAAATGACTTAGAGTGTTGTGTCTCCCTTGACGTCATTCGGACCTGAATGTATCATGCATGTTTACACTTGGAAGGGATTTACAGTATCCGTCTAGATGGCCAGTTTGGACCGTATCCCGGGGGAGTGATCACAACACAGACGTTTACTTACAGACAACATCAGTGGTGTGTACAGTTGAACACGCAGCCCACAGAGGCTACCACTGTTTGTTAAATCTGGCTTAACTTAATACTGGGGACAAAGTTTACTAGTTCAGACAAAACAAGAAAAAGAATACTGACAACATACCATCATGAAACAAAGATCAATACTATTTATACTATGTGAATTTCTTATTTAAAGGTCTGGTAGTGTGATATTGGTATTCTATGTTTACCAAAAAAGGTAATTGTAGTTTCTTAAGAATTTCCCCATGTTCTAAAATAGCAGCCGCCTCCTCTTATTATCTAACATGTAACCTGATATAGCCATGATATCATAGGAAATACTTAAAACACTCAATTACATCACACAAGATGTTGTCCAAAAAGCAAGAGGCATAAATTCTTCAACTCTCTGAGCTGAATCACTTCTTTAAGGAGCCACTTCTACACTCTACAAACACTTCGCTGGTTGGAAATAACACAAAACCGTGTCACAGTGTAAAATCTGGCAGCCTTCGAAGGACTCAGCTATCAAGTCTGTAAAAACCTGCAGTTGACTGTGGTTGAACTCTAACATCCAAATGAGCGGCAATGAGAGCAAATAGTTAAAATTATGAACAAATACAAACTGAAGAATAATATGCGGGTAAAAAGGCATCGCTGCCAGAGGCTACTGCTAATCGGAACAATATTTCTCAAAATAATAAAAGATCTAATAAACTCAGTTATATGATCAGAAGACTCTGGGCTTTGCTCCAATGGCTGCAAGGACTCACAGGCAGATTACAATCCTGAACAGTAAATGTGGACTAAAAAAACTAAAATGAAATTTCAACTCTGCACTGAATTGTTTGTGTTCAAGCAGTATTACAGGGTCTTAAACTCTTTGTATCTAATAAAGATCAGACCATCCTTTTCTTGTTTTTTGGCGATCAAGAGGAAAAAAAAAACTTTAAAAAAAGGAAATCACAGGGAGGGAGAGGAAGAGTGAGAGAGAAATTGTGTTTTCAACTTTTTTTCCCAACTGAAGACACTCTCTGCGTCCTCTAATAACTTACAGTGTCGATGAAATGTCAGTGTTATTCGTTAATAACTAGAGCTGGGTGTCGATGGTGTTGATTTTGACATCTGCATTTCTGTGGCAGTACCAAAATGATACTTGCCAAACTTCTCAAATAATAAATGCAGGCTAAGCACAAGCAGACAAATAGTAAGTTACCTTAAACAAAATATAGTCTACAAATGGCAAAACGAACATTTCAAATCAGCAACTGTTTAATCAGAATAAGTAAAAAAAAATTTTTAAAAAACAGTGGATCTGAGCAAACATCTGATGCCAGCTTACATTACAGGACGGTATTCAAAACTGCGCTACAGACACAGTACACTGTTCAATACCTAGTTCTATTAATGACTTCTATTAATATATTTTAGTGCGTTTCAAAAAAGTTTTTAAAGGTGATCATGTGCTCCTTACTTCTTATAATACCATACCTGGACTTAATTTTAGTTTGCAGTGTTTTCCACTCTGCCTCTGTGAAGTCATTTCCCTACTTTAAATCTCAGTCACTGTGTTGCACACACGGTGAATAATGTGGTTTACACACAAAGGTGGCATTCATTCCCCACCACTGTCTGTGTGCACAGAGGGTGCACCTCCTGTAAGTCTCTGCTGTCTGATTCCTCTGCAAAACTACAGCATACAGAAGCTATTGTTACTTCAAGGTCGTCACCTGTAGGATTAACAAGTAGGGGATGACTTTTTCTAACCTGCAGTACAAGAGTCACAAGTGTTTTAACAGAGAAGTGGTTAAAGAAGAAAGGCGATGCATTTATAAACTAATGGTTCCAAAGGACTGTGTTTCAGGTACCTGCTGTAAAGTAACACACTATTATTAAAACTTATATTGCCAAGGCTTGACAGTGGAATATTGATCTTCACCTTGACTGTAAGAGATTAGCTATCATTATGATTCATGACATGATTAGCAAAACAAGATTAGCCATGTCAACCCAATAGATATAACGTTAGGTTAACTTAGCTAGCTCCACATATCAACAGCTCATTTTTAAACAGCTTTATTAAGTCTGACCTAAATGTCAGTGAAGAGCATATTAACTTTAATCAAATGTTACTCAAAAGTGTTCAGAGGATGTTGACAAAAAACAAGACAATATGAACCGTGTTATCAACAACACTTCCACCCACGGAGGGATCCCACCCTGCAGCGTTACGGAAATTTCCCCTCACTATTAGTTTAGATAGTTTGGGAAACAAACGGTGATGCGCCAAGTGTAGAGTTAGTAGAACAGTCTGTGAAATGTCAGTAAGAAGTAAAGAAAAGGTGAAGAGATTACACTTACATGTTTATGTCATTTGAGTCTGTTCAAGGTCGTGGTCGGCGCTGAAGTTTCCCACAGTAAGTTTGTAGCTCAGCTGTCACAACGGCTGGTCCGCTCCGTGTTCCATTTGGTCATCTTGAGAGAGAGAGGCATCATGGGACATGTAGTTTGTTAAGGAAGTGCTTTTTTTCCCCTTCCCATCACAAACCTGTAGAGTTTGTAAAAAGCAAACCATTTCTGATTATGATTCATCATAAATGTTATTATTATTATTATTATTATTATTATTATTATTATTATTATTATTATTATTATTTATGATGATTTTTTGTTGTTATTAATGGAAAATTGACTTAGAAATCCACATGAACACATTGGCTGTAGTATTCAAGTTTCCAGTCACACCTGCAGGGGTATCCCAACTCTGTACTTCGTCCCACATGTCATTCTACTGTAAGAAATACGCATATATGAGACGTATGTGCAAACTGAGCCAGGCGTAGTAGTAGCAACTGATCACATGAAAAGTATTTTAAGCCAGAGAAATCATACTCTGTGGATATTTTTGGTTCCCCTGTCTGACATAATCAATTTGAGTGAGTGACAGATGACAAACCCACAGCGCAAAATGCTGGAGAAATATAAAAGACTAGAAGAAAATGTAGGAGGGCTGCATTGCAAATAAATGAGCAAATATTAGCTATCCTGTACAATACATGTCATATACCTTAAAAGTTTAAATGATTTACACACATATCTCAATCAGATCGCTTTCCATTAGCAACAGTGACCTTTACGAGCTGTACATCTGTCTGATTGTTATGTGTGCCATTGACATTTGTAGTAGATGTTATTTTCAGCTGCCTCTCCTTTACTTTATCTGGATCTTCTCAAACTGGTAAGGACGCCCACATGTGAGTGGAGCAAATGCTGAGCTATTTTAACTTCAAGAGCCAACCACCAAACCCGCCTGAGAATGTTCACAGACATACTGTGCACCCTCAAACTTACACACACACACACATCTGATCTGACCATAACAGATGCCTCAGGTCTTGCTGAGTGTAAACTGACTAAGTCTCTGTCTACCTCTAGTGGCAAAAGTCTGAATGAACGGAAAGATTCCACTCATCATGATCATTTGGTCCAAAGGTTCCCTGCTTTATTATGTTTTAACTTTTCTTAATGTGAAATAAAACTAAATTAATCATTTACAATCAAGGTGTCAGATTTATTTTATGGAGTGATAAGTGATGAGTATATATGACTGGATTAAATGTTTTTTGATTGTTAATTAAACAATGTTGCTTGCTCTGGTTGAAAGCTCCAGAACAAGTGATAATAAGTGGACCTTGAGTCAAGAGTGAGTTTTGTCTGCGGTTTCCAAAGTCAAGAATGAACTGTGTCAAGCTCAACCTAACAGTGCTCAAAATAATGTAATGTTTGAACATGTACACTTGTGAGATATGGACAAAAGCTCCAGACAAAGCCAGTAAGTGAACCTTGACTAGAGACTGTTTTGTTAGCTGTTGTTTCCAAAGTGAGCTCTGTAGATTTGGAAAATCCAGAGACTCTCAAACTGAATCATTAAAAACAAGGCTTTGTGTTCTTGCTTGTCCATTATGATTTTTTCCACACCTACAGTAAACACCACAGCCACTGTTTTTGCATTCAAATTATCTCCTGGTCAGCTGCGGGCCTACTGTCCATTGTTCCAAAATACTCCACAGTGGTCAGCCAGCACTGCAGCACTCACGTGTCTTCCATGTGTAAGTGATGATTAATAATTTACCACAGTCTCCATAGATCCAGTGAGCTAGTGGTCTGCTGCAGGCCACTTCCTCTCCCAAGGACAATGGGGCCATTTCCTGCAGGTTGCGAAGGCAGAGGGCTGGAGAGAGAGAGAGAGAGAGAGAGAGAGAGAGCAAAACAGGCCAGTATTGTAAAGCAGGGACATCATATCGGCGTGTCCTGCCCTTGAAATGAAAGACAGGTTCGGCTGTGAGATTCATGGTCTGTTTGTTGGGAGGTTGCAGGGCAAGACTGGAGCCAAGTCAGCCAGACACCATCTTGTTGACCCCTGCCTACAGGATATCCGGAAAGCATCTTTGGAAATGTGTCTGTCTTTTGTGACTGTATCTTGAAGTGATATGTTGCAGACAGATAAAGAGTGAGAAAGCATAAAAATAACTTTGTATCACAGGCAGTGTGTAACTTACATCTTCCATTTTTTTTTAAAAAAAAGGAGACTGTTACATGGATATTAACAAGTCCACACCAGCACAAGGTGAGTATCAGCACTGAAACCCAAAAGACAGGTGGCTTTGACAGCATGAACCGTGGCCCCACATGAATCCCACTCTTTTAATTCCTGGCTAATAATCAAAATAAAGAGGCTGCTGTGTGTTCAAAACAATGGCACCATTCATGTCACTACAGCCCCTGTGTCCACTATCCAGGGATATCTGAGAAAGCCCAAACAAGTCAAAGACGTGGGAAAAATACAAGACGAAATAGCAGTTTTGACAGTAAAAAGTTGACCATGTACACAAGCATATACAGGATATGATGGCACTGTCCCTTTCAATGAATAGTCTCATGAACACCAAGCCCCTCAAGCAACACATGAAAACCCAAGAGTGTCAATCGGGCCCGAAGCTATTTTTAAAAAGAGGGTTGTCAGTCCGGACACTCACTCTGACAAATATAATGGCCTATATAACCAGCATGCCTTGTCCCCCTCCGTCCCTGTCTCTTTTAGTCTAGGAGGCACAGATGATGACTGTCACAATGGCCACAAAGGAGAGAGCCATGACAATTTACCCCGAGGCAGGACATAGTATATAGCTTGACCTATCTGAGGCTGTCATCCAGCCTGAGTGTTTCACACAAGCAGCCAGACCAGTTTCCATGCACACATTGTTGCCGCTTCAGACATCACTGGTAGTCTCTAAAGAGGGGATAGATTTATTCATTTCTTTTTTTCTTTTGACATGTCTAAAATGAGTAATATTTTTTAATGACTCTGATGTTATGAAATTTTTGTTTTTCCCTTTTCTGTGCAGGGAGGAGCGTCGATTTTATCACAGTGTTGTTGATTGTAAATACCTGCCCAGATGGTAGAGGAAGTGACCAGTGGTGTGTTTTCACAAAATGCTTTATAACTCTAACAAAGGCAGTTGCAATGAAGTTATAGAGCTGAAACCATTAGTTGATTAATCCATAAATTGTTTAACAGAAAATGAATTAGCAACAATTCTGATAATCAATTTATTGGATTCCAGCATCTCTAATGCTAATATTTTTTTATACATCTTCTGTATTTGTAAACCGGTTTTGGACTGTTGTGTAACAAAAACAGCATTTTAAATTTCACTTTAACAATCTCACTAATGTATCTGTGGTTTTTCTGCTTTCACAATCAAGTTCCACAGAAGAAGCTGTGAATCATGCCTCATAATAACTAGGTAGAAACATGCAACACAGATCTATATCTCTAGAAATGCCTCCCTCTTGCTGTCTCTCTCCTCACTTCCTCCCTTCCTTCCCACCGACACCGACTTAATGCTCCATAGAAATCAGTCGTCATAAAAAATAAACATGATAAACTCGTGACACACACAGACAAAACGATACATTATATTTGTATCGCTGAGTGATTAGTCCCTCTGACACTCTATCAGTTCCCGTCTGCAGTGACTCACTCTGTTCGTCTGGTTTCGTGCTGTGATCAAGGTGTGGTCGCTCGTCATACCTACAGGTGCATGAAATGGTTGTCAGCGTCACTGCAGTCCTTTTGAAAACGAGAAACAAAACGAATGAAAACACGAGCGTTAATGTAATATCCATAGCTATAGTTAAAGTACTCAAAAGTTATTATAACACACTACACTTTAATATACTGTAATGTTCCTAAAGGTCTACATTTTGTTGTCAGTGTTTGTCAAATGTCCGTAGTGAGCTGTACTTTGCTCTCATGTTGTTGAACTAGATTGTGGTAACAGAGTGACATAGATAGATAGATAGATAGATAGATAGATAGATAGATAGATAGATAGATAGATAGATAGATAGATTATTTATCTTCGTGGGGAAATTCCAGTTTCACGGCAGCAGAGACTTGTCAAGGAATAGAAATGGGAATAATAAATAAGGAATACAATAAATAAACATAAAAAATACTAATAAATATGTCTGATATATGTGCAGTGGTATCTATCAGTATAATAACCAGTATAAATGGTTCTGGTATGACAATTAAAAAGTGTAAACAATATAGCTGTATGTTAACATACATAAGTAGTTCAAGCTTGATATTATGGGCATCTCTTTTATTTATGTAGCCTAGTTTACTGTAATGTGGCAGCTAGATGAATTGTTGCATGGTGCATAAAACAATTTGATATGTTTGTGACGACTGCTATTAAATGAACAAATATATTTCCACACCCAATATCACAAGATAAACCTAGTTTAGCATCGTCCTTCACAGTTCTGTTGTAATCCCTTTTAAATACAGGCTATAACATTAAATTAAGCGATGTTTGCTGAAGGGAATTTAACGAATCAAACTTGGATTTTGCTGTTTATTTTTTAATGATTACGGTTTGGTTCGCTCCAGCGCCTCTCCCAGTGTGAACAGAGAGTGTGCGGAGCTGTGGCAGGGTGGGGTCGGGGTGAGCAGGCGGGGTCTGGGCTGAGGTGACGCTTCTTTTACTCATTTTTGTTCAGAGGACTGTCGGCCAGCAGCAGCAGCAGCAGCGGCGGCGGTGGAGAGAGAGAAAGTGGATTGAAGTAGGAGAGAAATACAGACAAGTGTCCCGTCCGAAGAAAACAACATTGTCCTGGAATAATCTTAAAACGCTTTTCCGTGTGTTTCGACAGGTAAGATTCACTGAGGGCACATTTACTTTCCCCCCGACAGTTTTCAAACTGCTGCGTCTTTTGTCTGTGACGTGTTGTTTTTCATTCTTCTCGCGCACAGTAGTTTATATCCTTCTTTCTATATAAACGTGTATGTTTGTGTGGGGTAATGTTGTGTTACATTTTTCATCTTTTGCTCTACCTGGTTTCAAATTCAGCCTCGTATTGGGAATTCATTTCCGCATGCCACAAACTGGCCACCGCTGCCTGCTGTTTAAAGCAGCGCGAGCTCTCCAGCCACCAAAAGTTTGCTGTCGTACATGAAACTCATATTTTGGCTGTTTTCTGCTGAATCATAACGATGTTTGGCCCAAGTATCGATCATTCAACTTGACGTCACTTGTCAATAGTGTCCCACAATGTCATTAGTGGTGTCCCGAGTGTGTGTGTGTGTGAGCGCGCGTGCACATACGGTGTGTGTCCGCGTGCGAGAGGGGCAGGTGAAGAGAAATGGGTTATTATTGACAAAAATGTACGAATGTAAGGAATATTTTTATTTTAAAAAAGAAAGAAAAGAGTTTACAGTCATAAAGTGAGAGTATGAGGTAATTTTATGGACACATAAGATGCTGACAAGACAATAACAAAGCATTTATTGCTACAGCTAACTTATAAATATAAACTGAATCAATTAATCGATTATTCAGTAAACAAACATGAATCTTCCGCTATTTTGATGATTGATTAATCGTCATTTTTTAATTAAAAGTGGTTCAGACCTTTTGAAATGTAAATATTTGCTGTTTTTTTTTCTGTAACGCTATGCCATACTTAGGTTTTTGACTGTTGGTTGAACAAAACAAGCAATTTTTAAACGTTACCTCAGCCTCTAGGAAACTGAATTTTTCACAGTTTTCTGACCAATTGACCAATAATTAAAAGTCGCATGCCTAAATTTAAATAGCAACAGCAGCAACAACACCAACAGTAAATAACAGAATGAGCTAATACACATGGAGGAGTTAGGTCTTGTTCACACACATCTGTAATATATGAGCGTGAATCATGAATCATATGCCTAAAATGTGTTGGTGTTGTTAGAGCTCACATCCCCTCCCCATGTCTCCAGGTGTTGCCAAATCTTCCATGATGTCATTACGTTTGCAGATGCTCCTGACTTGACAGGACAGCAGTTTTCCAATCCTGCTTAGTGACTGACTGCAGGAGCACACATTTTCTTTCATTTGATTTCATGAGTAAATCCACTGAAATCAGCATCTAGTTGAAATGACTTTTATCTTATCCGCTTTATCTTATGCGATTAAGTCATTTGCAGTGTCCTCCGCAGCCAACTTTAATATCTGTCAAAGTCAAATTTGACATGGGTCGCCTTGGAATTAGAGGCTAAACAGACATTCTTCTAAACTGAGCCTCTTTTGTGGTGCGTTACCTGGATCATTAAGCACTGAATCGCATTCACTATTGTCCTCTTGTCTGAATTATTTGCAAGTTAAACCTTCACAAAACAAGTTTGTGGCATCCAACTGGTTTCGAGACCAATGCGTCCAGCTGAGGTTGTTGAATTTGTGTCTGGTTGAATAGGACAGGGTGCCAATACTCTCTGCCAGTTTGGCCTCCACCGAGCTTGCCGTAGGCCTGTGTCATCAAGTAGTGCAGCAACAGACAGCACCCTGGTTGGAAAGCTGTTCCTGTCTGCCCTCGGGGAAGAGGGTGGTGGACGGCGGGAGCAGGGGGGGGGGTTGGCGGTTGGGGTGGGTGTGGGGGGGAGGTGACTTACTGTAGATTTTGCAGCTACAGCTGTGGTGGCACGGTGATAATCTCCCCCCTCCTGCTTAATTCCCTGATACTGTCCTACATTAGCAGAGCAAGAGGCCAGGAGATCCTTCAGTTTATAAATAGGTCTACACTTTGCAAAGGGGATTACTGTATGGCATATATCCGAACCTCTTTGTTTCGTTTGGAAGGATTTCTTTTTCTGTGGATTCACTGTCTTGCTTCACCTCTGTCCCTGTCCAGTGGTGCCTGACTGAGTACTTTCCAGGGGTTCAGTTACAGCCACTCAGCGCACACGTCGTGTGACCTGCGCTGTGTTTGCATATCACCCTGTCTAT
The DNA here is from genome assembly GCF_963924715.1 of Thunnus thynnus. Classification (NCBI taxonomy): domain Eukaryota; kingdom Metazoa; phylum Chordata; class Actinopteri; order Scombriformes; family Scombridae; genus Thunnus; species Thunnus thynnus. The sequence continues at coordinate 8,323,072 of NC_089519.1, read as the reverse complement.
GTGTTTTACTGTTCCCATGGAGAAGGAACGCAGAGAGATAAAGTTTCTGGTCAGGCTCGACAGGGGTCTTTGTGGTTGAAGTCAAAGAGTAGGTGGTGTGACAGCATCAAAATCTCCACGGGGAAAATCTTCATCAGACAATATTGTCGTGGATCCGGTGTCTGAAATTAACTTTTTGACTCACCTGCCAAGGGGACTGGTAGATGAAAAAATCCACTGGCCAAGCATATTTTTTACTGGCCAAAATATTAAATTGCCTCTTTGTGTCACATATACTCACTCCTTGTAAATGTTGCCACATAATAGCTATTTAATCAGTGGTAGCTAGCAAAGTGATAGTTTAGCGGAGAGCTGCGATGCTGAGTAACTGATGTCTCATACAGTAAACAGTGCCGCAAAACTAGGAGCATTCCTACAGTTTCACGGCACTGTTTGGTGCATATGTCTACACTGTATAGGGAACAAACGAGTAAATTCCTCTGAGCCATCATGCCAGATATTTTATTACATGACTATTTTGGTACAAACATTTACCCGCCAGTGTGGCAGATAGCCTTCTGAGATTTACTTGTTAACTGAAAATCTACCCGCATTTGGCGCGTGGTGGGTGTAAATTTCAGACCCTGTGTGGATCCAAAGCAGATTCGAGATATTCAACCCTGCAGCTTCTCAGACACCAAGTGCTCCATTCGTCATAATTATTTACAACCAGAGAATACCACAGAAATAAGTCGTTATCCGCATGTGACTTAGAATGGATGACTTCAGCTTTAAACTATAAAAGTAAACCAGACAGGTGCAACTAAACACCAGATTTCCAGTGAAGAGGTTAATTCAATCCAGCCAAAGAATTTAGTGCCTCTTTATTTGGGGTAATAAAATAATTGGCAGCATTGTCTAAAAACATTTATTCACGCAAAAAATGTCTGCTGTCTCTGAAAAAAAAAAAAAAAAAAAAAAAAAAAAATCAGAAGCTTCCAGCAGAGCTCACAGTGGTATAATGCTGAGCAAGTAAAGCTGGCATTGCCCAGCTGAACCCTACCCATGACAGTCGCTGACATGAATTATTTACTTTCAACGGTTCTCCTGCTTGGATCAAACAGGGGCAAGAAAATGTCCCTTACTTAAAATGTCAAAGGCCTAATGGCTGTTTTTCTCCCCACCACTCGCACTTTAAAGCTGTTGTTAACGTCTGCCAGGATGGTCATTTCAAGTCAACTCCTATCAAAGCTCTGTCCAAAAACACCCACGCATCAGTCTAACAGCATGCTGGAAATAGCAGAATCCTACTGTTTTCATCATGAATACATTACCATTGATGATTTTTTCATTACGGACTGTGAATCCAAGCAGGGAGGGAGTGAACTAGATTCCTGCACTGACTCAAAAGACAAAGTTTTCACAGTTGGATGATTTGGCTTCTCAGCATAGTGACTCTGATGAGTCCTGTGGTGTCTGTTTTTTCTCTTCCTCCTCCTCCTCCTCCTCCTCCTCCTCCCCCCCGTCCCTTAATTACACTTCTATGAGAGATTGAGGAAAGTGAGGACAGTAAGGGTGTGGTTGAAACGGAAAGAAAATCACCAGGGAAACTTGACTTGTTAGATATGCAACATAAAGAGCACCAACATCTCAAATGGAAGTTAATTTTGCATATCGTCACCGTTGAGTGAAAATCTGATAAGTCAGTTTTTTGTTGTTTCACTGCTTATGAAGGATTTAATTCTCTTATGGGTTGAGAAAGTTATGCAACCATTGGTCCTGTGAATACTTTACAGAACAGTAGATAAATGCATGGGTATTTTGAACAACTAAAGCTGAAAGTCACACTTCCTTTTTCAATTCTTCTTTGGTTCTCAGGTTTTTGTCTGACAATACCAGTGTATGACGCAAATGACCTGACTGTTGATTTGTCAGTATAAGAGGCTGATTTTTTTTTTAATAATGTGAGCTTTCAATCTTCAAATATTTGACTTTTCTGCCACTTGTTTCTTTTATTTTGGTTCTGGTTTGCATAGAGAAGAACAAACTTGAGCTTGTTTCAGAGGAACGTTGTATTCTTCAGGACTTTTGCCCTGCTCTCCCAAGCACCCTCCTCCCACTCCTGTGTGCCTCTAATCTCCCTGAAAAATTAATCATCTGTCACACTGCTTCAGCGCTCAGCCGCACACCGATGCGTAGCAGCGGCAGTTCAAGCTAAAACTACTTGTCAGGCCTTAAACAGGGCTTTGAATGCAGTGCTGGCCACCAAACTTGGCCCATGAACACACAGAGCCATCTTGATGTGCTTGAGCCTTTTTGGTTGCATCCAGTGGGGACACTTGAGACCCGGTTTCCTTTTCACTGTGACAGCAGTCAATGGGACAATGCTGCTACTCTTTTCCTCTCTGCCCCAAACAAAGTAACACAGAAGCTCTCTGTGCTGTATCAGAGACTTAGTTCATCCTCTTCCTTCCTTCTATCAACCAAACAACATGAAGGGAGGTCTAAACACAAAATCATTGCCTTGAAAACACCGTCTTCACCTCAAAAGTGAGCATCACAAGTTCAAATAATGACTTAATTTTGAAAAATACTGTAAAATGTGATCATTTGATTTCCACATCTTTGTGATTCATTGTTTCCTGATATGAAAGTTAATCTTTGGACATACATGTTCCCTCCCACAATGTCTGATATGTGATGGACTGTCTTGTGAACTTTGTTGCTGTACGGGCCTCACAAATGAGGGTTTATTGCCACACAGGCTTTATCCCTTTTTTACTCATTCCCTCCTTCTTTATCAGCTTCATGTAATCTGATCCTGCTCCGCGCTCAGGCACCTCCTCCGAGACAGCTCACATTTCCTTTGATTCACAGTGAGATCCCACAGGGAGTAAACAACTACATACCAGTTTACAGCCACCACACTGCATCCATTGGCCTAATTCAACTCATTAAAGGAGCAGCAGTGAATTAACTGACAGATCTAGGGCCATTATCCATTCTGCTGCTTATTTTATTCATTGCCATGCTGACTGTGGTTGACTGTGTTGTCGGGCATGTTTCCAGATGAGTCAAGGAAGAAGGGGAGCATGCTGTGCTGTATCTGCCACATTTAAACAAATTCAGTTTGTGTGTTGCACAAGTGCACACCAGCAGTATCTCATTGTTTGTTCTTCTGTTGGCTCTTGGCATGGCGACGTTGCTATGGTCTGGATTTTATCAACTGCTTGTTACAGTCAATTGATAAATGCTCTCTCTCAAAGAGTGAGCGCTTTTACAAAATGTGGACGACAAGCTGTGCTCTTCTTGAAGTCAGGCCATGACATGATTGATGCTAGAGTAGTTTGTCACCATAGTTTTTTGCGTCTACAGTACTGTGTGTAGGAAGAGTTGTGAAAGTACAGCTTCTTCTTATAAACTTCCCCTCTCTGACCAGACGGCCCAGCAGTGTTGGTGAATCAGATAATGTTGACCACCACTTCCTGTCACCCACCACAATAAATCCATTAGCTGTGCACCACTTCACATCCTGCCATATTGATTTATAAGAACAGTTAGCCCCCGCTGCCTCCATTACAGTGCCATAACAGCCGTTGTTGGATGAGCGGGGAATAAGGGACATGTGGTTTTGGGACCTGAAAGGTTAGGGGGTGGGAAGGGTGTTAAGCTGTATCCCATTGGGACAGATGAACCCTGACTCTGTGGAGAAAGGATGCAGGGAGGACAATGTTAAGTGCAGCCTGTTTGCTCTGGGGGCTCAGCTGGCTGCACTGGCCATTTACTGTGTCAGGAGGATTGGACTGTATGAGAGCAGGGTGTTGTGTTAAAGTCATCTGGGAAGCAGTTTATAGTAAGAGGAGTGTCTGCTGCATGTATGTGACTTGTGTCTGTGTGTGTGCTCGTTTTTTTAATCCTCATTGGGACTGTTGCTGGTATAAACACTGACCTTATTGGGATCAGTAGTTCTCATGGGGACCAAAGCCTGGTCCTAATGCGGCAAAACGTCATTTCTGAGGTCCTATTTAAGGTTAGGGGTAATGTATGAATTGGTTATGGTTAGGGTTAGGCTGTACAAAATTATCCTAACAAGGATAGCTGTGCAAACGTGTGTATGTGTGTGTGTGTTTGTGTGTTTGTGTGTGTGTGAAGCCGGCCTATATGTCAAATAGTTGATCTGTTTCGGTGCAGATGGTGCAGGAAGCTTTACAGATGTGTGGTAACATAATCTGCTTTATTTGCATGTCAGCCTAAACACGACATTAGCAAGCCTGTTAGAAATCACAGACCGCCAGATGAGGTCAAGTTTCTATAAAGCTGTAATGTTCCCATGATCATGGGAATGTGCAGTTTATTATAAACAAATGATAAATTCTTGCTATGTATATGTGTGTGTGTGTGTGTGTTTTTAAGTCAGTTAAAGGAATAGCATGACATTGTGGGGAATAATTACTCTCTCTCTTGCCAAGAGTTAGATAAGAAGATTAATACCAATTTCATGTCTATATGGTGAATATAAAGGTACAGCCAGGAGATGTTAGCTTAGCTTTGCTTTGTGTGAAAATAACCGGTTGTAGTTTTAGGGGGGAGTATGTCATCTTAACACTAACGTTATTTGAATGGATTAAACAAACGAGATATGTGTTAATTAGTGGGCTTTAGAGGTGCTGGTAGGCGGATTTTGTCTTCAAACACACAGCAGGCTAGCTGTTTCCTCTTGTTTCCAGTCTTTGTGCTAAGCTAGGCTAGCTAACTGCTGGCTCCAGCTACATATTTACAGTACAAGGTAAACTATTCCTTTAAACTTGAAAAGCCTAATCTTCTCAAGCAGGCCTGTAAAAGCCTAGCAGAGCAGACAGCAAAGGCCTGGTGACATGTTATTTACACCCGTGCCTGCCAAACAGGCATGAGAGTAAATAACAAATCACTGCAAACATGTTAGGAGCCACTCTGGAATATGACCAGAGTTCATTTCCAACCCCCTGGGCCTCTTCCCTGACCTGATTCATTCCTGCTGTGACAGAAAGAAGAGCTTAGGCCAGCAAAGTCAAAATCAGTCCTGCTGGATTGTTTGTTCATAACTATACTCAGTTTGTAGCTGTACAACTTATTAATCATTGTCAGGGTTGTTCCTGCATAGAGAATTGCGAGGTGGCCAACTCTCAGCTGCCTCCGTCAAAAATCAGGGTCCCCACGGATCCTTAAGGTCTTAAAATATAACTTTTTGTAATTCAATGTACAAAGATGTCTTAAAATGTCTTCAGGAGGGAGGCACTGAATTTTGTTATGTACAAAAACAATGAGGATAAATATTGTAAGGTTTCTAATAACGGGACAAGACCACAAAAAATAAAAACAACAAAGTCCAACAGCTTACATTAACACATAAATGCACATTCATAGAAGCACGACGTGAACTTTGTGAAGCTTCCCTATTCAGCAAAATGTAGGTATTTTTTTTTAAGTTTCAGCTGTCATGCTTTCAGATATTTCTGCTTACTCGTAAGATTAAATTGACTGGAAAGTCCTCCTTCTTCTGAATAAAACGAGTTATAGCACTCCATGGTTTTATAGAAATGTGATTGACTAAACAGATGTTCTAATCATAAATGATTATGATTCCATGGCGCTACACAAGGGAAAATCACACTGAACTGTTTAGAAATGCTCTTGGAATGATCCTTTCACTGTGTAGTCTATAAGTTATTCTATGTAGATTTTAAGGGGGAAAAACAGAAGTAGGCCTGTGTAAAGAGGGTTGTAACTGGTTCACCCTTTCACTGTTCCAGCAGCCATGTTCATATTCAGCCACATCTGTCTTATGTTATTCATCATACCATTTAATGTAATGTCATAGTGAGAACAACAGCTGTATTACCCCCAGACCCAACAGATGTTGTTTTGGCTATGGTAAGGCTTTTATACTTTCAAGGGCAAGGCCTACATTGGCATTATCTTTTCAAATTAGCTGAACATCTTTTGGTAATAGTTTCAAATTCACCATCACCCCTATTTGCTGTTTAATTCAAAAGTTTGATTGTGGAGTTCATTAAGCCTAAATGCAGCAGTAGTGGTAGCTACATCACTTGGAGGTTATGTAGCCTAATTGAAATTGTGCTCCTTGAAATGTTTAGGCAGAGAGAAATTGACAAACATAGGTATCAGTGACCAACTATCTGTGTTCGAAGATATTTTTCTTATACATACATACATACATACATACATACAGACATTTATACTGTGTACACAGCCTAAACAATTGGTTTAGAACTACAACAACTGGGCCAGAAGAAGGCACGCACACACACACAAACGGTTTTTAAAACTATGAAGTACCACTTCCACCTAATTTTGGGCCAGGAAAACCCCTGATTATTAGGAGGATTTCCTGTGAAGAATTAAAATGTTGGGTCTACAGTTTAGCCCCACTAGCCATTAGGTGTAATCAGCCTCACCCGTTTAACTTATACACCCACACTGCAGCCACACCCTTGTTGAGAGCCTGTCACTGCTGGGGAGACACTCCCTGTCCGACATGCCTGTAGGGGGGGTTAATGGTGAATCTGATCTCATGATCGAGAAGAGAGTTACTCATCCATTGTTACAGTAGCCATATCCTCTGAGTGAATCAGTGAGATAAGTCGAGAAGAGTTGAGTTTTTTAGAAGTGTGAAAAAAAATGTGCACCGTTGTGAACAAGATTTATGCTTAGACACAGGACAGATTGAATATACTATGTGAGTGTGGAATGTCACACCAGCGCTTCAGCATGGATGCTGAACAGTATCATCTGTGCTTTTCTGCTGCAACTCGTTCACTGGCAGCTTTCACTTATACGCATTCCTGGTTTTACTGTGCAGGGGTGTTTTTTTTTTTTTTTTTTAAGAAAGAAGAAGAAGCCCCTTAAGCCATCTTTTACAGCTGTTGCCTAACAAGATAGTGGGAAGGGATGGGTGTGAGCTGCGTGTTTTCCTGAGTGTGGCTTCCATGTTACTGCGTGTTTGTGTGACTGGATGGTGGTGATGAGAATGAGTAAGGAGCAAGGTACAGTGAGAGTGAAAGGATGCATCACTCATTAACTGGAAGGGCGCAAAGTCCAGTTAGAAGTACAGAACACAACCAATGGCTTTTCGTCATCGCTGAATGGGGGAGGGAACAACTGATAAGTCTAGCTATTCAGTTATGACTGAGAGACACATTATATGAGTAAATATCCACATTTTACTATTGGTATGATAAGCTAAACAAACATTTTTGCTCGGATTTAGCTTTTACTTTTGCTACATAATGATTTTCTTAGCTTTTCTTTGCTTGAACTAGTCATGAGAATCACGGTAGAGGGAAAAAAAAAAGAAATTATGAGGAAACCCAAGAGAGAACAAAACTTATCAGTAAACAAGCAAGCCTTGCTTCAGACATCAGATGGGTCAGCAGATAAAACCCCCACAGTACAGTGCCTGAGTGGAGTTTCGGTTACCTAGGTGATATGCAGGGCGTGTCGCAGCATTGCAACAGTTGGCTGAACCCGCTGCCTCGCCCAGGAAAACAAAGACTACACAAACACTGTCCCTGATTTACAGAGAACAGGAAAGTTCTGTCACTGTGGACATGCAGTACATGATGTAGATCTGCCCCAAAAAAAAGTCATATGGGTTTCTATTTTATATCAATTATATGTTTGCCTTCAGAAAAAAATGTTTTTGTGGACAAAAAACTTAAAGCTGACAGTCTGATTTCTGTCAGTTTATTCCGCTTTCCAAACTGATCAATGGATAGATAGCGGTAGTTGCTTACCATCATGATGGACAAGCATTCATACCTGCGTTAAACAGCGGCCACGCCTTTGTAAGTAAGAAAGGTAGGAATACACAGTGATTGTAAGCATAGTTTCTGTCCGTGCCCTGATGAGTCAGGGCATTATCAGTAAAGTAGCATGTAGCTGCAAGTACAAACAGTCCTCTGGGGCCTGGCCCTGCAGGATCCCATGCCAGACTGACAACAGCTTGAAACTCACTACTCCCTGTGAAGGTGAGAGTGAGATACACGGACATGTTGGGACCTTTCAAGAACATTAGGTTCAGGTGAACCTATTTTGAATGCACGCATATCAACAGTAAATAACGCATGCAGGCCCAGAAAAAACCTATGTGGGGAGTCGCTTTGTCCATCAAAGTGAGAGAAAACTGAGGAGAGACTAATGAGGAACATGCAGTATTCTGGTATGTGCACACTATTGTCAGTTTCGGTATGATGCCTGGGGGAGAAGAATGGCCTTGGCCAGCTAAGGGGACTGAAACATCCGTATGCAAAGCCACGGGGCAAAGAGATGGAGTGGTGCTTTAATTAATACATCATGAACATCCACAGTGCCAGGCAGAGAGACCAAGCAGCTCATCTTTGTACAAAGTCCTTTCCTCCAAACCCATTGATCGATTTTGATTACTGATGTTCCAAGAAGTTTAATACAAGCAGAGGTGAAGGTGGTGATTTAAGTGTTTTATAGCCCATTTTGTGCTAAGACAGCAGTTTGATACCCTGAATTATTTTATTAGTAGTAAAGATGGAGATAAGCATAGTTGCTTATTACGTGGAATCACATTGTAAGCTAGCTGTTACAAAAAAGGAGAGAGGTTTCAAGGAGGGAAATATGTATCTTTTTTTCTGTCTGTTGAAGCCTTTGTTTGTTGACCTTGCCATGTGTAGAGCCCCCCCTGGTACCTCCAGTACATCTGCAGTGCCTGCAGAAATCAGCACACGCACACTTACATTTACACATACACACACACACACGCACACACACACAAAAAGCACAATGTACTGCAGCAATGTGCTCAGCAAAGAATCCTGTCAGTAACAGTCAAACATCTGAAAACACTAACCAGCACAGTGGATGCATTGTACTATCGGTTATATGTCACATGCAGTTACAGACAGCTATTATAAATGCAGATTTTTCTGTGATGAAGAGGATTTCTGTGGTGGATGGTATTCAGGCTGCAAATATGTGGAGACAGAAAACATTCAAGTTCAAACAGCGAGAGGTTATCTAAGGATAATCAATTTTTTTTATGTTTGGTCTTTATTTAAAGGATTCAATTTCAATAAAAGAGGGATCTTGTGTAAGTAAGTGAACCTGAGAGAGATTGCAACATCAAATTTTGTTACAGACAGAAACATTTTGTACAAATTAGATTTAATATTTGGCCTATAGTGAAGAAACATGCCTCTGCTTAATGTAAAGTCTGGGATTCACATTTCCAACCGTTTTTTTTTTCACACAGAAGTATAAACATTTAATGGTGAAGTAACAGATGCAGTAAGATGTCTTTGTGAGGACTGAATACCTGAGTAAATGCAGCAAGAATGATTTCATTAGGAAAACAAGATGATTCATAAAGAAAGGAAATCTGGAGAAAACTTGCACCAACAAGTTGCTTGTCAGTTATGCAACCTGGATCGTGTTTAAAAAAAAAAAAAAAAAAAAAAGAACTACACATTGTAAAAAGATGGCTCAGGATGTTGGATTACTGGAAAAGTGTATGAATGAGGCCATGAAAGCAAGTAAGTGTTAAAAACAGTATGTCGTAGTATTTTAAATAAGACAAACAATAACTAAAGTAAAGTCGCAGGAATTTAGAGGTGGAGGCTTGTCTGTGACAAGGAGTTTGCTCACCGTCTGTACACACACACACACACTCACTTGGAGCACACTGGACTCAAAACCTGACGAGCAGGTTCCTGATCGCCATGCGTCAGCAGTAGGTTGCTCACACGGCTATATGGGTGGAGGCCTGGGGTGAAAGGTCACTCAGGCTAGCTAGCATTCCTCACTTACAGCTGTCTCTCCGCCCACTTCGCCCTGCTCCCCCATGAGCTGCTGCTGCTGCTCTGTGTTGTCATTTTCAGGTCAGGGTGAACAGCCGGGTGGGAAAGGGAGGGGCGGGGTGTCATCTTGTGAGCTGTCACATAAAAACTGAATGACAATCTTGTGTAAGAGAGCGGAGATCTTGCTGGAATCTTTACTAATTCATGAAAAGATGCAGCTGTGTGGTGAAGTGCATTATCATCATTTGTAGCAAAAAGAAATGAAAATTCTGACTTGGACTTTTTTGCTTGTGTTTTAAGGTCTGCTCCATCGTTGTTTTGATAACGGGAGGCAAGGATGGCAATGCAAAGTAAGTGATACACAATTCAGCTCTTTTTATGTATTTTACGTTCATTTTTTTCCCCTTCTTTCATTTCTGCAGACTTAATCAACATAAATTCATTATATCACAAAAAACAGAGTAATGTGAATTTATGTTCATTTTTGATATAGCTTGTGTATTTTCATGTTGACTTTTGTAAATCTTCTCATTCTACACTACTTTAATGATGACTGTTGAACATTTTGATCATGACCTTTCCTACTTCCAACTATTGTTCTCATGTATTTATGTTGAGGTCACTTCCTTTATACAGCTGATAACTAAAGGTTACTCCTGTGAAAGAGTTCCTTTATGAAACTTAGCAGTAAAAGATGCATCCACTGGGGAGAAAAAAGGGGTATTTGAATGAAAAATAATAAGGTATAATTATACTCAAAACCCTCACTCCTTGCCTATTAAACCTGTTAATAAATGACTTGTGTCCAACACCTCTGACATCCCACTCTTCCTCTCTTTGTGCTCGGCAGTGGGTGAGCTTGACAGTGGCATGGTGAAGGTGGCAGAGTGGCAGCAGACGATGTATAGTGTAGACTCAGGCATCCAGTCTGGAGCCACCACAGTCAGAGATGACGACGGCGACTACACCACCTCCAAGCAGTACACCGTGACCACCACTGTCACAAGTGAAGAGCCTGGTAAGACGACAAGCTAGGGTCAAAGCAGTCAATATGCATATTTTAGCCTTTGCTTTAATGGCTTGACATCATCATCATCATCTCACTTCTCGATAGACTTGGATTCTCAGTACACCATGACCAGAGCCCAGCGGGTGCGGGCTGCGATGTTCCCAGAGACGCTGGAGGAAGGCACGACCATCTTGTCTACTCAGACAGACCCGTCCCAGATGACCAACGTCCAGCGGTTGGCTGAGCCCTCCCAGATGCTCAAGACAGCCATCATCCATCTGATCAACTACCAAGACGACGCTGAGCTGGCCACGCGTGCCGTGCCCGAGCTCACCAAACTGCTCAACGATGAAGATCAGGTGATGAATGCAGAGTCATGCCTGTATACAGAATCTGAAATTAGCACAGTATTTTTGTAAAATTTGCCTCAGCTGGATGCACCAATAAGGCTTTCAAGAGATAATTCTGTTAAAGTAAATTTAGTTCTGTTGCACTTTATAATGAACAGCAAACTTGATATCATCATAAAAATAGATTAACTCACAGTGTCCTCTATTCATGAAGTCCTGTACAGTTTGTATACATGAGTATTGCACTGAAACAGCTACACTTATTCACCTTCTTATAAGAGTTAGATGAGAAGATCAAAACCATTCTCATGTCTGTAGGATAAATATGAAGGCAGCCAGCAGCTGCTTAGCTTAGCTTAGCATAAATACTGGAAACAGGGGTAAACGACTCACCTAGCCTAGCTAGCCTGTCTCTGTCCAAAAGTAACAAAATCCTCCTACTAGCTCCTTTAAAACTGACAAATTAACACACTTTATCTCGTTTGCTACTGTAATGTGCCGGACTGTTTCTTGGCCAGGAACTTCACAGTGACAACAAGACTCAAGGGTGGTATCAATCTTCTCATCTAAATGTTGGCAAGGAAGCGAATAAGCGGATTTCCAAAAACGTCAAGCTATTTCTTTAATCAACAACAATTTTTATCCAGCTGGATCCAGATGACTTTCATCAAGCTGTCTGGATCCAGCTTCTCAAATTTTCTACTTTTAATGGTTTTACATCATTCCAACTTCAGTATTTTGGGTTTTGAATGGTTGGTCACATAAGTTTGAAGCTGTCACCTTGAAATGGAAAAAAGTGATAATCAAGACATTATTTTAAAATTAAAAAGCCCTACAGTACACGTATTTCACCCTTTTATAATAAAAGTACCAACGTTACGGAGTCAATTTAATTCATATCTGCCGGTAAAAATTAACAGTTCTTTTCCATCTTCATCTCTCATCAGGTGGTGGTCAGCAAGGCAGCGCAGATTGTCAACCAGCTTACACGTAAGGAGGCATCTCGCCATGCACTGATGCAGTCCCCTCAGATGGTGGCCGCGGTGGTGCGAGCCATGCAGAACACAAGCGACATGGAGACAGCAAGAGCCACAGCCAGCATCCTCCACAACCTGTCCCACCAGAGAGAGGGCCTGCTCTCCATCTTCAAGTCTGGAGGCATCCCCGCTCTGGTCCGCATGCTCAGGTACTGCTGGACAAAGAGAAAGAGAAATCATTGAGTGATGAAGCTTGTCCAACTTCTTTCACTTGTCACAGTTTCATCCTAGTCGTTGATATATGTTGGAGAAATGTGCACAATTACCAGTGCAAACTTGAAACCTTCACTCTGGGTTACAGTATAGTTATGAAAGGAAACTTCCAACCTTAAACACATTTTGCTGTTTCATGGTTTGTTCATATAATGTAATTCAAAATATACTCAATGAGCATATCCCAAGATAGAAACTTACAACAACTGGACATGCCATTATTTTTTGATACACACTTAACCCTCCTGTTTATCTCCCTCAGCTCTCCTATGGAGTCTGTGCTCTTCTACGCCATCACCACGCTCCACAACCTGCTGCTGCACCAGGAGGGAGCTAAGATGGCTGTTCGTCTCGCTGACGGCCTGCAGAGGATGGTCCCCCTGCTGAAGAAGAGCAACCCCAAGTTCCTGGCCATCACCACAGACTGTCTGCAGCTTCTGTCCTATGGCAATCAGGAGAGCAAGGTGTGTGTGTGTGTGTTTAATTGTCAGTTACTGAAGGTTTTGTGCCAGTGCACAGTCATACAACGGCTGATACACTTCATTGCAGCCAAGTATTGTAACTTGAGACTATTCACGTTGTCGTGCTTGTATGTGCATGTGTTGTTTTGGGTGTGGCATGTGAACAGAGTTACTCAGGTGCTGTCATAGTGAAGGTTTGGGTGCGGTTTTTTGTTGAGTAGTAAAATAAGTGAGGATTAAGTGGTGTTACTCACGTCATGGCTTTGTTTCACTAAGGGCTTCTTCACAAAAAGATCCTGATTGTTTAAAAAATCAAAGTTGTGTTTTCACTTCATGTACCGACACATAGACACATACTCACACTGTTCCTCTATTTTACAGCTCATCATTCTTGCCAACGGGGGTCCTGAGGGTCTCGTTCACATCATGAGAAACTACAGCTATGAGAAACTGCTGTGGACCACAAGCCGTGTGCTCAAAGTCCTCTCTGTATGCCCCAGCAACAAACCCGCCATTGTAGAGGCTGGTATGTAATAGATGTCTTTTTTTTGTGTGAGCACACACCTGTGTGCACAAGCTAGTCATACAGGTGTGCCAGCTATTTGTTACCTGAGCCGAGGCTAATGGCATCTCGTCAACCGCAGTGCTACATGACAGCACATTTTATGAGATGTTGCTTAGAGCTGAGTGATTTAACTTGCTAACTCTGTTCTCTCCAGGTGGGATGCAGGCTCTGGGTAAACACCTCACAGGCTCCAGCCAACGTCTGATGCAGAACTGTCTGTGGACACTCAGGAACCTGTCTGATGCTGCCACTAAGCAGGTCTGTTTGCACATTTATATTCACTTCATGTTTTTTCCCTCTACCCTTTGTTGAAAATTTTTTTATTTCCTATAATTCAACACATAAAAAAACTCTCTGAAATCTCTCTTCTGTTTCCAGGAGGGCATGGACAGCCTGCTGCAGGTGTTGGTGGGCCTGCTTAGTTCAGATGACCTTAACATGCTCACCTGCGCCACTGGGATCCTGTCTAACCTCACATGCAACAATGCCCACAATAAAACTCTGGTCACCCAGAGCAACGGCGTTGAGGCACTGATCCACGCCATATTGCGTGCCGGTGAGAAAGAGGATGTGACCGAGCCAGCCGTTTGCGCTCTGCGCCACCTGACTTCTCGCCACCAGCAGGCTGAGTTGGCACAGAATGCTGTGAGGAGGCACTACGGCATCCCCGCCATCGTCAAGCTGCTCAACCAGCCCTACTACTGGCCCGTCATTAAGGTAGAGAGAGGGAGGGCAGGGAAAGATAAAAGCATTGTCTAGGTTGGGGGAAATAAGTGTGCTCTTGCTGAGATGATTGTTTAAGAGTGGTGGTGGTGGAAAGGACTCAAGGCAGAAAGCTAAATGTGACTGAGAGCAGGTGCGGTTGGAAACAGAAGTAAAAGGTTGATCCAAAGAGAAATATGGGGGGGGGGGATAGGGAGGACTGGACAGATGGACAGAGGGGATGGCAGATCCGGCAGAAGGCCAGTATCTCATTCAGCCCGAAAGAGCATGAAATGCACATGACAGCATGAACATTATGTTTCACAAGAGCTCCCTTTTTAAAGAGGCAAAAAAATAACAGATCCATATTTTAAGACACAACAAAGTGTAATGGAGACAGAAGCTTGAAGTTGTTTTACCGCCTTGTGTTACTTGCTGAACAGTAACTGTGAACAGTATCATGACTGTGTCTTTGCCATTTTTTCCCTTCTGAAGGCTGTGGTTGGCCTGATCCGTAACCTGGCCCTGTGCCCCGAGAACCAGGCCCCTCTGAGGGATGCAGGAGCGATCCCCCGCCTGGTCAACCTGCTGCTCAAAGCCCACCAGGACGCCCAGAAACATGGCTCATCCGCCCAGCAGACATACCAGGTACATGACAGACTTGTTTCACGGTTCTTGATGTTGACAGATTAACTGTGTGTGTCTGTTTTAAAGGGGGTTTGGAAATTAGTGGTCGTGAGTTTTTTCTGTATCCTTGACTCACATTTATTTATTTGATCTTTGTTCTCAGGATGGAGTGAGGATGGAGGAGATTGTGGAGGGCTGCACAGGAGCTCTGCACATCCTGGCCAGAGATCCCGTCAACAGAGCAGAGATCGCCAACCTGCAGACTATTCCTCTATTTGTTCAGGTAGCAGACCGAAGCTCTCACAGTCACTTGTCTGAATTATTAACTTTCTTTTGTTTGTTTCTTTGTTTTTTACTTATTTTACCTCCTTTCCTTCCCCAGCTTCTCTACTCACCAGTGGACAACGTGAAGCGTGTGGCGGCGGGTGTGCTGTGTGAGCTGGCTCTGGACAAACCGTCAGCTGAGATGATTGACAGCGAGGGAGCGTCGGCTCCACTGATGGAGCTGCTGCACTCCAACAACGAGGGCATAGGTATGACACTGAGATAATGCACTGCAATTACCTTAATGTAGCATTTAGTCATAGGTGGAAAGCATTAAAGTCAATTTACTCAAGTCATGTACTTACTGTGAATGTTGCTTCCAGGTACACAAGTACGTCCATTTTCTAAGACTGTATACTTTTACCGCACTACATTTCACGATGACATTGCTGCCCACATTTGAAGAATATAATACAATCATTCTACATATTACTTAACTACAGCCAATATGTTTGTATAAGAATTGAAAGATGGTGGTTATTTTTCCTCACCGCATTATTTTAAGATTAGTTTTTACCTAATTTTACTAGCCCCTGCTTAAATCATAAGGCTTACCTATGTGAAAGTATATTACATTTACATGTTACATGTAGTACTATCATTATTTTTTTCCTCATTTTGTTATCTTTAAAACACAAAACTGTTCCTGCAGGATTTGATCTGTCCCTCTGTCAGTACACCTACACTATAACACATTGTTAATAAAGGGTGTGGAGATTTCTGTACATCGCTGAATGTGTCCTTTATTTCTTTCTCAGCTACTTACGCCGCAGCTGTGCTCTTCCGCATCTCGGAGGATAAGAACTCAGACTACAAGAAGCGAGTTTCTGTGGAGCTCACACACTCTCTGTTCAAACACGACCCTGCTGCCTGGGAGATGGTGAGTGTCTGGCGCCCTCCGCTGCCAGGACAAGACAACTGAACATTTAAAGTAGATTTTTAGACATTTCTGTATTACCTTCAACTCTCCGGGTTTACATCAAACTCATCTCAGCATTCTTAGATCATGCTGATAGCAGTGATAAAGTACATTCTGTGAAGCAATTTGTTTCTAAGTAATAGTTTTTTTATTATAAAATCATTCATGAAACTTAAATGAAAATCAGCAAGCTTTCTATATTAAAGTACTGACTTTATTTTGACCTTTGGCCTCTTGTGACCTCTTTGCAGGCCCACAACAGTGTCCCCATGGATGGACCCTATCCAGATGGTGAGTAACTGTGGCTGAAATGTGCACATGCAGCACATTCCTCAGCACTGGGCCACCACAGGGAGCAAACCACAGCATTAATGTGCTGTAATCTGCTAGCAGGTTGTCTCCCCATTTGGTAGCAAAAGGAATTAGCTTTTCTAGTAAAAAGACTACATGGGTACTTACTAACCAGCTGACTTATCAAGTGGCTCAGGTCTTCCTACCTTGATTTTTTTGTATCTCATGTCTCCTTCAAATCAGTCACAAACTTCTGTTTTTTTGGTTGTTGTTGGTTTTTCCTGCAACCTAGTTATTTTCAGTTGCATGTCTTCTGTTCTGCATCATATCTGTCCTCTTGTACCAGTATGATCCAAATGGATATAATGGATACTTAATATAATACTTAAATTCAGAGCATGACTCTTGTCTCATTCACTTCAGTCTTTTCCTTTTCTTGATGTTTTATGCTTTAATTTTTCTTTGTGCATCACTCTTTCACTATGCCTAATAAGAGTTCAGGTTCTCTCTTCATAATTTTCTTTCCTGGAGTTTCCTGTGTGCATCTTTCTCTTAATCTTTTCCTTCTTTTGACTTTTCTCCTTTTATGGCCTTGGTATTTGTCTTCTACTCAGAGTAGAGAGACTCTAAAGCCCCTTTCACACATGCAGTCTATCCCCGAAATGTTCAGGAACATTTTCTGCATGGGGTCATGTGTCAATGGGAGCAGGGACTGATATTCAGGGAGATTTGTACTGCCCATTTCCCACCTCAAGACCTCGTAACATTTCAGGGAAAATGCCGGTACAACTGTTTTGTGAATGAAAGCAATAACGTTGCAGGGACAAGCACGTAAAGGGGTACGTCCATCTGACAAGAGACATTTTCAAGTGGAACAGGCAAACCAATCACAAGACCCCTTTGATGAATGTATTTGATTCTGTGACTTGTTTACGGTTGCCTTCAAGTATATCCAACTGTCGTGAAGATACTGTGTTCGTGCTGCAGCTGCGGCTTGATATACTTGGACATCTTCCGCCACGTACACGTACATCCGGCCTTGCCCCATCTTCTTCTTCTGTTGAGTTTTATGGCGATTGGCATACATACAAGTGTTGCATGCCACCAACTGCTGGACTGTCCCTTGCCCTATCTATTCCGGTGTTGCCATGGCATGTGTGAAAAGGTGCAAGACAGAAATGTTCCTGAATGTAGCTGCTTGTGTGAATAGTGAAAATCATTAGCAGTGCCTGAAAGGTCATCCCAGTAATTTACTGTGAAACAGGCTTAAGGAGAAAAGGATCAGCTTCTCCTTTCTCTATAATCACAGAGTTACTTAACTGTTCAGAAAATGTGGAAAATGTTGAATGATTCCTTCTAATTGGAAAAAAACAAATGTTGTCTTGCAGAGCTGGATGCTGGTTTCCAAGGCTACGGAGGATATCCAGCTGATATAGACGGCATGGAAGGAAATATTATGCATGATGAATACGCAGCCAGCATGGCCTATGACAGAGCACCGTACACCGAGCATTATTAAAGGTCAGTACATGCAAATGTTACCTCAACTGATAAGGATATGTTGGTTATCCTTTAAAGCTCCTGAAAACTTGTTTTTTCAGTCTTCTGCTAATTGTAACGCTAACTATTCATGACTAAATAAGAAACTACATAACCACATAACTGTCATCACATTTTGATCCAAATTTTTTTTTGGATTTTTTTTTTTTTTAACTCAAAACTTTATTCAAAAAGTAAGTGTACATAGCAGGTCAGTTACAGAAGTACACAATACTGATAATATATTAAACAATATAATATAGATTTTTTTTTTAAACTTACAGATAAAAATGAAAAGCAAATATGTTTCTATAATATTATAAGTACCTATTGTCTTTCTTGTTATTTTTAACACTGAGATAAATAAGAAATTAGCAGAAAATGTTGGAAGCCATAGCTCACAGCAAGAAGCTGGTTGAGAAAATTGTTTTTCAGGGCCTTTAAAGTTTGTTGATTCTTTTCTACAAGATAATAACTTTTAAATAACCAGTGTGAGAAAAATCTGTGCTTGAGAGGCAGATTGAAAGTTGGCGATGCTGCAGAAATGTTCTGAAATTTTTGTGAAGGTTCTGTGGATTTTTTTTTTCTCATCATGTCTTTTTTCCTCTTCTTACAGACCCAGGAGAGAGAGAGTAGTGGAAAAAGGAGGCAGGGGAGCTGGAATGGGATGTAATGGGACAAAGAAGAAGAGAATATAGTCGTCAGTAGAGATTATTCCATCTGCTCTCAGCCTGTTGTAATATATGCAATTATCACCGAGTACAGGACTCATAATCTTAACAGGGCTCATCTTTGTTCTATAGCATAAATTTGCTGATTATAAGTTTGACAGTGACGATGCTCGTAGGTTCTCGTTGAAGAATCTTCTAAGAGTGTGTGTGCGCATGTGAGTATGTATGTGTGTGTGTGTGTGTGTGTGTGTGTGTTTATGCTTTTGGGTGGGTAATCTATGCCAAAGAGATTTTATTTTGTGATGATGATCATGTAGCTTCCTTTTTGTTTTTTAAAAAAAAAAAGAAAAAAAAGGAGAGTAATAGTTGAAAACACTGCCAGAGGTGGCTCAACGTGCACGGTGCACTGCTCACCGCTGTTTCTTTCTTAACGCCTTTGTAACAGACACTGCTGTCTTTGCTGTAGTTTTGACACTATATATACCGTCAACTTTCTCCCGCTGTGACCCGAGAGTCAGTCAAGAGTTAGTTAACACAGGCCCGCTTTTCTTGTGACTAATTCATTTGGAGCGAACAAACGAGGAGGTCTTTGACAGACTTGTGAGAGAGCGGTGTAGGGCTGCCCCCCCTTCTTAATTAATCAGCTGACTTGTGGATCATTTGGAGTGTACGTGATCAAGATCGTCGTTTGTTTTTCTTTTGTTTTCAATTGTTTCTCATCTTTTATAAGTTATTTAATGGGAACTGCTCACATATTTGGCATTAACAGAATATTAACAAAGATTTTGGATTATAAACTGAAAGAAGAGCTTGTATGTGTCTGTAATCATTTACAATAATGTGGGTAAAAAGCAGATTTACAGTTCAGTTCAGCATCTAATACTTGTTGAGGTCATATATTTGGGGGCAGCCTTACAGCTGGAGCAAACTACTGACAGGGAAATTTGTCTTTCTACTTAATAAGAGTTTTTACTGAAATTTTGTTTTAATAAAAATAAAGGATATATTAAACGTATTATGTTGTCTGTGTTTATTGAGTTAAAAATCAAAACTGCATTTTGATATGTTTGATGTTTGAGATATTTCCCTTAATGAGGACATACTGTTCATCATGTTCATCTGTTACCATCCAGCATAATTTATCATTCATCAGTTTCATTCTGTAAAGTCTTAATGATGTGTGATGGTATCTATGCAATATTTTTCCTTAGATTTACCTTTAGAAAAAAATCTGCATTTTATCTGTTGAAATTCTTCTCTAAGCAGTAGTTTGGGGTTTCGAGTGGTTTGTGGTTTGACAGCCTCTATACACAGACCAAAGGCTTCATGCTAGTGTTGGGCAGAACAGGTCATTTAACTTTCATGAAAATTGTATTTCTGAGAGAATATTACTGGCTCATACTGTACATCCCATAGATGTGATGCAGTCAAGTTCACATTTTAATTTAGTCTGTCTGTGAAGCAGCTGGAAGATGTTCACACTAAACCACAGAAAACAAAAGCCTGTGGCATTTTTAGTTTTTATTATATATTACACCTAATTTCATGCTAGATAAACCTATAACTCTCCTCATTCTGCTTTGTTCCTTATTACGTTTTTGGAGGTGAGTGTTTACTCTGCTAAAATATGCAGCTATGCTGTGAGGGAAGGAGCCAACTACTGACCTGCGTTGTTGTTTCTTTTATCTCTTTGGAGTCAATCTCTCCTTTCTGTCTTTTCATTTGTTCAGTGTTTGTGTCATACTTAAAGATGATGTCTTTGTGTCACTGATGTTCTTGCCAAAGTCTTGTATTTCAAGCTGCTCAGATATTTTTCTCACTGACTTTAGCTCCTATGTTTTTCTCCGCCCTGCAGAAATCTCTTTCCAGCTCCTCGTTTTCCTTCATCAAATAGTTTTTCCTGCAGCTCTTTCTTTGCACCATCAACATTTTTATTCTCTAATAGCTTAAACTCTGTTCACAGCATCTTCATCATTTTTTAAAGCTCTTCTTTTTTTTACTGCACCTTCACTCTGGTTCTGCTGGATTTTTCTTTGGTATTCAAATGAATTGAAATTAAAGACCTTATGTTTCTCTCATTTTGGGTTGTTGAAGTTTCCATATTCATCCTCTAAATTTGTAGATCTTCTTTTTGATTCACTGTACCAAACCAGCCCAATATACTAGAATCTGATATATATTTTAGGCTGATTGAAGCCTGCTCTTCTCATTAGTATCATCTAGTCACCTAATTATGGAAAACCATGACCATGGGGTCAGAGGAGAGTGAAAGGATGTGTGTCTTACCTCAAAGCTGACTGCTCCATTGTTGTGCCTGTCTAAGGCTTCAAACAGGAAATGTGCGTACATATTTGAATCTGGAATAAAGAGAAAATAAAGGGATCATGCAAATATCTCAATGTAAATGTGTGATCACCACACTAATGATCCAGTTAACTCATTTGTGTATAACTACTGATAAGAAAAGACATGAAAACACAGGATGAAAAGAAAGAGTCTGACTGACCTCCCTGAGGGAAGAACTGGGAGTAGATGCCTTTAAAAGTCTCCTCATTCACACCACCAGTGGGGCACTCCTGTGGAAATCAAAGATTATCATGTCAAAAATCACACAAACATACACACATATGCTCACACACACATGCGTTCTCATATGATAAAATAAATCCATACACACAGATCTATGGTGGTCAAACTCTGTACAATTATACTGTTCACGGTTATTCAAGAGTACAAGAATCAAACATTCACTGACATTTTTGAATCCCCAGTAGAGGATCTGCAGCTCTTTCTTGCTGAAGTTGGTTTGTTGTACGAGACGGTCGAGCCCCTCCGGTCTGTAACGCACTGTTGAGCGTTCACCCTCATCAACCTCACTTGCTGCATGTGGGGAGAGAAACCAAATAGTGACTACTTGAGATACGACAGTGTACATGAAACACTGTGCTGAGAGGAAAAGCAGAAAGTGGAGTAAATAAAGGCTAGAAAAGAGAAAGATGATGTTTAACAGGATCTGTGTTTTATTATCATGCAGTTATTATAAATTCATATTAAGTGAAATCTGAGTGATGGAGGAGAGTGCATCATGACACTTGCTTTGATTAATTAAAGGGTTGGAGCCAGAGCAACAGCAGGGCAGCAGTTTGAGGAACCGCTGCTTAATGGTCTTTTTATTGGGTTTGGATGGTGGATTACCTGGAAACAACCAATCACAGCACAGATTAGACGCAGATAGACTGGCCTACATAGTGGACACCATGTGAAAACTAGAGCCAAACTACACTCAAATACTTTGAATCACTTGTCTATGCAACTTAGTGCAAGAAAATGAGTTTGCTGACCTGGTTTTGAACCAGTGAACCATCAGATCAGAGCTGTTTGGAGAACATACAGCATGTGAGGTCTGAGTGAAATCACACATGACTTAAGCTCAGAGATGCAGAGATCAGAGAGTGTGACTTAAATGTCCAAAATTATTCAAGTTTCAAGATATTTGGTTTCAGATATATATGAAAAGGATCATGTTTAACCAATAGGTCCCATAAGATGTCTTTAAGAGGACAGACTTGGCTACTGATAAATAAATTTAGCTTTGATTGATGGTAAATTTAATTATTTAAACTCATCAACATGAGTGCTTCCTCCTCAAAATACTGGATTCTTTTTGAACGATCTCCTCTGTTTTACCATTAACCATATCAGTTGGACTTCATTTAAAAAGAGATGATTTTTTGAAAATCAGCATTTTAAAAATATGACTATGAATTAAATTTCTGCAACATAGGGCTTTTATGTGATTAATTTTATATATAACATTATAAAAAGTCTTAAAACATTATATTTGTTTTTCTTTGAATGAGTTAACACAGTTAACAGGTAACTTTTATGGTGTAAAAATCATATATATAATAATATCATGTGTTTGCCAGACTAGTCCAGCACATAAATTCCTGTAAAAGCTCAATTTGTTGTTTTTACACTTCAGATTGTGTATGGATTGAACAGGTGTTAATAAGTGAGCTTCAGAGGTGCTGGGAGGCAGAATTTGTTACCTTTGGACAGAGTCAGGCTACCTGTTCCCAGTCTTTATGCAATGCTAAGCTAAGCTAACTGTCTCCTGGCTGTTGCCACATATATACCATACAGACATGAGAGTGACATTGACCTTATCTAACTCTTGGCAAGAAAGCAAATAAGCACTCCACAAAATAACAAACTATTCCTTTAAGATGTGAATTTAGGCTGATAGTGACAATGACAGCAGAGTTGAGAAAGATTCACACACACACACACAGTAGTCAACTCTTTGTGTAACAATAAAGAGAACAGACACCCACCATCACGGTCGGCTGGCCTTTACAGAAACCACAACACAACTTTGTCACTTGACCTTTTAGAGAAACATTCAGGATTCTCTGCTACAACCAGCCGCCTTTCTCTGTCTGCACGTCCAAAACACAACCAGCAACAAACAACACATCACTCAGTCAATTCAGCAAACATACACCTGCATGTAGGTGATACCTAAATAAACAATAATATTCCACAGCAACACATGAGGAGTCTCAAACACTTTCACACTAAATTATTCATCTAAGAGAATATTTAAACCTGTAACCTTCAACCACTAAATATCACACATTATGCATTAGATTTCATCATAGACACTCATACATACTCAGACACACAAAGTTTTCACTCTTTTATCATACTTGCATCGTATTGGTCAAATAAACAATATCTTATCATGCTACACTGAGCAGATTTGGTTGATGACTTTCCTGTATTCATTGAAATGAACCACAAAGAAACTATCTTAAACATCTAAACATCACACTCTGCTCCTTCCCTGTAAACTCTTCTCTCTAACTTGTCAGTACCTGTTGACAGGTCACCAGTCAGCCAGCAGCAGATGTGTCTGTCCATCTTCAACAGTCTCTGATATCTCCTTTTTCTCTGGTCCATGCTGAACGTGATTGAGGATTATCTCTGGTTCTTCTGTAGAGCTCTAAGATGAGTTTTTTTCATCTTGATGGTGCATCTGTAGCAGTCAAATGTTTTCGTTCAAAGAGGATTTCCACTCATTTTATTTTCTGATGCTGGGCTCCAATACTCCTTCACTGCCTTTATCATTCCTTGAAACTACATTACAGCTGTTCCTGATCTGATGGACCTCACCGTCTACATGAGCTTGACGTTGACCTCTCCTCTTTCCCATCACAGCTCAGCTGCCCCTCCTCCTCCAGCAGGAGCATCAGGGGGTTGAAACAGCTGCTGCTGAAAAACCTCCTCATCTATTCTGCAGCTTTGCCTGCTCCTCAGTTCTCTTTGTGTTCTGTCTCTCTTGCTTTCAATTACTGAAGACATCTTGTTTTGTAGTCTCTCTTATCCAAAGCCAGACACACAACAAGCAAAGAACAAAGAGATAGATGTGAGGTGCTGGACAACAGCACCTACACTGACAATAAACTCACACAACCAACCACAGAGCAAACACAATAACAGTAAAAGTAAAATGATGTGGTGTAAATAATACAATTAATGATGGCTGAATTCCATTTAGCTGGTTCAGTTTCAGGGTCCTGGTATTGTGCATGTTGGTTCACTGTCACACTGTCATGACTTAATTGATAGAACAGAGGCATCGTTAATGTTATTAATAACATCTGTGCTTTTCCCACTATAATGAGTCACAATGTGCACTGTGAAAAAGGAACATTAGCTCAAAAAGTGTAATATTTTGTCCAACATGCAGACAGTCATGTGCCCTTCCTGCCAGCAGAGGCCAGTGTTGAACTAGATTAAACTCAACTGTAAAAGGCCTCCAACTCAGAGAAAAGACAATGAGCATCACTGCAGACAGGTGGAGAAACCTGTTGGATGTTTTTAAAGCAAAATCAATGACACACCTCCTCCTCTCCCACTGACACCTACAGAGACAACCTGTAAAATATAACACATCTATCTGTGTGTAAGACACATTTGTCTTCTGTGTTTGATTTTCTGACAACACATGAAATCAATGGGAACCTCACTGTAATATACAGCAATAGAGAGATGGGTGGAGAAGCCAGCACTAAAACATCTCATATGTTTCTCACAACGTCTCTCCAATCCCAAATATTGTCATAAATATGTTAACAGTCACTGCTTATCACTGATATTATCATAAACTGATAAATTCAACAAAAAATAAGTATCATCAGGTCTGCACCAGACACTAATTATGTTCATGTTAAAGGTACCAGGGTTGGTACTGAGGCAACAGATAATATTTTTTCCTGAAAAGAGGACAAAAATGAGGGGGCAGGGAAAAGTGACTGCTCTTCACAAAGTCCTCCCGGATCATGCCAGAACTAGGGACTTACACGCATTCAGTCCCACAGTGAAACAATGAACAGTCCCACGTTTCCCCCTACTGTAGGTAACTAGATATTGTTAGGGCATATTTGAGATCTTGAGATGCTTCACAGTTGCACATAATTATTCATGTGAATTGAATAATAAAATGAATGAGAAGAAAAAAATGAAAAATATATCATTGTTATATTATTCAAATATCGTTCAGCAGAGCAGAGAATTGTCTCTATCCTGGCTCTCATTCAAAAATGTGCCTGCCAGCACCTCTAAAGCTCAGTAATTAACACAATATATCTCATTGTTTTTTTTAGTCTGAGCAAATGTACAGAGTTAGGTTTTGGGGTTATTTTTTGAACAGTGAGCAGATGTGCAGCCTCTCTGGCTATAACACTGGAGCTTGGGATGTAGCACAAAGTTCTTCACGCAAACTGTCTCTTTTATATTTATGTTTATGTCCAATTTAAACAATATGACATATTAATTATTCAGATTCATAGACACATTTTTTTTAACTTTGGACAGAGCCCAACCAGCTGTTTCTCCTCCAGGTCTTATGGTAACTGAAAGACCAATCAAATATCAAAGTCCATGGACTTTGTGACGGGCCTTCCCTCTTCTGAAGGCTATACTGTCATCCTGACCATTGTGGACCGCTTCAGTAAAATGGCCCACTTCATGCCTCTGCCCAAGCTCCCTTCAGCCAAGAGAACTGCTCAGTTGGTCCTGCTCCACATATTCCATCTTCATGGCCTCCCTGTCGATGTGGTGTCGGACCGTGGGCCTCAATTTGCCTCCGTTTTTTGGAGAGAGTTCTGCAGTCTCCTGGGTGCCACCGCCATCTATATGCCCACAACTCCCTCATCTGCTCTGCCACCGGCCTCTCTCCTTTCCAATGTGCCTACGGCTATCAACCACCGTTGTTCCCCACCCAGGAGAAGGAGGTTTCCTGCCTGTCTGTCCAGGCCTTCATCCGCCGCTGCCGCAGAACCTGGCTCCAGGCCCGTTCCATCCTCCTTCGGTCTGTGGACCCCTGCACCTACTTACCAAGTGGGTCAGCGAGTGTGGCTCTCCACCCGAGACCTGCCCCTCCACGTGGAATCCAGGAAGATGGCAACCAAACACATTGGACCCTTCACAATACAGAAGGTCATCAACCCCGTTGCAGTACGTTGAAGCTCCCGCGCTCTATGTGCGTCCATCCAACCTTCCATGTCTCCAAGGTGAAGCCGGTCCATGACAGTCCCTTGGTCCCTGCAGCACCGCCACCATCTCCTCCAGGCATTGTTGACGGGGGTCCAGTCTACACAGCGCCTGATGCACTCCCGCCGGTGGGGGAGAGGCCTTCAGTACTTGGTGGACTGGGAGGGGTATGGCCCAGAGGAGAGATCCTGGGTTCCTGCTCGTTTCCAACCTCATTGCTGATTTTCATCGGTGTCATCCTGACCAGCCAGCTAAGATGCCTGCCCGTCGGGGAGCCCATGCTTTGCCTCCACCAGACCGGTCTCTAGGGGACCGTTCCTTGGGGGAAGCTACAGATGATGGAGGCTGTTTCATTTCTTTTACAAATGGCCACATGGTGAAGCTGAACTTCACCAAATTTCATTTAAACCTGTTAAGCAGTGTATGAGAGCTACCTAACAAATAGCTCCTAATACACAATTCTAACATAAATGACAAACTGAACATATTCATCTTGTGAATTGTGTGAGTGTAACCCCTACAACACATTTTCAAGAATAAGGAACACAGTGGACTAGTTCATGTGGTCCCAAAATTTTATTGACTCCAACTGCACTGATAGCTGACATGGTTGAAGGAATGATGGTATGCATTTACAGAATTGAGATGTTTTTCCCACTCGTTGTTAACATCATGATAGACAGTATGACAGAGAAAAGATAAACTGTTTTCAGTTTAAGTCAGGAACACACAGTGTGACTGCTGAGACGAATTTGACTTGGGTGTGATGGCTGATGAGAAGATGAGAGTTGGAGCCAGTCTGTCGCAGTCTGGGTCAGTTAGTGTTGACGAGCAGCAGATAAAATCATATGTGTGTGATATGTAAAGATTCTAATCTGTAGTCTTCGGATCCAGCCGCTGCCAGTCATTCTCATAAAGAGTTTTTAAAACATATTCGGTATTTGTTACTGATGACGTCACTTATGTGTCACCTGAGGGAGTCAAGCCATATTCTGCAGTGTACTGGTACACATATATAAATATTGTGTCCCCTGAAACCCATAACTGATCAGAGCAGTGTTGGCAGTTATTTTAATGGAAAGTGGCTAAAGCATCACATGTGAATTTGCATATCTGTCAAACTACACTTAACTTTATCTTCAATTTTTATTATTTTTCAAGCCACTATCATTTCATCAACATGCATTTAAATCTACCTCTAATTTCAAACACGTCAAGTTAAATCATTTAGAGCCAAAACAAAGTGGTTCCCCAAACAATGAGGATCACTGATGGGTCGTTTGGTACGCACATTCACAGCTCAAAAGAAAGTCAGGTTTTTCCCCTTTGCAGACAGATATGAGAAGATCTAATTGACATCACAAAAGATCTTAAAATCAAACACTCAAGACAGTGTATGCATAATTCTTTCATATTCCTGAACCCAAAGAAGTTTTAAAATAAAATAAAGTGAAAGAAGCATAGAAAGACCTTCCACCACAGTCTGCCACATTGGGCGAAGCCTCAGATTAAACTATTATGAATATCTGGTTAATCAAAATATCAAAAGACGCCAAAGTCGAGGTTCCTCAAATTTTCCTTTGGACAAAGCAGGGGGCAAGAAGACAAGAAAAGAGGCATCAAAGTCTCTTTCTATCTTGTCAGTCTCCCTCTGCCTCCCCACTTCCTTTGCATTTTCAGTCGGTCTCACTGATATCAACATCAATGATGCCAGTCCCTCTGGGGTTGAATTGCCTGTCAAAACACACAAAGAGGAAGAAAAACACAATATACACATAAGTCAGGGACACACAGATATGAGGACACACACGGAAAACACCAAATAAAAAAATGAATGAGGGTGAAAGTCACATTTTCATTGTCTTTTCAAGTCATTATATCAAATTAAATGCAGAGGGGTGAACATTGAGGACACATTAGAATAATAAAATATGTTCATTACAATATCATCACAAAGTAAGCTTCATGCAAGATCATTTCTTATTCTTCTCCTAAATCTCTTGTTTCTTTCAGGTACACTTGTACGTGAATCAACAGATTCACAGACGTGTCCTAAATCGCTTGTTTCAGCCGGATGAATCTCACCCATGACATGTGTTTCTGACATTTCATCAACGTGATCACCGCCTCTAAAATTGCCATGTAAGGCTGTGTGTTCCACTTTGACATGATTAATTCACTAAAATGTTACCAAACAGTAAACAACTACCGCTCACATAAAAATCATCACATCGAAAAAACCTGTCAGTAAATTAGCAAACTTTAAAAATTAAATTAAAAAAAAATTAGCAAGGTTTTGTTTTCGTTATGCATTTTATTTTAGTTAATTTTGGCATCACAATTAAACTCCAAATTCATTCTGACAAAGGCCTCATGATTTCAGGTCAAATCAGTGTTTTTTGCCCCATGGAGTAAGTAAGAAGGAGAAAATGGGTGAATGTTACAAAGTCTCTTAAATTACTCATATGAGCTATTAAAGAACAAATCTATTTGTACGAATGCTTCTTGCTTGAGGCCCAATGTCTCATAAACCACACTGGACACTTCAAATCAATGAGATAATGGTGTCAACATATTAGAAGGTGACATTTTCCATTAAGGCCTCAAAAAAACTGATCTATTTTGGCATGTGTGACAGAGAAAGTTTGTTACCCACTTGTATTGTATTTTGGCCAAGTCAAGCATCTTCCTGGAAGCGACTGTCATCTTGTCGTCATGATACTTATCAGAAAGATAGACCACCTTCTCGATACCTGGACAAAGAGAGGGAGGGATTATGAAGGGATGCAGAGGGTAGGTAGAAGTGCAAAATAAAGACTGTTATTATTGTCTTCTTGGGGAAGTGTATGACGAATGAAAGCAGGACGAGAGAGGACAAAGGACAGAGGAGAGATGAAATGAGGACATCATATTCAGTTGACATAAGCAGTTAAATTATATTGTGACAAAAAAGCTGATTTAAAGCTTCTTATTTTTACAACTTACAGCGTACAGCTGCAATGACCTCATTCACGCTGGTCTTTTGTGGACACTTTCAGTCAACATTTTTCATTTCAGTCCTCTGACCTTGAGCCAAAATTCATTGTTTGTCCGTGCAAATTTTCCTGACGAAGGTTTGAGGACCTAAATATTGTGTTAAAAAAGTGAGTTCAAGTGATGGACAGTGTGCAGAATTCTTGATTTTCTTTCATACAAATGCTAAAATTCTTGAAAAAGCTCTCACTCGTCATCTGGAGAAGATTCTACCATTTATTATTTCACCTAATCAAAAGGGTTTCATTCAGAACAGACACTCTGTCTTTAACATTAGATATTAAAGAAATAGTGGACTACGAACTGTGAACTGTGAAATAATATAATCTATAGTCCATCTTCATCTGATACCTCAGAGATAATTGTCTTGCATGATGTAGAAAAGGTGTTTGACTTGGTGAAATGGGATTTTCTTTTTTAAACCCTCCAAACCTTCTTTTTGATGTGGCAATTTAGCCATTAGTTATTGCTCTGAAGGAAAATGTTTGCATCAGAGGAATTCACCACTGGGGCCTAGACCATAAGGTGTCACTTTATGCAGATGATGTGTTGTTATGTATCTGTCCCCTTATTACATCTTCCAAAACTTGACTTTGGGTTTGGTAAAATATGAAGCTACAAAATTAATCCTCAAAAAAGTGAACTAATGCCAATCAAAGATATGACAAAAGGACTCCCTACTTCAGCCCCCTTTAAAATGAGTCTGAAAAGCTTTAATACTTAAGATCTGGATCTCTAGTAGCCAAAAGATAAAGACAGTTTATTGGATATATTTCCTTAATTCATTTTAATTATTTAAACAGCCAGACTTAATACTTTATTTGGAACAAGAAACATCCTTGGGTTAAACAAAGTATACTATAGAGACCCTATGAAATGGGCGGCATGACACTTCCAAACTTCCTGTATTATTATTGAACTGCTCACTTAGAGCATTGTTAAATACAAAACATGCCCCTTGTCACTGCTCCTTCATGGTCAACTACAGTACAGCGAAACTACCACTGAATCAGTTTCACTGTTGTCATTATTATGATAGACACTACATGTTTGCTTCATCAGCTGTGGCCTGTGATAAGGCCTTTGGTACATGGTCAAAATGTAGGATCACCTCAAATCAAAAACAAGCCATTTAACAGGGAGAAATGGAAGAAACCTTAAGCAACAGGTGTCTTGTGTACAGAATAGACTAAAATCAGGATGACAAAATTATAGATAGTTTATTTTGACAAATTTGCTTCAGTTGAGCAGCTGGTAAAAAATGTCATATTCCTAGAACGCACATGAAGTATATACAGTACTTCTAAGGAATTGTATGACATATAACTCCTTCCCTTTCTGTCCTTCCTCATCCCCTTTAGACTCAAATGTAAAGCAGAGGACAATCCATAAGTAGAACCTACTTACTGCCCTGAGAGTGTGTGTGTGTGTGTGTGTGTGTGTTGTCAGTACCCACCTCCCTGGATGATGAGCTTGGTACACTCGTTGCAGGGGAACAGAGTCACATAGATGGTGCAGCCCCTCACATCAGCACTGGTCTTGTTCATAAATGCGTTCAGCTCTGCATGGCACACTGTGGGATAGAGCCGAGTCAATACAAGACATCACCTTCAGTGCTGTCATGGCAATCTGGATCACATGTGTGTGCGTTTGTGCGTCAAACTCAGGCTTTTGTACATGACCGGTGTGATGTATTTGTTACTGCTGAATCAGGATAACGGGTTTGACCTGAAGTAATAGTATGTATAGTATAGTATGTTCACTGATAAGTAAAAAGAAGTGTTAAATGTAAAAATATTTTTAATTAGAAATATTTGTTTAATCTTGAAATATTATTTTCCATAAAATTACAACTTTATTCCTGTAATATTCAGATTTTTTTTCATAGAGTGATTTTGAAAAAAAACTAATTAAATTAAATTATTGATCAAAATTACAATTACATTTTTCTTAAAATATTTCAGTTTTTTTCTCAAAATCTAATTTTTTCCTTAAAAATGGCCATAATACTTTGTCTGCTGGACAAATTGAAATGAGGCATGAAATGTCACAGCACATTCTTGCTCTCCAAAGGATGAACCCTTTTAGGTCACTATCAGGGTTTTGATCTTTATGTGTTGTCTTTAGGAATCAGTTATTATGCAGAAATATTTTGTGAAGAAACTGAGAATATTTTGTGAAGAAACTGAAGAAATTTCTTCCCTTACATGTGTATGTGAGGGTCTGACTATGTTTCAAGTAAATGACTCTAAAGCCTGATCTGAAGCATCTTATTAATAAAGATGGAGATTCATTATTTACCCTCTATCTCACTCTGCAGGTGAAACAGTGGTATTGCCTTTGAGTTATAGCTCTGAGACAATGAACAGTACTCAGCACTGACGTATGAACAACTTTTAATTTACAGCCTTTGCTGACACTTTTTTTTTGTCATTATTATCATTCTTGTTTGATATTTAATGCTTTTAATGTGAGGCACCTTGTAAGTTTTGTTCTGAAAAGTGCTATATAAATAAACCTTGATTTACTTACATCTATAATTTTATTGTCTTTAACAATGACAATAAAGCTGATTCTGATTAATCACACACATTTCCTTTGAATTAATAAAACCCAACACTTTGATTGCAGATAAAAATAAAACCAGTATTATTTCAGACTATCCAAAATAACTGTAATCAGGCCCAGAACAAGAGTCTGAGTAGAGATAGAGCTGGTTTGCTTTCAGAGACCTGCTGCTGATTATTCTGATCTGTGTATAAAAATAATTAAAAAAAACAATGTGTGTATTTAAGAATTAAAAACTAAGGAGTGTGTATTCTAACCATAAGGGTACTTAGTCTTCAGTTTGTCTCCTTCTCGTGCCCATGGTAGCTTGTCATCGCAGCCATTGGGCATTGTATTGTGACCAGTACTGACTATCTTATTCTCCTGGTTCACGATACAGGCCCCCACCTGAAACATAGAGAGATATTACACTGTTTAGTCCATTTTGTCTTCATATGATCAAAGATGATACATAACAGTCCTTTAATTTCAGTATGATTAAACACACTCTCAACCTCTTTGTGTGTGGATCTCTGTGAGAGTGCTCAGCTTTGTTCATTTCTAAATGTGTTTGAGTTTGGCTTTCTGTAGAAACATTCACCTACTCAATAAGGTCTATTTTAAGAGCTTCTCCCCTTCCCACTCCCCCAATGATCAGACTTATCATCCCAAAGTTTGTTCTCTGTGATTTAACTTTAACTTTGGATGCTTTAGAACCTCAAGGAAACTATACGTTAAAATTATTGTACAAAGGTTCTCTCATTCGAAACACTGAAAATTTAAAAAAATTCACTTACATATGATATAAATGTCCAACAGAATCCATATATACATAATGGATATATATGTGGTTGATTGTGTTGAGTTCTAATACCCGCCTGTGTCTCCTAAATCACAAATGTCTCACAAATTCAAAATGAATAACAGGGGAATTGCTAATTAATTGGGGGAAAAAAGAGGGCTGTACCCAAATCATAATTTTGTCGACTCAGACACATCTTTCAGATGAGTAGGTTGAGCTGTGCTTCCCAAAAATTATTTAATTGTGGAGTGGTGTAAACCAACTCATCAGGATTCATGGGGGAGCTCAGAACTTTATTAATATCTTTACATGTGTTATTCAATATATACTCTCCTTTTTTAAATTACACAACGAAAAGTAAAACTGGATTAATCTACAATTTCTACACTATACAGTTAATGTTATCCCTTTATTTAAGTATAAAGCATAGTATATTCCCCTGTCCCTCCTTTTGTGTTCATCGTCTGACCAAACAGGGCAAACAGGTATGAATGTTCCCCTCTTGTCTCTTAATCAGCAGTCAGGTTTCCATCTGAATGTGGTGCAAATTTGAACAGAATTTCTAGAAAATCAGCATAAGAAAGTAAGACTTAGGCCTACCTATATTGAAAACGTGATGGAAATGAGGTTTTGTTGTATGGGCAAAAGTTGTGTAAACGTAAGGTTAAACATGGGTTTACTGTGTTCTTATTGAATTGTTGCCTGTCACCTTGTCTGCATATGTTTGGTGAGTGTTTGCTTGATATTCTAGTGTCATTGGGATTGTGCTCAACTATGAGTCTCTGAAGCTGTATGCTAACGGTAGCCATGCTAACCGCTAGTTCACCATCTCTGTTTTTTGTGTCGAACTGATTTATTCCTTCTCACACACTCACATCATTAACAGAAATATGACATTTCTGTTTGTTTCACGTAGTAATTTGGTGAACATTACTCCACTTGTGTTGGTCTGTCGCTACTGTCACATCTCCATGTAGGCTATGTCATGATTCATTCACCTAGTCTGTTTTCATTACACTTCCCTTTGCATTTTGATTTTATTGATACAGCTATTTTTCCACTTTAGCCAAGTGATATCTTAACTTTTTAAACACTTTTTGGTATTTCAGTCACACTCTTTTGTTTTTGTTATGCACATGACTGAAATGCACTCAGTGTATTCATTGCTAATGCCTGTAGCTCAATTTCCGAGTTGGAACTTGGGAGGATATATGGCTACGTTATTTTGCCCTGTTGTCCTCCCAAGAGAAATGGTTGTAATGTCAGGCACCCAAAAACAACTTGTAGTTCCATGGCACAATTCAGATGACATATATGTAAGTTGAGAAATCATTTCTTAACCCTGTGGTTAATACTGTAGCCATGACAACGAAGGTAACTTAACTTTAAGGAAGTAGTAACTCTAACCCACACCACATGTTTCTCTAACCTTAACAAAGTGATCATTTTAATGCAAACTATGATCTTTCTTTGGTTTTTGTGCCTAATCCTAACTAGACTTTAACCATAGCCTTGTCACATCACAACACATCATTATTTTTTAACAGTGATTTGTACAAATGATGTTTTCCAATTACTGCCAATTACTGCCAATAAAAGCTGGCTGATCAGTTCTATCAGTCATTCATGTAACAAATTTCCTGGAAAAATTCCTTTCAAGTTTTTGGAGAGTCAAGGTGTCAACTTTTAGAGTAATTTTAATCACATTTTACTCGAGATTGGCTAATATATGTGAACACACACCTTTGTGCTTGGGTCTTTGCTCCTCTTAGCTGTCAGGGCAGCTACAGCCATGAAGTAGTCAGAACAGTCCAGGATTTCTGCGCTGCCATAGAAAAAAGAGACAAAGAGAGGATGTTAAGTTTTGTGATCTGGAGAAAATCAATCTCTTAAACCATTTTGACGTAAGAGGCTTTCCATTTACTGAAATCACAGCTAATTTCAGTGCAGTCATTCCCTCCCTTGTATTAGCTTATGTGAGGAGGAACATTTTGAGAAGATGCTAAAACATCATTACTTTAGATCTCTGGACAATGAAACTATATGTTGTAGGTGCAAATATATGAACTAAGACAATGAATTTAGGGCTACATATAGAGGTGCAAACAGAAAATAGAAAAAGAAATCAATCTAAAAAAGTGTAACTTAGTTGAATGATGGTCAAATGGCTGAGTTGCCAATTACTGGATTGTCATCAGTGAAATTTCTCAACAAACTAATTGATTAATTGATGTTTCAGCATCAACACCCACAATGGGCTTGCTTTTTTGTTCAAAAACAGAAAATGTGCTGAAAATGTCACATATACAAAGAAACACTTACTAGTGTCATTAATCTAACTTACGGTCAGTCAGACATGAGGGGACTGCGCAGAGTGAACACTTTTATTTATGGCTTAATAGCAAATGTAACTAACAGGATGAAAGAGTGATAAAAGGAACAGATTCTTTTAGAAAGACGCTTTAAATCTGAGAAATACAAGACTGAAATGAAGACAATGTAACCTCTTAATTTGTGCCTCTCATGTTGACTGTAATAATTATAATAAATAAGAGACACAAACTGAGGCTAGGGTGAAGGTATAATGAGTGCAATAGACAAAAAGTTAAGACTAGTTACCCATGTGAAGGACCAGACTGCAGCTGCTGACTGTTTCTTTCCATATCTTGTAGAATCAAGTCAAATCCCAGAGTGACTTGAAGTTTTTTCTGCTTTTTATTAGATGCTGCAATGCTGTGCTGTATGACAGTGTCAGCGGTTGTAGACAAATAGGACAAATCATATTTATACACAGTCTATTGGACACACACTACGTCATCATTAAGGTGTGGTAGCTGTAGCCATAGAGACCATATTTGCGTATCTTAACAATATGTTCCTGTGTGAAAGAGAATATCTGATTATTCTGAGACAGATCCTGCCGATGTCTGTTTGGGTATAATCACACATAGACTCGTCACCATCAGTCTGAGATGCTATTTGTGATCCTGCATGTTAACTGATAGGAAAGAGTTCCAGACTTCGATCCTTCACTGCCCACTATGTGAACGTCTCCTTCCAGTGGGGCAAGTGATATATGGGCTCAAATAAGGGTCTATAAGATTTTGAGTTTCCCAAATGGGAAAGTGGTCTCAGACTTTTGGACCCCACTGAACATGTGTGAGGATGTGTGCATGATTTCTTTCAGTTATGTCATTATGGAAGTGGAATTTATGACCTTCAAGTGACAATGCAGATTGGCATACTATGGTCCAATTTACAACATCCAACCAATCAACCAAACCATGTAAAAACCTAGCACATCATCTGACTCATTTACTCACAGAATAAACTACACCCTGTTTCTAAACTTCTAAAAAAAAAAGAAATGAAACTTTGATCCAGTTCTATTAGTCATTCAGAAGTTAGCAGTAGCTTCCTAGCTACCATGTGTGTTTATGTGACAGCTCAGACTCTCACTGATCTCAAAACTGACTAGAAACTTGTTATGTTACTTTCCTCCAGTATCTCCTTTTTCTTCTGGAAATGGAGATCCTCAATTCGAAAAAGGAAAACCTCCCAAAAAACCCATTTAATGGGGAGAAACATGTTATGGCCACTTTTGTTATGGCCATTTGAGCCAGGTTGTTTGTTAAAAAGTTTGTTTGTTGCCTCAGGTAGGAATTGGCACATGGCGTTGCACTTAGCTAGGCCAAAGGTGATAGACGAACCAATGTGGAGTTTGTCTGGCATCCAATTTTCACCACTGGTGCTTAGCTGCAAAAGTTGATACTTTCGACAATCTTTGTGAGCTGATTGTGTTTAAAAATGCTATTAATCAATGCTCAATACTTCTATAAAAATATATATAATGAGCAGAAACCCTCCAGCATGCTTAAAGCAGCTGAATTGGCAGATTTTTTGTTGACGCATAGGGTCGTTTTTCAGAGACGTGAATTTGGGGTGATTGGAGAATTGGTGAAGATAATTGTGGTAACTCCCGTGGTGGTGCAAAATTTTCACCTGGCTCTTTGCGTAAGCCTGCATTTACAGGGCGGCCTGAGGGTGCCAGAGTGTGTAGTTACTTCCATGGGGAGGGTCATTGGAAGGACAAGTGTCCGCTGTTGAAGTCAACAGCTATTCGTCATTCACCATTGCCTTCGTATGCTCCAGCTATGCTATGCTCTACAGTTTTGGAGTAGTGACCATTGTGTGTGGATTTAAGTAAAGGTTCTGATTCTGGCCTGATTCCCAAAACTGGCTCTGGTTTTGAGCTGTTCATCGCTGATGCTTCTGTGTACTTGGTTGGTAGTGAGGAGTGTGTACCGATTAAGTAGATGGGTGACACGGGTGTTAAACACCCATTTCTCAGAAACAGGGGATTTTGTATTGATGCAGGGTATGGAACTGCACCATAACATCATGCTGGATTCTGAGCTGGTACAGCGCATTGTTCCTGTCGAGATCTGAAAATGGCTGTGCACATAGGCACCTGAGCAATGGAGCAAGTGGAGCAAATGTGTCCCTATTATTTAATTAGGGGGAGCAAAGTTATGGTTTTGCTACCTCACTTTTTGTCTTTTTAAAAATAAACTTCATCATACAGTCCCTGCAATCAGGTGATTTTATTTAAGCAGCTTATATCAATGATCATTTTTCTATTTTCAGCAACTGACAAAAACAATAAAAAAATCTGATGTTTTCGGACCACCCTTTGAGTTGGTTCAGTCCAAACCGTTGTGAGAGAGACAGACAGACAAAGTGGAGTTTTTCCTCACAATGTCAAAGTGAATGTGAATTTACAAACAAATGTTCTGCGGTGGAAAGTAGCTTTTTCTGCAAAACGTCTGCAAAATACTCTGCTTTAGTTTCAGTTTTAGTCAGACTTTGGATGGAATTATTTCTAAACATGATGATGCATCACTCCATGTGATGATCTCTCATCCGGCTGCTCTGCACTATTATGAGTATTCTCTGATTCCTTCATACAGGGTAAATGAGAGCTAAAATGGCCCTTTTAAGTCTTGAGGAGCTAAAATTACCTTCTGAGTTGTGCATTAAAATAGTCCTTGATTTGAGATAATGTAGGTTAAAATAATCTGCCCAGTATTTGTATTTGTATCTGTATTTGTTGAGGCAGCAAAATTATTTGTATTTGTATTTTTATTCGAATAAAAGTGGAAAGAGGCTTAAAAATCCTGTTTTTGTTTTTATTACACTTTTAATTTTAGAAAATTAAAGTGTTACAACAAGTGATCATGAATAAACTACCTTACGAAGAAGGTCCCCACACCAGGTCTCAAACTGGAGTCTCCCAGATCATGGACGACTACACTGACTACTGAGCTAATACTTTATTCATCGCCTCATTGCAGACAGATCTCTACCTATTTATACACCCAAAACACAGAGACAGCACACCATGTTATGTGTAGGACGGAACCTCAAAGGCAATTATTGCTTTGGACTTTTCATTTATTGCCTATTTTTTACAAACTAACTTTGTGGAAAGGAGAAGGGGGACAACAGGTTATGGAGAGTCCCTTGGGAGCACTTCTCGTGTGTCAGTAGCTCAGCTTTATCTCTGGGGAACACCCCCAACTCCGGGAGTGATGTCCAAATTAGGAAATGTGCGTCATGTAGCAGGTGGCTGTGACTCCCCTGATTGAGACCTGCTGACAGACGTAACAGCGGAGCAGAGGAGAGAGACTGAGATAGCTATGTACCCGACCTGCGCACTAGTATTTGACATGGGGTTTTTTTCTTCCCGAAAACAATTAATTTTTAAAATGTTTGTATGAAACAAATATTTGTAAAAAAAAAAACACAATTTGTGCTTTGACAAATAACATATTTGTATCTGGGCACACTCCTACTATCAATTAGTCTTTTAAAATCCTGTAGTGGATGGCAATCTTAAAAGGCTTTTTTTCCCCCTTAAAAAGACGTGTTGGAAAAGCTGTTGATGGACAGACTACATCTGTGGTAACTATGGGGTCAAGATGGCAGGGCAGATATCAGGTCTAAAAGATGGAAGGGTTGCAAAAAAGGCCCTCTGAGGTATGCTGGACGCCAAGTATATGATATTGTCATAGTGGATGACAGCATAGAATTAGTATACATGATAGATGGTTGAAGAGTGACACTGTAGGTATGAGGGGAAGGTACTTGAACTTACAGTCCTTTGGTAGCCCCTCTCAGCAGTTCAGGCTTGGGCCTGCTTGAAATGCTCAGACATGTAGACTTTTACATGTCTCTCATGGATGTCCTCAAAAATTGTTGTCACAGTATCTGTAATGTAAAAAAGAAAAAAAAGGAATAATTTACTTGTAAAAAATGGCAACATAATCACAAAAAAGTAAAGAATTACCTTGTGACCTTTTCGGCCCTGGGACAGGAGTATTGCTTTGATTGCTTATAGCTTTAAAGAGAATTACAACAATTACAAACACAAGAGGTATATTGGTTTCTGTGAATGTTCAAATACACTTGACTAACGGTCAAGACGGAAACAGACTCTCAAAAGACTCTTCCATCAAGTGTCTTTTCACACTCGCATCACTTGTCTGTGTTCAGGAAACATAAAATAGAAGAACTGTGAGGGACTTTTACAAAAATATTTAAGTAAATCCCCATTTTACTCATGGTCACTCCTGTATTGGACTGGACCCTTTTATTTAAAAGCTTAGCATTTATAATTTAAGAAATAAAAGTGTGCCAGCGTTATTTTGAAGTTATTTATTTATTCATTCACTCATTTTGTTCAAGCTGTGAAGACAAGGTCCAGAGAGGGTTGTCACAGTACTTACTGGAAAAACTGAACGTGTAACGGCTTCGAGGGTCTTTTAGTACAACCAAATGCTGAACAAGACTTTTTTAGGTGACCAAAATGTTACAATTTCATGAACTGAAAACACACTGAAATAACAACAGCTACGGCTACACCTACTCTGTGAGTATGGGGTTACGCCATGATAACTTTACCAATGTTGTCGCCGTGGTAGTGACTTGTCAATCACAACGTAGCCACACCCTAAAGCATACCCTGCTTTATTGTCTATTTTACTCTAAATGGGACCTTAATTTACAAATGAACATAATGCTGTATTGAAGAAGACTTGAAAGTAGCAACTTATTATGAAACTGTTTACTGAGGTAATAAATCAAGTGAGAAGTAGGGTCATTTTCTCATAGACTTCCATACAAACGTTCTTCTTTTTGCAGCTAGTAGAGTCGCCCCCTGTATGGAGCTATTTCCCTATCTTTTTTCAAGAGCGTGGTATATCAATTTGAGAGCATAATTTATTGATTTCACGTTCAAATTTTGTAATTTGTCCCTCAAAACCCTGCCCTCGCACTCAAATAGCCTCTGCTTGCACTTAGATTTGCTCTGTTTCTGCTTTGTGTGCTTGGCTAACAGGCTAAGCTAACTGTGTCAGTGACTTTGCACTAGCAGCAGTCCGGATGGAGGAGCTGCTAACCAGCCTGAGGAAACTACAACTGTGGGTCCCAAAAGGAAGTAAAACCACAACTGTGGGTCCCTGTAACGCTTATCACTTCAATTTTTCATATAAAAAATGAAGTTCAAGCGAACATCTCGCCTTCTCGCACGGGCGTAACCATAGAAACGTTTATGATGAAGGTGACATCGTTTTCTCCTCCAGCACACCAACAGGCAGGCACTGTGCCATGCAGCTACTATAATACTGTATGCAGCTACTATAGTAAAAATCACGGGTGCTGGTGTATAAATGAACCGTCCTTTTATTCCAAAAGTCATAAATAAAGCAAGGGAAGTACATTTTATAAAGCTCTGGAGGGCCGGAGTGGATGAACCTAGTTAAAGAGTACCCACCCGTACGGGACGCTCTAAGAAGTAAAGCGAACAAGCTCGCAAGGAGGCAGGGATCGTTTCATTGGTCAACACTAAACCTGGCCTTCTATTGGTTGGGGGATTTTGACAAGGTTATTGCACAAAAAATCCAAGAGCAGAGGAGAACTCCGAGAGCAGAAGTTTCACGAGCGTGCAGAAGCAGCCTGAGTGCGAGGAGAAGAGCTGAGGCTTGAATGCAGGAAATCTGTGCAAGCAACGTTATATTTGAGTGCAAGCACACAATTTGAGCAGACACAGAGCAAATCTAAGCACAAGCAGAGGCTTTTTGAGTGCAAGGGCAGGGTTTTGAGGGACAAATTACAAAATTTGAACGTGAAATCAATAAATTATGCTCTCAAATTGATATACCACGCTCTTGAATAAAGATAGGGAAATAGCTCCATACCCCTGCTGGCAATTAGAAAGAATGCAGGTTTAAGGAACTTCCGCATTGGCTTCACTTTTCATACTGGGGGGAAGTAACATTAGTTTTTAGCGAATTTTACTATTCCTTGCATAAATCATAAAGCTTATCTATGTGTAAGTATATCACATCTACACGTTGAAGCACCATGGCAGAATTGGACAAGGCATAGTAACACATATAGGCCTACAGAGATAGACATTAATTAAAGATACTATGTTGTTAAAGCTTTGTAGTTGATGCAGTACAGTATATGATGCCTCAGGGACCTACCCACAAATCACTCATGCTGCAGTTGGCATCAGCATTATAATTATGCTCTTCCGCATCTCGGAGGATAAGAACTCAGACTACAAGAAGCGAGTTTCTGTGGAGCTCACACACTCTCTGTTCAAACACGACCCCGCTGCCTGGGAGATGGTGAGTGTCTGGCACCCTCCGCTGCAAGGACAAGACAACTGAACATTTAAAGTAGATTTTTAAACATTTCTGTATTACCTTCAACTCTCCGGGTTTACATCAAACTCATCTCAGCATTCTTAGATCGTGCTGATAGCAGTGATAAAGTACATTCTGTGAAGCACTTTGTTTTTAAGTAACAGTTTTTTTTATTATAAAATCATTCATGAAAATCACATGAATGAAAATCAACAAGCTTTCTATATTAAAGTACTGACTTTATTTTGACCTTTGGCCTCTTGTGACCTCTTTGCAGGCCCACAACAGTGTCCCCATGGATGGACCCTATCCAGATGGTGAGTAACTGTGGCTGAAATGTGCACATGCAGCACATTCCTCAGCACTGGGCCACCACAGGGAGCAAACCACAGCATTAATGTGCTGTAATCTGCTAGCAGGTTGTCTCCCCATTTGGTAGCAAAAGGAATTAGCTTTTCTAGTAAAAAGACTACATGGGTACTTACTAACCAGCTGACTTATCAAGTGACTCAGGTCTTCCTTACCTAGATTTTTTCATATCTCATGTCAAACTTGTCCTTTTTCCGTCTGTTTTGAGTGATTTGTTTTAGAGAGGCTTCATAGTTAGCTAGTGTTGGGCAGAACAGGTCATTTAACATTAACAAAAAATGGATTTCTGAGAAAATATTACTGGCTCATACTGTACATCCCATAGATGTGATGCAATCGAGTTCACATTTTAATTTAGTCTGTCTGTGAAGCAGCTGGGAGATGTCCACACTAAACCACAGAAAACAAAAGCCTGTGGCATTTTTAGTTTTTATTATATATTACACCTCATTTCATGCTAGATAAACCTATAACTCTCCTCATTCTGCTTTGTTCCTTATTATGTTTTTGGAGGTGAGTGTTTACTCTGCTAAAATATGCAGCTATGCTGTGAGGGAAGGAGCCAACTACTGACCTGCGTTGTTGTTCCTTTTATCTCTTTGGAGTCAATCTCTCCTTTCTGTCTTTTCATTAGTTCAGTGTTTGTGTCATACTTAAAGATGATGTCTTTGTGTCATTGATGTTCTTGTCAAAGTCTTGTATTTCAAGCTGCTCAGATATTTTTCTCACTGACTTTAGCTCTTATGTTTTTCTCTGCCCTGCAGAAATCTCTTTCCAGCTCCTCGTTTTCCTTCATCAAATAGTTTTTCCTGCAGCTCTTTCTTTGCACCATCAACAATTTTTTGGTGGATCAATCAATTTCTGACCCATTTTTCTGTTTTTGCAATTCTTTAGTTCGTCTCACACTTTTTTTTTTTTACCTAATCCAGCAAAGAGTTAATTCACTGCAGTAGTAAATACTGAGCCTAGTATGATGTTTTCCCTTTTTACATACTGAGAAATTAGATTTATCTGAGGCCTTGCACACAGTCAAAGGCCTTTTGTTAGACATGTTATTTAATAAATAGAAAAGAACTACAAGGGACATCATAGGGTATCACTTCCTTTTTTCACAATGGAAAAAAAAACAGAAAGAAGTTATCTCTTATCTTATCTTGTATCATCTTATCTTATCTCAACTATTATTTGCTTGATTGAAAATTTCAGTTTTGTGGCTTCATTAGCTGCTAAGATAACAATGAAACTCTACAGTGTGAGTGTCATCATAGATGTTATGCCCATGTTTTCCTTCTGTGTGGGCACTGAAATCGAACTGAGCCATCATTACATCCATTTGCATTTAAAT
Source organism: Thunnus thynnus (assembly GCF_963924715.1). NCBI lineage: Eukaryota > Metazoa > Chordata > Actinopteri > Scombriformes > Scombridae > Thunnus > Thunnus thynnus. The sequence continues at coordinate 8,280,191 of NC_089519.1, read as the reverse complement.
AGTGCATTTTAATTTGAGGAGAAAATGATGATAAGCTTTTGCATAGCAACTGTGTGGTTTTATTCAGTCATCATCATTGTTTCCATGTCCATATAGAAAATATATTAACACTTTAATTAAACATTTCAATGGCCAGTCAAAACACACACATCATGCAGACACAATACACTATAATAAAATGTGAGGACACTGAGGACAGAGAAGATTTGATATGACGTTATTATAAGATTATTGCTTGATTTCAGACTTCATCCCTTTGTTAGAGCCGCCCCTCGTTGTAGTGTGACTGTGAGTATAGAAAGCATGTGTCTCTACATTCAGTCTCTCTCTCTCTCATGTGTGTGATACATGCTATTGAGAAAATGTATTTTAAAAGTTAATAATTATTTGTGTGGGTGCAGAAGTCATGGGATGAAGTTGCAGTTGCTTATTGTGCATATCTGCTGTGTTTTTTAGGCATCTGTTCATTGATGCTTATTGTTATTGAGCTGCCTTTGCGCAGCCTTAAATACACTTGTTCAAATAGTGTATGAGATCATTCAATCATGATACAAGATCTTAAAACAACAGAATCCACCCTGACTGGACTCCAGTGGGAAAACTGATGACTCTGGTGGTTGTTGTATATGTCCTGCACCGTTTTAAGCCCAAAAATCACACCCACGCTGGCTGGGGGCAGAAGTACTGAAGTGGAGCTCCAGGTAGGTGGAAAGCTCATGTCTGCCTCCAACAAGCCTTAGATCACATTGTCAAACAAGTGCATGGACTGCATTATGTTCTCATCCTGGATGGAAAGAAGAAGAAGACAAAAGATTTTACTTAGAGATGAAATTTTAGTTTTCATTATAGTCCCATCATTTAAATATGTTTGAAATATTGCTGAGAGTATTCAATCCAAAAGACCTTTTGGCATGTCTCCAAAAACTCCTCGATGGTGACCACTCCGTCATTGTTCTTGTCCATTTTCTGGAAAAAATGAGACACACAGTCACAGATGTTTCATATGGTAACTTAAAGGATGCATCCAGGAGTATTAATCATTTTTTGCTCACCAAAACACACTGCATGTGTCTTTGAGGCCTAACAAACATGTTGAATGCATTTGCTTTCTCATAAAAAGTGTTTTGAAACCTTAAACATTGTAAAACATTGTAAACATGGTTTACAACCATGATTACTAAACTATGGGAAAGTTTCATGTGTCGCTCTTGTACATGTGTACAGGAGATCCAAACTAATCGCACTACTAGTGGTCAAAAACTCCACAGGTTACCTATAAGTTAAGACCAAACAACATGCAGTGATTAAGATCTGTTCTCTATCTACAGCACATGCATAGATGAACATCAGTCTTTTTCTGTCGCTGGTGCATGGGAACATTTGCTGGTTTGAATAAATGCTTTGACTCACTTTGAGTTTACTGTTGGGAGATGTGGAGTGTGTTGGTTTGATAATTTCTGTGTTTTACCTGGAAGAAGCTGTCAACATGATCCTTGGGAGCGTTATCCTTCATGCAAGGGTAAGTATACTTCCCCATCATGTCATAGATGGAGTGCATAATGTTTGTCATCTCCTGGACAGAGAGAAAGGAGGAAAAGAAATAAGAATAATACATAATACAGGACAGCTATAGCAGACCTTCTCCTAAACCACACAACTTCCCTACAAACACAAAGTGAGAAAAGAGAGGTAACAATGCAAGTACCTCTCTGGTGATGCAGCCATCTTTGTTGAGATCATACAGGTTAAAGGCCCAGTTGAGTTTATCAGTGATGGAGCCTCGCAAGATGATGGACAGGCTTATAACAAAGTCCTACATGTGGAAAAAAGAAAACTGAGGCATTAATGAGATAACGAGAGAGATTAAACACCTGAGGAGTGAGTCAAAAGGTGCAAGCAAGAGAAATAGGAAGGTAAAAGAGAGAAGAGAAAGATGTTCAGTGGGAAGATAAAGATTAATTTTCTTTAAATACAGTGAAATAAGGAAGTGAAATATTCTGTCTCATGAGAAGGCAAGATGCAAGACCACATGAATAATAAATTGACTCAGTTATAATAAGGTTTGTGTTTCAAATGAATAAAAATTAGTAATTTCAACATAGAATGATGTATTTGAAAAAGTGATAATAAAAAAGTAGTAAACTCTTCACAGTATATACAGCACTTTTCTGAACACAGTTACAACTTGCTGTACAATAAAGCAACAGAGTGAAATGATGGGAAAAAAAGAGGGGTTGGGGAGGACATCAGAGAAGAGTGAAGAGACGCGTGTCTTACCTCAAAGCTGACTGCTCCATTGTTGTGCGTGTCAAAGGCTTCAAACAGGAAATGTGCATACATATTTGAATCTGGAATAAAGAGAAAATAAAGGGATTATGCAAATATCATGTAAATGTATGATTTAACAATCACACATTAACAATCCAGTTAACTCATTTGTGTATAACTACTGATAAAAAAAGACATATGTCAGTCTGTAGAGGAAATAAAGGAGCAGCAAACCAGAATGTGATTTAGATACATCACACAGTTAAGTACATAAGTACAGTTAAGTGTGTGTTTAAAGCTTGTGGTTGTATATTGCCCTCTGTTAACCTGTGAAAACATGAGAAAATCATGTTTGCAAAGGTGTAGAAAAGATTTGTAGTGATATAAGAAACATTGAGAATGTTTAAATAAAATTTGTGCACAAATTATATCACCAGTGAGGTTACACAATGAACATATAACAGCTTTTGTGAGCATTTGACTAAAGATTCAAATCAGAACACCATACAAAACTCAAAGTTCCCACGCTGTGTGTGACAATGAAGTTACGCCGAACACATTTACATTTTGGATTTTCTAATAAGACATTGCAGTGTAAAGAGTTTATTTTCACAGTTTTACAATTTTATATTTTGGTATTGGAGAAATGCTGGTGGAATTTTGGTTAAATAAAGATGAAAACACAGGATGAAAAGAAAGAGTCTGACTGACCTCCCTGAGGGAAGAACTGGGAGTAGATGCCTTTAAAAGTCTCTTCATTCACAGCACCAGTGGGACACTCCTGTGGAAATCAAAATATTATCATGTCAAAAAAATACACGGATATACACGCATATGCTCACATCCACACGCATTATCATATGATAAAATAAATCCATACACACAGATCTATGGTGGTCAAACTCTGTACAATAATACTGTTCACGGTTATTCAAGAGTACCAGAATCAAACATTCACTGACATTTTTGAATCCCCGGTAGAGGATCTGCAGCTCTTTCTTGCTGAAGTTGGTTTGTTCTACGAGACGGTCGAGCCCCTCCGGTCTGTAACGCACTGTTGAGCGTTCACCCTCATCAACCTCACTTGCTGCATGTGGGCAGAGAAACCAAATAGTAACTACTTGAGATACGACAGTGTACATGAAACACTGTGCTGAGAGGAAAAGCAGAAAGTGGAGTAAATAGAGGCTAGACAAGAGCAAGATGATGTTTAACAGGATCTGTGTTTTATTATCATGCAGTTATTATAAATTTGTATAAGTGAAATCTGAGTGATGGAGGAGAGTGCATCAAGACACTTGCTTTGATTAATTGAAGGGTTGGAGCCGGAGCGACAGCAGGGCAGCAGTTTGAGGAACCGCTGCTTTATGGTCTTTTTATTGGGTTTGGATGGTGGATTACCTGGAAACAACCAATCACAGCACAGATTAGACACAGATAGACTGGCCTACATAGTGGACACCATGTAAAAACTAGAGCCAAACTACACTCAAATACTTTGAATCACTTGTCCGTGCAACTTAGTGCAAGAAAATGAGTTTGCTGACCTGGTTTTGAACCAGTGAACCATCAGATCAACCATCAGTGTGTTAAATCACACATGACTGAAGCTAAAAAATAGGGTAAGTTTAAAAAATATGATGATTATAAATAAATTTCTGCGACATAGGACTTTCATGTGATTAATTTTCCTGTGTTGGAGAATAAAACATTATATTTGTTTTTCTTCGAATGAGTTAACACCTTCGACAAAAAAAATCCCTTCATTTTCACTTCACTTATGGGTCTTAAAATCTTATTATTACACACTGTCTGGAAGTATATATATTCTCTATCATCTCATTCTGACTCTTTATTGAAGCTACAATGTAAAATATAGTAAAATATTCAGACCCAAACGCCATATTTTAGATGTGTTGCACATCCTTCTATATATATATTTTCCTAAAATTCAGCCTGACATGTTTGGTATCTTTGGAAACTCTAATCTTCACTAGAATTTAAAATAAAGTTATCTGGGTTTGAATAATGTTTGGCTGTATAGCATGAGTTTGTGATGACTGACCCACCAACAAGTCAGTGAGATTTAAGGGGTAAAGAAAAGTGTTTTAAAGGTCTCTGTCCAAAGCCTCTAAAGCTCACTAATTAATACCTTATACCTTATTTGTTTAATTTGTACAAAAACCAAACGTAAAAAGTTTGCCAGACTGCAGTTGCCATCAGGAAGTCCTGTAAAAGCATTCATAACATGGATTGAACAGGCGTTAATAAGTGAGCTTTAGAGATGCTGGTAGGTGGAATTTGTCAGTGTCAGGTTAGCTGTTTCCAGTCTTTATGCAATGCTAAGCTAAGCTAACTGTCTCCACATATGTACCATACAGGCATGAGAGTGACACTGACCTTATCTAATTCTCAGAAAGAAAGCCAATAAGCACTCCACAAAATAACAAACTATTCTTTTAAAGGTGCAGTGTGTAAGATTTAGTGGCTAATGGCGATGAGATTGCATATTGCCCCTCACCACCAGCCCCACTCCTTCTGAGTGTGTAGGAGAACCTACAGTGGCTGCAAAACCCGCGAAAAACAGGAAAAAGAGCCAGTGTTTTTCTTTTTTTGTCCATTCTGGCCTACTGTAGGAACATGGCAGTGCAACATGGCAGATTATACACTAATTAAAACATACTCATGAATATTATATTCCATTTCTGCCAAGTCCATTATCCTAGATGCCACTAAATTCTACACACTGCACCTTTAAGATGTAAAAGTAGGCTGATAGTGACAAGGACAGGAAATACGAGAAAGATTCACACACACGCACACACAGTAGTCGGCTCTTTGTGTAACAATAAAGAGAACAGACACCCACCATCACGGTCGGCTGGCCTTTACAGAAACCACAACACAACTTTGTCACTTGACCTTTTAGAGAAACATTCAGGATTCTCTGCTACAACCAGCCGCCTTTCTTTGTCTGCACGTCCAACACACAACCAGCAACAAACAACACATCACTCAGTCAATTCAGCAAACATACACCTGCATGTAGGTGATACCTAAATAAACAATAATATTCCACAGCAACACATGAGGAGTCTCAAACACTTTCACACTAAAGTATTCATCTAAGAGAATATTTAAACCTGTAACCTTCAACCACTAAATATCACACATTATGCATTAGATTTCATACTGGCATCGTATTGGTCAAATAAACAATATCTTATCATGCTACACTGAGCAGATTTGGTTGATAACTTTCCTGATAACTCTTTTCTCTAACTTGTCAGTTCCTGTTGACAGGTCGCCAGTCAGCCAGCAGCAGATGTGTCTGTCCATCTTCAACAGTCTCTCATATCTCCTTTTTCTCTGGTCCATGCTGAACGTGATTGAGGATTGTCTCTGGTTCTTCTGTGGAGCTCTAAGATGAGTTTTTTTCATCTTGATGGTGCATCTGTAGCAGTCAAATGTTTTCGTTCAAAGAGGGTTTCCACTCATTTTATTTTCTGATGCTGGGCTCCAATACTCCTTCACTGCCTTTTTCACTCTTTGAAACTAGATTACAGCTGTTCCTGATCTGATGGACCTCACCGTCTACATGAGCTTGACGTTGACCTCTCCTCTTTCCCATCACAGCTCAGCTGCCCCTCCTCCTCCAGCAGGAGCATCAAGGGGCTGCAGAAAAACCTCCTCATCTATTCTGCAGCTTTGCCTGCTCCTCAGTTCTCTTTGTGTTCTGTTTAAGGGTCTCTCTTGCTTTCAATTACTGAAGACATCTTGTTTTGTAGTCTCTCTTATCCAAAGCCAGACACACAACAAGCAAAGAACAAAGAGATAGATGTGAGGTGCTGGACAACAGCACCTACACTGACAATAAACTCACACAACCAACCACAGAGCAAACACAATAACAGTAAAAGTAAAATGATGTGGTGTAAATAATACAATTAATGATGGCTGAATTCCATTTAGCTGGTTCAGTTTCAGGGTCCTGGTATTGTGCATGTTGGTTCACTGTCACACTGTCATGACTTAATTAATGAAACAGAGGCATCGTTAATGTTATTAATAACATCTGTGCTTTTCCCACTATAATGAGTCACAATGTGCACTGTGAAAAAGGAACGTTAGCTCAAAAAGTGTAATATTTTGTCCAACATGCAGACAGTCGTGTGCCCTTCCTGCCAGCAGAGGCCAGTGTTGAACTAGATTAAACTCAACTGTAAAAGGCCTCCAACTCAGAGAAAAGACAATGAGCATCACTGCAGACAGGTGGAGAAACCTGTTGGATGTTTTTAAAGCAAAATCAATGACACACCTCCTCCTCTCCCACTGACACCTACAGAGGCAACCTGTAAAATATAACACATCTATCTGTGTGTAAGACACATTTGTCTTCTGTGTTTGATTTTCTGACAACACATGAAATCAATGGGAACCTCACTGTAACGGCAATAGAGAGATGGGTGGAGAAGCCAGCACTAAAACATCTCATATGTTTCTCACAACGTCTCTCCAATCCCGAATATTGTAATAAAAATAAAAAGTAAATAAATAAATAACGGTGTGATGATGTTCAATGAGTTTTACATTCCCCAGAAACTGTGAACACTTTGGTGAATTGTCCTCAGTTTTAGGATCAATCAATCAATTAATCAATCAATCAAGGAGCAGCAACAGCAACAAGTTGAAACATACAGTGAAAATGAACGACACCTGAGAAATATACAACAATAATCTCTGCAACACAGGGATTACTGTAAATGCTTTGCTCAAGGGAACCTAATAACTAACCGACAGTGTGCGTACAGCGTCTGTAAATGAACACAAATGATTAAAATAGTTTAGAGAATAAATCGATCGTTACTCTGCCTGCATCCCTCCAGATTTTATGTCCGTCTGTTCATTTATTCTTCATTTTATTTTCAACAGAAAGTGAAATTAACTCAACCTGCAGGAGTGATCGTACATGTGTGTGTCATTGTTACCTCGAGTGTGCTTATCATGAGGATATGTCAATCAAATTTTCACATGCAGCAGCTGCATGATCGTGGAAAAACAAACAAAGCTTTATAGAGCCACACACACACACACACACACACACACACACACACACACACACACAGAATGAGGATGACACATCTCAGCTTTTTGATGCAGGAGAATAAAACTCTATAATGATTTTTTTTTTATATAACTATTTTTCACACACAGAGAGAGATAAAATGAAAAAAGCCTCCCTGCTGATTTCTTTCTTTCTTCCTCCAAACCTGGCTGATATTTTTAAATGTGACAGAGTGCAGGACATTGATCACAGACAGTTTCGACATTACTGAGATGCTTTCTGAGGGCAGTAACAGCAATAGTCCAGCAATAACAGGATAGGAGGTTGTTCTTAGAGAGACAGCGCAGCCTCTAAAAGCCTGTGTCTTCTGGTGAAGGTGCTTTAAAAGTAGCATTTTAACAGTCCTGAGAAAAAAATGAACACTGAATATCTGCAGAGAATTGCTCTGGCTCAGCAGTTATTTCATTAGGTGCTGAGATTTCTAACTATCCAGCCTTTCCTCAGTTCTGGAGACCCTCTGGGTGACTTTGACCGTGTGAATCAATTTCACCATATGAAGCCCTCTGAGGCAGATCAATACACTCTGTTCCCTGCTGTTATTAACACATATAAAAGACTCTTTTGTCCGCCTTTTTATCCACTGGCACAAACAACTCAACCTGAAAGAGACTAAAAGAAATAAAGAAATTCACATGAGGTAACAGAAGGACAGCGAGGCACTAAAGAGGTTCTGAGGGTCAAGATGGAGGCCTCACATCTATATTTATATAACTTCATAAAGTTTTACTGTAGGACTTTGTTCTTCAACCCACTGTGAACACTGCAGATTTTGAAGAACATCATATGAATCAATTAATTTCAGTGCATTTTAATCAGTATATCAGGATATTTGTTTCCAACTCTCAAGTACAGTTAACTTTCGAAAGACACCAAACGCCACGTTCACATCATGTCGGAGTTATTGTAATTACGTTTTGTAAATAGCATCCACGTCAGCATCCAAGTCATCCAAGTTAAAGCTGAGAAGCTCTGATTTTCTGGAAGCTCCGATATGTCCGACTTGGCAATTAATAATGCAAACAAAAGCAAACAAATATGGACGCCTCACATCAGACAATGTTCGGTGTAATTAAACCTATATTTAATAGGGTAGATATGGTGTTATATCGGCAATGCACAGTATTTTAAAGCTCACACCACCAATTCTGTAATCATTAAAACAACAAGCGACTAGTATGACTACTGTTTCAGAAACATCTCTTCCTAAAAAAAAAAACCCCAGGAACCCATAACCATACAGACCACAACCTGAGTGTCCTCCTTGTCACTGGTGATGATGGACAAAGAAAACTTTCATTCAAAAACGTTCCTAAAGTTCCTGATTATGAGCAGAAAAAATGACATTTTGACATGAAAGCTCAAGTGTAAATATTAACATTAATGACGGCTGGATTCCATTTAGCTGCTTCAGTTTCACGGTGCTGGTATTGTGCGTTCTTACTGGGACACTTGAATAGAACAGAGCCATCGTTAACGTTATTAGTAACACCTGTGCTTTTCCTGCTATTACAAGTCAAAATGTCTGCTGTGAAAATAATTTGTAACAACTCTCAGAATTACACTTTACCTTCATTATCAGCCTAAATCAAAACACTCTTCTTCCCTCCTTGTGTGTGTGTCAGTGGCACCATTTTGTGTTTACTTTGGGAGGTCGTGGCTGTTTGAGGAGGGTCATGTAGTGCTAAATGAATGTTTGTAAGCTAATGTTGCCCGGGCAACAGCCTCTGTGCTTACCATAATCCCCAGAAGGACATGGATCAGATACAAACCACGGACACACACACACACACACAAACATATTTTAAAATTACACACTCATGTGTCCGCTCGTCAGTCTCGTAGATTCAGCTTTGATTATTTGTTACACAACATTGATCTTAACACAACATCCTTCATCAGTCCAGCGAATCAGATGATTTCTATTTGGCTCCTACAACATGAAAACTATTCCAGTCTGAGGGGTTTATGTTTTAAAATCAGCGTTTTAATGATGTTATATAAACAGCACATTTATGTTATCAACGTTGAGATTTTTATGGATTAGGAAAGAACGTACATCATGAAAAAAATATGTGTGTGTCGCCACCTTTCTTGTGCAAACACACACACACACACAAGCACGGGGAAAAAAAAGCAGGTTCGTTCCCTCATAAATACAGGTGCACTTGACATGTTTTTACAATGTATTCAAGTAAAGACTGCCACAACACTGAGGACAATATCAGTTTAAAAATAGATAAGAGATTCACGGCTGAATGACAAATGAGTTCCAAAATGTGTGTCATAAAAAAGATCAACTCGATGTTTTATGACATCATAGTTAACATGCAGCGTGCAGCACAGCAGCAGTCAGTCGGGCTCATTGTAACATGTGAAGTGTATTGTAGAAAGTGATGACTTGACAAAGATCTAGCATCTATAATGTATGAACGTAGAGGTAAACATCATGAGGTTTTCATCAGCTGCTACACATAAAGACCATTCTGTGTTTTTACATACAGCTGATACATTTTTAAATCTATTTTCACCAGAGACTTTTTCACTGTTGTTGTTTGTTTTTAACGTCACTGTTTGGTGTTTATTTCTCAGATACGGTGGAGATGAACAGGAAAGGCAGCGGTTACACACTTTTGTGCCTCAGGCCACTGATCACCACAACGCTGGTGCTTCACTCTTTAATAAAAAAGCTTGTTTGTGTCTCCTCTCTCTTCATGCACCTGCTCACTGTTTGGTTAACCTGCTGCTGAATGGATATCACACTGGCTATTGTGCCGGCGACAACTATCAGCCATTAAATAAATGTTATCTTTATACCATCAATCTGTCTGTAATTCCACTTCAAATTCAGTATTTGTCCTTCAAACCAACTTGGAACAGCGCTGTGCATCTCTTTGTGTGATATGAAAGGAGTTATTTTCATACATGTATTCAGTTATTTTTAAAGGAAAAGTCTATTTCGGGTGTGTGTGTGCGTGTGTGTGTGTGTGTGTACTGATCTCTACAGAGGCTTGTCTTTGCGAGCTCTCATGAGGAAAATGAAACACTGTAAAGTCTGACAAAGAGAAGAGTCTCACTGATCTAATTAGACTATAAACACACACACATACTGACAGGTATAATTTTAGATGACAACAGATGACAGAGACTCTTTTTTTCTTACATTTTGCTGTTCTGTTTTCTCTCCTTCAGGCTTCATCTGTGTGTTTATCTGAACTGTTTATAACAGCGGAGAATACTACTGATCCCTTCTTTATGACTTTGTAAACTACATTTAGGTTTTCATTCTATTTATGTATTTATTTATTTATTTATTTGGAGTGAGAAAATTCATCAATTCTTTATCACCGCGTATTTCAACAATTACATTTTCAGAGGTAATCCAGAGAACATCAGGAAAACAAACATGTCAACACAATATGACCAATATTGATAGTATGATATGTTATTCAGGTCAGGTAACCAACTCATTCTCATTGTTGACTGATGTGTTGATACACTTTACATATAATCAATCAATAGTTTTGTCCATGAAATGACAGAAAATAATGAAAAATGTACATCAGGAGTTTCCAGAGCCTGAGCTGATGTCTTCTGATTGCTTGTTTTGTTAGCCAATAGTTCACAATTCAATTTACAGAAACATAAAACTGAGAAAATAAGCAAATGTTCACATTTTAGAAACTGCAAACATAAAATGTTTGGATTATTTGGCTTGATAAATGTCTTTAATTGTCTGTTTTTAAAATTGTTACAGATTTTCTATCCATAGACTAATTTATAAATCAACTAATTATTTCAACATTAATATTATTACAAGAGACAGATGTGCTTTCAAACTAAATTTACATCTGTTAGACTACAGAACAGCACTGCTGCTGTTATTCAATCATCTCCTGCTTCACTTACAACTAATTTTAATATGTTTCAAACTTTCAGCCCTGATTAAAGCCATGTGGAGGAGTTGACTTTATCTCCAACAAACTACCAAGTTAACTCATATTGAAAACTATGTGTTTACTGCGATGTCCTTTACTTTGAACCATACACACATTTCACAAAGCTTTCTATATGTTGGAAACTTCCAAACCCAAAAACATTCAACACATGACCTGATGACGCATACTGATGACCTACAGTATATATCTGTAAAATCAGACCCCAATTCACGAAGTAAATATACAGTAAATAAGGCTGTAAAGTTTGGAGCTGCTGTAAGACTGTTTAGTGAGCACATTCTCACATACACACGCGCACACACACACGCACACGCACACGCGCACACACACTCACACACAAACACACACACACACACACACACACACACACACCGACTGGCTGAATGTTTAATGTGATATTACGTTTTTGTTTAATCTCTTCTTAGACATCCTGCTCTATAATATTTAATATAATATCACCGTTGCAGTACCTGGTGACAGAGGAAACAGGGTTAAAACCCCGCTGATGTTTTTCTGACTGGGCAAAGTCTAATTATCAAAGACCAAAAATGACATTGTACTTATTTAAAGGCTTAAGTCTATTCAGGACACACAATTTTCCATATTTTTGAAAAAAGATGAGAACATTTGACATGCTGAAAAGCTTCCACTTACCTGTAAGCGGATCGTAAGATCTGTCCAGCTCTCTGGAGTCAGACAAACTCTGGTCTTGACTCCTGGATTTCATGTTTTTAGTGCTTACCGGACCTGCGCGCCGAACCTGCAGGATCTGTGTGTGCGTCGGAGCCACAGATCATCTACGACTTCTGCGCTTTCATGTCACTTCTTGGCAAAAAAAACGAAATCAGCCTGTGAGGGCTTCAAACTGGAAAGAATATAACAGCAAGGAGGAGAAAGTCCGTGCAGAGCGCGTCTCTGTGCGTCCTTGCTCGCATCTATCCACTCTGACTGAGATCTCTCCTCCTCCCGCTCAGCATCAGCGCACACTCACATCCACAGTCCGCGCTTTACTGTCACTTTGAGAGGCTTCTGGGGATTTAAGATTCAAATGCAATTTACAGGTTTAATCTGATCACTTTACTTATTGTCCAAACATCCGAAAAATGGCAAATAATCTGCCTGTCAGCTGGAACATCTGCATCTATCCAAGCTGAGAGAGACAGAGAGAGAGGGGAGACTCAAACCATCACAGCTGAGGAGTGAGGAAGAGGAGTGATGAAGGAAGGGAGACAGACAGAGGGATGTGCTGATCTATGCGTCACTGATGGATGGTCTCACCTTGGCTCAGGACTTGAGCAGCATTGGCTCAGTAGACAAGTAGTAATACCTGCAGATCAATACTCTGTCAGCTCCACGTCCTTGAGCAGGTTGAGTAGACTTACAGATGACTCACTCACATTTAGAAATGCAAGCAGCAAGGTCGTGATCAGAAAGAAAAAAAAATCATTTGAATATTATATCCGTAAATACACATTATAAGCTGGATAGAGACAGAGGAGACCACAGAGTGATTCGTGGGATAAATTCAAGATTTCAGCAGCTTTGGTTCCCATCAGAAGCTTCTATTTTAAACACACTAATGAGCTTTTCTGGGATGTCATCAGGGTTTTAATTAAGAGTGTAACTGAGAAGCTTGTTTGTGTCTGAGCGGAGTACATTTTAAAATCAGTAATTTCACTTAAACTTTTTGTTATGTATGTCAAGTTCTTAGACAGACATGAATTACATGGTTGCCAACAATTAGGCTACACTGTTGGAGCACTATCAGGATGATAATCCATTAAAGTTTTACTCATAATGTCTGAGGAAGTGAAGAAAAGGTCATCGTTAAACCGGACAGGATTTGTTGGGTGTATTTACTAGGGATGTGCAGAGGGCCTAGTATTTGTATTTGTATCTGTATTTGTTGAGGCAGCAAAATTATTTGTATTTGTATTCAAATAAAAGTGGAAAGAGGTCTAAAAATACTGTTTCTTTTTATTATGCTTTTAATTTTAGAAAATTAAAGTGTCAGTTGCTCCAGGAGTGATGTCCAAATTAGGAAATGTGCTTCATGTAGCAGGTGGATGTGACTCCCCTCGTTGAGACCTGCTGATAGACGTAACAGCGGAGCAGAGAGAGACTGAGATAGAGATGTAACTGACCTGCATGCTGGTATTTGACTTTTCTTTTTTTTCTTCCTGAAAACAAATAATTTTTAAAATATTTGCAAGAAACAAATATTCATAAGAAACCCACTATTTGTGCTTTGCCGAATAACGTATTTGTATTCGGGCACACCCCTAGTATTTACACATGACCTCGCAGTCTGGATGCTACATTGGCCCCAAAGAGCTGGATCAAGATTTCCTTCTTCCTCAAATTCAAGATTTAGTTTGCAAAACGTCAAAGTCAGAAGAAGATGAAATAACTTGAATACTGGCAGCAATCCAGCTATCTAGTATTCTGCATGCTAGCAGCAAACCAAAGTGTCGGACTAATTAACAATTTTGATCCGTTGATGGCTGTAAATGAGAAGTTAAGGAAACACCAAAGTGATTACACTTCATCCTGAGGGGAACATAAATGCACGAACCTAATTTTATCACGATCCATCCAACACTTGTCCAGCTATTTCACTCAAAACCACACATGTCAACCTCATGGTGGCACTAGAGGAAAGTTATGGGATCACCAAAGTCATTAGGATCCACCCTCTGGGGGACATGAATGTCTGTTCCAAATGTCTGTGCCAATCCTTCATGTAAGCTACATATAGAGATATTTCACAGAAAAACTCAAATTCACCAGAATGTGTCCTCTTGGGAACTTGAATATCTGAACCAAATGTCATGATAATCCATCAAATAGTTGTTGAGATATTTCAGTCAAAGTGGTAGACAGTAGCTCATTTACTGTAGAGATTCAAAACTCACTGGATGCTACATTTCCCATAATGCAACTTGATAGTGTCTTTCATTAGACCCCACCTGCCTGGTGAACACCCAAAGCCAATGAAAACATCATAAAGCTGCTTTTACAGGCTGGTTGTATAAAACTGACTAAATATAGGGGGTATGTAAAATCAGTGTAGTGGCCCTTTAATGCCAGTTCAAAACCCAATACAAACCCTTTTTTGCTCTTTCAAGGAACAAATTACATTTGAGTAAAAGCAGAAGATCCCTTCAAAAAGCTTTACCACATAAGTGTTTCATGTGCTTACCTCTACAGTAAACCCTCAAACTGTCACATAGAAAAAAATGTAATTGGAGAAAAGAGAACTCTTTTTGCCAAGAAAAGCTAAATAAGGCTTGTTGGGTATAAACAGCGCAGTGGAGCTTCTTTAAAGACGGGTGAGGGATTATTGTGTCCCCTGTCAGAAGACTGATGAGGAGGAGAGAAAATATATCAGCTACTGGAGAAAGGAAAGGCAAGGGAGGCAAGGAAAAAATAAAAAATAAAAAATCAAAGACAGGGATAGTGGTGAAAATCTGTGACAGAGAGAAAGAAGACAGAGGGGATACAGTGGAGAGGTATTTGAATATATTATGTGCCCTGGGACAGTTAAATCTCACAGTATTGATGGTGTTTATCTCCCACAGGGGTTTACAGAGAAGTTGAGCGTGGCTGCAGGCTAGAAAGTAGAGCTGACAGATAACCAATAACGAGCTCTGATTGATGCCTGAAGTTATGCACGGTGTGGAGCGATGATACAGGTGACAAACACACACACACACACACACAGATAGATGGATACAGTAGAGGTAGCCTACACACAAACAGGTGAGTAGACAGTCCTGGCTGCTCGGTGCTTAAACGGATGATAAAAGAAATAAAAAATAGTTCCACGTGTCCTCAGGAGGTGTGTTTCTTCTTATCCTTGGAAAGAGGCACTTTGAGTTGATTTCAGTTTTTTCATATTTTCTGCAGACACAGATACAGCCGAGGACGCACAGATAAAGACACACAAAATGAAGGGGTGAAAGGAGGGAGGGGAGGAGGGAGGGGGGGGGGGGGGGGGGGGGGTTCAGCCGAGACAAAGTAGGCAATCTTCCCTCAAATGAATATTTGATGAGAAGGCTGATATGCTGAAACGTTATAAATACACAGCAGCGTTAATGGGTTGTCACAGTAAAAACACCCAGGCCTGGCTCAGTCTGAACGTCTAAGCTGTCATCAGCACACGCACACACACACACACACACACACACACACATGAACACGCCACAGATCATATCAGGGAGTTAATATACTGCCCAATGTACAATAAAGCCAACAAAATTAGAGGATTTGGACTAGATTCATGTCAGAGATTCACCGTATTAAAAAGACATCACACAAAGTGATCTCCAAAAATCATAAACAGTATTATTCCCAGACAGTTCATACAAAAGGATATTAGTGTTTTATGTAACAGAGTCGTTGCACTAACATGATGCCTGGATGTCCTTTTGAGGCTTATCAGTGTAATCGTCTTCAGCAGTCGGCCTCATGGTTTTAATTGTTTGAGAGAGAAATAGAGAAAAGGGGTTGTTATCATTAATGTTTATGGTCCAACTGCTGCTGCATTAAGGGAGCCGACAAGTAGCTCCACGTGTCGTAACCCATCAGCTACAAACGAATGAACGAGTACTTTTTAAAATTGTATTAAAGTCATGACTGCCGTCATGAGAAGAGGCTTTTTTGAGAATGGTTATTTTGTTGGTGCATTCTAGTGAGACTTGAGGAAGTGATCACACTTGACCTTCAAAATGGAAATGGTCATCTATTTCACATGATAGTTTTTACCTTTTTCAAGTGTCTTTATTATTAATGCCGAAAATACTCGCTAGAGGACTAAATCTGTATTACTCCGCACCTGAAAATAGTCCCTAACAAATGCACAGTTTGTTCTTGTTTAAGTAGCGTTCACTAATAACTACAGTGCCCAGCTGTTTTAGAAAATTAGTGAGACTTTCTTGAAATGATACAAATGAAAATTTGTATTCATGACCCATTTTTTAAAAGATTGATGTTTTCAGTAGGCAGAGAAATAGGAAAAATATCAAGGCGCAGAATAAGACATTTTTTGTTTTGATCTTTTCATGGGATTTGAAAATTATAAAATTATTTAAAAAAAAACCTGTCTTTAAATACTACTCAGAATAATTAATAATAATTTGTTAGTATGGTATAATTTCAGCATAAAAAATGATGAGCCTTTAGTTTTTTAAATGTTTTTCTCTCTACACTTTCAGAATTATAAATGCTGTTCTGTTATTCATAATCATTATTTTCTAAAACTACCATCATTTTCCCTTTTGTCCTCAAAAAGAGATTATCCACTGAGTAGATAATCCCAACTCAGAAAAACAAAAACAAACAAAACTAGAAAAGAGCACTCAGTAGTGCGCAGACCTCCGCCAGGTGTGTACAGTCAAGATGGCAGCGAAGATAAATAAAACAAGGATTCATCAAAGATCATATTGGGTATGGAATAAACCTGTAGATGTTTAAGATGAGACCAAACTTTTCTATAGATGTCAGTTTTTGAGCCACGTCAAAGGCCAAAATGTGGCCTGCAACAAACTAGGTAAACCTTGCTTCTAGCATAGCTGATTGCCAGAACTGCTTTATGCTATGTTATAACACATAGCATAAAATGGCGAGGACTGCTGAAAAGATGAAAGTCAAAGCTTTATGATAGGCTCATAAGGAATCTTGTCAACATTTATTTGAATTCACAACACAACCCGCTCTCAAAGTACTGAAATTTGGCACTGATTGGTTAAGAGGAACGAGGAGTCAGCAGTCAATGGTGGTATAAAATAGTTCTTTCAACAAATGTGAATCACCGCAACCACGAGAAGTCCTTGAGCATACAGTCATAAATGTGCACAAAAAATATTAAGCTGATGGGTCCAGTAGAATGTAAGATTAGCTGTTGACAGACACACACACACACACACACACACACACATACACACACACACACACACACAACCAAATGCAGGATCCCCTCCAGGTTTACACCTGACAGAGAAAAACACTAGATCAAATCTCTGCATACATACATATGACCAATTAAGCTTTAAAGGTTTTGGAGAAAGTTATTGCCAGGGGTGGATTTAGTGATTTGGGGGCACCAGGTAAACGCCATCTTGCTTTACTTTTCACCCTTTCTCTGGGAATGTTGGTATTGGCAGTGGTAGAGGAAATACTCGATACTTTTTTTTTGGAAGTAATACTATTCACTATTAATAGTAAAACTATTAATACCGCGCAGTAAAAGTGCATAGTTTAATGAATAATAATGCATCATATTTTAATTGTTATATTTTGTGAGTAAAATCTGAATCTGCAACGTAACCAGTAACATTTATCTGTCAGGTAAATGTAGTAGTACAATGTTTTCCTCTGAAGTAGAAGTACACAGTAAGTTAGTTTACAGTTGCATATTCTTTAAGTGGTTTTGGGGCCTTTTGTAAGTTATTTCGAGGCACAATGAGTTAGAATAGTAACATAATTCAATATTTATCATATAAATAATATATGTCATAATAAATCTATAGCTGTTTGGGGGCCTTTTAGTTGGGGGCCCCAGGCGGTTGCCTACCTGATGGTAAAGTCCACCCCTGGTTGTTAATTCAGATTAGATTTTAAAGCAAAGTTCTGTATGTTGACTCCTTAAAGAGAGATGAATGATGACATCTGTTAGTAGAAAAATGAAAACAAATCAAAAATAATGAGTGAATAGTTGATTTGATGTGAAACCAGATTCCTTCTCCGTCCAGCTGTATCGGCCGCAGTTTCTGTTTGTTTCTTCTGAATCCTCCTTTCTGACCTCTGCTTGCTTTTTTCCCTCCATTCCACGGATCAGGTTACTTTGAGCAACTTCAAACAAACAAGGGAGATATTTCCACTTGTGATAGTCGGTGTTGTTAGTGTGCACCTAATGTCGCAGACATCATTAGGAAATAGCTGGAGGACAAAGTTTATCAGAGATATTGATTCATTAGTTTCACAAAAGCAGGAGGCAAGGATGTAGATGGAGGAAGAGGACTGAGGAAGGACGAGGAGGAGTGGAACAGGTTAGCTTCTGTTTTCTCAGACTGATATCATCGGTATCGATGTGACATCGCATTGATAGTTTCCAGATCTCAGATAAATATTGAAATGATCAATTCCAACATTTAGTCGAGGTGCGTTTGCAGTAAGTCATGTACAGAATACTGAACCCCGCTGCAGCCACTGCTCAAAATACATATTGAATGTGTAAACATCACACAATAGTGTGTCTCAGTTCACACACACAGGTCATTACATCAGAACTGCTACTTGAGCAACTGTGTTATGTCTGTGTCCACTGTTTACTTTGCAATTATGTACAGATACATTTAAAATTGATCAGTTTATACAATCTGATGTTATTACCTATTAATTTCAGCATCTTCAAATGATCAAACATCTTTTCCTCAGCAGTTAAACCTTCAATCCTCCAGCCTTTACTTCTCCAGAGTTATATGGAAGTCTGTTAGTTTTTTAAATGTATATAAAGAGGATATTGTGACCACTAAATC
This sequence comes from Thunnus thynnus, assembly GCF_963924715.1. Taxonomy (NCBI): domain Eukaryota; kingdom Metazoa; phylum Chordata; class Actinopteri; order Scombriformes; family Scombridae; genus Thunnus; species Thunnus thynnus. The sequence goes on along the minus strand of NC_089519.1, from coordinate 8,261,304 downwards.
CCTCTGTTTTTATTAGCTGTTTGCATTCTGAGGCTTAAAGGATGGCAATGTTGGTTGGTGTTACTTCAAATAGTAAACTAAAAAAAACTGCTGTTTTGTCCAATGTCTAGTCCAGTATCAAGGTGCAGTATTATGATGTCAAATATACATCAAACAGGTATTTCTTTTTTTCCTGATGTTGAATAATTGTGAACTCAGGTTTGCTTTGTAAGTTGTTGATGTCAGCGTGGTTGAAATGTTGGCAGTACAATAAAATCATCGGAGCTCAGTATGCGGACTCATCTTCTCTGCAAACTTTTTGAACACCCAAACACTCAAATCAAGGAGTCCAAACCGCTTCACTTTTTACTCACCGAGTCATAACTCACAGTTCATACATGCTTGACAGGGAACAAGAGAAGAAACAATGCGAGACAAAAACATTTGTTATCAAAGACACTATCCATCCAATGGAAAGTCATCTTTCACTTTTCAGTCTGTGGCGATAAGTAATCAAGTCTCCCGCTGACATCTAATGTATCAGACTCGGAGGACAATGTTTGTGGGAGGTTAAAAACTCAAAACTATCAGATGTGAGCTTGCCATTATAATATAGTACTGTACTGTAACAGTGGAATAAATTATGTAAGACTATTTTTTATTAATGTTTCCTGACTAGTCAAGAGGAAGCACTAGTTGAGTAGTAGGACAGAAATAAAGTAACATACCGGCAGGGGTTAGAGATGAAAAAAAAAAAGAATCAGATCTGCTTCCCGTCAAAAAATCATTTTATAAGTTGAGAAGTGAGAAAAAGCAATAAGAAGTCCAAAAAGCTGGATGTATGGATTTTTTTTTTCATATAACTGACTTTACATGTGCTAGAGACACACCAGCATTAATCACTTTTAGGAATCATAAAGTTATGTTTAGTCATTATCTGAACATCTGTCCTCTATAAACTAACCGCTCACTTCAACACATTCAGATTAGTTTGATAAACTAATGGAGGAACTTGTGTGACGTACAGTAGTGAAGATTAGTCATGGCTTTGTTCAAAAAACAAAAATGTTTTAATCACTTCAGAGCATCTTCAACGTCATTTACTGGTCAAAATGTTCTATCCTTTAGCAAACATGGAAATACAAAATACTTGTAGAGAATGAACATTCACACAACAAGCATTCGGACACAAAGAAAAGAAAGAAAACAGTTCTGAATCGACTAGTTAGTTAATGCTCTTATCCGGTAAGATTCACCAAACTCAAAAAAGGCTCAGGGTCACCTTTACCAGTGTCGTTAGGAAGAACATAATGTTACACTCAAAGCCCAAACCATCTGAAATTCATTACCGAAGAGATAAATCATATACTGTGATCAGTTTGACAGCAGAAGCTACTTACAACATCACCAGTGGGAGAGAAGGTGGAGATGAACATTATGGGTTAAAAATACTTGTTTTTAAACATCTTAAATCCAAACTTTCATGTGTCAGTTAACAGTCCAGCCAATACTGCAGATTGCACACGAGGAACCAGTGCAATATGGGCACTTCCTTAAATCACACACACACGAATGAATGACCACAAAAGGGAGTCTGGAGAGTTTTAAGGTGCATCCAGCCTGTGAGTGTTTTTGTCTCTGTGGGAGAAGTTTCCATCGTCCGAGTTCACAGAAGACAGAGGAGGAGGAGGAGGAGGAGGAGGAGGAGGAGGAGGAGGAGGAGTCGAGACGAATCAACGATTGTACTGGTTTGGTGTTTGTGTTGTATGTGTGAAACTATGAGTCATACGAGTCCACATGCACAAAATATGTACTGTGTATGTCCAACAGGAGGGAGGAGAAGGCCGGGTGGATGTATGTGTGTGTGTGTGTGTGTGTGTCTCAGGAGATGGTGGAGAACTCTTTGAGCAGGACGTCCTGACTCAGTGTGTTCAGAGAGACATTCTTCCTCACATTCAGACTGATGGAGCGTACCTGTTGACAGACAGAGACATTTACAACCACAAAGACAGTTTATTCAAACACACACACACACACACACACACTGAAGGTCAAACCCATTCCAGTCGCTACACCCAGGTTCAGTCTGTCTGGGGACTCATCCGTCTCCATCATTTCCTCTCAGCTCTCTATTGTCTACTATTTAAAAAGGCATCAATGGCCAAAAATCCTCCAACAGAGAGTCTGTGCTGGTGTTGATTTATCACACTCCACTACCTTTAACTTGCAATTTTGTCGGATTTTATTTTGATCCTAAACTTTTTGTGCGCTCGTTTTTTTTTTTAAAACAAGGCATCATGAAATGTGTTTCACACAGCAGGGGAGAGCCGTGGCGAGCTGATCTGCTGTGGTCCTGTTCGCTGACCGCAGCCGAACCCTGACGACTGTGTTACTCAGCTCCTGTCTGCGCTGGAGACCAGAGAGAAAGCTTGTGTTCAGCTCTCAGTACTTTTGTAGCTTCTGTCTGAATCTCTGTGGTTTGAAGTTTAGTTTCTCTCCTGCGTCCCCGTTTGTACTTTCAGCTTTCTGCTTTCTTCTTTATTTTACCATTTCCTGATTGCTTTCAGCTGTACACAAGCCGTGTTAAGTTACCGCTGATGAAACCCCAACATTTCTTGCTTCATATGAAAAGTTTTTAAATGACAAAATAACTTTTATTGTAAAGAAATGATAGCAAAAGAAATGTGTTTATAACAGAGTTAGCAGAGCTTAATTAACAGCGCTATTCTTCAATTAAAAACAGGTCAACACAAGATCTGGAGATATGTGGAGCTCTATGTCCAGTGGATCAGTTAGAAATAATCCAGGGAGGATAGTTTAAGCAGAAACAGCCACAGTGATGATGAGGTTTGATGAAGAGCTGCAGAAGACCAGCTTCTTTCACCTTGCGGTGCTGTGGAAAAACACTCATGGTGTGCGAGCTCGACTGGAGTACTACCAGCATGGCTCAGTGTGACTACTCCAAAAACAATGGAGAAACCACCAGTAGTGAAGTTAAAGGTACCCTGTAGAGTTTCTGACCTTTAGTAGCGCTATGGAGCGATGTGTTTATGAGTGGGTCCCCATTATGTTTGAATTGCATATGCAGACAAGGACACACATTTGATTATTTATACTTCATTGTTTTTGGGGTTGTTTTTGTTTGTTTGTTTTAAATTCTGGAATTTTCAAGTGTTTGATTATTGGAGGAGAAATGTGAAATCAATAATTCAAAAGTCTAGATGAAAGTATCACTTGCAGTGAAAACATTGTAATTTTACAGGCCTTTTCTGTTGTTGTTGTTGTTTTTCTTTCAGCCAATTTCCGTTCTTTCTATTATCAGAAGCATTTTCTCACCAGCAAGAGGACTTTTAATTTAATGTTTAATACGAACCACAGTGGCCAGTGTCATGTTGCAACCACTCGCAGGTGTGTAGGGACATAATTTACCCAGTTGCTTCTTTTAAAAAAGTAGAGTACTTATCATTAGCTTTGACAGACCACGGACCACACACCCTCAACACCCACAATGCATTGCCCCCCCACCCCCCCTCTTCTCTTACCAGCTCCTTGAAGAAAGCTGCCTCTTTTGGCTGCTCTGAGTATCTCTCAAACTGGTCCAAACCATCCTGCAGTTTGAGGGTCAGTGTGTCGTAGTTGGACCGCACCACCTCCAACACCTGTCGGGGCAAAAGGTGAGGGGAAACAGAAACTGAACGGGTGTGTTGCATAAAACACAGAGTGGTAATGCATCATGCAGCAAACGCTTGAGTCGAACAGTCACTGAACTGTCAAATATTAATTAGTGTTTAATACTTTATTACAACATTTTATTCATGAGGGATCATGTGAAACAGTATAATCTGGTTCCCCTCAGAGTTATTTCCAGTCACTAACTGCTTACTAACTTATCTGGGATGTGATTGGTCATTTGGATAAAAGGGCAGAAAGGCATTTTATTTGCTTTCTTTCCCTTTTTTTGTTTTTTTTTAACCATAATCCTTTTTTGGCGGAATATACGGACTTCTTAGGAGTCTGTGTGTGTGCGTGTGTGTGTGTGTGTGTGTGTGTGTGCGTGTACCAGTGACATTCAGTGTGACTTGAAGACCTTCACAATGGACATTTTTCTATATAGGGGTTATTTTTGAAAGGACTCACGTCATCATTTTAAGGTCAGGGCACAACTGTAGTGTGTGTGATGTATAATACAGTGGGTGTGTGTGTGTGTCTGTGTGTGTGTGTGTTCTGGTAATAAATGCATTGACACACTTGCCTAAAGTAAAGTCCAGCTGAGATAAGAAGGAGGGCTGGAATCAGAGGTAATTATGCAGAGATTCTCCACACCTCCGCCCCTGCCATTCCCCCTTTCAGCCGTGAAATAGTCCCTAACCAGACCCTTTTCATTAATGCTCCCGCAACACTTTCCACACAGCATGAAACATTCACATCAGGATGCATGAGCCGCACTTCGTCATGCCTACCGGAGAAGCTCAATGACCATACAGACTCCTCTCATAAAACTCAGGCTTTTATCCATCCTATATCTTTGTTAGCTTAAACTACCATTAACTGTATGCACACATAACACGTACGTATTCTCCTTTAGCACTGGCGGTACATCTCCTGTACAGCTGAATCATCATTTTTAAAATTCATTAACAGAGTCAGGAACAGGAAAAACATTATTCTTCCTTTTATTTTCTTCTAATAAATCTACAGCTCTGCTCAGGGGGGAAGAAATGCTGTTGTTTTTATTTCTACCTCCGACGGTAGTCTGATAAAAAATTCTTTCCCCATCTCTCCCTCTCTCTCTCCCTCTCTCTCTCTCTCTCTCTCTCTCTCTGCTTCCTTCTCCCTCACAGTTATCCATCACCCTCCCCTTTCTGTGGAAATGTGGAGGTAAGGTTTGAACGGTAACCTCGGCTAATGTGTGTTGACGTTTTTTCCTTGCGGGGCAGGGAAATGGAAAAGGACAGAGGAGATGAAAGGAGGAGGGGCCGCGGCAAACAGGTTTGAAGCAAAAACAAGAAAATTGAGGAAAAGTAAATGGAGAATTAAGGAAAAGTCAAGTGAAAACAAGAGAACCGTTATGTGCTGCTTTAGCAAAGACGGGGTTGATGAGTGTTTGGTGCAGCGTTTCGCACACGCTTGACTCTGTTCGGAAACTTTCCGCATCACTAAGCAGATATGATTGTGTGCTCGCGGTTGTCATTGTGTTTATCTTGAAGTGCGGATACAAAATCAGCTTTGTGTACTGAAGTGTGTTTGACTGTAATATTGTGTTGTGTGTGTGTGAGAGAGACAGACGGGGCGGCACGTACAGCAGCTCATTGTAATGCCGTGTTGTTTCTGGAGGCCATCCATCTTCTCGTGTCACTGTAGGGAATGAAGACGCTCCGGGCGGATCGAGAGCAGGTAGTTGGCGTTTGTGTGAGTCAAAAGACAGAGCGGCGGACATGTAAGGTTTCACACTTCATTAAAACTAGAAATACCACCTCGGAGTTGTACGCCTCAGCCAACCAGTCGAGTTGCAGTTTACATCCATGTCTGTATTTTTACAGAAGAGGATTGATGGAGAGCTTTGTCACATGGTGTAACAATAATCACCTGAAGCTCAATATCAGCAAAACCAATGAGCTTGTGGTGGACTACAAGAGGAACAGGAGGCCTCCTGTCCTGATTGTCATCAAGGGAGAGGAAGTGATGATGGTGGACTCATATAAGTACCTTGGGGTCCAAATCAAAAATAAACTGGACTGGACTCTCAACACTTAAGCCCTCTCCAGCAAGGGACAGAGGATACAGTTCTTCCTGAGTAGACTCAGATCCCTCAGTGTGTCCAACAGGCTCCTGCAGATCTTCTATCAGTCTGTAGTAGCCGCGGTGATGTAGCATCATGGTTTAGAGGTCAGCAGTCTCAACAAGCTGTTAAGGAAGGCCAGCTAGGTGATCAGGTTGGAATTGGACAGTGTGGAGGCAGTGGGGAGGGCGGGGGGGGGGGGAGGACGAGGGACAAGATCAAAGCCACCTTGGATAACTCCTCTCACCCACTCTAGCAGTTATGGCAGATGGGCAGCTCATTCAGCTGTCGGATCAACTCACCCAGGTGTGAAACTGACACTGACTATGAGGATGTGTTTTGTGAGATCACAGTGACCTTGACCTTTGACCACCAAAATCTAATCACTTCATCCTTGAGTCCGAATGGATGTTTGTGCCAAATTTGAAGAAATTCCCTCAAGGTGTTCCTGAGATATGGACTCGAAAACATCATACCTCTGGCCACAGTTGTCACCGGTGTGGAGGTATAATCATCTATGCTTGCTTTCTCTACCTTGGCTCTGCCCTGTGATAGAGGTGTGAGTCAACAGCTGTGTGCAGGACACTGGACAGCTACTCTGGTTATATTAATGTTTGTCAGTGGGACCCAATCAATGGAAAAGGGCTGTTTTTTTTAATGAATTTACGTTTGTCTCTATCTTGAGTATCCATTTACTCTGAGCATTATTTTGTTCAGTCAGCGGGAAGATGTCTTTTGTTCGGTTGAAAAGCTCTTACCGTGCTTCACTCAATTCTCTCCTGCCTATTTGAGCTACATTTATAATCATAAAACGGATTGCTAGCATGAGAGCAGAACAAATGGAATTACTGTTATCAGTCATGTTACCAACCAGCTTATGCAGCATTCAACATTTTATAGTTCTGTATATTCTGTAACCATCAAATCTTTATAGAAAAATCAAGAGACATTACCCTAACACAAGAAATAAGCTGTTACATTACAGGAGTCCCGATGGAGGTTTTGCCCTTGATTTGAGTCATTTCATACAGACTACCTGCCGATACAAGTCTTAATCAGATATTCATATTTTCCTACATAATCTAGGCACAGTGGACTTAAGCTACAAAACAATTAGTAAAGCCAGTTTGTTTTAAATAAGATGTCTGACAGCTGAATAGCACAGCATTTAAAACATATAATCTGCATCCCAGCTTTTCTTAAATGGACCCCAATATCATTTTGTATTGTGTCCAACAGTGTTTTATATCTATATAAAGAGTGTCAGCATGAAAATATTGTATCAGAAGTTTTGAACAGGATGTAAACTTGCTAGCTGATACCGATCAATGCAAAGATTTGTTTTGGCACCGCTACTGATCTCGCAGAATGACACTAGACATCCATAATTCATATATCTCGTTAAATATTCAAATTGGAGATTTTATTTTTAGAATTCATTCTTCATTTGACATTACTAGTACTTCTAGTCACAAACTACTTAAAGACAAGTAAATGTAGGGTTTTTTTTCAGCTTTACTCTTCTTCCACAATGACTGGGTCTTCTTTAACTAATACTAAAAGACTGCCGGAAACTAGCAGTTATAAAAAGCTCATGACACCACAGCTAAATTCTGCCTTCCTTCTTTGTTGTGAATAAATCTAGCAGATAAAAGCAAGAGAGGTAATTGGGGAGTATAATGACTGAATCCATTACTCTCTTATCTGTATGTTAAAAAAGAGCTCTTCCGGCTGTATTTTCCTATCCTCGCCGTGCGCTGATTTGACATTAATGATAAAGTCTCAAATGGAGCTCACGGCGCTCGTATTGGTGAAATTCAGCCTCCTTCCAGGCTCAGGTTCTCACTGATGATGAGGAAATAACTCGTTTCAAAAGCGATTCAAACGTTTCCCAGTTGTTTAATGGCTCCGTGTGCACCCTGTGTTTATGTGTTTACAAGACAGTGGGACTCTTATTCGTCCCCTTTTCTACAAGGATGGCTGCGGATGTATGTAAGGAATTTATGAAAGTTGTTGGCTTTTCAGAGTCGACAAGTGACAATAACCAAAAACCTGTGTCACCATCTGTCATGTATAGTGTAAACTGTTTGGAGTCTGTATTTGTCCTCCCACCTGCCTGAACTGTGTGCTATGAATCAGCCATGATGAGCTCTAAGCTCTGTGGTGTGTGGTAATAACCGCTGCTCTAGGTGTCTCATCACAATAACCGATGTCTGAGTCATTCATCTCTGTCAACAGCTGTTGCTACTCACTACTACTAAAATGCAGTGAACCCCCCTCTCGAACAAGTCAGAGTGTTTTCAATTGTGTGCTAAAAAATTCATAGGGTTTGCTTTTGAAATAACAGAGCGGTGTTTTAGTGGAGTCCGGCCCAAATGGCTCTGAGATGTTCCTGAAGTTTTTAGTCAAAGTTGTAAAAGGTGGTTCAGTATGTGTTTACCTGTTCTTCAGACAGCTGGGAGATGTGGTTCACAGCAGCGTACGACTCGATCTTCGGGTTAAAATGGTTGATGATGGCCCTTGAAGACAAAAAAACACATTGCATTTCTGAAGTGATACAAGGTGGACATTTTCTGAAAAGTTAAACGATGTACACTATATTTGGTCAAAAGTATGTGGACACCTGAACATCTGATTCCAAATCAATCAGCATTACTCTGTTGCTCTAACAGCCTCAGCTCTTCTGGGAAGGCTTTCTGCAAGATTTTGGAACCTGGCCGCAGAGATTTGTTCAGCCACATGAGTATTAGTGAGGTCTGGCAGTGATGCCGAGTGATAAAACCTGCCTGTCTGCGTTCCAGTGATCCTAAAGGATGGGGCTCTGTGCAAGCCAGTCAAGTTCTTCTACAGCAAACTAGGAAAACCGTTTTCTTCATGTAGTTTGCTTTGTGCACAGAGGTCTTGTCATGTTGAAACAGGAAAAGGCCTTCCCCCCTGCTGCTGCTGCTGTTGGAAGCACACTCTTCTATGGCTCTTTTTCTCTCTGCTTCAGGATGCCGTCTACATTAAACTGGGGTTTTTCAAACCCAAAAACTTTTCCAAAACAAGTGTGGATGAATCTTAAAATACTGGCTTGGTAGTTTAGTGTGCACAGAGAAAATGAGCTTTTGCAAACCAATGATGAAGCCTTTCCAGTCAGCGGCAGCATATATGTGGCAGTGTCACCCTTTTGTCGCCTCTAATTTTCACAGCAAAACTGTTGTCATTAATTTGTATTTATGTTTAATTTGTCAGATTCATCATGACATCATGATGCACCGATGTGCAGAAGCTTGAGAGTGACTGGTTAGTTAAAAAAAATAGTATTTAACATCTGCAATCAAACTTTCTGTTGTCTGACAACAGAAACAAAAAAATATGTAAATGAGAAATTAAAAGGCTTTGTGTGGACAGTGTGCTGTAGCAGCAAGATTTACTTTAAATGGAGCCAAAACCATGAAAAACAGCCCCAGATCTAAAGTACACAAAGATGGTTGGACAGAAGTGTCAACATACTTTTGCCCCCCCCCCCCAAAAAAAAAGTTGTTCTTGTTTAGGTGCAAACTACTAATGTAATAATATTTAAGGTGTGCAGGTTTGAAGTCGAGACAGTTCATGAGCTGAGTTACAGACCGGCTGTTTAACACCACAACTCCTTTCTATTCATTCTTACTCAGTTCCATCTCAGTGCCTCCCTCATATTGTGTGAGCACACCAGGGAATTTCAGATGTACATTCAGAGGCAATCTTTTCCAGCATTAGCATTCGTTTTTATGAAATAAACTGCTTTATAGCCCAAATATAAGTTAATGCAATAAGAACAGCTGTGAGATGAAATGGCTTATTTTGTACTGGCTTAGAGAGCTTCATATATCAAATAAATTAGAGTGACAAAAAAGCAGAGAATTCTCCGCAGTGGTTAGTCTGCATTCTGTCATTTTACGTGTGGGAAGCCAGCGTACGGAGAAATGAACTGATGGGAGTAAAATGGAATTGGTTTGATTTCAACACAGTCTCCCCGGGTTCTTTATATCTCTCTGCCTTCATTTATTTATTCTTTCCAAAATTACTCTTTCAATCTGACTTCCCCGCCTTCCCCCTCGACCCTTATAACTGCCAATTTAAGCAGTGGAGTAGCTCCATCAAGAGCCCGGTCGAGTGGGTGAATCCTGGGGGAGAATCCCGCTCGTATGGGTGCTCCTTAGGGGCCTGCAAGCCAGGGTGACCCCAAAGGATCATCCCTTAAGAGATGAGGGTGGAAGAAATAAAGATTATAGGAAAGAAGAGCCAAGAAAAGACAGAGTATGTGTGTGGAGCGGGGTTAGGGTGAAGGAGATAAAGGCTTAGTAATGATCGAGGAGCCTAAGGGGAGGAAATGGAGGGAGGAAAAAGAGGAATAGGCTGGGGATAGAGCACCCAAATTACAGTTCCAAAGACTTAACTTCACTCACTTTGTTTTGACCTTTCTCCATCCCAGTCTTGTTTGCAATTCCCTTCAATCCAATATGACTCTTTTCTCCTTCTCAGCATATAGTATGTCTATTTAAGGGTGTGTGTGTGTGTGTGTGTGTGTGTGTGTGTGTATGTTATTACCGAACGTTGACAAGGGCATGTGTGACTTTACTGGCTGCCTCCTTCCATTGGCCCGTGTTAGTTGATACTCTCAGAACTGGAAGGCAGAGAACGACAGATACAAATAGAATCAGACGCACATACAGCCACACTTACACATCTGTCAAATCTATGATGAACATTTTTTATTGTCGTTAAGCATTTTCTCAATGAATCAATTCATCACGGGGTGTAACACATGTCAGACAACACAGTGATGTCTTCAGATGTCTTGTTCTGTCCATCCAACGGTCCAAAATCAAAAAATATGACCTTTCCAATGATATAAAATGAAAGAAAGCAGCAAATTCTCACATTGGAGAATTAAATTCTGAGATGCATAGAAACATACCCATACAGTAGAGGTTGTCAAAGACTTGGTGCATTCGTACGATTTCATAGTACAGTTCGTCGTAGCTGTTGGATGTGGGAAGAAACGTGTCGCCGTACGTTATGAACATGTTGAACAGGTTCACTACCTGGATAGGGAGACACATTAACATGATCAATTAAAATCACTCAAACAAAAAAAAAGGACCCAACAAGTGAAACAGGAGATGAGAAACCAACCAGCAGTTACACAGTTTTGTGTCTCAGATCATCAAGCGCTGCGACTCCGGTGCTTCACTCTTAAATAAAAAGGTTTGTTTGTGTCTCCTGAACGCCACCTAAAGCCTCTCTGTTCATGCACCTGTTCACTGTTTGGTTAACCTGCTGCTGAATGGATATTGTACCAGCAAATGTTATAATCTTTATGTCATCCATCTGTCTACAACTGTCTCTCAGCACTGTCTCTTTGTGTGATATGACAGGAGTTATTTTCATACATATATTCAGTTATTTTCAAAGGAAAAGTCTAATTTGTGTGTGTGTGTGTTTCTCACCAGTAAGGCCAAATGAAAGATGTTGTGCTTTGACAGCAGCGTGGTCTCATTTGACAACAGGAACTTCAGCAGGTTGATGAGCGCTGCGTAGAGGGAGACATGCACGCATTAATGAAAGAATCTGGGGTGTTTATAGTCGTCTACCAGCGGAGGCATATGGCAGCGCTCGGCTTTCCTCAGCGTGCATCTTTATTAAGGTAGATAATGGAAACACAGGATGGGGTGGGGGGGGGGGGGGACACCTTTCAACACCAAATCAGGTCCTTTCCACAAGCTTTTATAGAAGAAAGCAAAAGCCATGAGAAAAAACAAAACGTGAGCCTTTAACAAGCTGAAACAACAACACGCTGAAAGAAGATAAACACATCTATCGGTTTCATTTGGCTTTTTTTTTTTTCCCCTCTCCAGCCTTATTTCATGGTATGCTATTATCACCACCGGGAGTAGAGGGTCGTGTTATTCAGGGAATTAAGATGATTATTGGTCTGATTAGAGGAATCTGTATTCTAATGAGACGCAGTGCGATGGGACCATTACAAGCTGAAATGTTTTCCTATTGTGCGTTGACCAGGCTGAAAACAAGGCCACCAGGATGGATTGTGCTTTCTTTAGAGACTCATTATCCAATCTCAATGATGCAATCCATTTACAAAACAACAGGCCCAATGGCTTCAGAGGGAAATTGGCTTTGTTTTGCGAAAGCAGTAACTCCTGAGGTGATGCCCGACAAATCAAAAATACTACTGAGAAAAATAAATTAAATGATGCATATGTGGTGTCTATAAATCCTTGTAACTTAATTTGAAAAATGAAATTATTAACACATCCTGTCATAAAACTTCCATAGCAGTTATTATTTAAACGCTGCTTGTTTACGCAAACGTTGCATAAATTAGCAAAAACTGTCTCAAAGACGACATCATCTCATTAATTTAATAGTCTAGTTATACAATAAAAATTCTTTAAGCTTTCTTTAAGGAGGGTGTGAGAATCAACGTCAATCATTAGAAATACTACAAGCGACATAGTGAATTACTAATAATAAACACTTGTGACACAAGGTCGAGACATTTATGATGTCTATAAGATGTGAGACTATTTCTACTTTATGTTTTGATAGATTAGAAGACATTTTCAGACACTGAAAAAAAAATGCAGGGTCATGGTGATTATGCAAAGTTCATAATACACCTTATTAACATCAAACATATCAATGTAGGGCTGCAACTAACAATTATCTTCAATATCAAGAATCTGTTAAATTTTTTCTCGATTAATCACTTGGCCAATAAAACATCAGAAAACAGAAAATGCTCATCACAGTATCCTCGAGACATATTCAAATGTCTTTTTTTTTTTTGCAAAAAGTCCAAAACTCCAAAATGTTTTATATTGTGAGACCAGAACTTAAAGGCACAATGTGTAATTTCTGCCGCTATGGGTCTCTCAATCAAAACAATAACAAAAGAAGGAGTTTGATGATGTCGCGAAGTAGCGTGGGATGATGGGAGTTGTTGTCTTCATTGTTAAAACAACCGCCATTGCAGATGAAAATCAATCCGATGTGACTCAGACAGAAGACGAAAAGATGAGAGGCAAAATTATGTTCACGGACGGCGAACGGCGATGAATAATTGTGCTCCATCGCGAGTGAGCAAAACAAACGATAGTAAACAATAGAGTGGCTAGCTAGCTAGTCCGTCGAGTTCCATCCTCACTCTCTGACGAACCATCTGGTCTTTCCCCTGAAGTTGTATCAACTAGAGGGCGTAAAGGGGATGTGATGCCATTGACAGGCGACCAAATGAAATGGACCGTTACCCTGATTAAAATTACAGATTTTTCTGCGTTTGAACGTTGTCGGAAACATTTGGAATAATGTAAATACACAACTCAAAATATAAAACATACTGTAGGTCTAGTCCTTTTTAGAGATTTAAATGCAGAAAAGTTACATATTATGTCTTTAAATGGTTAATCAATAATCAAAATAGTTGCCAATTAATTGTCTTTCGATCGACTAATCGTTGCAGCTATATATGTGTGAATATCATGATCAAATTGATGTTAAGAATCAAAGTAATGTAAGTCTCTCCACAAAGAAAGTCATTATTACACATATTTTCTAATTAGGCTCGAGCAGTAACAGTTTGTAAAAAGAGAAACTGATTCATCTTTACCTGACCAGAGCTCTCTCCAGGTGTAATGTAACCTGATTCTGCACTTCTTCTGGTAGCAGAGGAGCTTGTGGATGATCTGTACACAACGCCTGTTCAGGAAACAAACACAAAAAAAAAACTGTAGTGACAGAGCTGGATGGTGAATAAGTGAGAGAAGATGTATGTGTGTGTGTAAATGTGCACTCACAAGTATAAATCCATGGGGAAATCCTTCATCATATGTGTGACAATAAACTCCACCATCAGATCTGGACAAAAGGGAAAGAAAAAAAAATAGTTATTAATTATTGTTAGCTGTTGGATATGAACTGAGATGATGAAAAGACCTTTAACTGCAAATCAATCAATCCAATTTTTATTGTCAAATACGATTATTGTGGTGCATTCAGTTTCACAACGATGCTCTCGTTTTGTCTTGTGTTATAAATCCAGCGCCCACCCTTTCCTTTACAGCGATGCGTTTTCACCCCTCCCTAAAAGCCTCCAACCCGCGTTTAACATCTCTGTCCTCAGAACGAGCTGTCTGTCAGTGCTCGTATTTATTGGTCCAGTGATTTTATTTCCCCGCCCACCGCAGCCAATGAGGGGAATCCGCCTGTAGTGAAACAGACGAGCTGACAGACAGACTGGGAGCTTTGATTAATCAATGTAGATGCCGTTAATTAGTTCAAAACACATATACAGTGGGATAATTGTGTGATTTAAACAGCTGTCTGTGTAGATTATTATTATTACTAAACGCAACAGAAACAGACACAGGGGGTCTCCATGAGATACTCAGAGTCAGTGTGGTTTGATTCATTTAATAAAGTGTTTCTGTGAGTCAATAAGTAATTGTGTTAAATAATTGTGATCTCAATATTGACCCAAATAATGGTGATTATGATTTTTGCCATGATCAAGCAGCGCCATCATATTGGCTGCAATAATATATGCAGTGCCAATAAAAAAAAAAAAAAGAGAGAAATGGGACTAAATGAATGCAACATCTTTATGGATAGTGCAAGTTAAAATGTGTGAAAGAAAAGCAAAGATGGCTTTAATCAGGGAAAAAACAAAACTTGCCAGTAAACACGCCAGGAAAAACATTTGAAACCTCCACGTAACCACTAATAACCAACAATAAATGTAATCTGTAACATGAACTTCTGACATCTGCACAATAAAACTTATAAAAGCTTCAAGAGTCTTTTTAAAGTTGTCCAAGTTACCTAAAAGTGTCAGTAAAAATCTATAATCTACACAATATATAAACAGAATTCTAAGTAATTTACATTGTTTTCCTCTTTAAAATACTTAATGTAAACAAAATACAAAGTAAAAAACACATCTGTGACTATAGCTGTGATTGTAGACAGAGGTGAATATCCCAACCTTCATCAACATCTGGTTTGTAGCCGTTTCCATGTGAAGCCACATAGACCAGAAGTTACTACCACTCTTCAAAAATGCCAAACTTTAAAGAGGCAGCAGTTGTGGCTGTAAAGTAAACAACAGTTGTAAATGTTCTTCGTACCTAGAACAGCACACACCAGCGGCCGCGAAGGGATGTTCTTGTCCACTGCTTTTTTTCTGTGCCTCATGGGCTGAAAAAGATACAGAAGTGACATGTAAGTATGTACATGTGCATGAATACATCGTACTGCACATGCTACAGATGGACGGGTGTATCAGTGACGACCTGATGAGCAACATTGTCCAAAAAAAATATTTTTATCAATTGCGAAATTTCGTGACCCTTTTCTCAAGATGTGAAGATGATGTATGATGTGTGTCACATAATAATTCAAGCATCATCCATCACAGTCTTCATCATGGTCACCTTAAGAATACCTGAAAAGCTGAGTAGCTGCGAAGAACCTGCGTACGTACCAAAACTCACTCGCAGCCATTAACTCACCATTCTGTGGAGATTGACTCTAAAGTTCATGTTGTCGTCATGAAGAAAGGCATCAGCGTACTGGTCCTATCACACACAGAGGAAGAGGAGTAAGACAATCTGATAGTCAGACTGTTGGATTGTGTTTTAAAGTGTAGGCTGCTTCTACCTCGGCTATGCAGGTGAGGATGATTAGGCACAGTCTGGCACTGTTGAGTCGATGCTCGTCTGGAAACACACAAATATGAAACTCTTAGCTAGTAAAAAAAAAATAAACGGACGAAAAAAGAGTTTTTTTCTAGTGTTTTGGGAATAGAACAGTATTTATTTGCTAATGGAGCCTCGGACAACTACATGAGAACACTTCAGGAAAGAGACGGAGAGGAAAAAGTGAAAGCATGAAGAATTACAGGAGGGCAGAGTGACAGAGACAAACAGGGCTTCTGTTTACCTTTAGTATCCTGCATGACAATCGAGGCGTACTTGAGGAAGGTGATGAGAAGGTTGCTGGTCTGCAGGTTGGGATCCAGAGGCAGTTCTGGGTTGTTCATCACTGCACAGCAAACGTACAAATAAAACTTCAATCAAAACATAAAATCACTCTGGTTAAAATTCTAACCAATAATCTTTCTGAACAAAAAACGGATTAAAAAAGTATATAAACATAATTCTAATAAACCAAACTTTAGGACAAAAAACTGTGCAATCAGTTCCAAGTCACTTATTCCCCAAATAATGAAAACCTGATCTGAAACTCAAAGTCTACTGTCTGAGTATAACGAGAGCCCCCCCTTCTTGTTTGGCAGCGCTTATTCAAGCAAATAATTGCATAACAAAAAGTGATGTCTTTGTCTCATTACTCAAGCTTACTGTGTTGTCTAGACAAGCATCTTCATCCATTTAAAAAAAAAATCTCTGCTCTCTGAAACATACAGCTTGTTTCATGGATAAATGATGAGCCGGTCATTTCTATCTACCCCCCCTCCTCCCCTCCCTCTCTACTACCCCCCAAAACCCCTCATTTGTTTCCTTTTTCCCCTCAGATCACTGCAGGCCCAGAAGAAAAGAAGATTTCACACTGTCAGGACACATTCCCATCACAGCGGGCTATACTGTGGAAGGAAAAAGGTATATTCCTGACATGTGATTGCAGGCACATGTATGCAAGCACTCCTGGTCTAAGTAGAAGACCCTCTAAGGGGCCGGCGCTCCCACGGCATGTCATAATGCACGCTGCATGTGAAACATTCATCTGTATTTGGAGCTGGAACTTAATATTTTATATATAAAATGGCTCTCATGTTTGAAGCAACGGAGGGAGAGCCAGCCAGAGATAGAAACATGCACCTTTTAACAGTTACAGCGTGTGTGTGTGCATGCTAAATGACCCGCTAGCAACAACACACCCACGCCTTCCACGAAACCTCAAGTGACACACATGCACCCGACTTTAAAAGACAGAATAACAACTACTTGGATCGATGTAAACATTCTGATTATTAAGATGTTAAGAAACCGACATTAGAAGTGCGATTTACTGAATGAGAGAAAGTGACTTCTATCAGATGAACTGGTGAATATTTAAAAGGCTGCTGGTGTAGGTGCATGTGAGTTTCCGCTCAAGGCAGAAGTGAGTGAGAGTCGCCGTGTTCGGAGGGGGGAGTTATCAAAAATGCATGTAAAAACAAAGTAAGGATCCAATTGAGGCAAAGAGGCTGAGACCCTTGATGCCAAAAAGCTTTAGAAGTCCGTTGCTCCGTGTCGTGCCCCCTTCCGGTCCTCTGAGGGGGATCAATATTTTCAGGATAGTTCAAATTTGTCGAGAAGGTGAGGCTGCGGTATGAAGCGTTTGTAAACACAGGAAACTGACAAGACAAGGTTTAAGCTGTCCTCCTCTGTAAGCTCTGGGATCATTCAAGGTGGAAAACATTGGAGCTGAATATTAAATCCAGTGTTTGAGGCTAGAAGATTACTCTAGACTGTTCCCCAAAATAAAACCTAAAAGACTAAAATGACTATTGAAGCCGATGGGAAAAGTCTGAAAGGTAAAGAGGTTATAGTTTCATGAATAATTAAAACTGTGATTCTAGCTGGCAATTTTGACTCCATTAAAAATATGTACAAGTAAAAGGGGTGTGATTAAGGTTATAACCAATTTCAACTATACACGTAACCATTAAAACTTGGACCTAAATGTGTAAACTTTAATAAAATTGCCACATCCCATCTTCCACTTTGACAGGACAAATAAGGAGCTTCCATATCTCTGCTGCCGTCGCTGCTTTTATAGTTTCACCTCAGCGCTGCACAAAATGTGGCTCCAAAAAACTGACATGAAGGAATTAAGAGTTAGACCCTAAAACACGACGTCTCTTCAACCCAAACGGTGATGTCACAGACACTATATCCTAGTTATCTGCAGTCTATGTCTCTCTGAATAAAAATAACTTACTGTCTAGGGAGGGCGGCGTTGTGCCGAGCGGTGTCGTAGGTGTGGTTGGAGTTGGGGTGACGGGTGTGACTGCAATGTCGATCTCAGGGTGGCTCTGTTGAAAGACCAAAAACATGTGAGATGTTATTAAGGTGTCAATCACTGAGTAGCTGCCCAGTGTGCCCCTTAATGTGTTGAACAAGGCAATAATGTAGGCTGGACAGGACTGAAAGAGGCGGTATTTACACCTGTACACATTTCCACAAAAGGGTTTGTTAAAAAAAAACACAACTATAGCATTACCAAGAGCAGCACACTGGCTTAGGGGCTCTAATGAGGGGGGAGAGAGGGAGAAACGAGCTCAACAGAAGAGCACACATGGACACCAAGTGGATAAAAGTGATAAACTTACCTGTGCTAATACAGTGATGAAGTTGCGGTTTAGATGCACAGCCTCATACAGCGCCAGCAGAATCGCCTCATTGGTCCTTGAGACAAAAAAGGGAAGTTAGCGGTCAGAGCCGGCTTATTCCTTTATGGAGTAAAAATCACAAAATGTTCACGTAACAATCGCTTCATGCATCAGCAGGTCGCTTTTTTTAATTTCCTGTGTCATTAACTGCTGCACAATATGTAACTACTAATACATCATTTGCCAAATTTCTTTGCATAAAACTTTAATGTTGACAAATGAGTTGATAATAACAATGTAAAACAACAGTGAACCTTGTTGTTGGATACAAATAATCATTTTTAATATTGTCATCAAATAGCGTAAAATCTGTGGAACAGGAGCAGGCCAGCAAATAAGCAACACAGTAGTCTAAAACAGTTAACGTCACTCTCCAAAACTTATTGTTAATATTTTCTCTTACTGCCACATGGTCATGATCAACACGTGTTAATGATCCAAGTTGTGCTCTGAGCCAATCAAATCTCAGTCTGTGCTGTAACAGGTTCGGCTTTTTAAGGTTTTTGATATTTCACGTGAACTATAACGTCCTCATCAGGCCGACCAGAACACATCACACTGTCAAGTGTTGTTTATGTCTGAAATAACACATTTAAGTTTAAAACTGCTTGTTGTGGTGTTAAGAAATATTATTTCTTAACACCTGCTGAAACACATTACCTGCTGAAACACATTATGCAGATATCTAAAATATTATGCAGATATCTAAAATATCACATGAGAAATCACTTCACTGATAAAACTCACTAGTTTATTAAACTGCTTATGGAGTAGAAACAAAGATCACATTTAACACTAAAAACTTAAAGCTGAAGTCTACTTGACA
The DNA here is from genome assembly GCF_963924715.1 of Thunnus thynnus. Lineage (NCBI taxonomy): Eukaryota > Metazoa > Chordata > Actinopteri > Scombriformes > Scombridae > Thunnus > Thunnus thynnus. Next base: position 8,242,284 of record NC_089519.1, on the reverse strand, counting down.
ATCCCGTATTGTTTGGTTAATGTTTATACTATTAAAGCAAATATGTTCATTTAAACTTTGATTTCCAGCTGGAACCTTTGACTGTGATAGAAGTAGTGACAGATTCTTTCATTACAACCGTAGAGAGCAATATAATTAAGGTTGAATGACGAGTAAGAATTTAAAACGTTTGATCTAAAAATCACTTACTGTACAGAGAGCTTCTCATCAGCATCTGCTATAAACATGTTGCCCACCTGTGGACAGCAGAAGGATCAAGCTATCAGCAAACAGTGTGTGTATATGTGTGTGTGTGGGAGGTGGGGGGGGGGGCAGGGCAGTAGCACCAATACAGAGCCTCAAATTAAACTAATCTACTGAAAAATATGAAGTGAGAACAAGATCGTACCATACTAGTGAGGGTAGAGAAGAAGCCACCCTGGTTCTCCTCCTCTTTGTCTTTGTACTGCCTGTAGAGCAAAGGAAAAGAAAATAAGATGGACAGAAAGTGGGTAGTAATGGAAAAAGCGGAGTGGATGACAAATAAATTGAAGACAGATAGGTCCGCACAACAGCAGAGGCAGAGATATATGCTCCCACTCAAACACCTAACACACATTTACCAAACATCTCCTTCTACTCCCCGCAATTTGTTATCCGAGGCCATTCAGATTATACACACAAACAATGAAATATATGGAGCTGTCATCCATCACTTTGATGTGTCTGTCTACACGCGTAGACAGACAAGACCTTCTTCACAAACAGAATTTTAATTTCCAAACCTTGCCTCATCCAAAAAACATTACCGACTGCCAAACGAAAACTGTCAGATATAAATAACTAAAGTAAAAAGGGGGCCTGTGTTTTTTTTTTTTTTCTTTCAGGAGAACAGAAATAGAACATTTGCGAGGAAACATCAAAACTAAACTGATGACTCCAGCAGCCTCAGCACACTGTGCACTGCATCTTTAAAAACACTTATGACAAGTGGAAGTTTTCAGATCTTACCTGTTATATTCTGTCAGTGCTTGGTGGACGACCATACCCATTCCCTGAGAAAGAAATTACCTGGTATGTCAATCAAACCTTTGATAGTCTGCTTGATGTGAAGGCCTACAGGAGACTCTTTATTATTCTGCTGTTTGAGTCGATATGTTACAACATACTTACATCTAGTGTCGGCTCGTCGTCCACGATGGAGAGCTTAACGATATACGGATTCACAGACTAACAAACAGAGAAAAATCAATGACATTAGGAGCTTTTAAATATTACACTGTTAATGTAAAACTGAATCCACCCTTAAAAAAGGCAAATCTCTCTTCATTTTATCCTCCAACTGATGGGGCTCAACTCAAGAACAACAAACTGGGCCTGTTACATTCTCCATGCAAGATGCACATACAGTAATGTAACTGAAAATGCATTGAGATTAGCTTACTTGCTGTGGTTAGGTCTAATAGTCCAAACAGGGGAAGCGAAGCCTGTGTGATGCCGGATCATGACAACTCTTTCCTTGTTAGTTGGATTTCTAGCAGTAGTTTTTCATGTTGCAGTCACATTTCAAATGCAGACTGTTGCAGCAGACTTTTGTCTTACAAACTCCAGATTGCAAATTTTACAAGAGTAAAAAACGCAAAGAGTGCCCACTTTGCTTACGTACAAGTGTTCATCCTCATCCTTTTATCCCCTCCCACACTGCCACTCTTATCCTTCCAAGAAATAACTGGAGTGAAGCAAAATGGAAGCTATTTCAGGCAGCGTGTTTGCTTTCTGATCATTAAAATGTGATAAATGACCCTTTGATACATGACGTAGCCCACATCAAAGCTTAGAAGTGTATCATGTGCAAAATAGAAATGTTATATTCATATGTTCACCTGCACAACCATCCTGTTGTTATCAGTGGAGTAATTATCCTCACGCTTCACTGACTTGATCTGAGTTTTGCAACATATCTTTTATGGGCTATTATTAAAACAGGCTAATTATAATTCACATATGTTTCCCTTGGGTGTGGTGAGAGTGAGATACTCTGTCTCCTGTACTGTAAAAGCCTTCCTAGAAACGACACACCTGGGCAATAAAATAGACTTCAGGAGCTGCTTCTGTTGTATCCTACTGTTGAGACAGTAACCAACATCGCAGCACAGATTTCTGAGTCGTGGTAGAAGAAGACGAAAGGAGGACTGATCTTTGATGCACTTTCAGTGTCTAATCTGTCACATGTACGAGAGGTTTATTAATTCTTCTTACACCTCGCTGCTGCACAAAAAGCTTTTCTATCGACAAAAAACAAGTACAGTCTCCATTTATCGACAGTGTATACACAAACACACCTCATATTTCCTGTAGTTGACTAGAAGGGCCAAAAGAACCACAGCATCATAACCATGCTGCCCTCTACTGGACACATCTGACAGAATCTGTGGAGTTGAAAGAAGAGAGAGCATTGATGACAACATTAGGAGAAAAGATTGTTTAAAGATAAAATAGAATACAAATCCTAGAATTCTTATTGACTTATCACTTACCTGCAGAATGGCTTCAAAGATGCTGTTGATCATCACATATTCCAGTATGGTGTTCTGACTAATGTTGTCCGTTACCTGCAAACAGATTTGTTTACATCTTTGTTTGTTTTTCAAACATTCCCCAAACTCCATCACATTACAGATATTTTATATTGTTGGGTTTGTTTTTTTTGGATTGTGCTCCGTCTCACCGTCACCAGACACAGCAGCAGTTTGAGACAAAGGCTCTTCAGACTCTCTGACCCGTCTCCACAAAGGAGGCCGTCCAGTCTCTCCATCAAGTCCTGCAGGGGGCACAAACACAAGAAATGATGCGAATGAACCTTTTTATTATATACATATCTTTTACTCCTTTCTTCCACTGTCAGACGGGGTATTTCCCCACATACCTTCATCCTTTGCTCAGCCTTGTCAAACCCCATGAGCATGTTGATGATGTCAAAGCCAGATGCTGACTTGTTCTTCTGGTGAACCCCTCGGAAAAGTGCACAGAGAGTCTGGGAGAGGAGCACAGAGGTTACTAAATAATGTGATTTGATAAAGTGAATGTGATACTGGTGACACAAAACGAGATCAATACATCTGAAAAGCTAAGATGCATTGATTACAAACAGTATCGTTAGCATATTAAGATGCTTCTAGTCACGCCAACGATGTAACCTGCAGGTGAAAATCAAGGTGACCCTCCGGAGCTGTAGTTACCTGCAGGGCATTGACCACTTTGATCTGGTGCTCCTCTGCTAGAGCCTGAACACAATGATGGAACAGAGAGTTGATGTTGTCCTGGATCCGCTGAACCTCTTCTCCATCTACACTCTCCAACTTGGACTCCAGGTACTCCAGGTTCACCTGGGACAGAGGTAAAAACAACAACAATTGAATACAATGATTTTTAGATGCATTAGGTGGGGATGAATGGTGAACATGCATATGACTGGAGGATGATTAACAGACAGACGTTATAAAGAAGTACTCAGTTGATCATTTCACAACACTCTCTTGTCAAAACAGCATCTGCTCAGCCAGTTAGAAGTGTGGTGCAGCAGAGCAACCGCACAGTTCATGCAAATTAGACCACTGGGCAACTTTGCTGACAGATTGCTGTCGACTAATCTGTGCAGCATGTTTGGGCTGTATCTGATTTGTGTACATCACCACTTCCTCTTTTTCTCTACAAACAGCATACTGTCTCCAGCCACAAATATGTTGATTACGTAGCTTAAAAAGAGGATGGGCATACAGGAAGAGTCATTTTTCTGCACGTGCAATGCTATTCTGTACATCTGGAGTTTCTAATAAGCTGAACTGGTTGTAATGCCAGAATGCCAAATACATGTTCTGCATGTATAATCTACACTTGTAATATTTTTTCAGGTTTAATAACACCTCATTGCATATATACATAACTTTACCACATTTCTGCACACTCTATATACATACTATAATATCAGTTTTTCTTCCAGGTTATGTATTTTGGTAGGTTATGTTCTGAAAATTATATTACTATTATTATCAACATATGTGTCAGTTAGCTTTACTGCTACCATTGCTGCAACCAACAACAACCAAGAGTTTTTATCTTTTAAGCAGAACACATTTCTACTCAACAGCTCTTTCTCGACTATTTTACTCTTCACTGTACCTTCATAAGAAACAGCTCATCCCAGAAGCGAGGGTTGTTTTTGGCTGGGTCCTCTTTCTAGAAATCAAAGAAACAGACAGGATTTTGTTTACATGTGAACATAAGTTTATTTCTCTATATTTTCCATCACTGACATTTTCTCCACTGCGATACTCACTGCAAAAATCTCATCATACATCAGCACCACCTTCTCTTTCAAAGGTTTCTTAGAGGATGACGTTCTCCTCAGCAGCCCTGCCTTCTTCTCCACCTGAGACATGATGAAGTCTGAGGACAGAGACACAGTGAGATGGATGAATTCGTACCTAATGTAAAAGCAAGAGTTGTTGAAAACTACCTGATTTCTTTAACAGTACTCTATGGATCATATAAACGATAACGCTGTTGTGGTGATATCCTATATTTTTGTTACTGTCAAAAAAATCCCATAAAAAGGCCAAAACCAACAACATGTTAATCTGTTTCATAATACTTTACGACTTCCCCGATCTGACAGCTGCTCTCAGCTCAAAGTCCATTCATTCCTACTGAGAACATACATCTTTAAAATGGGTCAAGAACATATACTTTCATCTTTAATAAAGGCTACATGTAGTTTTTAGCAAACATTACTCAGACAGCAGTAAATAGTGCATTTGTCAGGGACTATTTTAAACTGCAGATTCGGTGCAGGAGTTAGTTGTTTACATACATAAGCTAGATGTTGTATGTGGAATTGACTCGAAATAAACTGAAGGAAAAGTGTCAGCTAGTGCAGGTCTGTGGCGCAGGTGAATAACAATAAGAAATACTTCATTAATCCCATGGGAAACAAATGTGTCACAACAGCACCGTCCAGCACACATCACACACAACAATAAAATAAAATAAAATAGTTAAATAGTAAAATGAAAAAGGCTGTTATTATACATTGTGCACTAACTATATACATAGCATATAATAAAATAAAAAGGCGTGAATGAGCTGTATTGACTTTGCTGTATCAACACAGACAAAACTTGATAGCAGGATCAATTAATTGTTGTTTTTGGTCTTTCAATAGGATCAATAATTTTTCAAAATATTATCAATAAAAGGTAGAATACAACCAGACTTATTCAAGAGTTTTCTTTCTTTTTGCTTGTTCCAGAAGCAGAGGGCCTTCACAGCAGCACAGCAAAGCGGCTGGCATGGATTTACTTGCTTAGTGAAAGCAAACAGGATGTTGAACATGTACGGGCACTCTCTCTCTAGTCACTCCTCCTGTCTGATGAATACTTTCTTCAGCAACAGTCACTGACACTTATCCTCCTGTCATCAACTGCCCTTTACTGAAAAACCCTTACAGACCAGGTCATCAAAAACTGTCACCTTTTGTTGCTTATGTTTCATTGTTTGTTTATTTTTACGGTCTTAGTTTTAACAGTTTAACTCTTGTGAAGCACTTTGTGACCTTGCTTTGTGAAAGATGCCATATTAAACAAACTTTACTTACTTAGTTATCTGTTGAACGCTACCTCACTGTCTAAATGATTGTTTCACTGTCAGAATCACAGAAACAAACTGTGCAGCTCTTGTTATTCACTGTTTATACTCGGCTGGCTAAGGGGGGGATTAAATCAAAGTGACGTGATTACATTAACGTCAACTTTCACGTTCAATTAACAGAGAAGCCGGTTATATTTAATTTAATAATTTGCATAGGTTGACTAAGTAATTATCAGCTGACATCTTGCTAAAATTAATGGCACATGACATATAAGTACAGGTTGGGATGGGCTGCTAGCTAGCTAGCTAACATTAGCTAACTGACCCTAACGTTGGCTAACGGGATTAAACTAACTAGTTTACGAAAAACAGCAACTTCGTCACAACAGCGGGCACATTTTCTTTTCCAGCTGAGGTTTGAGGTGCACTTAGTTTCCCAGCAATTCAGTCACCAAACGTAAATCTGCTGAAATATCTCAGTCCTCGCAGCTAGCTAAAGCTAACGCTACCCAGCTAATGCCTGTCAGACATGGATCTTAACATGAATCTAGCGTTAGATGTCTAATGTCTGGGTGCGAGTGTTTACAGCATTATCGTATTGCATTAACAGCTCATTATCCAGGAGTGTTATTTGTTCTTACCTCAATTAAAGTATTAAATGTAAATGTAGTTCATGAATCCTGGTGACAACAGCAGCTCCAGCTAGCATACTGTTCTCTGCAGCCTCCGCAGGGTCTTAGCGCCCCACAGATACAGGCATGTTGATTAAAACGATGGTCTGTAATTACACTCAATTAGGTCTAATTGTGTGATAATGTCATTCGTGAGGTTATGTCACATGTATCCAATTTGTGTATAAGGAAAAAAAAATGCTCTGTGATTGTTATATGAGAAACATTCTTATCCACGCAATAATCATTTAATGATATAATTTGGTTTTGAAATGAAACTAAACCAAAATGAATGTGAAAAAAAGAATTGCTCAAAACCTGAGACAGAACAGCCTGAAGGGCTAAATGCCTAAACTGGAACTCAATATATTTTTGTATAGGTCATAAACAGGTAACCTATTTCATTTTTTTTTTTTAAACAGTCCAGGCAATATGGACTGACATGCAAGGTTGATGTGCATACTTTTCACAGACAGTGAAAAAAAAAATACTGAAATTACCATCAAATTTTCCATGTGTTTAATTGGTGGTGAACATATGAATTTGCTACTAACTGTAAAGCAGAGAGAGAGAGTGAAGTGCCTACAACATGCATATGTCTTATGTGGTTGTTTCTGTGTCTTTTGGTTTAATATATGTCAGTAATTCTCAGGAGAGACTTTCAGTGTGCAGACTCTTCTTAAGGATGTTTGGTTCAACTCTGCTGAAAATTAGGGTTAAGACCTTGATTTATACTGTATCTCCTCTGAAAGTCCAAGATTCAGCAAATGCATCCTGTTTTATCTGTAAAGGAGGGTTTATATTGTGGCCTTAGGGTGATTAGATTGTGTGTGTCATCAGTGAGAAGTCTGGGCATTTAAACACACAGCAGTAGACCTGGCAGTAAGCAGAGTGTTGTGCACTTTGTACTCCCATTAACGCTGGTTACTGAAGGTCAATTCAGGCGGATCAGAAGTTAGGTTCAAATTAAATAACAATAAGAAGCCATCTGTGTGACACTGAGGGGATGCTGCACCTGCTTTTCTAACTGGTGCATTGATAAACTCACTGTAGACAGGATCAGCAGGGCTGAACTGGTTTTACAAAATGTTGTCAAGATATGAGTAATGGAGGGACTGAAGGGTCCTGGTCTTTTGTCTTTATGATCTGTGGCCACTTGTTGCTGATTTCTGTTTGAGCTGCTCCTCACATAAGCACACATAAGTTACTTAATATTATTCAACATCTACAATTAATTAAATTGCCGGAGCTTTGGGTCATCGTCGTTTTTCATTTTTGCAATAAATGGCTCTCTCGGCAGCAGCTCTCTGGCTTTTTTTACATGACTGGTTCCTGAGCAACCACACTGAGGAAATTAGACAAGAAGGTCAGATGTGTTATATATTCATACCTGCTTTTTAACTGTAGCAGATAATTAATTCACATTATTTGTGAGTGAGTAAAAGAGTCTAATCTGCTCCGTGGAAGGCCCATTTCTCTGTGCTTAGATAATAAATTATCCAGTGGTTTTAGCTCCAATTTAAAGTAAAGAATCAGGGTGCAGCAATTGATGCTTCCATGTTTTGACCTTATGAGCTCCTTGGTAAATTAACTTTACCATCAAGGGTGCAATATTTCTGGTAAAGACTACATGGAGGAGCACCTCAATTTCCGCAATAATTGAGATGAGCTCTGCTTTTAGCGAGTCATTAGACAGGGAGGGAGATGAGGCAGGAGAGAGGGAGAAAAGCAGAATATAATGAGCAAAAAGAAGAGAATCATAGCAGTTGAGGAGTGTACGAGAACATTAACTGACACTCAAAGAAAGGCGGGTAGGCAAAGTTGCTCATTAACTGTCTTTATATGCAAATACACACACTCTAATGCTGGATCACCTCACTAAGGTCAAGTCAGTGAGTGCAAACGTGTCATCAACACCCTCTAAAACATTCACCAGCCAAGGTTGTTTTTAACTTTTCCGTTGCTTAAAAATGTGTTTGTGGAGCTGAATTATCAGCCTGAAGCTCTTAGTTGATGTTTTATCTTGTGAAGAAACTGTTCTGAATACAGAAAAGAGACTTAATGAAGATAGAGGGTGAGAAAAGTGCTATGCTAGAACACACTGATACTTTTGTAGTTCTGCAGAACAGCAGCCATGCAGATGTCTGTTTAGGCCTATTATGACCTTTGGAAAACACCACTGGATCTCACTCTGGAATATAAGTTCAACTTCACTTGTGACCTCCATCAGATAGAAATATCAACACAATACATGATGTACATTCCTCAGTATAAATAATTCAAATCCAATTCATCCTGTTTGTGTCCATGTGTACAACCTTTGGATAAAAATGTCGTTTATTGCAGTAGAAAATGATACTCTTCCCTTCACACGAACACACACAGAAAACATTACGTCTCATATTATAACACAAGCTGTTGTAAGTATCATTTATTTGAGGGTTATGATAAAGACAAAGTAATTGTAAATATTATGTGTCCCTGAGGTGCGTCGCACGGGGATTTACTGTACGTGCTGTGATTTTCTTTTGGAAAATATCACCAATAATCACTCATTACTGTCAATATCTCCGCTAAACACTGAATCAAAGACACTGAAACATTATGAGACGAATAGTTTCAGTTATTTTTCTGCATTTCGACTGACTCAGTGCTGGTTCTCGGTGCTGCACAAAATGACCTTCAGTTGCTGCAAAACATTACCAGTGTCATCTGAGAAACATGACAGACAGGAAGTGACAGAGCAGAATGAGTGAAGCGGCTCATCACACTGTTAATAGATGACTAATAAAAACCATGTCATATGATAATGCACATTAAGGTGCATTTGTACCAGGACAGTCATTTTAAGTGTCAGAGTCCACCGATAAGTGGACTCAAGTTTCACTGAAGGACAACAAGAAAGTCCTGCAAATGCAAAATAAAGCAACTTGACCTTGATCCATATAATATGTTAAATGCTGTGATTTACATGGTGAGATGTATGTCATGTAAGAAATGGCATGAGGCTCTTCCACGGAGGCGAGAGTTTTCATCAGGCTGTCACAGCTTTACTTCTAACCCTGGAAGACACTCGACTGGAAGCTCTGCTGGTACAGTGTGACACAGCGAGCGGAATAAACACCTGCAAGAGGTTTGATAGTTGGCAGGTGAGATTTGTGTAGGAGGCAAGGAATGTACTACAGGGGTTTGAAATGGAGACATTTTAGTGTCTGTGACTCTGAGCTGACATTGGGAAATCAAAGAGAAACACAAACACACCTTATAAATACTTTGACTGCTGTAAATGTGAAAAATAAAAGATTTGATACTGACAGGATGAAGAGGGCGCAGATGCACTATCCAAGCTGAAAAATCATGGATTTGGACTCTAACCTGGACCAACTTTACCAACCATGGCCTGTGTGCTCTTCCAGGTGTTACAGAGACAGAGCAGAGACAATGAAGGCCTATTTATATGCACACAAAACAACGTTTCCTATGTAGCAGCTCTCCCACTCCTGCATACCGACTCATTGCACCACACAGAACTGTTGGTTGCACCTGCCGTGACATCAACAGGAAGGCGCTTTTTTTTTTAGAGCAGACTAGCAGTGTCGTGAGTGAATATGAGTACCTGTCTGTCCCACAAGCAAAGCCAGCACTCGGAGCACTTGTCTGCAATCCGGTCCTCATGCTTCAGAGTCCAGCTGGTTCTCTGCTCTGCCTGTCGTTTTCATTCTTGCTGTCTGTTCGAGGACTGATGTAAACCTGGATCGACAGGTGGAAGCAATTAAGTACCCAGTAGGATAGAAAACCAGCAGGCCGCAGTTCCTGAAGGACAAGGTTTGAGGAGCTCCGGGATACCCGTCGGCACAGCTTGAAGTCTGTCTGGAAGCTCGACACCGCTGACAGGTCACAACAGCACGACTGCGGAGGGATGTGACTACACAGCTTTGTTTGAAGATGAAGGGTGATGTGTTGTTGTATATGATTCAACAAGAAATTCGGGGAGAGGGACAGGATCACAACGGAAGCAGCTGGATACAAAGACGTTTACTGTACGTCTTCCTCTCTCATCCTGACCTCACCTTTACGAGGGGCGCTGCAGCGATTTTACAGATTTGGACACACAAGATCAGTTCTGTTTCATTTCTTTTGTCACTCTGCTTTTTAAAGTCTGAATAAAAATAACACCGGCAGTCCTATGACATCACCAGGGGTTATTTTATCTCGGCCTCGGCTTGGAGACTTGGAGAAAATCTGATAACAAAAAGCACGTTTTGCCAGCTGAGGACGTGGAAGGAAGAAAGACACAAGGATTTACAGGCATGGAGGGCCAAACAATGAGTTGCATTATGGGATTAGAATGAGTCCACGTTTTTGGAGTTTGACCCTCATGGGTCAGGATTTCTCTGCCTTTGTTGCAACAATTTTACTAAAAAATATGCAATATAGCCCTTTTCAAAAATGCTGTATGTTTTCCAGTTCCTTTAAAAAGTAAACACAGAATTCACTTGTGCACAGGTGCTGCTTAAATCAAAATGACTCCATTTAAGTAAATTAGCTGCACTGGTAAAGAAAACAAAAAAACTCCTGTATTTAAAGGACTTTATATTGTCTTCAGTTACTTTTTTATAGTATGTGTCCAGACATGCTGTATGCTGTGTTTATGCTTCTCAACAGTACTATAATCTTCATCTTTGGATTCCCCACTGAACCCTGAATGATGCCTTATGTTACAACACTCTCCAACAGTGAGAACACCTGTTATTTCCATTAGTTAAGTCAATGTCAGAACTGTAAATAGCAAATTGAAATTCTCCAAAATGACAAAACCCAGAAAACACTGACACATGACTTAATGTATCAGCTGTGTTGCAATAATTACAAATTCACCAACTACACAATATTTTAAAGTGAAAATGTATCTTTTTATTGGTACCATACATTAATTATCAAGGGCAGAAACTAACCAAATCAAAAAATATATATCAAACAATGATTTTTCTACAGGGTTTGGAGAAGGTACAAGTCACCATTCAAACTCAATCATAACTGCTGCTGGATTCAACTGTAACGAAATGGAAATGTACAAAAGAATAACAGAGCTTCAGCCGTTTTTATAAGAATTTAAAGACTCAGCATTGCTACCAAATATGCCGACTGAACTTAATGTTAAGCTGGTTTTAGAAGATGCTTGGATGACTGATGGCATCACTCTGTTGATTATAAAAGAGACCACACAAATAAAGACAATTTGGACACAAAACTAATAAAAACCCTCTGTTTGTAGCCAGTGATTTAACTGGAAATCCACTGGTTGACTAACAAATTCAGCGAGCACATTCACTTGACATCAGGTTGAAAGTTGCAGTACACAAAATTGTGACGATTGTTAAGTGAAAAATCACTTCCTGTATACATGAAATAAATGAGTGAATTTCTGAAATTTCCAAAATAAATACAAAAAAAAAAAAAAATCAACAGAGACACAGTAAAATCATCTCTCCATGGTGCCATTGTACCCCTGGGGTTTTGTAATTTAATTTACAGTTTTAAAAAAGAGGGAGGAAGAGGAGGAAAGAGCAGGTGGGAAGATAAGAGGGACGGGTTCATGAGTGTTTTTTCTCCTTTTTCCTATTTTTGTTTCTTTACATTAGATCGGGATGGCTTTAGGTAAATCTAAGTAAGAATACATTTTATTACAGTCAGACAGAACTTTGCTACTACCTTAAATATACAAGCACAAATACACAAAAATTCAAATCTCCAAAAAGGAACGAAAAAGACAAAATAAAAACATCCACACTAAATTATTTCTCTTTTATAAACATAAAAGATAAAAACAATATATTTTAGAGGGGGAGGGGGGATAAAAGTCCTGTGTTGCTCCTTGGTCTGTAGCTTTTCAGTATCGGTAGAAAATAAAAAAGTAACAATTGAAATGAAGGCGTTTAATACAAATTAAAAAACATTCTAGGGAAATATATACTGTATAAAAACTCTTAAAATGTGTAACTGTGTGTATGTGTGTGTTGTAAATGCTCTCTGTTTGAAAGACTGCATCCATTGTAGTCTAATCAGAGATGGCTCGGGCACTAGGGGACTCAAAATCCTTCAATCATTATGTTATTTTTGTATGTGTGTGTATATGTGTCCTTGTGTGTGTGTGTGTGTGTGTCACTTCCCTAGTGCCACATTTCAGCTCTCCTGCTAGAGTGTGAATTTCAATGGTTTTTATGGACTGATTCTAAATTCTGGTCTGTCTGATTTGGCAAAGCCACAAATATGTTCAGACTGCCTCGTTTCTCTCCTCAAACATTACACACACTCGCGCGCACACACATATACTCTATTAACAAACATTACCAGTGGCTTATGCGTCAGGGCAGTCCAGAATTGAGAGCCAATGTTTAGAGGACGGGCGGACAAGTCGTCCCTAAGCAACTCGCCACCATCTCTGAGCCCCACTGCCCACCCCCCCTCCCCTCCACCCCACCCCTTCCTACAGGTGTGTATGGTTTGTTTAGGGTGTTTTAGAGTTCAGTATGGTTTGTTTAGAGTGCACAGTTCTGCCCTGGATTAAATCCCCGCGCCTCCTTGGTCGCATCTACCAAGTCGCTGTCCGAAATGAAAATTAGCAAGAGCAGACGGGACATGTTGTGTATGAGATGAGGGGGGGAAAGGGGGACAGAGGCGGGACCACAGTGCCTAAATATGGGGGAGAAACTTTTAAAACTTCCTCTGGCTCAGCGAAACTGTCAGAGGAGGTCGTACTGAGCTCCCTCGGGCTACCTGTGTTTGTTGAATCTGAGCTCTATATGATGTCGGGGGGTCAGCGAGCGGGCGAGAGGGTGCTGCTGTTGCACTCGTGGCTGTCAGGGTGGGGTTGGGTGGGGGGGCTGAGGAGTGACAGAGAGAGGGGGTTTTGTGTTTGAGGTTGCGGGGCTCTGGGCTCTACTGCGATGCCTGTGAGGTGGGGTTGTCGCTCTTGCTCTCCTGGCTGGAGGGGGCCTTGTTGTTCCAGGGCGAGTTGGAGCCCAGCGCCGGAGAGTTGTTGAAGCTGTCCTCGTCGTCGATGCCGTTGGCCGCGTCGAACTGCGTGTTCTCCAGCCGCGTGATCAGACGCTCGTCCTCGTCGCCGAACTCCCCTCCCATCAGCGTGGGCTCTCCCACTACCATCACATCCTGCGAAGACACAAAACAGCGTTAACATTTAAATTCTGTGAGGAGGAAGAGGTGTCAAGAAAAAAAACTACAGCACAGTATATTGGCTGTGCTGTAGTTTTCATACTCCTGGGAAGTGTGATGTCAAACACACAGATGGTTTTTGACCATTTCAAACTTCAGTTACTATTGTAAGATGGATTTATCTACTTTGTTGAAACTCAAATATGTTTTAAGTTGACTTTATTTGCTTTGGATTTGTTTACAGTGTCCTGCACTGGTTAACTGTAATAGTGTTTGTGTTGGAGATGTAATAGCAGAGTAATGACAGTAGGTGGCACTGATGTACTCACTGGAACTTGGCTGGACAGAGGGAAGCCGCTGCCAGGGCTCTTCTTTTTGTTGTTGTTGTTGTTATTAGTTCCTCCTCCTCCACTGATGGTGCTGCCACCTGACATCTTACGCTTCCGCCGTTTGTTTGGGGCCTGTCTTGATGGCTCAGCTACAGAGAATGGGAAGGAGAGACAGAGAGAGTTAGAAGATAAGTTAACTGTGTTTGTGTGTGTGTGCCTACATCTGTGTGTGTGTTGTTCATCTACCTGGTGGTGCCACCATCCTCTGCCATTTCTGGAAGAGGCAGGTCTTGAGGCAGTCTCTGGGGCTGAGGCTGTATGTCTTGTGTCTGGACATCAGCTCCTGCATGGGCTCCAGAATAACACACAGCTGGAGGAGGGAACAAAGAGAGGCAGCAGGTTAGAGATCACACATTGTTGTAGATCATATACTTTAACTGATCATCCATTATTATCAGCTGGTGTTCAGGACAAATTAAATATTTGGTGTGCTTGTAATTCTCAGATGAGAAAATACAAGAAGACAATGATTAAACACGACTCATTGTTTTCTCTGAGTCAAAAGACACATTAAACTCCAGCACTGAGGCATCTGAAGCAGTTTATGTGTTCCCCTGTGAATTTTCAGTCTTGCTGGTGACTGAATGAATCGTGTAGGTGCTAGTGTCTCAGTCTGTGTTACCATGCTCAACAGTTAATAGAACATTAAAACACTGCTTTCTAAAAAGGAGAAAATATGACTTTCTGGGTGTACCAGAGTTTCATATGTACGTAGCGTTAGGGAAACATGTCAGGATGAGATTTTGAGCAGCAGCCTTTGGCCACACGACTCTTCATCTAGTTTTTTTCCCCCTCAAAAAAAAAAACAACGAGACCATGGCGGGACTCAAGAGGCAACAGGTGTTGGGATACAATTTGTTTGATGAATATGTGGTGTCATCAGCAACTGTGATGTCCTCTACTGGCTTTATCAGGTGTCAGAGAGAAATGTAACACGTGTTAGAGCTGCTCTGTGAGAGTCAGGCATGAGATAAAGACCAATCGAGGACCTAGAGAGGCAGCTGAATGTTATAAAACATAATAAGATGAAATGAATTACTTGTTATTTTAATGTTTTGTAGTAGTGTTTTGTTTTTTGTTTTTTTAAATTGATGTAAACAAGAACACTGGACCTGCACATCCAGTCCAACCTGTGCATCCTTGTGTATGCTGGTAGAACATGAGATGCAAGCAATATGGGACATACTCATCGACACGTTATATCATATGGTAACGTACATTATTGTGTCCATATATTGACTTCTCGTACGATATATGGACATGACCTTGATCATTTTTGCTGACCTCGATACTGTCTATTGTGTTTACATGTGTGTTTGTTTACATAAGAATGTCACCAACATTTTAGCCAACATGATGCCAGAATAAACAGCATAACTTATTGTGTGTGGTCTATCTATTTGAGGCAAATAACCCATCTCAAATATTTCTGGGACAATATATCGTCTAACAAAAGTGGTTATTGTGGTCACTAGTGGTCATGAAACTCTACATAGTAACTTAAATGTCTCAACAACAGCAACAAAAAAAAAAAAAAAATTTATCATCAGAATCAACTATTTGTAAGTCAAGTACAGCTATAATTTGAATACCTGCAAGGCACCAGATAAGTCATTTTGTTCTTAGATGTTCTAACTAAAATATGACCATGATCATGACACAATGAAGAGAAAAACCATCAAACACCAACGTCATTCTTGAGGTAAAATGTTGTATGCGTGCCTCACTTACTCGGAGGTAGTTAAGAGTAGAGTTCGACAGGCCACATCTTGTAATGTTTTTGGACAGCTGGTCCAGCATCTGTGGGTCCTGGGCCTGAGATACCAACAAACAAGACACACATTAAAATAACTGACACACACAACATAACATACATCACATGTACCCCTGTGGATTACCACTCTCTCTGTATCTACTCACATGCATGGCCAGTATACTGCGGGGGATGAGTTCACGGTGTTGTCTGATGCTGAAGTGCCACGTCTTTATCCTCATCATGTCGTCAAACATGAACTCCAGGTACAAGCGCCCCTCTACGCACACCTACAGCAGTTCAGAGGACTGAGGTCAGTAAACAGCAGGTCAACTGTAAAATCTATGCAGAGAACGGTACAAGCTGCACCTCTGCAGACACACTAGGGTTGTAAGTCGGAGTGATCACATTACTGGAGAAACGCTGTTAAATTTTACAAAGATGTTTCCTAAACTGTTTTAATAAATGACAGAAATAGCCATATATATCTTAAAACAAGGTGTGTTTTAAGCAGACACAAACACGGACCTGTGTGAACATGGGCTTTCCATTCTGGGTGACCATGGTGCACTGATCACAGTCGAGGGAGACAAAGTTGTTGTGGAAGGACTCCTTCGGATGTTTCAGCACATAGTAGAGCTCAGTGGCACCGCCCTCAAATATACTCCGGAAGTATCTTGGAATCAACGTCCGGCCAATTGCTGGAGAGAAGGAGAGAAAACACAAAGGGTATGAGAACAGGAAGATGTTAGCAGGTTGTACAGTCCATTTATGGACTGTAGGACTAAGGGATGAAAAGTGTAGTATGTCCCTCAAACAGATATTCTATGTTTCTTACTGTAACGTTTGGGCCCATCCTCCAGACAGAAAGTAATGGTCAACATGGCGTCGTCTTCAAAGAACTCTGTAGTAAATGCATCCCACCACAGGTTATCACACTCCTACAAGGTGGAGAGGGGGGGGGGAATAATCAGTTACCAACACAGTTCTTGAGTTGTTAGTGTGTCTGAGTGTGCGTATGTGGCCGTGTGCGCTTACGAACCTCTGTCCAGTTCTGTAGCCGTTTGTTGAGTTCAAATATTCTGTAGTCTGTCTGGTTGCCATATGGTGTGTGCCTCCTGCTCCACAAAAAGACAAGAGGAGGAGAAAACAAAAGACAGACGGGTTGAGAACAGTTATCTTGTGATAATATGACAGCGTCAGTACTTTTAGGACAGTTTCACAACCTAGTTTAGCCTTGCCGCAGACTAAATGCAAAATTTGTATTGAAAGCGAGATAAGAATACAGCTTCCCACGACCTTATCTACACTTGTGTTAATGCAGTTTTCACATTAGCTGGAGATACTGGGAAATAATGTAGTCTTACCCTATTCCTGGCTCCAGGTATGTGGGAGGATACATTGGGGTGGGACTGGAGAAACGAGAGACAGAGAGATTATTACATTCAGCTATAGTGCTAATATGCCCTCCTCCAAGAGCTAGTCTATCTTTACGACCCTGGGACGCGAGCCAAACATGGCACAAATTGGATGATACAAGGAGACAGTAAATAACAACACGTCTCAGTTACACACACACACACACACACTCACACACCAACTGAAGCAAACTCGCTCACTGCAAAAAGACAAGCTGTGCAGAACGGCACACAATTCTTCTCAGGTGTGTTTCCTAACCTTACTGAGCCACACAAGACAAGTCAAATCAATTTTAGCATTAAACATCACCCACTCAACAGTTTTAGCTTGTAGCTCAACAAGCATTTGCCTGAATAATGGGTTGTGTTAATGGTGGTGGACAAAAATGACACTGCACTAAATTACACAGGCTATTGGATCAGCCTTTTACAGACTGAGAAAACAAACACAAGTGCTCTCCTTTGCTAAAATATCACCAATAAACCTTCCTGCACCCAACAGTGTTCCCAGAATACCCAGGTATGATAGTGCTATCAGTTTCAAATAAGTGTTCTACAAATACTTCGTGTATTGTTCACTTAACTTGCACATAAATATACCTCTAGCAGCTGATCTGAAGAACAGATTTATAGTGTTACAGTTGAGTATGATAGTGCAGCATCACTGTTACGTTCTTTAAGGAAACCCTGTGCAGCTGACTGGATGAATGCATCGCTATCTGTGCTGTTCTTGGATTTTACCTCAGGTTTTCCAACTGAGAAAATAGAGAGGCTGTTCTGGAAACGTCAGATTTTACCAAAACAATCCACTGAAACCATTTTCTTAACTTAATGTACATCTAATTTGAGTATTTGTCCAGGATGTTTGTGAACGTGAGCAAACACAAACAGTCACTGTGTAGTTCAAACTCACCATACAGCACTACGCATTGACTCTGTTATCAAAACCACTTTACACAGTTTGCTGATTGGTTAAATTATTGGTGAGCTGCCAAGATGAATTGATTACTGGAGGTTTTCCAAGCTAACGTCTTGTATCAGAAACTGAACTCATGATGTCTGTGCTGGCTTTGTCAGACTGTATAAACATGGTATCCAATAATACAAACACATTTATAAAAGTGTGTTCAGATAGAAAGCAAAGTGAATTTGACTGCTGGACCATTTGTGCAATCTCTGTTTATTTGACTCAAACAGCCAATGTACTGTGTGTACAGATGTTAGCTTTAAGCTAGCTAGAAAGGGACTCTGATCTAAGAACTCACCAGGACCTCCAGTTCTTTTAGGAATCACCCTCCAGTCTTTTTACTTTCTCCTTTTGTTTCTGTTCATTTATAAAGTAGATTCATGTAACACTAGGATCAATGCAAATTTTCCCTTGGAGCCCACCAGGAAAATGTGTGCCTAATCGTGCCCAATTGAGTCTTTCCCTGTGTTTATATGTAATCTTGCCTTCTCTAAAATCTGCTTTGATTTCTGTATGAACACACCTTAAGACATCTAAAAGTCTTGGTTTTCCCACCCAGAGCAGACTCTGAAAAGTACACACACCCAAACACAAAGACACAGACATAAAACTCACCCCACGTCTCTGTCCAGCATGGTGCCGGGATGGAAAGGGGGGAAAGTGCTACCGTTGGGGGGCTCCTTAGGGGAGTACAGCTTGAATGACTTGGAGGAACAGCCTGGAAGAGAGGTGAGAAAAAATATTAGAAAGAACATAAAAGTAATTACATTTTTTTAATGTTGTAGGTTCAGGGATTACTTAAAATGTTAGTTTTTAGGGCTTCAAGATAAGTTTAACAGCTATATCTGTCAGAAATAACATAGATGTGTCAAATCTGGGAACAAATGCTGTATCTATTAATCCACAAATTCAACCATTGACACTGCAAACCTTTAAACACATTGTGAACAGTGGTCCAGCTGGGAATGTTAATAAACATCTACATTGTAAGGCAGAAAAGAAAGAACACAGAAGAGGTTGAAGATGGCGCCCGCAGTTGCTATACCATACGGAATTACAGTGGCATTAGTTAGTTATTCGCTTTTGGAGTGGCCACTACAAAGAATGACTGTATTATGTGAGGGTGAAGGCAGCCTGAGCTGGCCAGTATGGCCCAGTTTTAGTTGGCTGCACTCACAGGTCATCCCAAATACCTCAATCTTGTTACAGGAAGACGCAAAACAACAACATGAACAGGAGAGAGATTCCTGTAAACATTGTGCTCCTGCTACACCGCTACAGAAACTGCTGCCCTCCTTCTACTCTCCCTTCACACTCAGTATACAACTATCAAATACCAACCAATTACACTAACAGACCAATACTAACCCAATACACACACACACAAACAAAAAACTGATGAAAATCTGTCTCACACACACACATCTCCATCCCCCTGTTCTACTCTAATTGCCCAGCTCTCCTATAAAGGCCATCCAGGCGTGGCGGCCTCCAGGTCATGACCCCTGCCGTCACCATGGTGAAGCCCCGCCTCATTAATGTCTCTCTGTCTTGTCTCTGCATATTAAAACATATCAATGTACGTGTGAAAGAGACTGAGATGTTTTCCAGCAAGGGTAATTGTGATTTGAGACCACTGCAGCAATGTTATCTATATATTTCAAGGATACAGTCAGACAATTAAAGAGTAAAACAGCTTCTCTTCTGTAAAGAGGTTTTAAAAAAGCTAACTTTTCAATAATGTATGCTAGCTGTCTAAAGTCAGCTTTTTCTATGTTTGTTGGAGACTGCACAACAACACAAACATGCAAAAAGATAAACACAAATTGTTGTGGGACTGACAGAGAGCCATGTTCAAAACTGACCTTAGGGACCACACCGATATACATCAAGTTGGTCAGTCTTAACTGATCTACAGTATGTTATCTAGTAAAAAGAAAATGTCTCAGGTCTACAGGTTTCTATTCTGTGTAATAGTGGCCACATAGTCAACAATATCTCTCTTACAGACCTACTGGTAAATAAATAATAAATCAACAAGGAAAGTTCTTCCATGAAGACAAGCACAGATCTTTAAAACAAGTATCACATCTTCTACACAGAAAAAAATCCATTTGAAACCCTGTCTTCACTTCATGTAAAAACAAGTTGTTTGCTTTGTGTGAGCCAGTAATGCTATGCAAAGGCCTGAATGCACCACCAGAGGAAAACAAATGGGGTTGATAAATAAATAAATAATCGATGGTTAAGTGTCCATTAGTTGTTGAGAGCTCCATTAGCTCCTCTCTTCTCCTGTTAGCTGTTAATGACAGGCAGTCACAATCACATCAGCTGGATTTCACTTCCTCCACTGGGAATCATGCTCCCCTCTCCTACAAGCAGAAACTCTACATATATAAATATATATGTATACACACACACACACACACACACACACACACACACACACACACACACACTTTACACATATCTTAACTTCCTTGGTTTGAGTGATGCTAACCACCGTCACCCAACCTTCAGAGCATAAGATCTCAAATATTTTGTGGCATGAATCCCGAAAAAAAACCCATAACATTTGATTTCACAAGAGAAAAATCCACCAAGCATTACAAAGTCTCCTCTAAATGATAATAACACGTCGTGGTGTTGGACTCCTGTCACCATGATAGCTAAGTATCCAAACGGAATACAAGCGATAGCTAGGTTACACTGAAGCATTAACCTGCAAACTTTTTTTCTTTTTTTACAAAAACCTGACATGAATCTTAAGATTTTATCAAGTTGCACTTAAAACGTCCTATTCGCCAGTTTAGTATGTCACAACTCTATCAATCAAAGCACATTTTGACGAGGGGTTGCCTGCTTACAAAGGCAATTAGAAAGGCAGCCAGCGCATACTGCTAACACTTAGCTGTTAGCTCGGCCAAAACGGGTCATTTCGGGGGGAGAGTTTACAGCCACAAACGCCTACAAACACAATTATAACAAACAAGATAGCTACTGAAAGATACACGATAAAATAACCTCACTGTCCTCACTCGCCAAAGCGAAGCCTGTATACAACACTGCCTTGTGTGGGCCTGCGAGGCAAGCTAACGCTAGCCAGCCTTGAAAACAGTTGGTAATCAGTTAGCTGCTGTTAGCCGTTAGCCGTTAAATCCCCTTTTCAACGAGAAAGCGCCGAAATAACGCAAGAAATTACAACCGCGGCGGCTCGTAAACTACGTTTAACCGCCACAGCTGCTAGACATTGCAGGAAAATGTGTGTGTTTGTGGGGTAAAGCGACCCCTTTTTTACCTGCAAAGAAGTCCAATCAGAAAATTGATGTTTACAGATCCGTGGTGATAGACCGTGTGTACGCTCCGTGCGTAAAGACGGATAGGCCCGCTGGACGCAACGTACCAACACAATACGTCCCTCTGAATAGGATCAATAAAAAATCTGCTCAAACCGCGAGACTGAGAGGGAATAAGGCCCAAATTGCGGGAGTCGGTCGGCTATGTTTTGTCCCGCATGAGGCCTTGTCAGTGGGCTGAAGCCTGCTGTGGGTTTACATACGGACCCCGATGAGCCCTTTGTTCACGGGAGGACATGAACAATAGCTGTAGGCCCTCCTCCTCCTCCTCCTCTCCTCCCTCAGCAATGCTCCTCTCTCCTCTGCCCAGCACCGCCAGCCGCCCCCCTTCCGCCCCCCACTCCCACTGCACATAAAGGTTGTCTGGTAAGCATTTTTTTTCTTCCTTCCTCCTCCCCGCATCCCATCCTTTCCCTGTAACTGACACAGACGAGAATTGGCCCTAATGCAGTCAAGTGGAAGTGTGTGTGTGTGCAAATAAAGATCGTGCTGACTGCAAAGTGGTTTTCATGTTCGCCTAATTAGTGCACATCATCAGCTTGCTACAAAAACAACTGAGCTGAGACACTGACAGCCAAGTCCCAGGTCATGTGTAATAATATACAAGGTGGGTCCCATGCAGTGCAGTGCAGTACAGCAGCCTGATCAGCCAAGAGGAGATTAAGATCTTATAAATTAACTTTCATGTAAGGAAAACAGACATGGGTTGTTTACAATTAATTGTGTCTTTGAGTCTGTACACTGAACTGTCTCCAAGGTAGGCCAGTAAATCCATTACCATTGGGAATCTCTCTCTCCCTCTCTCTCTCTCTCTGTCTCTCTCTCTCACACACACACAGAAAGCACTAAGCCAAAAGGAGAATCCCATAGGCCTCTAAATCTGCTTAAATCGCCTCAAATTATAATCAGATATTCAGATCACAGCCAGAGAGGACTCACCCATATGGCCAAAGTTGAGATATAAAAAGAACAAGTAGTATTAGGTCAGGAGTTTTTCATACTGTATATGTGGTAGTGTGTGTGTGAGTGCAGCCGGACATCTGAGCCACCAACATGTTCTGATTTATACACGATCCATGTACACATGGAGTGAAAACACAATGTTTCATCAATGATTTATTCACAAATTAAGCTGCTCTCGTGAGCTGCTCTGTGGAAACAGTTAACAGGCTTCACACAGGCTCCTGTACACCAAAACACTGGTGTGGACTGGTAACATTAAATATAACATAATTCAATATTATTTAGTAGAATTATTTTTTAGGTGCAGTTTTAAATAATTTGTCCCCGAGATGAAGGTTTACATACATATGAATTTGTAAGTCTTATTGTAATTCAGAAATATGTACTCCACAGTGATTGTGAGGATAATCATGACATGGAACAACTTAAAATTGTAGTTTATAGATGTGGAGGGCTTAAATTCATTTTGGTTTGCAGGACCAGTTTTGCATTTCAAGGGTCAGTTCCACTAGATGTTGCAGCTGAGAACCAAAAATTCTGCAATCTTGCAATATTTATATACATAGATTTTATGCTTTAAAGATTATATATACAGTATATATGATCTGTATATATATATCATGTGTATCATCATCATCTGTATCACTTTATATTGTATATACAGAATATACATATGATATATGTACAGTCAAAAGTTCCATTTATTGGAATGAGAAACTGAGGCTGATAGGTAGGTCATCAGTTTTGCAGGCAATAGGTCCTGAGCCAAAGTATTGAACAAAATCTAAATGACCTGATGATGGCACTAGATGAAAGGTCAGGCGATCAAAGTTATGATAATTCTTCAAGTGGGGACCATGAACGTGTTTCACAGCAGTCCGTCCGATTGTTGTTTAGATTTATCAAAAATTTTGTTCCAATCCCTCAAGTAGGTATTGAGATGTTTCACTGAAACAGGAAAACTTTGACCTGATGGAGCATCACCAAAGTCATCAGAGTTTATCCTCTTGGGAACATGAATGCCTGCACAAAATTTCAATCCATCCAATAGTTGTTCAGTCGGGACCAAGCGACTGACAGACTTATATCGTTCTTCCTTCAGCCACGCTAGCGGCCACGCTGAGAAGAAATAAAGGAACATGATAATAATGAAAAGGTATTTCCCCAAAAAATCATGAAGTTAATTAAACACTTCAGCTATACTTAGTACCAACTTATTGATTTGATTGATGAGCCATATAATCATTTATTCCATCAGTTTAACCCAACTATCCCATTCTTCTATCCACCGAAGTACATGACACACAATACCTCTCTACACTATTTGTTGTGGGCCTCCAATATTCCAACATTTTGAAGACAGTAAATTGCATATTTATTTTTTCCAGCTGTCTACTGTTTGTTTCTGCCATCTCGATACAGAAAATGTCCTTCTGTTCTGACATATTTGCAGATGTTTTCTGTCTTGCATATGAATATACAGCACAAAACTCATAACTCCCTTATGTCTGGCAGCTCAAATGTGGACCTCTTTACAGACTCTGTTGTATGAAATCTGGAGTATGGTGAAGTACAGTGTGTCCCAGAGCCAGACATGTGGAGAGGATAAGCTGCTCTAAGGCCTGTCTCTCACCCGACCAGCAACAAAGATGCTTGGGCTGAGTTTATGTATATTGGTTTGACCATGGTAAGCCTGTGACATGAGCACTTCACAGCTCGCGAGGCTCCTGTCAGTCTTTTGGCAGCATCTTTGTGTGTCTAGTACCAGGGGGAGGTGTAGTCAGTAGTAGCTTAGAGTGTCTGTTGTGGGTGACTTGTGTGGATTTGCCTATCTTATATTCGCTGGCCCCTGTAGCCATGGCAACGCGAGCAGTCAATGCTGTCACAACTGGAGTGAGGCTGAGAATCATCCATGGAAATGGACACACAAGGGTTAATCCTGTGTGTGTGTGTGTGTGTGTGTGTGTGTGTGTGTGTGTCTGTGTGTGTGCGTCTCCAAAGCTCACCCATTCAAATGGTACATGACGGGGTTAATCCCCAGTGCGCGCGTGTGTGTGTGTGTGTGTGTGGTGGGGTGATGGAGAGGAGGTGGGGGTGGGAGGTGTGTCAGGATAAGGCTTGAAGGGCTTACACACACCGTCTCTTTCGCTCTCAGGCATAGGGCAGGCCTTATCTTCAACTAGCACCCCAACCAGCGAGTCACACACACACACACACGCACACACACACACGCACACACACATACACACACACACACGCACACACACATACACACACACACACGCACACACACACTGCTGCCTAACCTTCACATCACCAGCTAGCCTCATTTCCCAACTTGCAGTCACACATTCACACCTAAAGCCATAAATCCATGTATAATAAGTGATTAAAGCTGCAGCGTGCAGTGGCTGAATAAACTCCCTAAAGTGCACCGTGTGATGTTTTCACTGAGCTTACACTTAAACCTACAAGCGCAACTTGTTTAATTCACCTTTGTCAAAGTCAAAAAAATAAAGGGAAGAGGCCAGACTTAAAGATAATTTATCTGGAGATCAACAAAGCAACGAGATACATCAATAAGAACAATCAAACATTTTTCTTTCAGCCGTTTTCTTTGATCTCTGGGTTTTTATCTTTATGTTGCTGAATCGGCTATGTGAAAGACAGAAAAGGTAAAGGTCAGCAAGCAAGACTTACCTCCTTCAGTCTCCAGCGGTTCTGACATTGCCATTTTGTCACCCACAAATGCACTTTCACAGCTACATACTGATCTAACTCAAAGACTTGGGCCCTGTTTTCAAGCCTCTCCCTCTTTCTGATATCTCCCATGTCCAGACTGTCAGGCTCAGGGGCACAAGGAGGGGGGAGAAGGATGCCTACAGTGTGTGTGTGTGTGTGTATGTGTGTGTGCGCGTGCTCTAATGCATGTGTTGCCTGTGTATGTGCAAATGTGTGCAGCGTGCCACTTCCACTCACTAGTCAACAGGAAACTTAACGGCACAAACGTCTGCCAGAGTTCTGATAACAAGCATCCCAGTCGCCCTCCCTTCGACACAGTCTTAAACACTGATCTGAGGACAGTCTCGTGTTGGTCTCAGTTTAGAAAAAGCCCTGACTAAACTGATCCAAGATTTTAACAATGAGAGACGACTTCTGATGATCGGCGAGTGTCCATTTTTTCCCAAACAGTAATGAAAACAAAACCTCTCCTGCTTTCATAGATTGCATTCACTTTTATTTCTTCCCCCAATGTAATCCCAAAGCTACTGTTTGATGGCTTTTACCACTTCATGGCAATAAAGTCAAACATACTGTTAAAAGCACAGACAGTCCAATTTCTCCTCATGAGAGCTAGCGTCACATCTCTGAAGCTCTTCTCTGTGGTCAGTGTCTGCTAGAAGACTAGTGCTTGATCAATTTGGCAGCTCAGGCTTTTTTTTTACTCTGTTATTGGATCAGATTTAGTGACAGAGATCCGATTCAGCTCTGATAAAACATCCAAAGGCTGCCACAATACAAACTGACACTTTTTAGAGGAATGAGCACTAATCCAGACACATTGGCCAGCTTTATATCACCAAGGAGTCTGCAACAGCCTGCGAGTCAGAATAGAAGACACTTAACTGCAGTGGTACTTGTACTTTACTTCCTTTTTATGCTACTTTATACTTCTACTCCACTCTATTTTAGAGGCAGATATTGTACTGTTATACTCCACTACATTCATCTGACATACAAAACATATAATGACTAAATATGACTAAAATATAACGCATTGTTATTGATTAAACACTCCTACAATATATAAAGTACCAATTAAAATGATCTTCAGCTCAGCCAACTACTACATGAAAATGCTACTTACACATGAATTAATGATAGGGTTGGGCAATGTGACGATATAAACTAGGGCTGCAACTAACAGTTATTTTCATTATTGATTAATCTTCAGATTATTTCCATTTCATCGGCTAATCATTGCAGCTCTAAAACCATGAGACGATGTGAATTTGTCTAAATTTGTCAATACTGCCGCACTGTTTATACCAAGTATCTCTCTAATAATATCTTTGGTTGTATCGGTTCAATGAGCATGACTGCTATATGGAAATATTAGATTTTTATATGATTTTTGCATCAATGTGATGAAGCGCCTTGATTTGTTGGGTACGTAATTAATACAGTTAATTGATATTACCATGAATTTACTGTATTACAATATACTGTGGCTCAAAATTGTATGTACCATGATAAGGAGTTTTGTCCATATTGCTTAGTTAATAATTAAAACATGTAATATACAGTGTTGTGCAAATGTTCTAGGCACTTTAGATGTTTAGGGTCTTATCCATTATGCAATACCATCATGTGATCGGTCCCAAACTTATTCTGCAGTATGACAACGACCCCAAACATCCAGCCTGGAGTCTAAAGAGCTATCTTCACCAACAAGAAGAACAAGGAGTCCTGCAACAGATATAATGACCCCCACAGAGCCCTGATCTCATCATCATGGAGTCAGTTTGGGGTCACATGAAGAGACAGAAGCAACTGAGACGCCTGAATCCACAGATGAACTGTGACAACTTCTCCAAGATGCTTCTAACAACCTACCTGCCAAGTACCTTGAAAACAAGTGTACTGAGGAGAATTGGTGCAAAGTTAATTGATTAATAAAAACTATTTATGGAATTATTTTTTGAATGCATCCTCAGTTTACTCTTAGTGCCTAAAGTGTTTGCACAGTACTCTATGTGACTTACAGGGACCATTTTTATGCATAATGAGAACTTCTACTTTTTGTACATTTCAGTACATTTTTCTGATGACACTTATAGTTAATTAAAATCTTTTGTAAGAGAGTATTTGGACATTGTTGCATTGCTACTTTTACTTAAAGTCCCCCTCCAGTCAAAAACGTGTTTTGCTTCTTGTTCCTTCAGTTGGATGTTTGAGCTTCACTGTGCAGAATGATGTATGTGCAGAGTTTGACACTAAAAGGCTGTTTTCACATTCATCTCAGCCAAGTAGGTTTGCACATACAAGGAATTTGTCTTGGTGTTTTGGTGCAGTTGAAAAACAGTTGAAACGATTGAAAAATATACACAAAATTAAGTAGTCCTAAATAATATAAAAAAGAAAAAGAATTTACAATAAAAAAGAATTTAAAATATATCCTAAGTGTAATAATAATAATAATAATAATAATAATGTAACGTATCATGTTAGATATATAAGATTATATAAGATTATTATTATTATATTTATGTTAATATAATGGTTAATGTCCATGGGAGATAGAGTCAGTGTCAGTGGGGGTTCCAGGCCTTGTTGATGAGGCAGCTGCAGACGGGAAGAAACTGTACTTGGGGAGTGAGGTTTTGGTCTTGACAGACCTCAGCCTCTTGCCGGAGGGGAGTTTTTCAAAAAGTTTTTGTCCAGGGTGGGAGGGGTCGGCCATGATTTTTCCTGCTCGCTTTAGTGTCCTGGAGGTGTGCAGATCCAGGAGGGTCAGCAGGTTGCAGCCAATCACCTTTTCAGCACAGTGGATGATATGCTGCAGTCTGTAGTCTTGTCCTTGGCAGTTGCAGCAGCGTACCAGATGGTGATGGAGGAGGTGAGAATGGGCTCAGTGATGGTGGTGTAGAAGTGCACCATCATTGGCTTTGGCAGGTTGAACTTCTCCTGCAGCAGGAAGTACATCCTCTGCTGAGCCTTCTTGGTGTTGATGGCTGCAGATGTTCAGCTCCCACTTGAGGACCTGGATGATGATGGTTCCCTGGAAGCAGGAGGACTCTACAGTGTCAACTGGGGAGACATGTTTCCCCAGCTTCAAGTGCCGCTTCTTGTCAGACAGGAAGTCCAAGTGTGGAGAATGTAGTGGAGGGCCATATTGACCAGTTGACTTCTGACCTGGGGGTCCAGATACAGGTGAGGTGGGACAGCACAAGGCGCTCAAAGGACTTCATGACCACAGAGGTCAGAACAAGGGGTCTGTAGTCTTTAAGTTCTGTGGTCCTTGTTTTTGTTTTGCTTTTGTCCTGATGAAAGTGGAACGTTTCCATCTGCTCATCTTAAATCTGGGTTTAAGGTGTGAACCTACAACTATGATTTGTGACACCACATCTTGCTTGGAGCCAGTCGTGGTCCATTATACAACTTATACAAGGGTGATGTGCAAACTTGAAGCCTCTAGTGCACAAACATTGAGAATGAACTTTACAGTGAAGGAGGAGACATCTTTTGTCCAGCAGTTAAACTTTTGAGATGAAAAATATATTAATTTAATATTTCTGGAATCTGTCATTCTTTCTAAGAAAGAGAAGGAGGAGATTTAATTTTGAGGATTTTAACAAGATAATCAAACTTTTTTGTGGAAAAACCATATCAGACACCAGTTATTATTCAAAGCAAAGTATATTTATATATCTTAAAACATGTCCGGAGGGGATCTTTAAGTTAATGATCTGAATATTTCAGTCAGATAGACGAGGCAGACAAAAGCAACTAAAGACACAGTTTTACATAAAAGAACAATAATCAAAGCTCTTATGCAAATTTGCATCACAAGTAAAACTGTATGCAAATGCTGCTGTTGTTATTCTGCAGGAAGCCATCGTTCTGCATTTGATTTGCAGTCAGGACTTCACCACACATTATTACACAGGGAAAAAAAAATTATAACTGACCTACAATCAGTGACGGAGAGCGTTCTGCTTGTCCTTTGATAGCAGCGCCCTCCTGTGGCCGCAGCGAGCCAGTGTGTTTGTTTTCATCCTGCCCTACAGTATTTTCTCACTCACTGGATGAATTCCCCACTCAGGATTTTCTCTGGCAGGCGAACACAGACACACTGCAACAAGGGAACTTCAGCCGAGCAAGTGCGTCACATGTTATAGCAGGGGCCAATGGCTAGAGGGATTAAAGTGGGAAAAAGGCTGAGCCAGGTTGTCATTAATATACTGTATATGATCTGTGTTTCATAAAAAAGTCCCCCCCCCTCCCCAAAAAACAAAGTGTACATGTATGTCTAACTTAATGATCAGCATTATTATCCATCATCCTCACTTTTCTCCTCTCACACTTGCATTTTGCAGGTGGCTTAGCCTTTAGGGGTGTGTGTGTCAGATGTGTGTGTGTGTGTGGCAGCGGCTGGTGTCAGCTGACAGCTGTGTGAGGGGAGATGACAGTGCCCTGATGCTGCGTTCTCTGTCTGTTCTCTGGGAGCCATTTTGTCTGTCTCTGATCTCAGAGTCAGGTCTGCCCCCCCCCCCCCCCCCCCACACACACACTCCACCCCCCCTCAGCCAATCACGTCAGCGCTCAGCGTTGCAGAAAACATTGAAACACAGTCTGATCTCTCTCTCTTTCTCTCTCGCCTTTCTGTCTCACCCTCCCTCCCACCTACTCGCCCACTCCTCCTGCGCTCCTACAGTGCTCATCTCCCACTTGCCTCTCTTTTCGTCTCTGCCTGTGCTCTTCTGCTCTCTGCCTCACCCCCCTCTCACCCCCCCCCCCCCCCCCCCCCCTCCTCTTCTTCCTCTCTTAATCCACATCTTTCCTCTGTATCTGCTCACTCCCTCTCTCTCTCTTCCCCTCCGTCACACCCTCCTCCTCCTCCTCCTCCTCCTCTTCAGGCTCTCTTGTTGTGCAACCCGTTTCTAAACAGCTCAGCCTTTGTGCGTTTTTGTCTGTTGCCATTTCAGCCAGGCTGCAGTCTTTACTCATTTTCCTCCAATCAGGGACACCATGTGACTCTCTGCATGAGAGGGCACAGTCCCTTCCCCCTTCTCTCTCCTCTCTCTCTTTCTCTCTCTCTCTCCCCTACTCTCTCTCTCCTCCCTCCTTATCCCCCCCCCCCCCCTCCACCTCCCTCCCCTTCCCTCCCCTCATCTAGCCAGCCAGCCAGGCAACATACGCTAGCAATCAGGGGAGTCAAAGAGAAAGAAGGAGAGAGGGGAGGGGGGGGGGAAGGAGAAGGGAGAATGAAGGTATATACACAGTGCAGAGTGAAACAGTGTGCAGGAGGAAGATGAAGGGGGGGAGATGGGATAGAGTGAGGGAGCAGGGGGTGAGAAAACACAGGGGACGAGGGGGTGTAATGTAAAGGTCTGTCCTGAGTCTGATTGACCACAAAGCACAAAGCATCTGTGGTTTCAGAGAGTATACTGTATTGTAACTTATACTTCCTTTAATGATTGCATCGCAGCTCAGACCACATCCCGACACACTCTGCCCCGCTGTTTATGTCATCCACATGTCAGGGCACATGCTGTGTGTGTGTGTGTGTGTGTGTGTGTGTACGTCCTCACACACACACACACACACACACACACGTACACACAAAGTCACGCACAAACTCTGAGCCCACACAAGAAGGGGGAGGATCCCTCTGTGTTGAACACGGCTCTGGAATGTAAACAAGCAAGAACGAGAAAAAGAGAGAGGAAGGACTAAAGAGAGACCCTGTAGTTTCATATTTTTCTATTATATTATATTTTCTATCGTAGTCGACCAGAGCAGCGTCTATCGACTTGTTATAAATGTGTGCGTGAATAACTTTTAACTTAAATTAACCTGCATCACTGTGGGGTCAGGCTCTGGTTTTATTTGAAGTTGAAATGAGTGAATGGAAGTGATTGTTCCATATTTGGAGGCAGTGTTTACATTGGATTTTGGTTACCTCATGTTGTATATGTGTGTGCGTGCGTGTGCATGTGTGTGTGCAAGCGTGTGTGTGAGTATAAGTGAGGTTTTACTCATTTACACACATTGTTTAAGGCCTCCGAGCTTGCGTGAAAAATATAAAGGAATGACTGATGTTTTCTCATATTCCCTGTTGGAAAAGTTTCAACATTGTGTTGTTTTTCTGAAAGTTTGAAAAATCTGTGTTGACATCTAACATGGAGTCCATTAAGATGAGAAAAGCAACGTTATTCCCTTGCTGAAAACTGAAAGAGAAATCAGGAGAAAAACAGAAAAAAGGAGAATTCATAAAGCAGAGAAACTGAGGCGAAAAAGGAAGGGGAACACCAGAGAGAACAATATGAGAGCAGAAGTGGAGCGCACAAGAGTGCGGTCATACGTCTTTTTGGAAATTTCCATGACCACGTTGATTAAGTATGCAATCTGACCGCAAGATAGCTAGGGCTCGGTTCTAAACAAACGCTCCCGCCTCTGCTGTGCAGGCTTGTTTAACGGCTGAGGTGGCAGCGTTTGCCTTTGTAGCACGGGGTGCTGCGCAGAGATTGAAAACACACGCACACACACACAAACTTGTGTATATGCAGTCACATTTAACACAGATACACCACCTTTTCCTGTGCCATTTTGTGCCCAAGACAAATTTATGTAAATGTAACACATACACGGACACACATAATCCGGGGTTTCAGGAGAGTTTGTCCTTGCTGGTACCAAATCTTTGTCTTTTTCTGCTTTAATCCACAGCCATTTTATCAACCTATTCATCTGTTTGCAAGCTACAACTGTACGGACCAGGATGAGTTGGCATTGTCTCTTAACTTGCTCCCCCTAAACTTTCCGCTTTCAAAACAATCTGTCAGCTAAAGAGTTTCCAAACCACAAAACATGGGACCAGTTAGTGTTTCCATCTTTCTAATGATTAAAGTCGAGACTGGCACCAGGGTAATCTGATCCTGAATGCGTGGTTGGCTAAATTTCTCTATCCACATCCCGGCTGTTTGAGGGTTGACCACAGCGGCCACTGTGGCCTGGTAGGCAGGAGAGAGAAGAGGAGGCCACGTCAGGATGATACTGCACACTACACGGGACTGAAAAAACACACACGCAGCAACTCACACAACTCTATCACACTAACTTCCTCCTCTTCTGCTGCTGAATATTGTATGACAGTAGTTTTCTGAGTACATCTATCATGATTATGAATACATTTTCTGCTATAAGATTATATTTCATGTCCTACACATCCCATCCGGAGCGCAACATAAATCGTTGTAACACTTAATCATATATAGCCCACAGCACAGCAGCGCAGGGTTTATTTCTAGACCTTGATTTCGCTTTTTCTTCCCTCCTCTGTCTGATTAAAGTCAATAAAATGAGAAGAATTATCTGTTCACTGTCAGGCTCTCAAAACCCAAACACAACAGTTTGAGGACTGCAGGGAGTTTCTCAGCCTTTACGCACGGTGAACCAGTCGCACACCTCTCAATATGGTGGTCTGATATCACAGATATTACTCCCTCCTGGTTGCTCTCTGTGACTCAGCTCCCAGAAGCCTCGCAACTGTTACTCAACTTTGACCAATTTTATTAAAAACGGTGACAATCAAAACTCATTTTGCTTTCAAGTTAGGCCCCCCCCCCTCAAAAAAAAAAGTGAGTGTGAGTGTCTCCGCCACTGAAGACAAGGTCAGCATGTTTCTGCCTTTCTCCCTGTCAGGTATGCACTTAATGACCTCCTTCCATGAACTCAGGAAGAAAGAACTTCTGGGCAAAAAAAACTCCCTAACAAGACCATTATAAATCTATGTCATGCTTTGAAAACACAACAATGAGAGTAGGAGTCACATCTTTAGAGACGCTTAAAGTCACTTAAAGCCAAACAAATGTGGTGATGCTGCGTTTTCGCTGTGGCATCATTAACAAAAAGCTGCTTCTACATCTGAATTAGGAGTCTCTTTATCACTTTCATCGAGCGCTTTATGCATCTTAAATGATATACTCCTGTGTGAACCGTGAAACATCAAACATTCATTAACAACTCTTGTGTGGGAAGAGGTGCAGAATCAATCATGCGAGTCTTTGATCCGAGCCAGTGATCTCTGCCCTTTAAATGTCACACTTTGATCCCTCTTTTTCTTTTCTTTCTGCTATTCTCTGCATGAGAGGGCAGTCAGTCAGTTTTTTTTTTTTTTTTTTTCACCGTGAATAAGTGACTGTAACATCTGGTACTGTGCCGACCTTAAAAGAACTCTGTTAACCCGGGCCAACAGTCAGAAATCATCATCATCATCATCTGCAACTACAACAACAACAAACTGGCGGAGGAAGAGAGAGAAGAGGTAGCATTAGTGGTGGTGCCATAGCAACAACTTCATGCCCAGATGTCTGCACCGCCAGCTGAAACAATCTTTTTCTGTTAAATCTACAAACTCAACAACATACAGTAAAAAGCGCCTTGTGGTCAGACTGAA
The DNA here is from genome assembly GCF_963924715.1 of Thunnus thynnus. Lineage (NCBI taxonomy): Eukaryota > Metazoa > Chordata > Actinopteri > Scombriformes > Scombridae > Thunnus > Thunnus thynnus. The sequence continues at coordinate 8,208,787 of NC_089519.1, read as the reverse complement.
AGTGAAAAGTGAGGACGAAACAGACTACATGTTGATCTATCTATTCTAGTATCTTCTTTGCTCTCCATCCTCTCTGCCATCACAGAGGGCGACCTCCCATGAGCCTTTGCAAACAGAGCCCCGGGGCCCTGGGGCACCTCTCTCCCTGTCTCTCTCTGGCCCAGTCACGCCACGGCACAGCAGCGGCTGCACTCACCGTCCAAAATACAACAACAACAACAACAACCAGAAAAAAGTCAGCAGCTGGCAACAGCAGCGGCACAAGCAACGGGACTGTCGTTAACGGCAACCATCACCACGGCAGCTACTTACCGGGACACGCGCAGCCGCCCACGGACATCTTCTCACATGTCTGGTGTGAATCCGATCAGAATGATGGTGGTGGTGGCTCTGTTATCCCTGCTCTCTTCCTCTCCTCTCCTCTCCTCTCCTCTTTCTCACCAGTCACTGCTGCCGCCACTGAGGCTGCTCACATGAGCGTCTGTTATCCCCACGGTTCACACACACACACACACACACATATACACACACACACACACACACACACACACACACACCACCACCACCACCACCACCAGGGAGCAAAGAGAGAGAGAGGGAGGGAGGGAGGAGAGAGTAGGAGAGAGTGACGATGAGGGAGGAAAAGAGAGACAGAGGGGAAGAAGAGGTTAAAAAAAGAGAACACACAAAGGATCGGATTCTCTCAGTTGTAGCTGTACACTGTGAATCACACCGTGTGTGTGTGTGTGTGTGTGTGTGTGTGAGTGAGTGTGTGTGTGTGTGTGTGTGTGAGTGTATTATAGAGTGAGGAGAATTCTGTTCCTGCCTCTGCTCTGCCCTCACCCTCATCAGCCCTGCAAATTACAGCTCAGGTGGGAGGAGAGAGGGAGAAAGAGAGGAAGAGAAAGGGAGGGAACGAGAGGCTGAGCGCTTGAGAGAGAGAGAGAGAGAGAGAGAGAGAGAGAGAGTGTGTGTGTGTGTGTGTGTGTGTGCCAGAGTGAGGGAGGGAGAGCGAGAGAGAGTGGACTGTCAAAGTGACCTGAAAGGCAGATTTGAGAGAATAACAACCATGTGATGTGGGTCCTTTTTTTTCCCCTTTAAATATGTAGAGGCTGTTTTTCACCGCCGCTGTTACAGTGATACACACACTTCACACACTTCACACACACACACACACACGTGAGCTTACGTATGTACAGTAGTGCACACATGCAGGTTTAAATGATCTTCAGGAAATCTGGTGATAGCCAATGCGTGCATGTGTGTATGTGTGTGTGTGTGTGCGTGTGTGTGTGTGCGTGTGTGTGTGTGTGTGTGCGTGCTGCAGCCGTCTGAGTGGCTTGTTACCATCCAGCGAAGGTCTGCTACATGGCAGGGAGGGCAGGGGGGAGGGAAAATGGGGGAGGAAAAGGGAGGGGGGAGAGAGGAGGGGGCGATTGACGTGCCTCGGCTCTCTCTCTCTCTCTCTCTCTCTCTCTCTCTCTCTCTCTCTCTCTCTCTCTCCCTCTCTCTCTCTCTCTCGTCTCCCTTCCTTGCCCATTCAGTCTCTCGCTCCGTTAGTCTTTCTGTCTGCAGTATGTCACACAGTGTTGCTCTCTCGCTTCACTCATCTTCCCGTCTACTCGGCCATTTATCTCTGCCCCCTCCCTCCTCCCTCGCCGTCTCTCTCTTTCCTTATTACTCTGTCTTCCGTTCTACCTTTCCCTCCCACTGTCTCCATCTCGCTCTAATCTTTCCTCCATCACTATGTCATTTGTCTCTCCCTGTTAGATGCACAAGGTTGTGTGTGAAGATTGTTGGACCCAGGTTAAATACAATAATCTTTTTGTCAGCAAATCCAGTGAAAAGACCAAAGCCAACAAAGAGCTGAACAAGTACTGACTATATTGATATTACTCCTCTGTGCCATAGAGCTCCATTATTGTCCAAAATCTATTGAAAATGAGCCACACATTTGCACTGGGTGACATGTTTCTTCATCACAATGAACATGGACACTGTAGTTTTTCCCAAGTCCATCCAACATACATCATCCTGCTGCGATATATACTTCAAATAACAATAACGTGTCTTCATCCACAGATGAAAATAGTCCCCAACAAATACACTATTTACTCCTCTTTGAGTAACTTTTGCTAAAAACTACAGCACCCAGCTATTTTAGAAACTTACTTAAGACTTTAAACAAATAGTTCAACATTTTGGGAAATACACGTATTTGCTTTCCTGCCGAGAGTTCGATAAGAAGATTGATACCACTCTCGTGTGTGTACGGTAAATATGAAGCGACAGCCAGCAGCCAATTAGCTTAGCTTCACATAAAAAACGGTAAACAGGGGGAAACAGCTGGACTGGCTCTCTCAAAAGGCATCTTTTGGACTTGTCATGGGATTTGTTGACAATGAGAAAAAAAACAAATATCGCCAGCCTTAACCAGAGGTTACCAACTTAGGGTCAGGACACCACCAAAGGGACCACCAGATATATCTCGGGGGTCAAGAGGTGATTCATGGAAGAATTAAAAACATCCTGCTACACAAAATCATGTTTAGTTTCTGGCTTTTGTATAATTACTGCCATGTTCTTGTGAATCCCATCCCACCAGGCTTCTAAAAATATTCAAATGAAACAATCTGAAAATAGAAAAATCACTCATATGTTAAGCCAAACAATATAAAACAGGGTTAAAAGTAGATATTGCCTCATTTTAAGGGGGCACAAGTCAAAAAGCCTGGGAAACACTGCTTTAAGGAAAAATACAAACTGCTAATTCAGGGATTTGCAACCATTACAAAGGTCATGACCCCAACTGAGCTCACAGCTTCCACCACCACACACGCTCTCATCTGAAGAGACTACATGCATATACAGTACAGTACACACTTATGCACATACCTAAGACAGAAAGCTATATGTGCATATACAGACATCCTGCACTGTTTCCCTCCAAAATGACATCACAAATCAGGTTCTCTCTTCACATGCAAAGACGAACACAAGTCTGCATAGATCGCCTCCCCCATATAATTTCTGCTTCCCTTTTTTAAGACACTTGCTCTTTGTCTCCCTCCCTCTCTTCCTCACCCTCTGTCTCATTAGGCAGTATCTCATTTTGAGGAGGAGAGTGTTAAGCCAATCAGAGAGGGGAAGAAATAGCAGCGGAAGGAGGGAGATGGAGAGAGGAGAGAGACAGAGAGGTTGCGGGAGGAAGAGGGCAGAGATGGAGAGAGAGAGAGAGAGAGAGAGAGAGAGACGGAGGAAAAGGGAAGGCGATGGATGGATGGAAGGAGGGAGGGAGGGAGAAAGAGAGAATAAATAGCTCTGGCGCACTCGTCCCCCATTACCCCGGGAGGGCACTGTCGCCATGGCAATGTGGCAGAAAAAGGATAGCACAAGCATGATGAGCTTCCACACACACACACACACACACACACACACACACACACACACACACATTTACAAATGAAAACTGTGATTCACACATATATCTGCCCACATTAACAGTTTCATACAGACAGTTTTTACAAGTTCATACTTTTAAAACGGATGTGCACACAAAGCACACTGTCACCTTACCATAATTATTTATGTACAAGCACACGCATACACTCGTTAACAGTTTGCCAGTTAGCAGATAGTCAAAGCCCACAGAACACAGATAAATAACAGAGACAAAGAAAGCTGCTCAGGGAGATGAAAGTATAAAAGACAGACAGTAAACACAAGAAGGTGAAGAAAAGGCTTCAGGGAAGAAAATGACAAAGGAGAGCAGGGAAGCAATTTTTGCAGCTAATCAAGTATCAAGCAGTTTCCTGCTGTGCTGCCCTTCAGTAAACTTTGTTGGATTAGTATGAATGTTTCTCTTAGTCCTTCCTTTTTACTTTCTTTGATTCTTGTATACAGTATTTATCTAAAACGACATCTTAATTAAACCTGCATTAATTGATTTTTTTTTTTTTTTTGGCATGATTTAGGAGCAGCACAACAAGCTGTAAACAACATTGACATATCATCACCTGATAAAGTTGTTTGGGCTGTTCAAGTCTTTTTACACATCCAGCAGACAGGGAGCAATATTAACATTCTTAGTGAGTCGTGTTTCTTTCCACCTGATGTATGTAAGTTTAATTTTTACTCTCCCTTTAGCTCTGGTTCGGTCCTGAGGCAATATCTGACTCTTTAGCTGCTGAATCAAAAACTCTGTCTGACAGTCATTTAATGCTCTGCAGGCAGCATACAGGTAGCTATATGAAATGTTAGAGCTTTTCCAAACAGCTGTCTGCTGCTGCTAGAAACAAGACCAAATGAGAGTGGTGAGATCGAATCACAACAGTAAAGTGACGGCTGTAAAACCAAAACATTAGCTGGAGGATGCTAAAATGCTCTGTAGAGCTGAGTGGGCTGATAATTCTCCCTTGGGTTTGTCACTAAGAACGAAGAATATAACAAGACTAAAAGTCCAAAGCCTTGCACCTAACACCAGCATACTACTAACATGCTGATGTTTAGCATAATGTTCAGTGTTCATCATCTTAGTTTAGCATGTTAGAATGCTGACATTTGCTAATTAGCACTAAACAAAAGACACAGCTGAGGCTGATGGGAATGTCATTAGTTTTGCAGGTGTTTGATCAAAACCAAAGTTTTGGACAAAATGAAATTTTAACCCAGTGACAGTGTTTAGTGAAAAGTTATCACTAAAGTTATTATAATTCATCTTAAGGGGGACATGAATGTGTGCATCTAATTTCATATTGCAATCCTCTTTGTTGAGACATTTCACTCAGACCACACACGTGAACCTCATGGTAGTGCTGGAGGAAAAGTCGGGATCACCAAAGTTGGTGGGAGAGTTTGTGTAAAATTACTTCCAATCCATCCATTAACTGCTAATATATATCAGTCTGGACGGACATCGTCATCCAAAGAGCCACACTGCTCGTGGAAATTGTCATTAATGCAGCTTTAAGTCTAAGCATGCGTCACATTTTGATTTGGTCTGATTTATCCCATCTAGTCTATCCAATGTCTCCTATCATGTCTGTCTGACTCTTGTGATCTGGATCAACACCACCATGTGTTTTGGCTCCCTGCAGGTTTAACCATACTGTATCAGTTCGTCCAAAGCAGCAGCAGGGACAAAGATCACTTTCCAGGTCATTAATGTTGAAGGATTTGTACAAACCAGACACGCTTGCTACAAACTACCCTGTTACAGCACTTCAATAATGTAACATCCAGCAAATTAGGAACTAGTGGAAGAGCGCAGCTAAAAAAAAATGTTACTCCACAGAGTAAAACAAATCACCTAAAGTCAGTAGACTGAAGTTAAACATGGCTTTAGTGCTGTTCTCATGCCTTTGTTTCAGCACACTTATCTGAAAAGTTGTTTGGATGGCAAATGTGGTGGTTAATTAGCTTAAGAAATCTTGTGTGCATCCAGCCTGAGGGCGAACCAGAGAATGAAAGAGGCTGTTCTGAGCCAGCCAGCCCTCTGTAAACTCTTATGTAAGGCAGAATCTGCATCCTGTTTCTCTCAGCTACATTATTGATGCGGGCTTCTGTTACCACACTGAGCGTGTTTGTGTGCGTACATGCACGTGAACACCTGTACGTCTCTACTTCTTGCTGGATAGTCTCTCACCTCTGCTGTTCTGTAGACAGGGTGGTCTCCTCCAGCTGATGTCTTGTCACTTTCTCTCCTCCCCTTTACCACCTCTCTGCATGCTCTCTTGTTCTTTCTTCACCTCCTTTCTTTTTTGCTGCTTTCTGTATTAATGTAAGTCCCCTTCCTCCACCTCCTCCTCCTCCTCCTTCTCTTTCTCTTTTTCTCTCAGGCCTTCAGTTCTCACTAACAGATGTTCTCTGCGCCATGTGGGAGGGCATTCCTCTTCTCTGCTATGAAAGCAAAAGAAAAAGACGACTTGAAGCGAAGAGAAATCAAACAAGGACGACGGCAACACAACCCCATAACTCAGCAGTCTCAATGTTACACTTGTGTGTCCCGCTTTTCCCCGTGGAGAGGGTGTCAAGTTAAAGATCAGAGTGCTTTTGCCTTTTTATAACACACTGCTCCCAGCGTTACACAATATCTGAAAGGTCATGGAAGTGCACACACACACACACACACACACACATAAAACACTGCATGAACGGGCAGCTAAGATGACTGGAAGTCACCTAGAAAAATGAAAACGCTCACACACACTCCTGAAGAGGCTGCAGGGCACACACAAACACACACAACAGCAGCAGCGAGGACAGCATATACCTGACTCCTTAGACCTCATGGGTTCTTTAATAATTCAAACATGCCAAAAGAGCGCCGTGGGAGTCGTCCCGCAGGTCAAGAGTGAGCAGGAGATGAGAGGCAGAGGCGAGAGAGAGAAGGGTGAGAGAAAGAGAAAGAGTTTTTTTTCTTTTTCTTTTTACTCATCTTCCTTTTCCCTCAAGAATCAGAGTAAAGTCTGGCACTCTGTGGGGCTTGAGGGAAGAAGGGAGAATGTCTGTTACTCTGTGTGTGTGTGTGTGTGTGTGTGTGTGTGTGCATCTCCACAGATGGTGGACCCAGTGGGAATAAAAGGGACAGTGGCTGGACAGTGGGTTAAATGTGTGTTGTCTGTGCATGTGTGGTGGGGGGGCCGTGTACCGACACGGTGGCTTGGTGCTGGATGCTGCAGTAAGGTGACCCACTTTACACAGAACTCCCCCTCCTCAACAAACACACTTACACATGCCTCTGAACACACTCACACTGCACCCGCTGGAGACTGGAGGATGCTTTGGCCCCATTTCAGACAGTAATGTGTTTCAAGAGTTGTGTGAGATGAAGCAGGAGGTGGTGTGTGTGTGTGTGTGTGTGCATGTGTGTGGCAGGAGCAAAGAAAGATGCACTGTAGCAATAGTATAGAAGAAGATATGGGATTAAGGGATAAAAAAAAATAAGAGACAAAAACAAAATAGAGGTCACTGAGCAGATGCACAGTTGGTAAGATGTGTGTGAGATCAAATCAATGAACAGGGAGTATGTTGTACCTTGTTAAAAACGTGCGTCTGTGAGTATATTTCCCTCTCCGCTAATCTAGTACAGCCATTGACTCTGTGTACCGCCATGACATTCAGCAGAAAGGTCAACTCCTCGCTGGCATGCATGAGATAACAGGCCAGACACATCCATAGTCCTCCACGGAAAAACAGTGAGATAATACAAGATAACGCCACACAAATGAAGAGGTGACGAGCCTCAGTTCATTATGCATTCATTTCATTCATGCACAAATATCTGATTGGCGTCCACTGTGGATAGGTGGCTGGCACAGAGCAATCAGCTCACTGGGAATTAACTCATTCACAACTTTTGAGGGCTAATAATAGGCAACCTGAGAGTGTGAGCAGAACTTAATGGGGAGATGTGTAGTATCACCATCTAGTGGAGAAAATGAATCGCATCAGGTTCATCTACGTTATTCACAGAGGGAAGAATAATTCCACTTCTGTGTCAGTAAGTAAGATACACATACAGGACTCAAAATATGTTGAAATCTCCAGTTTCACTCATCATTATCTCTAAAATATGGAAGATTGGTGCTATGAAACATAATTAATTGTCCCTCATAGACCGGAGCAGTTACATTCGGCTCATTCTTCATCTGCTGGACTTTGGGTGATGGCAGGTAGAGTTGGCTATCCACCAATTTTAACACCACAGGCTCCTCTGAGTACCTTGTGACAGCTGGTGCACCTTTCAAAAAAAGAAATGAAAACAAACGTGTAGCATGACAGGTCTACTGCACAATGTGATCTTCCGCTCTGATGATCTGATTCGTGCACAAGAACTGTCACCTAAAGCAACATGTTTCTCCTCAGGTGGGTTTTTCTTGACTTTTCAGTAAGTACTCTCATGTGACAGCTGTCCTCAGAACTGCAGACTCCAAGCCATTTGAACAAAACGCCCACATACAACACTGTCTCCAAACTCCACCCTATGCAAGCTGATGCTTTGTGGTTAGTCTTGTTTGTAATAATGGAGAGTTATTTATCATAAGTGAGCAGGTCAGGTTCAGTGTCTTTGTTCAGGAACATTTTGATATGCTGACACACTGGCTGTTGTGATGAAATAAATTTTCTAGTATAGAATAAGAGGAACAGTCAATATGAGACTATTTAGTGTAGAACCTCTAGACCTCTGGACAAGTGTGGAATGAAATAAAAACCACTAATGGAAGTGTAATATCAAATTGCTGGAGTAGGCGACTGCTTTAAAGGAACAGTTAGACATTTTGGGGAAATCCGCTTATGTGATTTCTTACTAAGAGTAAGATGAGAAGGTTGATTCCACTCTGTAGAGGTGTTAGTTGGTGGATTTTCTCACATTGAGACAGAGTCAAGCTGTTTCAAGGGAACAGAGGGAATAACTGTAGCATACAGTACGAAGAGTTGTGTGAACCTGCTGTCGTCCTATTCACAAAGTGTCTATTTAACATGGGTGTCCTCGTAGTTCATAGCAAAGAGTTTCCTTGTAAGAGCTATTCACAAAAGTGCTGACGCAATGAAAAGAAAACCTATCTGGAACATTGGAAAGAAGAAACTAAGAGCCAAAGTAGATTAGAACGTTATCTGTCCCTAAAAAGAGATTATGAATAGGCAGAAATATCTCTCTACTGTCAGAGATAGAAAGCAGAGACAGATCCCAACCAAGTACAGGCTCAGTGATCACAAAGTAGCAATAGAAAAAGGACGACATAATAATATATATCAATCTTAATATTGTGTTAATGTTCATATTATTGTTATTCTGTACTGTCCAAATATCTGGACAAATTGTATTTTGATGCTTTAGTAATTATGTTCTTGAAACTTTTATGCCAATAAAGACCATTGAATTGATCATTTCCTGATGAACAATCTAATGGAAGAGGCTGATCCCGTCACTCCGGATGACATCATGTTTCTGTCTACAGTGATTGGTTGGCTCGTCACCGGTCTGTGTCGGCAAATGTGAAATAAAACATTAATCAATATGTAGGAGTGTAAGAAGGAATTAGATTGGACTAGATTCAATTAGATTTGATTAAAATTACATTACAACTAAATTAGATTAAATTAAAAATTAAATTACATTAAAAATGAAACCAAATTACACATTCGATTGAATCTAAAAATCAATAAAGAATTAAATGAAATTAAATACAAAATGAAACCTAATTCTAAATTAAATTGAATACAATTTAAACAATTGATTTTTAAATGCAATGAAATTAAATACAATTATACATTACATTCAATTAAATTAATTGATTGATAAATAATTCAATTCAATTTTAAATACAAAAATCTTACATTTTATTTAATTATAAATTAAATTAAATTTGACTGATTTCAGAGTCCTAAAGTTAAGATTGACACATCCCTTATTTTTTAGGAGTTTCTCCTAACTTTGCTACTGTCTCAGGATGTTTTGTGAATCTTTCTTTGTTTAAATGTGATTTTATTTGACACAATTCAGACGCTCTAACTGCTACAATAAACCTCACCTGGTTAAGGTGTGGATGGGGAATGACATCAGACATGATGTCAATTGAACAAACTGGACTGGACGTGTACGACCAGCTTCATCCCTGGAAGAAAAACACTCTGACTCTTGCAGAAATGATTCACTGTGTAGCGGAGCAACTTGAGCATCGCTGCATAACTGGAGACAGCTGTGTAATGGGCACTATAGAAGGAGATGGAAGGAAAACACTCGGCTGCTGTGGTGAATATGTAAATGCAATCAACCATCCAAAAGACCATCATGTGATTTGTCAGTGGAGCATGTGGTTTGGTGCTGCTGTGGGTCTTCATCAGCTAGAGAGAGAGAAATGCAAACCACCGGTGATAACATGGTTAAGACAGCTGTGTCTTACAATAATTATTCATCATATATCAGGGGGCACAGTGTGGAGCTGCACAGGATGAAGTGGGAAGAAAATAAGATTTATTATGAAACAGCACTGGTTCTGATTAATGTGACTGCAGAGTAAGTCACGCAGGGCGTCGTCAATACAGAAAGTCATGTGAACACAAGCGATAAATGCATTCAAATGTATTCAATCACAATGATGTACTGTACAGTTTGTCTGAAGGTAGCTTATTACATATGCACACATTTCAATTCATGTGAGGACTTCAAATTGGACCTTGACAGGTATTATTTCAAGTGAAACGGTGTAGTAGCACTGTTTTCATGTCCCAACGGCAAACCATGTCAAGGTGGAGGGTGTGTACACAAGTTAATCAGGAAAGTCAACACATTAATATTACAACGTCTGAACATGCAGATAATCTGTTTGTTCTGGTGATGAGGCAGACCACAGGAAGTATATACGCTCCTCAAGGACTGGTTGTATATTAATGCCACTAATTATGTTATGATTCTGATGTTGAATGCATTGATATCGTCATCATATTCTCAGTAATTATAACATTGGGGAGGTAACAGCACTTGGGTGGATTTAACAGCTTTCTAGAGTGTTGTTTCCAATTTCAAGATAACTCCAGGTTACACTATTAGTGCTCTCTCTCTATCTCCCTTTATTAAAGCCTCCTGTCATAAAGGGAAAAAATATCTCAAAACAAATCATTAATTTAATAACGTGTGGTAACCTGAGAAATGTATTTGACAGGTTTTGCCCTCATTTTGCTGAAATGCTGCATTTTTTAAGAAAAACAACATAAAATGAGTTTATTTTACAGCTACATATGCCTTTTGAAAAAGAGACTCTGGTACAGTTGACCTATTTAATATCTTAAATAATGGATACAGTACATGTCTATAAAACCTAGAGATACTATACTTGGGTTATTCCCTGTCTTATATTTGCTTTAAGTTCATTGGGTGGGACTTGTGGTGTCGCTAGGTGTCGCTTTTGAGCAATAAATACATAAAATAAAAATGTAAAAACCGTGAATAAAAAGTTCTAACAAGCAAATGTGATGAAAATTAATGACACAACTGACATATGAAAGCAGCCCAAAACATACAAAACAAACAAATAAACAAACACTACTTGCATGTGTTACATCTGTAGTCACAGATATGTAAAAACTGTTCTCTATGTCAAACTATTTCATTTTAACAACATATTTTAACAAAAAATCGACACAAAAACCGCTAAATAAAAATATATCTGCTAAACTGATCGCTTATCTCTGAGACACATATGGCTGACCTGGGATCTGATTTCTACTCCTCTCCTCGCTCGCATTAATAGAGTCGGTGGTGTCAATCTGATCACGGGTCGGTCTCCTCTGCCGCTTCCCGCCAGTGACCACGTGTCTCCGTCCGGCCTGCCAGCGTACCATGTGGAGCAGCAACATGGCGGCGCGGTGGAGGGGGAAAGAAGGGGATTTAAATGCCGGCAACAGCGACTTTCTGTGCAGCAACACACCCGACGAGGTACCGCTTTCCTCCCTTTAACGAATTTCACACCAAAAAAAGCCAGAGTAGTAGCGGGTTTCGGTGTGTTGATGGGAGTTGTGTCCGCGCGCATGGCGACACGTGGCTTAAACAGGCTAGTAGTCCTGCTGATGGTAGTGATCAGGGAGGCGGCAGGGAGCTGGGTTCATCGATTAGCATGCCTTTTTGGCCGTGCATGTATAGAAACGGTTGGATGACACGTCAGTTAGTGTCGTTATCTCTCCGTTCACGTTTTTTGTTTGGTCTGACATCAAATATTCACATGTTAATGTCGACAGGAAGACCAGCTTCACATCTGTAGTACAACATGTTCAGATCTGGCTGCTGTCTTGCTCACTAACTTACACCCTCACCTTTTTCATTCACTTACTACATGTACCCTCACTGCTTTTCTGTCTCAAGCCGTGTTTTTGAGATGTCTTCAGTCAGGCACAGGGATAAATGACATTATTGACACATAAGAGCCTGTAAATGTCCTGTACCCAGTTCCTGTACATGGTGTGCATGTCTCCACCCGCCTCCAGGGCCTAGTGTGTCCTCAGCCTGCCTCCTACTCACTTGTGCACTTCTGTCCTAATGGAACTTTGAAATGTTTGCTTAATAAACTTCTCTTTGCAAATAGCTTTTTCAAAATATATCAGCTCTTTAACAGTGTACCTGCTGATGCTTATATATTCAGATCCTTTACTTAAGTAAAAGTACCAATATAGCAATGTGAAAGTACTCCATTACTAGTAAAAGTCCTGCATGAAAAATGCTGCTTATGTAAAAGTACACAAGTATTAATTATTGCTGTAAAAGTAGTGGTTTGGTTCCTCTGACTGATATATTAATATATATGACATAATTAGATTATTAATACTGAAGCATCAGTGTTAGAGCAGCATGTTACTGTTGTAGCAGCTGGAGGTGGAGCTAGTTTCAACTACTTTATATACAGTTAGCTAGTTTAGTCCAGTGGTTCCCAACCTAGGGGTCGGGCCCCTCCAAAGGGTCAGCAGATAAATCTGAGGGGTCGTGAGATGATTAGTGGGAGAGAAAAGAAGAAAAAAACAAAGTTCTGATACACAAATCTGTTTTCAATGAATCTTTGATTTTTGGTGAAATCTTGGATCATTTGAACATTTATTGAAATGAAACCATGTGAGAAGTTTAGAGGGAAAAATCACTATTTGGTGGAGCTGTTAACAACTCATAGACATCTGAAATGTGACCCCGACTACACACTGCTTTTTGTAAGACGTCACAAGCCAAAAAGGTTGGAAACCACTGGTTTCATCTTTAACAATGTGTTGTACTTTAAAAGCTTCTTGTATTATCCACTGTGTCAAATCTTCATCTGAAAAGTAACTAAAGCTGTCATATAAATGTAGTGGAGTAGAAAGTACAATATTTCCCTCTGAAATGTAGTGGAGTGGAAGTATAAAGTAGCGTCAAATAGAAATATTCAAATACAAGTACCTCAAAATTGCACTTCAGTACAGTACTTGAGTAAATGTACTTTGTAAGTTTCCACCACTGCAAACAAAAAACTGGTATTATGAAAGGAATAAGCCCATTCAGAGTCATTCAGAGTTATGTTCAGACAGGTCTGCAGCTGTTTTCAGTTCTGCAGAGCTGAAACGATGATCCTATTACTCGATTACCACAGAATTAATCAGCAACAACTTTCCGAGCTAACTTTTTAAGAAGCAAAATAGCAAAAATTCACAGGTTTCAGCTTCTCAAATGTGAATATTTACTGGTTTTCGTCGTCTTCTATGGTAGTAAATACAATATGTCAATTCAGGCTTTACAATTATCATTTTTCACTATTTTCTGACATTTTATAGACCAAATGAGAAATGACTGTATTGTGCCAGCCTCTGGTCAGATCAGGGGAAGCAGGAGGTAGAAAAAGGCAGAGTACATGCAAACTTACATAGCATGGGTGTAATAATAATAATATTAATATTTCTGTATGCCTGTCTCTCTTCAGTTCACCCTGTGCAGAGGTGATGTGGAGATGGACCCACAGTCCTGTATGGATCACTCCATCTTGGCCATTTTTGAAGATTCCACTGTTTCATCAGAGGTCAGAGTTCAAGCACATACATCTCTTTGAGTATCCCGGGCCTTTGTACATTAGAAGTTTAAGGTCCACAAGGTCCAAAATTAACAATCCACTGGCACAAAATCCTGGTAGAATTTGACAGATGAACCAATGTGTTTGTACCCCATTTCAGGATAAGAGCGGAGTGGAGGAGGAGAATGAGACTCTGCTGTCGGCTCTGACCGAGATGCTGGACAGTGTGGAGGATGTCAACGGGACTCTGTCTCCCTTTGACACCTTGCCTGACACTAAGCTCCTCACCAACCAGGAGTGCAGGGACAAGTCAGCGGTGGGTACACTCCCAGAATCGAGTTAAACATATTACCCAAATTATGCTGTTCTTTTAAGACTTATGTACAATATGTGATGTCCCATTATTAACTTTTTCTTCTGACAAAAGATTTGACACTCAAGATCTAAATGTTTTTCTCTTCAGGAAGTATACCTCACCGACAGACTTAGACCAAGATCCAAATCCCCAAATTTAACATTCACAATAAAGAGTGATGGGGAAAAGGAAGAAGAGCGCAAAGTAGAGAAAAACAGTCTGACTTTGTTTCAACCCAACGATAAGAAAGTGGAGAATGAAGTGGAAGTCTTCACCTCAACATCTCTGGTCAACCTGGTGAGGATCATGCACCCCTACTGCTTAAAGCTGCATGTGGAGGAGGAGGGGAAGGGCTGGGAGAGCACAGCCCGACCGTCAGCCTCTTCCTGGGACAAACTGAAGAAAAAACACACATTATTCTCCCAGGGAGAGGTATATAAGTATGAGAGGCCCACTGAAGATGGCGACGAAGAGATTAATGTTGTGTCTGACGATGAGGCACCTGCAAAAGAGACAAAGGAGGAAGAAGAGGGAGATGAAAAAAGAGATGATGGCAAACTTCTGAAAAGCATATTGCTGCATGGGAATTCATCCAGAGCTCTGTTGTGCAGAGAAAAGAAAAGAGTGAGCTTTGGTCCCGTTCAGATGGCTTCACTCGATGAATCCGCGGGTAAAGAGTTGAATGAGAAAAATCAAACTAGCGGGCACACGAGTGGGATAACAGTTTCAGAAGCACTTGAAAATCCAGCTGGCTCCGCACTTGAAGCCCAAACAAACCCGTCGTCAGAAATCAACAGTAACAACAAAGCTGAGGTTCTGCCACCAAAAGCTGAGACAAAGGCCAAATCACTAAGCCTCCAACAGTACAGACAGCTGCGCCAAAAAAGACAGCCTTTGGTGGAGAAACAGGGGAACTACATCACCAAGTGGCCCTCTGTTTCTGAGCCCCCTAAAGAGCTGACCCCCATCCTCTGTTTACAAGGACAAAGAATCAGTACTGATCATCTCCATAGACCTTCATCCCATCGTACCGCTCTACCGTCCAGGCCTAACCCAGTAGAGGACAAGCCATCCAGTCGTACATGTGGTAGTGGGTTAAAGTGCCCAAAGACTGAGACTAAAATCATCTCACCTGCTAGTCCACTGCCAGATGTCCAGGCTAACGCAGATGTCAATGTGCCTGAAAGCAAGAAAAGTCCAGTAAAGAAGCCAACGCTGCTCAGTAGCGACCCCCCAAATCCTGTCCTCCTCCCCATGCCCGTGACCCAAACAGCATCCCCATCCACTGCTCACTCCTCATCCAAAGAATCCAAAGTGGAGCTCCTCAACAGAGACTCTAGCCTTGAGACCACCGCAAACCTCCAAGAAATCCAAAATGAATCCACAACCTCACCTCCTCAAACACAACCATCCTCCTCAGAACCAAAGCCTAAGGCGATGTTACCAAAGCAGGATCGTAACTTGGACAGCACCGTCCTGCTCCAGGAAATTAAGAACAAGCTCACTGAGATAGTTTCAGGTATCTCCTCTAGATCTCCTGCACTGGGCTCCACCACAACACAAACAGAGTCTAACTCAGAATGCAAGGAGCCTCAAAAATACAGTCCGAAGCCAACGAAAGACATCAAGCTGGAACCAAAGATTCCTCAGTCACCATGTCCGGATCCAGTAGGGCAGACAAAATGTCCTTCCTCTACGCCATATTCCAGTCAGCCACCTACTTCCCTAAATACTCCCACACCAGTAAAGGAGACGTCACCTGAGGTTCCCTCTAGTATTTCTCCTCCTGAGGAGCCACCACCGTCGCCTAAGCTTGGCTGTAGAGAGCAGAGTGCTGTAGGTGAGTCAGGTAAGCAAAAAGCAACATTTTTGTAGTACATATGTTCAGTAAACTGCGTTGGTGCTTATAACTGATAAATAAGCAGATATCCCAAGTCATTCTTTCAATAACTGTCTGTCGTCACACTTCAGGAATCGAGGCCCCTGATCTGACAAGCCTGCTGGAACAGTTTGAGGAAACACAAGGTGAGCAGTACTCTGTCGACTTGGACGCTGACATGTGGTGTTTATCGTTCAGCTGCGCTAACCTGTCCGATCTATTTTCATTCTCTCATGTACAGACAAAGAGGAGGGAGAGAGCGAGAGCAAGCCGGAGCCCAAACTTGTTAGTGCTGCTTCATCTCCAAATCTGCAAACACACACAGATCTGCACATAACTCCGCCTAGAGGAACAGAAAAGACCTCCAAACAACTACTGCCTCCCCCTGTGGAACCACTTAAACCTTTAAGCACTTCAGAAACACCTGGGACTCTAAAAACTATCAGGAATCTGCCAGATCTCCAAATGTTGCCGCTCGCGGATATCCCCGAGCCCCTTGGCACCGAGATCATTCTCAGCACTCAGCAAACGCAGCCAGCAAGGCGTAAAAACCCTCCATCCAAGGCCATTCAGATAATCGACCCCCGTCCTCTACCATCCAAGAAGACAAACACAAGCACTTCAGAGTTCCCTGCCGCTCATACCGCTCCTCACTTGTATTCATCTGTATCCTCAGATCATGATTACTGCGCGCCTGTGGACCATTCACCTACAAGTGCTACTCAGCATAGCAGAGCTAAGCCCTCTTTACTCAAGGATATTTCTAAAACCACTAATGAAGTGCAGGTGAATACCCACGACTCCTGTGCAACTGCTGAATGCAGAAAACAGACCTCCACCAGGGAAGTTACCACCACTGTCAGAGCTGTTAACTGTGCAACACCTGTGATGCAGCCTCTCTCTGAGAACCACAAGACCAGATCAGAGACAAACCCGTCCACAGACAAAGCTCTGTCGTCTTCAGACAGTGCTGCCTCAGAGCAGGACGGCGGCGGTGCGGGCGAAGATAAGACGGCTCCATGCACTCTGCCGACACCTCCGCCCAGCCCTCCCAGTAGAGGAAGAGAGAAGAGGAGATATCGGAGAAGATCCCCTCGCTCCTCTTCTTCCTCCTCGTCCAGCTCTGCATCCCGCTCCCCAAAAAGACCAAGGTACCCGTCTACTGCTATCACTCACGTTCCTTTAGTCTGTACGTGTCCTTTTCCGTGCATCATTTTTTATCTTTAATGTCTCACAGGCTCCATCACAAGCGTTCAGAGAGCAGTTCATGCTCGTCGTCCTCGTCTCGCTCTGTTTCCCGCTCCCCACCTCGGCGGTATAGATTGTCTCGCTCCAGATCAAGATGCAGCAGGTCCAGATCTCGATCTTGGTCTCAATCCAGATCCCCGTCACGGTCACCATCCCCACGAACCTGCCATACGCGATGGAGAGATGTTTACAGGTCAGTGGGTGATGTCGGATGCACTCTACCTACCTTTTTTTTTTTTTACTTGCATGTAATGAATCCTAAAACTAACAGATGGAAATATGGTTGAATATTGAAATTCCTGGTTTAATTGAGTTTAAGGGTGTAATCTCAGGCTCTCTTTTCTTCCAATCCCAACTTCATCCCTACAGCAGCAGAGAGTCCAGACGGCTCAGGAGGGAACATGAGATGAGGATCCAGAAACTTAAAGCCATTGTGAGTAAGATTACTGGCATGTCAGCTGATGTGTTTGTGGTTATTAGTCGGGTAACGAGTGGTGATTAATTATAAAAATCCTCTCATACAGGATGAGCGGCGGGTGGTGTACGTCGGCCGCATCAGCAGGGCTATGACACACGATGAATTGAGAGAACGCTTCTCTCAATTCGGAGACGTAGAATGTGTGTCGCTTCACTTCAGAGACCGAGGGTAAGTACGCAGAATTAAAACTCGATTCAGAAATGTTTTTTTGTGTCTTTACAGTGTATCGGTGATTTTGTATCATCAGTTACTGTATGTTTATCACCATTAAAATCCACTATCTATGGTTCCCATAGCGACCACTACGGCTTTGTCACTTTCTACAACATGGAAGATGCTTTTGCAGCCATTGATAACGGAGGAAAACTACGAAGGCCTGATGAGCTGCCGTTTGATATCTGCTTTGGTGGAAGAAGACAGTTCTGCAAATCCAACTATGCCGATCTTGGTAAGAGTTTAAAACCAAGAACAAAGCCAAGTATGTTATTACAGTAAAGAGAAACATTTTCCCTTGTTTAAGTCAGTTGGAACTGTCCTTATACACACCTGTTCAAGACCTATCAGTCATTTGTCCAAATTGTACTAGAGGAACCAGGATCAAATTCTTTGCTGTATAAACTGAATCAGTATTGCACTGACTTTGCATAGTTAATGTTACTTTTTGTCACCTTCATATACTCGTACATGCAGGTAGTAGGATACAGAAGGCCCTCAGATTTTACCATTGAGTCATGTTACCATAAACTGAACAATGTAAGCTTCACAAAGTTAGTACTTATTGCAGGGCTGTGAGGCCTGATTGTAGTACACGGGTGTTTTAATTATTTTTTCCTCATGTACTCTCACTATGAAAACTCTTTTAATACGATTTACGTTGATATGTTAATTTCCCTCTTTTCCACAGATGCAAATAGAGATGCAGAAGAGTCTCCTGCCAGAAGCAGGTTCGAGGACCTCGACTTTGATTCATTACTGAAACAAGCCCAGAGAGGGTTAAAGAGGTAGCAGAGCCGCATGGAAGGACAAGAAGACCGGACTGGATGTGGCAGAGATGGAAATGTTTTTTCATGAACCTCAGAGCTTTTTGCTCATACTTATGTAGCAAACTTTTGTATGTCATTAGCTTTTTTTTTCATGTTTTGGCACTTGTATGTATGCCGTTTTTTAATGTGTACAGTTAATATGTACAAGTATGTAGCACTCCTAATTTGAAATTATCGTATTAGTGGAACTCACTAAAGATTTTTTTTTGCATTCCATAACACTGATAAAGTTTTGTATATTTGTATATGAAAAAATAAAGGCTGTTTATTGTGTCTCCTGATGAACTGTTGACTTAAGTTTATTTGGTTTGTTTTCGGACTAAAATCTAAAGAACCTTTTTTTTTATCGACAGAAGACGTATTGGTGTCACTGCAGAAAAGGCTCACTAGTGTAACTAATAATGTGAACGATGGTGAGCCAGCACGCACAGTAGAAGTTTGACCTACAAGCTGCCTAAGTTTCACTTGACTTCTTTTAGTAATTACAACAGAGGGAGTCTTTTATCCTCTCTAGCTTTGTTTTTGTAAATCCTAACTCATGTTTCTGCTAAAACTCCTCTGTCTTCCTTGTCTCCATCTGCGTCACTTTCTTCTATAGGTTCCTGACATTTTGCTGAGTCTCACATCTAGCAGGTTTGCTCTGCAGGCCCCTACTCTGAACGTCAGTCTCGTAAATCTTTCTTTTCTCAATCTAACGTGTCTTTACACACAAGCTCCAGCTCTTATAGCTTGTTTTTATCTACAGTCTTTTAATCCACAGCACCCTCAGACATCTCTTGTGGAGTTAGCCTCATCAAGGCTTCAACCGCATATGCTGTTGGAAGCTGTCCTGCTAAACATTTCCACATCTCAGCCATACGTCCTAACTACACTAAGCAAGTGCTGGATAGCCTACGCCAGGGATTAACTTTGACATATCCAACACTTTAAAATCAACTTCTGCCTCTGTAAAGTTAAGATGTCAAAAAGAGGCAACTTATAACATTATTAATGGCCCAATTAGGGGTTCCAGTTCAAGGATTCTATTGTGTCCCATTGGCTCGTGGTTCTGTGACACACTAAATGGAACAGAGTCATCATTAATGGTATTAGTTACACCTGTGCCTTCCCTGTAGTGTCACATCAAATATGTGACCTCTCACATTGCCTGAACTCCATATACTGACACAGGTTTGCTGGAGCTTATCATTATACTTACTGATAGTCATGGTTCCAGCATCAGATGTACAATATATTTCTGATTGGGAGCCTCATGATCAATATAATTGTGATTTTAGCAGTATGCAAAATATTTTTAGACTAAAAAGTGGCAAATATTCCATCATAAACAAAACAGGTGTTACAGCAACATGGGATTTACAAGTGGTTAACAGAGGTTAAGATAAATCAGTATGCTACATTGCAATAACAAGGTACAGTTTTCCCAGCTGATAATGTTCAGGTTTTATGGAGAACTTACTTATCTTGAGGATTTATTTAGGCACCAGCAGTTTTTGCAGGGCACAGATGTAAGTAATAACGGTTCAGACTTATACGTTATTAATCTCTTGTAAAATTGTGATTGTTGGAGCTCTACAAATTGACACATGGGACTCACACCAGTCTATTCAACTTAATAACTGCTATGAGTCACTGCCTAAATTGCTGGTGCAGTCACAAATACTTTCAAATAATGTTGCAAAAGGGAAAAATTCTCAAAAATCCAGAGGACATTGAAACTGCAAAAAGAGGAACTTTTCACAAACACCATCACCAACACTACCAGATTAGATTAGATTACAACATCACAAACTGACCAGAGTTTAGTCAGAATCATGGGTGATGAAAAAAAAAACTTGCCAAACTTAACTATATTTACAGCAGGACTTTGAATTGTAAAGTACTGGTGTAATCTTGACCACCTCTCTGTCAGCTTCGTGTTTTCAGGTGCACTGTCCCTTTAAGTGACAGGGACACTGTCCCTTTAAGACGTTCACCCAGTCAGACACGTCCAGTCAACATGAGGCTGAGGTGAACTTCAGTCATCACAAAACAAACATCTTATTCGTCTTAAGTCTCCATAACTGCAGACTTTAGATACATAACATAGTTACATCATGTTGCGCAACGCTCTCTGTGCTTAAACCCGACTGGTCTGCGCAGGCGTGAGAAGACGGCGCAATAAAAGTGAATCACGTTAAAGGCGGGCGTGCAGAGTTATGACTGACAGTACCGCTGTGTCAGAGCTGGAGCTGCTGTCTGAGCATTACTGAACTAAAGAGACAGAGACGAGGACTCAACACTCAACTTCACAGTGAATCATGTCGAAACCGGCCAAGGCGGATCCCCAGACTGGGACGAGGCGGTTCATCAGCGGGGTGGTAGAAGGTGAGCAGACTGGGACCAGGGGCCCAAACTGGATGACCAGACCCCTGTGGTGATCCTGCTGGAGTCATCTGATTTAACTCGGATGTAAACATTCACATTAGGCTGCATTTATTTAGCTGCATACAGGGTTAATTCAAGATACATTTAAAGATATGTTTTTGGATCAGGTGAAATTCAGTCATGTATTGATCACTTCTGATAAGGTGACATCATTTGGTTCATGACATGACCTTTGCTTGCTGCAGGTTTTTATGGGCGGCCATGGACTATGGAGCAGAGAACAGATCTGTTTAAAAGGTATGTGGCCTCCTACTATAAATAAGTCTCAGTGCATGACTAGAAATGGTCATTTGTTTTAGAAATTGCCCTAAAACTCTGTTTTGCATCATATTGGGTGTTGTCCATTGCGTGTGTTTATCACATGTACAGCTTTATTTGTAATCAGGAAAGCAGTAGCTGCCCCTTGTCCCCCTAACAACTCCCCACCCAGAGCAGCAGAGCAGCTGTGGTTGTAGCCCAGCCTACGGCCACAGTCCCCACACTGCCCACCCTTTGCACCTGGCTTATGTTCAGCTATGATGCACTTACTCAGGACACCACTTGAGTATCAGAACAACATGGAAATGTACTGTTAGTTAGTGGCAGTAATAATAGCTATAGTAGTAGTCAGTACATTAGTAGTATTAGTAAAAATAGTGCATGCCTCCATGGAATTTATGTCATGATTATTTCTTATTTAAATATCAGGGTCTCCACCCCTCAACCCTTTGGGCTGAAGAGTGGAAACCCTGAATTCATGAAATCAATCAAAGACATTGACGTAATTGTGTTGACAGAGACGTGGTGTGAAAACGATCTGCTCACTCACTGTCCTCCAGGTTATGATGAAGTCATGGTGCCCTCTATAAAATTAAAAAACATACACAAGGGCAGGATATCGGGGAGGCTCTCAGTGTGACATAAAGGAGATCTTTTCCCACAATAGATTCAACTTATTTTGATGAAGACATTTTTGAAACTCCATTCAGAAATCACCTATTTCCAAGCCCAGAGATTTGATGAACAGCATCTGAACATGATGTAACTGACCCACAGGATAACAACCATGTATTTGGTCATTCTCTCTTGTTTACCTCACCAACCATCACCCATCAGAACCACCTTGACTCTGAAATAAATCAAGGGAGATACTGCATCTCTGTTGGGCCTTAGGTCTGTACATAGTTAACGGTAGGTTCAGAAGGGTCTCTCTAGGGAGATTCACATACTCCTCAGGTCTTTGGTCTAGTGTAGTTGACTATACAATCACTGACATGGACCCCTCCACTATCAGTGCATTCACTGTCAGACAGCAATCCCCCCTTTCAGACCACAACCAAATAAACGTGTTCTTTAAGTCTCAAGTCAAATGAGTGACACAACATGATATTTGGTGTGATTGTGTATTGCTGGTGTTGTGTTTCACAGGGAGCAGAAATGGGGTTTGAACACATACCTGTACGCCCCCAAGGATGACTACAAACACAGGATGTACTGGAGAGACTTGTACTCTGCTGAGGAGGCAGGTGAGTTTCACCCCTTCACATATCCACTCTGTTCACACTGACATCACAAATCTCACCCAGTGGTCAGTTACCCACCTAGTAACCAAAAATACACAAGACTGAACACTTCTGACTGTCCCATCAAGCCGGATTAATGACTCTTATCGCTTACTGATGAAACTAAACTGGAAACTATCAAATCAGCTGTCTCTGACCTGTTGTTGACTGTCTGGGTATCAGTATCGTACCCTTTCCTTTATGTCATCTGGAATAGCTTTTTCTCGGTTGCCTTGGATGTTGAACTGAAACTCAGTCTTGCCAGTGTGTGGGAGCTTATTTTTAAGACTTTTACTCATCATTTATATGTGTCTGTACAGATATGCAACTACCTTTCAATCGGACCCTTTAAAAAAAAGCTAAATTATATTTAGAAATTCTTCCAGTTGTCTCATCAGGACCTGCGTTACCAACACATACTGTGGTCACTAATTTGCCTGGGATTCACCAACCAGTTAACCAGATAGAAACAGGGATTGAAACAGAAAACGCACTTATTTACTTAACAGTTATTTGAATTTTTGAGAGCATGCTCACATGAGAATCTTCATTTACAATTTGACCAGAAAAACGAAATGAAACACTAAATGAGACCCATTATTTTTAAACTGTAGTTATAAACCTTATTTTATAACCTAATTAAACCTAATTTTATATTGTTGTCTCACCAAATACACATTCTGACTCAACAATATCTCCTTTGAGATATTGTTTAATTGCTTTTATTGCTCAGTTTGGATCTTCTCTCTGTTGCTTGGTTGAATGTTATCAGTAAGGTTACAGACTGAAGGGCAGTGATGACTTGAAGTTTGACCCAATAAAACTATCATGTCTCTGATGAGTGGATGTCAAAATAGAATCTACCAGTGGACTTTGGGACATCACAGATTATTTGTACCAATGCAGACATTTTACCTGTAGGCCTAAAAATATGAAAAATTGCTCTTTTCCTAGAACAACTCATTGCCCTGATAGCTGCAGCGAAAGCGCACAACGTCGACTTCATCTATGCGATCTCTCCCGGTCTGGACGTTACTTTCTCCAACCCCAAAGAGGTTGCTGCCCTGAAGAGGAAACTGGATCAGGTAGGACTTTGTACGATGAAGGGTGGAGCAGAAGAGATAATTTAATCGGAGCTGTATTTAGCTTTATGGCTCTCTAGGGTTTGGTTTTGGACACCACATTACTTTGTATGACACATGAAGCAGTAAAATGGTAACATTCAGTAAACTGCAAGTAGGTCAATGGGCAACTGATGGCACTAACACTGCTGCAGGTAATGGGTTTAATTCCTGGTGGAATAACCCTTTTTGAGGATAAGGTGTTGTGGAGAAAAGTCTGTAGCAAATTAAGTTTAGACTTTTCCTGACCCTGTTGCATCCTCTATATTTAAGCTTTTTCAAGTTTAAAAAAAAAAATGCACAAAGATTTTAAGATTGCTGAGGTCAGATATCTCCAAACCACAAGTTGTGCCGTTTATCCTTCAGGTCAAAGGGTTTGGCTGCAGCTCCTTCTCTTTACTGTTTGACGACATTGAGACCGAGATGTGTTCAGCTGATAAAGAAGCCTTCAGCTCCTTCGCCCACGCTCAGGTGGCCATCACTAATGAGGTGTTCCAGCATTTGGGAGAACCTGAGACCTTCCTCTTCTGTCCTACTGGTATAACAGTAGAACAATCATACTTAAGTTGACAGCCATCGAGTTTAAAGCATGTAAAAATTATGTGAAGTCAGTTTTATTTTTCATAATAAGCTCAGTTTTTCCTCTTTTGTCACTGTCATCTGTTTCACTCTTGTCCTGTCCTGTAACTCCAGATTATTGTGCTTCATTCTGCACTCCCAACGTGTCCCAGTCCTCCTACCTGCACACTGTGGGAGACCAGCTGCTGCCTGGCATAGACATACTGTGGACTGGTAAGCTTGCACCAAACCAAGGCTCAACTTGTGTCCAGGTACTCCACAGACGGAATCATGAGGACTGAAAACTTTTTTTTATTTCTTGTATTATTTAGGTCCAAAGGTGGTGTCCCACATAATCTCAGTTGAGTCCATAGAAGAGGTGTCATCTGTACTGAAGAGGGCACCAGTCATCTGGGACAATATCCACGCCAATGACTACGATCCACAAAGGCTTTTCATTGGACCCTACAAGGTAAATATCTACCTGTTGACATTAACATTAACCCAGTGGACGCCTCAATAAGCACCACTACTCCTTCTCAAAGCCAGTCAAATCTGAATACACAAACATGACACACAACAATAGATTCAGCGTGATTTACACTTGTTGAGGCACCTACACTTATATATAATGTCCTGATCACAGATGAAGCACAGATGTATTATAGGAACATTATTTATATATTTGATAAAAGTCCATAAATCCACTTAAACATCAATTTTGAAAAATCCCCAGTAAAATAATAAAATAGAGATTAAAATTAATTAATATGATGATCTCTTTAAATTACTATTGCTCAGAATGTCTTATCAACATGGTTCTTATATCCCTGTAAAACTGACAGTCTCCTCTTATCCATACATATGCAGATCATTACCCTGTGTTTAAAACCTATGGATATTTAAATTGCAAAAAACTTTTTTTTTTTCATGAAAAAACTGTTCTAAAACATGTATAGTACAACTCCCATGCAAATTGATTGCCCAACTTATTCTGAAAATAACAATATATGGCGTTTTTGGCTAAGACATGTAGTGACTCTGCTAAAGGCCTGTAAATAACACCAAGCAAAAGAAGCCTGGGGTTCAAACAGTTAATAAAAGACTGAAGGGCACAATAATATATTTTTAGAGGTCTGACCCTGATATCTATATTCTGAAATAAATAACTTTATCTTTTCCGATAAGGATCGTCCCACTGAGCTGATCCCTAAACTGAGAGGAGTGCTCACCAATCCTAACTGTGAGTTCTACCCAAACTACGTGGCCATCCACACCTTGGCTACATGGTGCAAGGCTACTGCTGACGGGGGACCGATGGATGTGGAAATGGGTGAGTGTCTGTGCTTTTTGTCGTTTAGGTCAGCTTTATTTCCCAGGTTGAATCTGAGTCAGCAGTTGAAAATAACGATTCAGCTACTCATAATCAGTGTCTGTAGGGAGAGTGTCTCTCTCACTGTCTCTGACCTCTGTCACCAGGCGACGAGCAGCAGGACCCCCGCTATAGCCCCCAGAAAGCCCTGAACCTGGCCCTCACTGACTGGCTGAAGGAGTTTATGAGCACAGATCAACCTGGAGGTACACACTCACATTATCCTGTGTACACTTTTAATATATTGTTACCAGAATATCAGGAGACAGTAGGGCTGCACAATGCCTCATGGCCTTCCTCATCCTTTCAGGCGCTCATCATCCTCCAGCTCACCTCAAGAAGGAGTCGTCTGATGAGAGCTCCTACGTTCCAGGACCTGGAGATAACCCGCTGTACACAGCCGAGCCTCTGACCCTGGACGACCTGAAGCTGCTGTCAGACCTCTTCTACCTGCCGTACGAATACGGGCACACAGCCAGGACCATGCTGCAGGAGCTGGACTGGCTTAAAAAACACAGTCTCGCTGCCACCACTGAGACGGACAAGGTCTGTTTTTATAGTTTTTCAAATGCTGATGATGTCGTACACATGTATTTTTTGCGCAGTTGCTTCACCTGCTGCTGTTTCTCAGACGGTGGAGTGGTGTTCAAGAGCAGCGCAGTTTGACGGCATGTGCGAAGCGGTAGTGCAGATGTTCAACCGCCTGTCCAACGCCCCGAACCGCAGCATTCTTTACGACCTCTACAACTACATCTGTGACATCAAGAGTGGCGTCGGTCTGGCTCGAGCCTACGTGAAAACTCTGGGTGAGAAAATCTGAATCTTCTAATGATGATTGAACTGCACAAGCGGGCATAAAAAGGATACAGTATGACGGGGAAAAGCTGCTGTAAAAGACAAAAATGTCACATCAATATAACGGTTGATTATAGCAGGAATCTATAGAATGATGCAAATAGTATGCAGAATAACATGTTGGAACAAGTTCTAACCATAAACCCTCTGCTCTGCCATTTTATTTTAGTCAAGGCTACTCCTTTAAAGAATAAGATTTATGAAATGAATTCCCATCATAACTGATAAAGTCCACATGAACATGGTGCCACTTGGACAGTTAAATAGCTACAAAAACCATTATTACAGTGTACAGTTTGTACTGAAGGCAGAAACTACTAAAGCAGGAATTCATGAGATTGTAACGGCAGAATCTCCACAAATAAACTCAAACAGAACAAAAATAAGAAGTAAAGTCTGCATTTGGATTAAAAAGATTATGTGGGATACGCTCACAAGTGTCCTTTTCCAGGAAGTTGGGAGATGCCAGGTGGCTTTGCTACATGCTGTCTTAACTTACTGCAACAGTCTTCATCATGTGGGAAGAATAGGGTCTCTGCTGAATCCAAAGTATTATGTTGTTTGTTTTTAATCACAAAATGGGGCTATTTTACCTATAAAGATTACTGTGTTAATGCATAATAGAGCTGCTATGATTAGTTGATTGACTATTTTGATCTTTTTTTTTAAGGAAAAATGCCAAACATTTGCTGTTTGCAGCTTCTCAAATGTGATAAGTTGAAACTTTTGTGTCATAGTGTCAAGTTTTTTTTATACCATAATATTTTTTACCATTTTCAGAGATGTTATAGAAAAAACAATGAATCGATTCCTTCCTAAACCTAATAAAAGTTAGCAACTGTGGCTTCAGACTTGATGTTATTTGGTTTTCATAGGAGGGCGTGGCCCACCCTCAGCCCAGCTAATGACTGACGATCCTGAACCCTGGGGCTTCAGAGGCGGTCTCTCTGGAGAGTTCCAGGTAATCTAACAAGGCTTTGTATTCTGACAAGAGTGATGTATTTATCAGCCATTTTTTCCACTGAGCAGGATTATTGCATGTTGTAAATATCCTTTTTTATAATATGACCATATCAGTAAATGATTAATGTAGGGCTACATGAATATGAATATACTGCTTCTTTATACATGCAGAGAATGCTGCCTTGCCATGGAAACAGGGACCTGTTCAAACATCCTCCCATGACGGCAGTGTACTGCATACGTCCGTACTGCCCTGAGGACAAGGTGAAGATGACGGGGCTCTTCATCATCACATATTCAAAAGTGATTCAAGGCAACCTCACATAACGTTGTTTTCTATCCTAGATGGAAGTGCAGAGGATTTTCAGGGAGATGCAAAGAGCCGAAGAGGGAAAAGCCCCCTCCATGACACAGACGGCTCTTATTAGTGATGGGTAAGAGAGTCAATTAGCTCCCCTCCAAATATTTATACTTTAATACCTCAATCTTAACATCCCCTCTGCCCTGCTGCAGCCTGTCAAAAGGTGAAATCCCTCCTTCCCCTCTGTGTGCTTTCATCCTGGAGGATGAGATGGGGGTGTGTGGCTACACCCTCGCACTCACCGACACCAAAGCAGCTGCAGCCAAGGTTCAAGTTTGATTCATCAAATGCAAGAATCTATTTGTTTTTGATAATAAAGTAAACTGAAATAGTGATTTACTGTGTTTTATCTCTCGCCTCTAGAGGGAGATAAGTGACTCAGTATTCAGGGACTTCCCCTCCCTGGTCACTACCCAAGTATTGCCCCGGGTCACTGATCCCTCTCCTGCCAGGCGTATGATTGGCCAGCTGTTGTCCACCATCAGGAGCAGCGGTACGTCAAGGCCTCACAATGCTTTGGAAAATGTTTATGGAACTGGATGTTAACTGCAGTTTTATCCTTTTTCACACTTAAAAAAGCTGAAACATTATCTTCTCCAAAAGAGAATACAAAGCAATCACCATCTTGGTTCACCTCATCCCTGCTTTTTCAGGTTCTAAAGGAGCATTCTGCGAGTTGAGGCAGAACGATCGGAGGATGATCGACTTCTACACTAAGCTGGGCTCCTTCAAACCCGTTAAAGTGGCCGGTCTACCTCAAGACATCCTTGTCATGGGAACAAGCCTGTAAACAAGATGCCTCGCAAGGATTTTCCTCAGGTTTCAAGTGTCGAGAGATAGAACTGTTATGTGAATAACTAACTTTGCAGCTTGTTAAACCGGTCCAACCCATCATCTTGTCATTTTTATCAGTTAATATCACATTTGTGTAATTCAGTAGCAATCAAAGTTTGAAGTCGTTAAAATGCTTGAGGAAATTTGTTTACTGTGTAAAATGAAAAGTAATGAAATACAAATGACTTTGTACACATGAAAACTGTAAAAATTTATAGTGATTATTTTTTAATTTGTTGTTTTATCCCAGCGCAATAAAAATGTTGACATTATGGCTCTAATTTGTTGCATATATCAGACACTTCACTTGGGTGGTAGACTCATTTAAAAACAAGACATAAGACATTCAAACGAGGAGATATTTTAATTATTCTTGTTTTGAGAGGATACAAAACAAATATATTACTGGTTAATCTTTAAATAAAATAGCTGGTGTTTCTGTTCAGACCAAATACTGTACATATTCTGACTTGAACTGTTGACGCTGAGAAAAACTCATCACATGAAGTTTACTCGGCAAGCTCCACGACGACCCCCATCATGTTACTATAAATCTGAAAAGAGAAACTTCAGTGTATCTATACCGGTTCATGTAAAATAAGAAAACACAAAGCAATGAGTAAGTTTAATATTTCAAGTAGTTTATGGACATTCATTTCTACTTTTTTTAAAAATGTTGTCTCATTGTGTGCTTATGTTGTTTCATCTTGTTCCCCTGAGTGTCTGACCAGCAGAGTTTGGCTGCAGGAGAGGAGATGCACATTAACCTGGTTTCTTTTTTTACCCAGACTCCTCGGGGATATAAGTAGTGTCTGATCAAACAAGGATGTTTAACTCAAGGTTTAGACAAAAGCATCGATTTACCAGCGCCCATATGAAGTCGTTAAGGCTTTAAAACATTAAAAAATCTTATCCGGTGGCGACTGGTTAGTGACAACTTCTGCGTGACTGGTGTGTGTAGCAACTCACAGATTGGCTGCATACAATAGTCACATAATTGAAGCTGTAGGTGATATTTCATTGTCCTCCCCTTGTGCTATGGCATTCTCCTGCCCTTCAACCTTCTCTTGCTCATCTCGGTCATCATATAATTATGAAATATATAATTTTGGTTCATATGAAATTATTGCACCGTAAAACTGAGAGGGGAATGTAATACTGAAGATCTTTGCTTTCAAGAAACTGTGTGCCTTCAGCTCTGTCATTTTCAAATAAACTCCAACCCTTCATACTTCACATCCCCTATCTTTGTCTCGGGCATCAGCACCCGACCGTCGAGTGTAAATGCAATAATGTATGTGGCGATCCTGCCGGCATCCTCCTCTGATTTCAGGGCCAGAATAATCTGATCGTCTGTGTCGGGAACAAATTTAAACGAGGAGAAGCCGTGGGTGGGGTTGAGCGGGCCGACGTGCCGCACTGTTATGTGGCTGAAGTCTGCGGGGCAGGACAGGAGCATGTTGGTGGCACGCCGCTCGTCTGCTGTCTCTTCGTAGTGCTCGTGGCTGGCGCGGCGAGGCAAGAAGAACCAGCGCTGGAGACGCTCACTCCATGCTGCGGATTCATGGATGAGGTAACCTGTTGGGAGAAATAATGGATGAGACCTGAAGGAATCAAGAGGGTGTATAGAAGAGTCAACAAAAAGAGTGTGATAGGAACTGTCAACAGGAGTATCAAGGAAAAAAAAAACAGTTGTCAGAACCTGGTGGTTGGATCCCAGCAGCGCCCCGCAGTGCGTTGTAGTATGGCACCCAGTTCTCGTGCTCCACGTCACCATGGTAGCCGACAACTTTCACCCACTCTGGGTTGTTGTTGACGACTTCTCCAGAGGTCGTAGTCCACTCTTTCCCCAGACCACCAACGTACAGGTGCTCATCCTTCACTGCAAGCCACTCCGCCTTAAACCCTGCACACACACACAACAAGGACAGATCTGTCAGAAGGGGTGTGAACGTAAAACGACTCCCAACATTTCAAAAAGTCTCTCTTGAGTTTTGTTAGATTTAGATTTAAAGATTTTGAAGAAAACCATTTCGTGTCAGACTTTTTCTCAATCAGACCTACATGTGTGCAGTAGATAGAAGTAAGAGGTCTAGTGGAGACTGACCTTTGGAAACTGAGCCGTCACCATCAGGTAATATGACCCAGGGGACGGCCTGGCTGCCCTCGATCCTGTACACCACACCTGTGCGGTCATCCACACTGTACAGGTGACCGTTAAACGCCACCAACTCGGACAGCTCCATCCCTGCAGCAGACGTAGTCGATGAAACATTGAGGTAACCCACATACTGAGATAAGAACGCAAATGTAGTGAATATTATACAAAGTATAACAGATCTGTTTTTATCCCTCTTACCTCGTCCTTTCTCAGCCAGATGACTCTCCAGAGTGACCGCCTCAGCGTCCCACTCCACCTGCAGTGTGTCGGCACTCTCTGAAACAGTCAGGTATCCCCTTTTCATGTAGCTGAACCACGTCTGATCCTTTGAGCTACGTGATGCTGTATCCAGGTCTGCGATCACACCTATACGGTACCTGATGCCATGCTTTGTCTTCACTGGTGGACTTAAGGGGTACGTGTCATTGTAAGGTGGTTCCCTTTTCTGGCGGTGGCCAAGGCTTTGTGCTGTTTGTCCGTTATTGTCCCTGAAGATGTCTTCATCACCGTGCATTTGCAAACCATGAGCCCTGTTGCGGTAGTAACCTCTGGTAGGAGTGTCTCTGTCCCCTGCTGTCCGGTGCAGATATAACACGAGCACTAAAACCAGCAGGGTTGCCACAGTGATCGCCCGCCATTTAGGATGGAAGCGTGAGTCTGAGGAGGCAACTTGTGTCATGGACGCCAAGGCCAGGGGGAGGCCTCGTACAGCAACACCAAAGGAGGTCATGGAAGAATCGTCTTCATCCTCACTGTAAGGCTTGGACTGGGGGTGACGACTATCATAGCCTGGGATCGAACAAACCAGAAAGAGGCAGATCAGGAGAAAGCCATGGTGGAGGGCGTGGTGTAACACAAAGTGACAAGCAGAGGGGATTGCAAAAGATGTTTTTTTTGTATGTATTTCTTTCTTTCTTCATATATGAAAATGCATCATCCCTTTATCATTTAGGTATAAAAATCACTTGTCAAGTTGTCTCAATCGTGACACGATACTGTATGGCACAAATTTGAATTGTTTTCAGCTGCTATGTACTTTTAATTTTGACAAAAAAATATTTTAAAGTTTGAATAAAAACCCTGAAAACAACAACTGGAGGAGATGAAAGAATGAACACAAAGGAGGAGGACAACATGTTGGAGAAATAGGCTGTTGTTCCTATTGTTCATTGTTGGTAACAGAGCTTTGTTCAGGCACCTCTAATATGCATAATGAGTATGTAGCTGGCTCATCCTACTTCCTCAAGACGACGAGCCTATAATTAATCTTGCTCTGTTCTGATGTTTATCTCAAATTATTTCATCTGTCTGAGCCCCAAAGATATTCGTTTGTGAACTAAAGCTGCTTATCACTATCTTAGTGTGGGAAAAAAGCAAGTTAACTACTTAACTAGGATGAAAATTTTAAGGTTTCCCACGATGTTTTATAGCAGAGGTGGACCACCTCCTCTAACATCATAAAAACAAATACATTTTTATGAAATGAAACACAGCTATGATAAATATTTCTATATTTACAATGGACCGCAACGCTCACAGTGACGAACCCGAACCTGACTCAGCACTGATGAGCTTCTGTCTGTCAGCTTCTGTTTTGATTCACTCTCACTGCTCTCATCAATGTAATTTCCAGACACAAGCAGTGTTAAAAAAAAGTTTAAAAAAAAAAGACAGCAGACACAGTTAGCAACCAGCCGCCAGAGTATTTCCTTTGGGAGTTGGAGGGGACTAAAAACATCTAAAACAAGACTGAATACTGCACTTACATTTGTAAAGTGTAAAGTCACACAAATTAATGCTAATGTTGCTCCATATCTGCTGGATGTGTAAAAAGGCGACTAATATATCTGTGTTGTGTTGTTTCCGCTGCCCCCAAGTGGCCAAAACCCAGTTTGATGAACATGTCTATTCCTATAATGGACTTAGTGAGTAAATGTAACGAACAATTCATCTAAAGCTGGAAACAAAGAAACAAACTGTGGTGCCACCAAAACTCCAAATCTAAAACCATGCTGACAATATTTAGAAGAGCATCCCTTTAATGGTTGATAACAAAAACAATAGTTGGTCCTTCCTGGTAAGGTTGTCTTTTACTAGATCTTTTTCTTGTACATGCAGCACAACAGGTCTTTATTCCTCCTGCAGTTTAGACATGAATTTCATGAAAACCTTCCTGTAAACCACTCTCCTAGCAGTTATGAATGACTGCTTGCAGCCTCAAACTGAATGATATCCTAATCAGTGGAAGATAATGCAACTGTGAATTACATTTCTGCAATAATAATAATATAATAATGATGATATCTGATCTGTTGAAACAATATCTAGGTGGGTCTGAAGTGGCGGATCATTTATGTCACTAAACAGATAAACCACCACAGTCAAACAATCCAAAACAGATGCCACAATGGCACAAACAAAACATTTGTCTCCATGAAAGAGCAATATAAGCCTAAGAAAACAATGCTCTGTCCATGCTTTTAACAATTATCCTTTAAATAAATGGGTGGAGACACAAACCAGTTTGTAGAAATATTTGCTAAGAGGCTCTATTTGGTATTACTGAAGTGGAACACATAATCTTTCTTACATCACACACAGCCGGTAACCGTTACTTTCCCCCTCTGTCTCTTCAGCTGCTCATACTGCTCAACTGACATGCTCTAACACACACACACACACACACACACACACACACACACACACACACACACACACACACACACACACACACACACACACACACACACACACACAGGTCAAACTGGCAATCTCTTTCGACTACCATGGCCAACAAATAATGCCCTTATTGTCGCTATTGTATGCGTGGCCCATATTTCCCATCCCTCGGCAGCACAGACCCAAACACAGCCTCACTGTACGCTGTATGAAGAATTCAATTATTCACCCTTCCTTCGCCTCTTCTCCTCTGAACACTCTGTTACCATCATGTTGTTCTCTTTCGTACGCATCCCATAATAAACTCCACGTCCCTCCAGACCTCTGTCCCACATGAATAACTGATCTCTATCTCACCGAGTCTCCTCCCTCTCTCTCTCCGCTACACCATCCATCTCAAGTTTCTTCCCCTTCTTGTAGAACCAAGACAGAGGGCCGAGCTCCGTTAAAACTAGTAATAATCGGGTCAATCAGGAAGAACAGGTTGGACACTTCGCCTGTAAGTTGTAGCGTATTTGAGTTTTAATAATAAGTGGGATGAATTAAGAAGAAAGAGGCCTGGTCAGCAATTACTGATTAGCGGGCGGAATGAACCTTGAACAATGAGTGTGGAACCAGTTTTGGTAGCCGAGGATGCATTTTGGATGAGAGCTGAGCTGTTTGTTAAGTGTGTTGGATGTTATTACACAGTGTACAAGCCCTAATCCATCTGTGTCTCCTTTAAGTTTCATGCTTACTATGTCACTTAAGGTCACAGCACGGGTAGCGCCAGCTCCCACATGTCTCTGTATGTGTGTGCATGTGGGTATGTGTCAGTTCAAATGCTCGTTCTGTAACCCTGCGCTGATTTTTGTCACTTTCTCACCCCGACACTTGCTCTGGAATGATTTTGTCATTCAACAGAAAATGGATCGTTTTCTATTTTGATTATTTATCAAGTTTATCAAGCAAAACTATCACACATCTGCAGGTTATAGCATTAACAGATGTGAAGAGTTGCCTGCCTTCATCCATTTCATATTAGAATCACTTTTATTGTTTCCAAGGTCAAGAATGAGCTTTCACACTATTTATTTATAGTCTGTCTGTGTAATTTACCAGATGTAATTTCCTGTTGGGTTAAATAAAGTATCAGCTTTGACAGATGGCTCAGTGTTAATACCACTTTTATGTCCTGTATATATATCCTTTATATGCGTCCTGAGCAGTTTGATCCAAATCCACCAGGATGGTGGTGTAAATATTTGTGTGTCCTCTGTTGGTTAGTCTGACCTTTGGTCACAAGTATGAGACACTGAAAGATAGATAAATAGATTAAATAGATTGACTATATTGTCCACCTCAAAGGGATTTTTTTTTTTGCTTCTCCCAAAGTACTTTAAAAGTACATACAACACACATAGCGCAACACACCATAAAAAACAAAACATAAGCCCTTATAACGGTGTAGTCCTCAGTGTCAGTATCTGTCCTGTCCTCATGGAGACATGTCTCAGTACAACAGATCAAGTTACTCCTTCGAAAAACAAAGTTATCACAAAACTCATCAAAGTCAACGAAAACACCTGGATTTACATCAAATAGATCCTGGCTCATATTTGAGAGTAAGAGAAGATGTAACAGATGGAGTCAAACAGGTAGTTGAGTAATTTCTTACCTTCAGATTGACCGATAAGGTCTTGCACACATTTTAACACTGGACTGAATTGGCTAACGCTAAACGAAGAAAACAAGAATAAATAGTTCCTGTCTTCATTAGGGCTTTACTTGTGTCAACTGGGTATAGCTGCATGAACATTTGTGCCTTTCTCATGGATGTAATTTCACGCTGCACAGCTCGTTAACAGCTTGTACTCCTTCACTGGCTGTAATAACCAAGTTTCTACACATAGCCACGAAGGCAGACACAGACTGAGGGTAACACCTGTAAACTTTGACTATCTGTCTGCCACAAAAACACGAACATAACGTTAAACATCACAACTGTTTTAAACACACACACTAAATTGTAAATGAATGAGGTGTCATTTAAAAACAGTCGCTGAGTTAGACGCCGGTCCTCTTTAAAATGTTAGCCATCCGAGTAACGTCAGCTAACGTGCGCTAACACCGTGAGCTTGCTAGCATTAACCTCTTTCCAGGCTAACGTTACTATATGACTATTACCAACAGCCTCGTTTCCCTGGACTGAAGTTTTTACCCCGGTCGTCATTTTGAGGCTTAGCTACCCCGTATCTTACCTGGTACAGAGGTTCTTCACGTCCGACCGGCTCAGCATACTTTCAGACTTTTTTTTAGCGGCGTCTCAGCTCAGCGTTAGCTCCTCCTGCCTGGAGACCAGCTGAACAGTGTGTCCATGGATTGAACCATTGGTACATATGAAAAAAAATGCTACAACAGTGGGGAAAAAAGTATTTACCCACCTCATAACTCATATTAATCTACTACTGACTGCAAGTTCACAAAATTAACTGAGTGAAATGTATAATTGAATAATTGTTTCTAACAAGAACAGACGTGAGCCTTTTAACCACGGACGGATTAACGTTTTATTGTGCTCCAGGGCACAGTTTTTCTTTTGGGCTCCTTTCGACCTCCCCCATTAACAGTACTGCATTACAGTAATGTGATTACTTTTTTCAGTAACGATTAGTGTAAGGTAGCCTGTGAACCAGATGAATCTACAAACTTGTGTTTTATTTTCTCTGGCAGATGCGCCTGGTCCCTCTCCTGTTCAGACAGATTTCCAGCTGACCTGGCCCAGTCAGGTCAACCACAACCATTTATCTAATATGGGGCAGATTTGATTCAGTGACTGTAAAAAGAACATGGATGTATTATAAGAGCTGGATACTGGACCGAAAAAGGCATCTGTTCAGTCCAATAAGAATTGCTCGCCTGGCACATATGTCAAAAAGTTTCTTTCTTCCGGGGGTATGTGGCCCACTGAATATGTGCAGTAGTGTTTCCCCCGCTGGCCCCGCCCGTGAGTTCCCACTCGGCCCATAGACTTTACATTGTGGTGACGTCACAGATTTTTCAATTGCTTTTCTCAGCTCCAGGAAAGTTTTACAAATATAAAACCTCCATGGATCAAAAATTCATAATAGAAAGAGTCATAAGTGACCTCTGTCCTGTCAACAGTTTTACAGACGTCTCTTTTACAGTGGTGGTCTTGGGAAAATGCTTTTTGGGCCGCAGGGGGATTTTTGCTGCAATACCACAAGTGCCAACTGGGAAAAAATTGGCTGCAAGGCTGAGCAGCAGAGCCATATCCAGTTCTTATAATAACATCTATGACAGAGGAGCACCATTGAAGCATTTTCATAAACAACAAAGATGGCTGCCACTGAAGTGGAATGGTCTGTTGAATCTGCTATCGCGGCAGTATTTAATGAACTGGGCGGTATATTTTCTCTAAAAGAAGCACAAACAACCTGCCTGATATCAGCAAGAATTGTCTCTTGACTAGGTGGAGTGGGCGGATACAAACGTCTGGACCCAGGCAAACAACTGGCACACTATCACAGCTTATCACTGCATGCTGTAGTCTGTTTACATTTTTCCTTCACTCTGTGCTACGTCACACGTTTCATTGCCCTGATTGGTTGTGGGTCTATCCAATTGTGTCCATTTTGGTCTGCACCAGTTGATAACTCCCCTTGGAAATCAAAAATGAACTGAGAGGTTCCAGACCAATTTGTAAATGTCAGGTTAAGTGTACTAATTAAAGGAGAGTAGTTATACGCATAGCTGCAAGGCTATCAGAAAGCAATTTCAGTGAAAAAAAACGTCTGCACACTTACTCCAAGCCACAAAAAGTTAACCGAAAGGATTGAAAACGTCCAGATTAAACTTTTGCGGCTTGGAGTAAAAGTGCAGGCGTTACCTTTTTTCATTAAAGTTACTGATCCTAGTAATGTTCAACAGTCGGGGGTCGATTTGTTTGCTGTTTTACTGGTAGTTTGAGGGAGGAGGGCTGATATCAGTTTGATCTCTGTGAGTAGAGAACAGACTGGTTTACTATGTGCGAGCTTGATGTGAGGGCTGGACGTGTGGGATGTGATTAGTTGCCACCAAAAGAGGGGAAATGCAACTCCAGGTAAGTTGTCTAATTTGCATGTTGTATTTCTACCCACTGGTACCGGACCATTACCCAAAGTTCATGAAAACAGGTAGCGTACGTATTCCTAGCTGATCGCATGTACCTAAGACATTGGCAACTGAGTCTATGTGGCAGCTTCCTTTTTACTATCCTTAATATTGTACATTAATGGAACAAATATGCAATTAAACAAATTATCTCACAGTGAATGAACCTGCCCGGCGTGGAACTGTTGCTACAATCAGAAGAAATACAGTCCTGCATCTCTTTGGGGAGCAGTATAAATACAACATGCCACTAGTTACTACAGAGATGAGACAATCAAATTATATCCAATGTCATCTACACGCACACATACAGTAAGTCAACTACTGTCAACACATCCAATCTTAAATACAAATATTTATTGTGATGATTCTCTTTATAATCTACAATAATGATTAATAGAACATTGTGTAAACAATAATGTAAACAATTTAAGATGCTAGAATGAGGGCAGTAACAATGTGCATCAGTTACAATTAAGTCCCATTTGTTCTTTAAAAATATGTCTATTTGAAAATCATTATCCTTCTACTGTATTAGCATCAAATAAAAAGTGCAAATATATAGCTTTGATTATTAACATTGTGAACGACAGATTAAGTTCCCTGGGTGATAGATCAGCATTGTGAAGGTTACAATAAAAAGCTACATTCACATTATATGAGATGTTATTTCTCTTCACATGATTTCCTATTCTTGTCTTTCCTGTGGACTTTAAAGTTGTGGTGTAACAGATTGTCACAAGCAAGGGGGGGGGAAAAACCACAAAACAGACAGACCCACCCTTTTACAAAACAATGGAAATATGCCAAAACCAATCATGAACTCTACATTTGTTAGTATGCCAGTGAATAGACGAAGTGGAACTGTTTTTCCTGACAACATTGTTCACTATGGCCATTAAACAGTCTGTTTAAAACAGAAAGGTTTAAGAGTAATATGATTGCTACAATCACCATCATTGAAGTGACCCCATTTTAGGCACACAATGTTTTCTTAATATATGTAGTTGAAACATACGAAGCTTATTTTCTTACAGCAGTAACTACAGTGAACAAAGAAGTATAAATAATGAAACTGTTAACTAGGAGGTCAAAACAATCCATGGATAGAAAGGGTACATTTACCATTGTGCAAACCTCAAACAATGCATATTTTATCAGTATCGGTGCATGATGACTCTGTTCAGAGGTGTATGTTGATACAGAGGTATGTTGATATTAGATGAGTGCCACCTCAGCTCTTCCCCATCATCTTCAACAGAAGCTGCAGATAAAGGGAGGAAATAAAAACACCACGGTTTCTCTTCACATACTGCAAATACAAATGTTTTCTGTATTTAAAAACCTGGTTAAATGAAGGAAAATGAGCAAATATACTACAAGTTATAAATGGATGCTGACATTTGTAAGTGATGCATGGTCAGAAGTACAGAGAAGTATTTCATATATTAAATGGGAATAGCACTGGATCTCAGCTGTGTGACCCAAGTTTTAGGCCAGTTGTCTCTCTAGTAATATACTTCTCTGCCTAAAAATGGATGGAAATTGACTAAAAGCTGACTGACAAGCCAGAGTGGTGTTATATTAATCAAAGTACTAGTTTGAAACCACTATTTTTTATAACTTTTGGGGATTTAGTGTGCTTGTGTACCTTTGTTAGGTGATAGTCCACATCTACCAGTTGCTCAATGATACTGAAGTGGTCTGTGTTCGGCACATCCTCCATGGTCACATTCAGTCCAGACGCCTCCAAAGTCTTAAAGGCCACAGTAACAAAAAGAGGTCAACAAATAGCTCATTTGCAAAAACATTTCAAAAATGCTGACTTAATGTGTCTCAGTAATACATGACTACAAATTGTTTACACATTCAAAACTAATTTTTCAGTTTGTGAAATTATTACAGTCTCAAACTGCTGAGGTGTTCATCAGAACTGACAACTACAATAATTCAAATTGTGATGAGAAAATGAAAAGATATTAGGATAAAATATCTGCAAGCCAATTCCCAGGAACTGTCTGTGCGTTCTAACATCTTAAAACACCTAATCCTTTCATGGAATGAAAAGACTAAACCACGATCAAATCTTTCCAGCTTCCATGTGGACCATTATAAGATATTAACTGGAAGATGAGTCAATTCATAAATCACCAGAAAAATGACAAAAATGTTGGTAATTGGCTAATGGTTTG
This sequence comes from Thunnus thynnus, assembly GCF_963924715.1. Classification (NCBI taxonomy): domain Eukaryota; kingdom Metazoa; phylum Chordata; class Actinopteri; order Scombriformes; family Scombridae; genus Thunnus; species Thunnus thynnus. The sequence goes on along the minus strand of NC_089519.1, from coordinate 8,169,045 downwards.
AGTTATTTATCGAGAACCTAAACGAGGAAGCCAAACATTCACTGGTTCAAGTGAAGATGTGCTGCTTCTCTCTGTTTTATATTATTGTAAATTGAACACATTTGAATTTTGGACTGCTGGTCGGACAACTCGAGCAATCTGAAGAAATCAATGGCTCAAAGAACTTGTGATGGCCATTTTTTAACTATTTGCTGACATTTTGTGCACCAAATTATTATCAAAAACTGATCAACTGAATGATTGATAACAAAAAACTATTTGTTTCAGCCAATATCTATAATACTTGTCATGCATGAACCAGAACAGCATTCCTGCTCTACATCTGGAGCACTGACTTTGTAGTATTCTTCCGACTGCTTCCGAAACTCTGGTGAGTCGTTCTGAGCGACGGCCACAACGATGTGGCAGCCGGAGGAGGAGACTTTGAGCTGAGAGACCAGCTTGCTGGGGCTGTTTCTCACCGCCACCTCCCTGCAAACAGGAGACACCCGGAGACCAGACGAGTCAGACAGTGACTGGCACGACAGACCATCCGAGGACAATTATACAGACAGACACACGCACGCACGCACGCACGCACGCACGCACGCACGCACGCACGCACGCACGCACGCACACACACACACACACACACACACACACACACACACACACACAGACACAGACACAGACACAGACCTTTACATGCACACTTTCTCCTTCACAAAGACAATCATGACACTGACTGCACACAAACACAAAGCTTGTATATACAATACACTTGATAGAAAACTAAGCAAATGTTCCTATATGTACTGTCATACCAATTTACAGGCATTTACTTGCATGTGCACACACACACACACACACACACACACACACACACACACACATACACACACACTTACAAAATGTTCAAGATCTCACCAATTAAATCCCTCAAACTGTCATGTGAATATGAGGATGTATGAGATACTTTTGAATTATGGAAGGAACTAAAGATGCAGTAGTGAAAAAGATTATCTGGCCTTTTTTTTTTTTTTAACAAATATCCAATATCAATATCCAATTTTAAAAAGTCAATATATCTGTTTATAAATAATTCGTAAATCTGTACATCATGTGACTCCGCGTGGAGACCCAGCTCAAAGGTTTGAGACTCTGGATTACCGTGAGTAATCAGGTTAAGGAAGGAAATTGCATAATGCGTTTACATGCTATGAAAGTCTGATTACTGTAAAACCTGTTTATCTGGTCAGTAATCAGATTATTACCCTTCCTTAAATGACCTGACATCTTTATCAGCTTTCCATGCGCATGGAGCAGATCCAAAAAGATTTGTCCGGTGTTATTTTACTTGCAACGTCAACCTTGTAGACAGCTGATTATTTGATTACTGCCAAATATGTGTAACGATCAGATACAGTACTAAGTGACAGGCAGACATCTACTTACTCTGTCATCTTCAAAGGCTCGTTGACGTAGGTAGACAGGATGGGCAGTAGGTCATAAATACCGCTGACAAGAAAAGCACCTAGAAGACAAATATGAAAACTATTCAAAAATAACACACGAGCCATGCAGCATCTGTGTCTCAACCTTGTATACTGAGCATCTTTTCTTCCTCTTCAGTATGCTGTAAGCAAAATGCTCTCAACAAGCTCCTCACCTTTGATCTGAGGGGCGATGCTGTACTGCGACCAGTCGGTGGAGAGGACCATTGCAGCCAGGTGAGCCCCAGCAGAGTGTCCACACAGGTACAGACCACTGAGTGAGAGATTTTAGAAAAAAACAAAGAGATTCTCTATAGTCGTATTTATAGCAGTGAAATATTAGCCTTTTCTGAATAAGAGGAGAGCAAGAACATCATGATGTGATGCATTAAGGTGAACTTTCTTCAAAACAGGGGAAAAAAACAAGCATCGGTACCTGATGTGAGAATACTGCTGAACAACAGACACAACACTCCTGCGTACTTGTGACACCATCAAGTCCATGTTACCTGAAAAGAGAGTGCAAGGCCGCAGGCAGAGAGAGCTGACATTTCCACTTCATCCTCTTAAATGATCTCTCTTTCTCCAAGAACAGAAAACAACATTGTCAGTAATCGAAAAGCGTCTACCTTTGGGGGCGATGTCATAGCCAACAGCAACCACCACTACACCTTTATCCATGAGCGGGACAGCCATGAATCCTGACTCCTCCTTGCTGTATGAGCACAAAGTATCAACATGAAAACACTGAATGAGAAATGTGAATCTGCAACAGAAGCAACTGAGAGCATCACACTGTACCTGAGAAACTGCCAGTAGCCTCCATGAAGGTAAATAACAAGAGGGACATCTGAAACATAAAGTCATATATTATGGACAGGACACACTTTACATACATGCACTCATGTTTTATACTCTTTATTTATACTCTTATCTATTACTGTTGCTTTTACTATTTTATTTTTTTTTTTTTCCTCTTACTGCATTGTCGAGGAGCTGAGACCTAAGATTTTTACACTCTAATATTTGTGTAATGAGATCTAACAATAAAGAGCTTCAAATCGAACTTGAAACAGAGGAGACAAGACCTGTTAATCCTCATGTTCGCTACGCTTCTGTGCATTTAAAGCGTGACGGTGATGTTTGGGTGTCAACACATGTTCATACCTAGAGAGTTGGTGCTGGGTATGTAGGCATCCAATTTCTCTCCATCTCCCTCTCCATATGGCACGTTGAGTAAAGTTTGAGCCAGACCGCGGGCCCGCTCCGTACCTAGACACCAAAACATGACATTCTAGTGGAGACTACCAGTGAGCTGATATGATAATAAACACCTTGAGACTAACTACACCTGTCGACCATGTAAGATTTTGTCAAACTGTTTTACCATGATAAATATCCCTTTTAATATTTCTGGGTGTATTAGGCCATTGGGGGAAAAGCTGCAAGTCACTGTGAGAAATACTGGACTTTGCATCAATGTGATGAAGTTTCTTTATTTGTCAGGTATTTAATTCATGGGATTAGATAAAAACAGACATACCCATGTGGTTATTTTATCCATAAACAGTTTCTCATTTGATTTTCTGGATGCTTTTATCAAATCATACACTTTAGGCTATATAAAATTACATGTGCTATGGTAGAGGATTGTATCCATATTCCCCGTTCATAGTAGACATAAAAACTAATTATTCCCAAATAACAGGTGTGTGAATGTAAATTCTTAATCTTATTCATACTGTGTTTCCCCTTTTTCCAGAAACATATTTCATTTCAGTCCAAACTCTGTAGAACATTGAGGGAAAACATATTTTAGAGGACCTTTATTTCTAATTACCTCCATATAACTGGCTACAAAACTGGCACAATATGCTCCCTAAACACAACATATTTAACACATATGCCCAACAACTCTTGTATGTACTCCTTTGAGGAATAGATACAGGAGTCGTAGCCTGTTTTTCCTTGTTAAAAAAAAAGGTTTGTCACTAATATGTAATGAGAAACATCACAGTCATAGTCCAAACTGTGTTGAATATAGGAGTGACATGTTTTAACCAGCTTGTTTCTTATCTCGAGCTACAAATCTTCGTCAGAGACCCAGATTTCACGGGTATACAGAATTTGGCACGACACCTGCGTTGCTATACGGCCTATTCGCCTCAACCGAGATTTCTGCATATTGTAGCATTTATCTTCAAAACAGACCGACCTTCCTTCAAAGCCTTTACATGGGCCTTGATCACGTCGTCTGCCGACATCCTGTGCGACCACCGGCTGGGTGAATACTGCCTCTCAAGCTCCTGTCAGCCGGAAAAACTGCTGTCAGTCGGCAGGCCATGAAAGCCGAGACACCAACCACGGCGCGTCTTGTCTAGATGGTAACCCTAGCTTTGCAGGGAAACTCTCGCGAGATTAGTAAGTAAGAAAGAACTTTATCTCACACCACGTTTCAAGTGATCATTTTAATCCAAACCTAACCAAGTGGTTTTTGTGCCTAAACTTAACCACACCTTAGCCATACATCATAAAACACCGAGACAAGGATTGTCTCAAAAATTTTGAATCGGCTCGCGAGAGTTTCGCAAATCTAGGGTTACCATTTAGACAGGACCAAGCACCATCAGCTGCGGATAAACACATGGCAAACAGCGACCTCCTCTGCCAGTATTGTTTTTTCCAAACAAATTTTCAAGCAAAAAGCCAAACTTTTCAGAGCTGACTGTCCATATCAAACAATACATTTCTTATATCTGAATGTACAAACAAAACAGCTGTTAAAACATATAACCACTGTAAGCTTTACAATATAATTATTTAACTATTTATTTTTTAATGACAATCTTTACTCCCCCTGGCATGTTTGTGATTATAGATTCAAGTTGTATATACAAGGTGCTGTAAACTTGTAGTATACTTGTTTCAATAAAGCTGTTTAAAAAAATAAACAGTTAAAAAAAAAGTTGTTGTCAAAATGGGAACAATGAAAGGTTGTTGTTTTAAACCATGAAGAACAGAACATTCTAGTTAGCGTTAGAAATCATTTCCCACCAGTCTTATGACAGCAGCAGACAAAAGTAAAACAACTAAAAGTCAAACTTACATCTTTCATCATTTCAGTCCAGTGAGTCATTTTATCTCTTAAAGTGAATTAATTCTCGGAAACTCTTCTGACAAAAATAAATCCAAGCAACATGTGCTCAGCAGTGAGACTGAAGGACATCTGAACTTTAGACTTACAACCCCAAACCTGACTGATACCATTTGGAGATGTAAACAGTCCAAAAAGCCGTCACAGTACGGCAGATATGGCTGTAATGGCAAGTTCACAAAACTGCACCTCCTAAACAGACACATACTGAACAGTCTGTGGTTAACAAACACGTTTAAAAAGGGGAAGTGACAGATTCTGGCAGAGTTTTCTCCATTAATGTCTTTTAACCATGTGACCTTTAAAGATACAGAACAGCTGCTTTCTAGCAGTGGTGGAAGAAGTACTCTGATCCTTTACTCAAGTAAGTTTTTTATAGATATTTTTGTTGGTCACTCAAGTAATGGCGTCCCATATCAAAATGAGCCATTTTCAAGGGATTTCAGCTTTGGGGAAAGAATTTAAAATTTGTCAGCTGGCAGATGATACTTCACTGTTTTTAAGGAACAAAGATGAAATTCCCAAAGCATTACAGTACATTGAACATTTTTCTGTTGTATCAGGTGTGAAGATGAATGCCAAGAAATCCTTTTCCCACTTAAAGTTTGCAATTTGTCTCATATACATGATATAGAGGTAAAAGATACTGTCTCATATTTGGGGATTACACTTTGTAAAGATGAAAAAATATGTACAAGACTGAATTTTGATTTTTGAATCATTAACAAACCAAAAGCAGGTTTAATATATGGTTATCTAGAGATTTATCATTACAAGGAAGAATTGTTTTATCAAAGGCTGACGGCCTTTCAAGGTCTGTATATGCATCACTTTCTTTAGTTATGCCAACTGAAATTTATAAAACACTTCATTCACAGTTATTGAATTTCATCTGGAAGAATAAACCTCACTACTTAAAAAGAGATGTTTTGTACAACAGCAAAGATAATGGGGGCCTGGAAGTCTTAGATTATGAAACAATAACAATAGCTTTAAACTTAATTGGTTTATAAAATTTTTCAATAACAAAAATAACATATTGAACACCTTTCCCAGATACTTATTTAGTGATGTTGGTGGGATTGAATTTCTTCTTGAATGTAACTATTCTGTAGACAAATTACCTATTAAACAGGCACTACTAGCATGGAGCTTGGCCTATAAGCACAACTTCTCTCCACACAGATATTACATATGGAACAACAAAGATATTCAGTTTAAACACAAAACTCTGTTTATCCAGAAATGGTTTGACAACAATATTTTTCAATTTTAGCAACTTTTGAATAAAGATGCGTTGTTATTGTCTTATGGTGAATTTCTGAAAAAAGTTGAATTACCTTTTACACCAAAAGAATATGTATTGGTGTTTGACGCTATTCCAAAAGGTGTTTTACAGCATCTGAAATTCTCATGATGATACAACTTGGTCACCAGACTGGAGAATGAATATCTTCATTGGTGATTTAGATGTCCTAAAGAAAAAATGTAATAATAAACAAATCCGGAATATCCTCGTAGAGAACAACATTCCCCCAATGCAAATGTTCTGGTCTTCTCTTTATGGTGACCTGGATTGGAAAAAAGCATGGAGGATATCAGACAAATATTGTATTAACAATAAAATGAAAAATGTGTCATTTCAAATTTTACATAGAATATATCCTGTAAAGCATTTTCTGGGAAGGTTTAAGTTGAATATTAATTATTCTAGTGATTTCTGTGGTCTAAACAAAGAAACAAATTTTCACTTATTTTTCCATTGTATTTATTCCAAAATAGTTTGGAATGATATGCAAAACTTTCTATCTAGAAAAACAGGTCATGCTTTCTGGTAGCGATATCTTCATTTATTTTAAAAATAGCTCAATGGACAAAAATGTTAGCTTTTTAATCCAACTGTTTATGATTTTTGGCAAATTCCACATACATAAAATGAAATGAACCAATAGAAAACCAAACCTTACCTTATTTCTAATTGATATTAGAATCTATTATAACTCTATAGACAAGATGACGAATAGAAAAGCAGTCAAGACCCAAACAATATTTGAAACATATAACATTATCGTCTGTATCACTTAATTATTAACCTGTGCCCCTTTATTTATTCATTTATTTTCCTAGGTATTATTTTGCTTTTAGTGAATGTAAAAGCTTCTTGCACAATCCCTTTTCTGAATGTTTTTTTTATGTCATAACTGAATTCCCTGGCACTCTGTCTCCTCTTTTTGTTCTTAAAACTTATGTTACTGTTGTTTGAGTTTTACTGTTATCAATAAAGTTGGGAGGGAAAAAAAGCAAGCGCTCCATGGCGGGACTACACGTCACTTCCTGCAGGTGGGGCGCCACTACTTGCTCTGCTCTGATTGGTCGCCGCTCTTGTCATCGCTATAGCCGCCTATAGTTACCATGGATGTATAAAGGGAACCGGCGACGCGCCACATTCAATTTGTTGTTTCAGAGTCACTGATAACTTTGCTACCTCTGGGAGAATATCTTTGTTTTTAACAACCTTTTTAACAAGTTTTGTTGAACTATAACCTCTTCAAATAAAAATGGACTGCATTGATTTTCCAAGAGTTCTTCCAAATTCACCGATGAAGGCACGGGGACAAATACAGGTTTGCATCTATTTAAAGTTATTGTCTTTATTAACTAACTGTTAGCTAACTATATTACTTTACATCGTAACCCCAACTAACACAACTCAAGATAGTTAAACAAGACATCATGTATTTAAATGAACGCTGTTCAGTCTAACAATCTCCGCTGTTGTTTGCAGGTCATCTTTGGACCGATGTTTTCAGGAAAAAGGTAAGTTATTCACTAATAAATATAAACACAGCAGGTCTCTGTGCAAGTGTAGCTAGTATTATTAATGTTCACTGTTTCAAATAACGTTAAAACATTACTTATGTCACAAATACCGCCCAGAGTTCATTAACATCCCGCCAAAACCCTGCATTGTTTACCCAGCTGCCATCACTGAAATCAATACGAATCATATATTGTAAGTCATATTAACACTTACAATTTAAGGATTAGTTTATACAGGTTTTACATATAAGGCAGTCAATTGTTATTTTTGCATAATATGCTAAATCTGTTGCACATCATTCAGTATGTATGAAATCAGTGTGAGGGGCAGTGTCACATAATATTGTGTTTTCATGCACAAAACATACAGTTTGCATAATTTACTGTATAAGATTGTTATAAATTGATGCTTTTATATGGGCAATAAGTTGGTCTTAATGTTTCTGAAATTGTAAATCAGATGTTCAGAAGTGTCTCTGCTGATCTGTTTCACTACTGTTAACTAAATCCATGTTATTTAATTTGCAGCACTGAACTGATGCGAAGGGTGCGGCGTTTCCAGATAGCCCAGTACAACTGCTTAGTGATCAAATATGCCAAAGACACACGTTATTCTGAAAAAGGCTTGGCCACACATGACAGGTAAGTTATTGTATTCTGCTAAATTGCTCTCAGTTACAGAAATATTGCTTGTTCGTATGTTTAGAGTTGTTTATGTTTGTAACCTTGCACATTCATTTAATTTGTGCACAGCTATTTATGACATTTTCCTACATTAACAAATACAACATGAGCAGGATGAGTTGTTACTGGAAAAATGTGTTATACCCAAGCAAAAACTGACCTCTAGTGGTGCGATTCCTTGACAGATGTAGATTTTCCTGTCAGGTATTATTTTGATGGACAACTGAATAAAGCAAGGAGTCATTTGCAAGTTAATTATCAGATATATTTTGAGATGTGTAGTCTGTGAAAGAGTTGGTCAAGCAAGGTAATGATGCACTACACAACACATTGCCTTTTTAAAAATTAAGATTTTCCCTTCTGCCCTGTCCGTCTTTTAGAAACACAATGGCAGCGGTACCAGCCAACTGTCTGGGAGATGTGAGGTCTCTGGCATTGCAAGTCTGTGTCATTGGAATTGATGAAGGGCAGTTTGTAAGTATTCCCTCTTGGTTTGTCATTAACTAGTCTTAGAGACCAGAATGTCTTGCTCTCTGTGTTTACCGTCAGTTCAAGGATTTATATCAGGCTGAGATTTGTCTTCAGACGTAATTGCTCACTAACTAAACTTGTGCCTCTTTTGTGTTGTTGTAGTTTCCAGACACAGTGGAGTTTTGCGAGGAGATGGCTAATTTAGGAAAGACAGTCATTGTTGCTGCCTTGGATGGAACCTTCCAGAGAAAAGTGAGTATCTGTGTTTCTGCTTCAGGGACAGAAAGAACACCACTGTGAGTGTAGACACAACAAAATGTCCAGGACAAGGAACACATTTTTGAGAGAGGGTGACGAACAAATCCTCATGAGCAGCTAAACGACAGACCGTTCAGTGTGTCCATTATTCCACACCATAGTATGCCTGTTCTGTCCTTGTAATGTAATTATACCTGCATGCAATCAGTGGTATTGACTGCTTTTCTGCTGTCTTGTGCATTCTTGTAGGCATTTGGAAACATCCTGAACCTCGTCCCTCTAGCGGAGAGCGTGGTGAAGCTCAACGCCGTCTGCATGCAGTGTTACAAAGAAGCTGCCTACACCAAGAGGATAGGAGCAGAGAAGGAGGTGAGGAGGCAAACCTAAGACATGTCTTGAATAACCACAAAGTGCTTCAAAACACTTTTTTTTTTTTCAAAGGGTGGTGGTGTGACAGGGCTGTACAATAATTCAATATTATGGTTTATTCTCTATATGCTGTAATTGTATTATGACAAGCGATAAATAATGATAATGTTAACTAAATCTATCACTGCCTCACTTTTAAATATAGATGTGTATGGATCACATCAATATTAGGATCATTTTAATAATTATGATATTGTGTCCATATCACCCACCCTTAAGTGTAGAGTACATTTGGTGCACAATGCAGAGCATGTGGGGCTCATTAGTTAACGTGTTTGGCAGTACATGAGAAACAAGTGTCTTTCTACCTTTTTTTTTTAAAACAAATTATAACCAGTCAATCGTTGTTTGTCTGCCTCATAGGTGGAAGTGATTGGTGGAGCTGACAAGTATCAGGCGGTGTGTAGAAAGTGTTATGGAGGTCTGGTGGTGGACAAAGAGAACAGTTCTCCTTTCAGGAATGAAACTCCACATCATGCCCTCACAGGAAAACTTGTGGACTCTGGGATTCCCAGAAAGCTTTTTTCTTCCCTCCAACTCTGAACACTTGTTGCAGAGGTTAAGCAGAGAGCTGAGAAGTTCATCGATCAAATGTGCGTGGAGTGAAGTTGGATTCTTTTATCTGAAATATTAACTTTTGGATTGTAGTTTCCGGGTATTTTAAAGGACAAGTTTACATTCTTTTCAAGTCTGTCAATATCATCTGTCCTTTATGTATATTGAAAGGTTGCTGTAATCATTCCTCTTGTCCATACTAGCCACAAAAATAGATCCCCTCCTCAAGAGATTTTAGTGTAAACGATAAGAGGAAAAAATCCACAGTCTTCACTCTGTATATAAATACTTCTTGAAGTGCAGCTGAAGCTAATATGAGGCTTCAGCAGTCTTGAATTAGACAAATCAGGTCGGTATCTTCCAGAGTTGAGAAAATAAAATGTTCGCATTGATCCTCAGTGGACAGTGTTTGCTTGCAGAGACAAATCAGAGGAAGAGTGACAGACTGTAACTGTAGAGGACACACACTTCTTCTTTCTCCTACAGTCTTTTTGTTGTCAGTAAGAGCCAGAGAAACATTTACAGCAAACATAAACTTTGAATGTACATAAGGGCACGTGAGCATTGTTTAAAGACAGATTTGAACAAATGTGAACCTATCGTCCAAGTAGCCTTTGCAGTGTCTCCAAGAGTTTAATTTAATTTTGTATTTGCTGTGTTTTATGTGATTTATTGTTTTAATGTTAATTAACTGTATAAATAATGGAATTACACTTGATAATAACCCTCTACATGGGATTCACATCACTGTGATGTTGGTGGTTTTAAATAATTTTCAGTTTAAAAATGTGTTTTCTGCCATTTTATGCATACTGAAGACACCCTTTAGGGAAAGGTATGTATGTTACACTATATGTGGCAGGTTAGGACAAGTACTGAGTTAAAGTATGGTTAACATAAAGGTTGATTTTAGCTGTTAATGTATCTGCAAATATTTTCCTAGACTGTTGGAACAATATTCTTTCCTCCTACTTACAAAACTTTCATGTTTTTCATTCAGTGCTCTGACTGATATGTAATCCAATGCCCTCACATGCTAGCGAGGACCAAAATAACCTGTTTAAATCCTGGCAGGCTCCAGGGCCATGTAGTGAGCTGGCAGGTTGGATTGGAAAAGTATATCCTCCGTACTATACTATATAAAATATGCAGCACAGGAATGCAACAATATTCTAATTAAGACCGAACATGATTTTATTCTATGAACAAAAGGTCTTAAGTGAATTGCTGTTGTGCTTCTGACACCGACATGAAGTTATGACAAAAGTTGAAAGCAAAAAATGCTTTATAACTCAATGGTCAAAAAAACATTTGGAAACACGATAGAAAAAGAAATCAAACCAACCAAAATCTGACCAGTTTCTTGTGCCAGTCTTTATAAAACATTTGCTGTAGGCGTTACAAATCATAAATTATTTTACAGAAAGCATTCTAGTCTCACATCTAAAACACGGACCTCAATGAAACATTGAACAAAACACCAGAAATGTATTCATCTCTCAAAACTTGAAAAACATTGAAACTTCAATATGGGCTCTTTGTTGTTACTATTATAATACTGTGCAATAAACGGGGGCTGGAGACACAGTTCAGTTGATTCATTTGAACTGGGTGATTATGACAAACTCACATGAATACATTGATTTTGAAGAGTTCACTGAAGAACAAATTTAACTGATTTTTCTGGAGCATGAAAATCAAGAATTGCAAAAGAATCACTCAAGCAGAGCAGCGAGAGCAGCTGTGACACAGCTGTTTAAGCTAAATTTAACTTTGTGGTGTAATCATGACACATTTTACTCTGATTAACTTCCCTCATCGAAATACCCTTTTAAAGTTTCTCTTCTTGAGGCACAAATGGAAAATCAGCGGTGTTTTTCATGTATTTGGCTTCAGTAAGTTATGCACATGTTTTGTTTTTTCTTCTCCAATGTACCTCAACAGTGTCATATTCAATAAATATAACCACATTCAACTCCTGGTGTGTCATTAACAGATCTAATATCTACGAACACCCCCGCAACAACCTTGGAATGAAAAGCGAAAACTGATCTTAGGCCAAATTTTTAGTGTCACAACAGCCAGAATATGACCCAGGCAGAGGAGTCAAGATGATAAAATCATTACTGCCAGGCACAAAGCAACAAAGTAAACCACTAGACTGGAGGACAGGTGTGTGTGTGTGTGTGTGTCTCACTCCTGCTGGTTTGAGTGTTTTAATCTGTCATAGTTAAAGACATACACACTGCAGTCTGCCTTCAACAATTAACATTAACAGATAAACATCAGCGTTCATAAAACTAAATGACACAAAGACCTTAGAGGAAGTCTGAGGCAGCTTGTTCGCAGGCTGAAGAGGAAGCAGTGTTGGAAGTTAATAAGTTACTCTTCAGTGTGAGGACATGCTCGGTGGATAAACCTGTTCAATAAGTGCATGGTTATCTACATGTCCCTCCCTCCTGTCTGTCTGAATTTAAGCTACAAAGGGCGACACTGATTATGAACGTACAAGAAACCCATCTACAGTTTGGCACATGCAACCCATTTTTACCAACACAAGTTGTGTTTGGTTTTTTTTTTTAGTGATCTTACAAGCATAGTTAGTCGAGATGGAAAACATGTGAACCGTTTTACTGTAGTACAAACAACCCAGAAAACATTCCTTCACAGGTAGTTTTATGGCAAATAAACTTAATTGTATCATCTCCACATTTCACAAAAACTAAATCACAAGAGGACCATTTGGCTTCATAGTGGTCTTTTCCTACTGTCCTCAATATTTTGCAAAATAAATCAATGTATCCTAAACTGTTTATAGGTTTTCAAGATAAATGCACTGGAGAAGAAATATCCATAAACCAAATAAGAAAACAAAATCTGGCACATAAATCCATTAAAATGGCAGCTTTACATCGTGAAATCTATGTACAAATGCACATTCTTAGGATTCAAAAGAGTAAAGAGAAACATGTTACGTGTGGGCGTCTTCCACTCTGACTGGAGCTGTCACAAGTATTCTTATTAAAGCCACGTTATGTGACCTTTGACCTCCTGGGTACATTCTATCTACCTATCCCCTTTACAATCAGCCCATTTGAGGTAAAAGTTGCATTTTTGCACACAGGTCTAAGGTGAGATTGCCCAATCATCAGCTCTAATCTCAACTCTCAGCCTGATGTCTTATGATCAGATCAGAGAGCTGCAACCCCTCAACGTAAACGGCGGTGTCCCTCATCTCTAGGTTGCAGTTGCACTGCTCAGTTTAACTTAAAGTGTGTTAAATCTAATGTAAAACCACATCAATATGATATAGCTCTGAGTCTGTGCAGTGCAACTGCAATCCGACGACCTGGAACACCGCCTTGTCCATGTGACCTCCCTTTGTCTCAGTAGTTGGGCGGCTGGTAGCCGTCATCTCCTTGCGGCTGGAGGTTTGGGGTGATGGGAGGCTGCTGGTGCACGTCGGCTACATTGCTGGGATAGGCTGTGTAAGTGGTAGGGGTGTAGGTTGTGGGGTTGTAGGAGGTGGGGGCGTAGGTCGGGGGGTAGGCGGTGTGGTGATCTGGAGGCGGCTCTGTGTAGGTCGGGAGTGTAACGTCATTGACACCACGGCGGAAACGACCCAGAGCAAAGTAGGTTAGGATTCCCTGCACGATGAGAGGAAAATATCCAGATCATTACAGGTAGTCAACAGTGTTTCCACTAAATCACTTTTCATTTCTCTACTGCTGCATATGTTTTAACACATGCTTTAGATTTCCAAGTTAGCACTTCAGCTCATGCCAGTGTAAAAATAAACTCCAAGACTAAAAGCTTGCTTATTATTACATAAGTATTATTACATAATCCATCACACTGACACTTAGTCTGTTCAGTCACTGTATCACATTATCGCTACATTATCGTTGTTGCTCTGTGATGCGGTTGATGCAGAGTTGTCTTGAGAAGTCTTAGAGGCTCAGACATATGAGATTCTTTCTTGTGCTATGTGTTGTGCAATTTATTTGTGCATAAACATCATGTGACCTGAAATCATGTAGATGTATAGATAATGTAAGAGTACACAGAAGATGCCTTGCTGTATTTTTGATGTTTGGCACACAGTGTTGTCTTGTAATCCTGTGAGAGATAGGCCAAATGTTTGGCATGACAAAGATATAAAAAGCCTCTGAGGTACACCCTTGCAATTTAAATTTATGCTGAAAATCGAAACCAGAATACAAATAATAACAAAACAACAGGTGGCTCATTGTGGCATATAGCTAATCAAGAGTTACAGGAAGTGAAAAATCTGTTTGAAATCAACCTTCATGATAGTTTCTTGTAACAAAAAGTTGCAAAAGTATCAAATTTCAGAGGTTTCCACCAGCACTTGAACACACCAAGTTGGAGGACTTGTACAATCAGCTGCATTACCACGCAAAAGTTTGACAGTAAACAGTACAGTGTTCAGTCATGTGAAGTATTTCAAGCATGTTTCAAGCATGTCTCTTACACTTTTGTGCACCATATTGGCATGAGCTGAAGCCAGTGGTTGCTTTATTGCAGGAAAAATGAACTGATTAAAAAGCTATGACATGAGCAAAAAAGCACCAAACTTGACTCAACTAGAGTTCACTGGCAAAGAAAGTGGCTAAAATCTGAGCTTTTTTAAATTAAAATCTGACAACAGCGGTGCTGCTCACCCAGGTGGCGATGGAGAAGAATGAGAAGGCCACAGTGGCACGTGCAGCGTCCTGTGGGATAGCGCCGACATCATGTGTGTGACTCCACTGGTTGGCCAAAAAGCAGAAACACACAAACCACAGGAAGGTCCACACCCCTGGAAAACATACAGAAACACAGATGCACAAACACATACACAGATATAAATGATTGTTTTTCCTCACCGCATGAAAGAATATCAAAAGTGCTTTGCTGAAAACTCTGGTATAAGAAGTAAATTCCTGTGAAAAACATCCGGAAGAACAAAAACTATTTATCAGAAGAATAAAAAAGGCTCTCCTGTTCCCGTCTGCTCAAATGACCACAGGCTATTTTTCAAACTACCACTTCTTTGTTTTCTTGAAGAATGGCTGACTGTGAACTGTGTCGTGTGCAGCTGATGAATGTTTTAGTTGAACAAAACGTGTGATGTCATCCTCCCCCGTCACCACTGCTGCTCACTCATCATCTACTGCGTTCAGCAGTGAATAATACATGTTATATTATGTTATGGTATATTGCAAACAAGCTGTGGTCTGTCCCACATCACACCAACACTCAAAGACTTCCTGTATGAAGATGGTCACATTCAAATGAGAAAAGTGAAACTAAAAGGGAAGAAAAGACAAACAATGACCTTGTGGCTGATTAAAATTAAAAAAAAAAAAAAATCGCTATTCTACAACCTGCTTTCAACTTCAAAAAACGGTCGTAATCATTAACTGTAAAAACAACCACTTATGTTAACATGGTAATTAAGTTTATCATTGGTTATATTTACCATTATTCCTTTATCCAGTGTTTACATAACATTAGGTGATAACAATCTTGAAGGTTTAAAAAGATATTTTCAGTTTTGAAAGTTCTCAATAATATGCGCATTTATGCTATAATGTTCTTTAAATTTAATAAAATCATCAACTCTGACATTTATTGTACTGACATAATAATGGACAGATGACATAAAGTCATGTATGCCATGTGCCAGGGGGCTATGACAAATAGTAGAATACGAGTATGTTCAGAAAATCTATAATTTATGATTTTCTTTTTAAAAAGAGGCTCCATGTTCACCATAACTTTTATCATTGTCAAGATACTTTCTCAAGTTTACCGTATACACAATGTTTACGTCTTTCATAAATAAAAAGGTGAGTTTCCAGCGAAATGAGTTTACCCTACACCGTCAACAGTTGCCTATTGACACATTCAGCAGATACTACGTAACATTACCATTCATTTGGAGTCATGTTTCTGACCACCTGACAAATGTAAGTTTTAAATTCACTATTTTTTAACTCTGTTTTGGTCTCCACCAACTTCTAATGGAACTATCTGGCTCTTTAGCTGCTAAATGCTCCGCTATGTAAACCAGCTATTCAATAACTTTGTCTATGTGGTGTGATGCTGGGTAGGTAGCAAACAACAGTGGGTTTATCAGAGCTTTTTCAGTGAAAACACGCCAGAAAGGAGGTTGATGAGAGCAGTGAGAGTGAACAAAAACAGGGAAGTCACAGGACGTAAAACCAAAACAATGAGGTGAAAGAAGCTAAAACACTCTGTAGAGCTGAGGGGAACTGCAGAGTCAGGTGATACTTTTCTGTTGGTTCGTCACTATGAGCGACCTCTTTCACATTAAACAAAGTCATTTAATCCATTGCTAATATAAAAGTAAGAACTACTGCAGCTTTAAAGCTCTTATAAAACTAACAAGGAAACCACAGTAATGCTCTGGCTCACCTGAGAATCCCAGGTCTGCCAACACAGCGAATTTCCTCTCCTGTGCATTGCTCATGAAAGGCACGTAAACATCCAACACCAGGAAACCCACACAGGCCAGGAAGGCAATCACCCCAATGCCAACAGCGTAGTGACAGGCCGAGTCATTCTGGTTGAAGATGCACTTTGCCTCTGCACTGTGGGCAGAGTTGACGTATCCCTCTGTTGTGATGCTGGCAAACACCACTATGGCAAAGATCTGCAGTGAGACAGAGAAAAAAAAGAGGGTGGCGGTTGAGGACAAGTGAATCAACATAGTTGTGGTTTATTTTATCCTCCCATGCCTTCAATGATTGACAAAGACACAAAAGGAAACTGAGAAAATGTTCCTTTAACTGAATTAAAGAAACATTTTCAAGTTTCACCATCAACTTCACATTGCATCCTTTACATCACTACCAAACCAGTTTGAAAAGCAAAACTAACCAGTTTGAGACTGATTTCATGAAAATACTGCATGAAAATTTACTAGCAGAGATTTAGAACTTGCTCAGAAATTGCTATTACGCTTTATTTAGTTGTCACATCATTGTCTTATGATAATTCAGTTGAGAGCAGGGACCATTTGGAAAACACTTTGTTGGTGGTGCATTCTAAGAAACTGGGAGATTTGATACTTGAGTCTGCAGCCAAAAAGTATTGCAATCAGGAGCTCTGGTGTCTCAAAAAAACAAACACGGAAGAAAATACAGTAATGTTGACATGTGATGTCACAGTTTATTGAATGTATCAAACATGAAGAGTAATTGAAACGGAAAAATAGAAAACATCCTCAGCTTTAGCTTGTGTCTACTGGAAGCAACCTTGGGATTATTGACACTAAATTAGGTTACTAAATAAGTTAAACAGTGCTAAAATTGTATGACATAACATTTCAAGTGTTGATATTTGATGTAGTTAAAAGACATACAAAATAGACTATATCTACTTCTACTTGAACAAATTAATCAAAACACATGACACATATTATTACAGGTTCTGATACACAGTGACTTATCGCTGACTCTGGAAATACCCCCCAACTCCTGTGGTCATCGTGTGTTTATAATGCAAAGAGTGCTAACTACTGCCCAGTCCCTCTGACCATCACGTGGTCTGTTAACTGTCTGCTCTGGTTTCCCACCTAACCATGTGACCTACTTCTGAGTGCAGCTGCCGACCATGTGACTCAAGAGATGCCACCAGCTCCACTAACAACACTCATAATGAGATCTGGGAGGAGGATAGAGAGGGGACTGTTTAACGGGTTGGCAGGAGGAGAGGCCATAATCAAGCTGACAGGATGAGACAAAAGGTACAGAGAATGAGCTGGAGATGGAAAAATAAGGGAAGCGAATATGGGGAGTGTCAAACACAACAAAAAAGTGAGAGAGAGGGACCGTTGGATGAACAGATGGATGTTTCCGTACATTAAAAAAAGTTTGTATGTTGGGGTTAGGGTTAGTGCTAAAAAGATGCCCTAATGTCACATATTCATGCTGTGGTCGGTAAACAGTAGAAATAATGTTGACACCCTCCTCGTCTTTACACTAAAACACCATCAGAAGTGCATTTTTCGCCTGTTCAGTACTGTATTTAACCATCAGGACAGCAGTGTAGCTACTAAAAATAATCAGGTTTTTATCATTTTGGCTTTTGGAGGAGGCGTAGTCCAGTAATTCAACATTTCCACTGCCTTTTCATTATTACAGGAGCAAGTGTGGTGCATTATGGGACATGTAGGCGGTGTTACAGAGTGAACAATCCCCTCTTGTGTCATAGGTGCTTCAGGCTCACTGAAGTAAAAATAAAATTACCAGAGATACACAGTGATCTAGCCGGTGTGGGTTTAAGGTTGCTACAATCTAGAGAAAAGTTCAGCACCGGTTCGCAAAGTTCTTGTGTGTGTGTGTGTGTGTGAGAGGGAGAGAGAGCGAGAGAGAGAGAGAGATATCAATGGCACACATTCACCACAAGTAAAAGAGAGGGTCAGCAGGGGAGAGGTATCATCTTACCTGCCCACCAGCCCCTGTTTACAAGTGATACACAAGTAATCCCTCGTATGCACACACACACACACACACATACACACACAAACATAACACTCAATGGCTGTGGCAACCAAGGGCACATTCTGTCCTGTCCTCATCTACCACACTGGATACGCTACACTATCCAGGTTATGTGTTTTCAGTAGAGCTACTCTCACCCTGCGTGTACATTAGCCAGAGGCCTAACAAATAGTTTACGCTTCATGAACCAAGTAGATTAAAATCAGCTGTAGTCTTAGTAATCCAAGATATGAGTCTGTAATGAGGTGAAAGCAGTCATGTCAAATAAAACGTTTAAAAAAATCTAATACTCCCCTCAAAACTTTCACTTTCAATGTTTCATTTTGCCAAGGAGATGGTCAAGGACAGGTGAAATGGTAATCCTTCATCTGTGTGCTCGCAATCACCCAAGGATAAGATACCATATATTCTATAATATGTTTGGTTGAGATTCATTTTGGACTTTCCAGATCAGTGTCCTACTAACTACAAAAACAAATCTGTGCCATAAGATTTGCCTAGCAACAGGTGATCAGCAACAAAAATGTACAACTTCCCAGAACTTTCCCTGATGCATAAATTCCCCTCTATATGCAAAATCCCCCGGTCTGCTGAACTTCTTCATAATACAGACTACGATCTGGCTGTCTTTTACCCTTTCCATGAAACATAAAATGAGGAACAAGGTATTTTCCTTTCATTGATTGTCTCTCTGGTGAACACAGCTGCATTATTACAGACTGCAGAGAATAACTAACTCAGTGGTTATCAAACTTTTTTCACATCAAGGACCCCTAAGTTGACACAAATTAGACCATGGACCCCCATTTCATGAGAGTTTGTCCCAGGGTCTCCATCTGGTAAGATTATTGCTTTTAGATGTTTTATTACAGAACATGTATGAAACCCATGACCAAAATAGGCATACATTCTGTTATTGTGTTACTTATGGATGGAATTATAGTGAAAATAAATTATTGCCTGATTTGCTGGAGACCCACTAGAACCCCCTCAAGCTCCCCTGGGGGTCCCTGGACCCCACTTTGAAACCACTGGTCTACACAGTAGGTGGGCCGATAACAGTTAAGAGTGTGAAACCTATGAACAGAATAGTTATTCTTATACATTCTCTCACTGGACCAACTTCTAGTCAATGAAATAATAAAAGTGAAATTAAAATATTGCCCATTTTTCTGAGAACCTCCTGGACGCCCTTAAGGATCCCTGGGGGTCCCCGGACTCCACTTTGAGACCCACTGAACTAACTGATCATAATCTATATTTAGTTGGTGTTTTGCTTCCAGAAGTGGAGATCTGACAGTTTTTAGTCTTTGGTCCTCTGACAGCAGCAGTGTTGACCTGTGCCGTCACCGAGCTGCTGTCATACACCAGCTGCACGCAACATGACGCCCCGCGGAGACGCCGCAGAAAGTAGCCTGTTGTTCTGGCCAACACAAACAAACATAGCCGTCATTTATTTACAGAGGCAGTTTACGGGCCCCGGGTGAGGCGCACCTGCTCACGGACCACGTTGAATACTCTTCCTGTTTCTTTTGAACCTTTGAACACTGTGTGGTGACCTACAACACAAACTCCTACATCCAGACTGTACTCACCCAGCTGAGCAGCCGCACGATAGTTTGCGGTTGTCGGATAAACTTGTGGACGTCGAAGCCTCCTCCTGCGAGCGAAGCCCCGTAAGCACTTGTATCGCCCGTCTTCTCCATGATGTCTCAGAGTCACAAGCCCTCCGTGTGGTTTGAACCGACTTAGCAGAACAGCCTACCAGCTAGACTCAGCTAAGACTAAGACTACTGACACCTTCTGAAGCGCTGCTGCTTCATTTGACGCGCACAAGAGCCACCCAGAGGAGCTGCGCTGTCCGGCTGCGCGTCAGAGGGGCGGAGCTGAAGATCATGTATGAATGCGCTCATTATTTCACCTCTCAACCTCATCAATAAAACACACACCGAGCAGCATTAACAGATGTTTATTTAAGTAACTACACTGTTTATAGAGCAAACAGTTTAGTCCCTCAGGGCTCCTTAAGTTGTTCATCTTCTTCTTCTCCATATAAGGACCATTCATCCACAGAGGCGGCAGATACCTGATGAAGACAACACAGACAGACAAAGCAGAAGTGGTTGGCCGCTTGTTTGTTTCTGTAACTGAACAATTGGTTAACTGACGTCATTAATTCATCTGAACCCACCTGATCAAATTCATCATCTCTGGCTGTCCTCAACCCATCAGCATCCTCATCGTACTCTGACAAATCCTACAAGACAGGATGATTTAAGGTAAAGTAAATGTCATGGTGAAATAGTACAGTTTGCTACCACAAACATGGCTCTTGTCAGTTGCTTTAATCCTTAAAGCCTTAACCGTGTGTTTTTATTGAAATGATTGAGATACAAAAATACCAACTAACCAGCTCGTTTTCATATGCAGCTACCTTTCTCTCCATCTCCAGGCCCAACCTGAGAGGAGAAAACAACAAAGTGACACACACATACAGCTGTCTACACAGATGTATGAGCTGCTGACTGATAAAAAACAAACAAACAAACAAAAGAAACCCCATACAACTCATATATCTTGCAGAGTAGATTATCTTTATATTTTTCAAAAACTCTCCACCTAACTATTCACACTTTCAGCTTCTCAGTGAGAAGACAACTGCCATTACAAAACAAGTCAAGCCACAAAGCAGTATTGAGGATTTTTTTTGTTGTCATGATGCTTCCTCTTTATAAGACAGCTGGATCTCTGGTATGATTATTCATCATCTTTACTGTAAAAATGTGACCATATCTTGCATCAGAGACCAGTGCTTGTCACACTTTTCTTGGTCATCAATAGATGACCAAGAAAATAGAAGTTATGTGACCTGCTGACCCCTCTCTTCCCATATTTCCTGTCAGTTAACATTGTCAAACTGACTAATAGTAGCAATAATGCAAAAACAGATTGTGTTACTGTATCCCAAATCCCCAAATTTCCCCCCAAATTTGATTTGATAAATCTGATACAAAATTAGCCATTAGCCAAACAAAACCATTATTTGCCACTTTTTTGGTTCTTTGTTTGAAAGCTGTTGTATCGTTTTATGACAAAACAGGAAGAGAGTCTTTGTGCTTCCCCCCTAATTCCACCATCTGCCATTGTTTTGTTCAATAGCAGATGGTTGAATAAGTAAAAGATAACTGCCAACATATTACTCCTCTTCAGTATCGTAAAAAAGAAAAATTGAGGAGGATCAAGTAGCACTGCTCTCCTCATTAGAAGAAGCAGCAGGATTATGAGAAAACAATATTACTAAGGGTTATCAAAATGTTGACCACAGTCTCATTTTTAGGTTCTTCCCTTCAAGATATCAAAACTGAGAAATAACTCACAGGGACTTCTCTCCATACTGCCTTTTCCCTGAAACAAGAGCAAAACACATTATTTCACAATAGCAAACGAGGAGGAACCACACTAGATAAAAACAGGACTGTGAAATCTTAGAAGCATTGTGAACTCACTGAACAGCACTCCAATCCAACAAAGAATAGAGACCAACAAAACCAAGAGTGTGAAACATCCAAAGACCATTGCCACCACCAAGTCAGGGAGACGATTCAGCACTGGAGGAGCAGGAAAACAAAGAGAATATATTACACCAGCTATGACTAAGGCAGATTTTAACTCTAAACACAAACAGCAGTGGATCAACTGTACCTTCTTTATCTAAATAACGTGACTTGCTGCTTATGGTTGTGGTGTTATCAAAGCTGTCGGACACTTTACAGTGGTATGTCCCAGCACTGCTCCTCCCTACAGCCAGCAGGAGTATAGACTCCTTTGGAGGCCGGTTGACCACGTGATAAAAGCTTCCTTGGTCATGTAGAAGGGTTTTGTTGAGGAACCACTGGTACCGTGGAAGAGTTCCTTTCGCCACCTTGCAGTAGAGCCTCAGGCCGGTCACAGCATAGTTCTCTCCAATGTCGGAGTCATAATCTATCGTCACAGGCCCACCAACTGGGACTGTTGAAGACATTATGAATTGAAAAGAGACGTGGTAGGAAAATGGAGAGACATTACAACAAGTAGACTGTATCAGAGTGTTATGCCAGCAGCTTCAAATGATGCACATACCAACTTCTAAGGGCAACCACCGACTGTTTGCGACCCGATCTCCGTTCTTTGCCTGGCACTGGAGCCATCCTAAGTGCTGGCCCAAAACCAATGGAGTCTTAAATGTGACTTTTCTCTCTTCAACTGTCACATTGGCAACCAATCCTGTCCCGTTGTAGAGTGAAAAGGTGACAGGTAGAGTCCCTCTTGTTGACTGACAGGTGACCACGGCAGAATAGTGGTGGGAATCTTCCTTTAACACAGTGAAGGATATGTCGGGGTCTGACACCACATCTGAGGGAAGTAGGATGTAAGAGGACGTTATTTTGTTGAGCTTTATTCAAAATAAACCACGTCACAGCTATAAAACCTGAGAGTTTATTCACAAAGGATGACAGCTAACCTTTGACTGTGATAACAACCATAGGGCTGGTGGAGCTGTAGACCTCTGTTTGGTTGTATTGGTTGACAGCGACACATATGTATGAGCCGCTGTCTGCAGAAGTGGTTCTGAAGATGAAGACAGATTATCAATTCAGTACAGTAACTTTCTGTTTACTTGTTCAGTGGCCTCCATTACAAAGTACATCTTTCTCAGACATTGTTATACAGATGTTTGTTGACAGAACAAAGGAATTTGCTTAAAATTCAAAAAATGTTTGGGTAGGAGCGCTTCCTGGACTCAAAGGAATTTGCTTAATCTGCAATGAGGCATCTCATTTTTACTGCAAATTTGTGTAAAAATGGGATGCCTCACTGAATATGAGATGAGGCATCTCAACAGGCTTATCTTGTACACAATACATTTATTCGACTGCTCAGAACACCATGGCAACCACCTAGCAACCACCTAGTAATGCAGTAGCAGCTGTGCAGGGACTGTCTCAATGGGACTCCACTGACCTGTTGATCGAGAGACGGTTATCTGCAACGTGGTGGTGAGGAGACCGAGCGACAGGTCGATCATTCAACAGCCACTTGTAGGAGACATGATTTCCAGTTTTAAGTTCACAGCGTAGCTTCAGCTCTCTCCCCTCGAAGAACTCCACTGGACCTGAATGGACAATCTTTGCACCTTCCACTGGCTCTGCAGGACAAACACAGCAACAGATGCAGAGCCTGATCTTATCTCCAATGTAAGTGATTCTCATTGGAAAAGTCTTGTTGTTAAGGAAGTAAAGATTTAAGTAAAAGTAAAAAGTAATTTCCAAAACAAGGAGTTTCATTTTCTCCATGTTTTTGCAGAACCATTTCTCTATTGGTTTACAGGTGACCATGTTGACTAGCTTAACAACACCTAACACCTCAGGATGAACTGAAATAATTCTGGTGACCCCTTGACTTTTCATCTGGCAGTGTCATATGGTCAAAATTTTAATTTGTCCAATACTTGGTTTATGACCAAATACCTGCAAAACTCATGCCAGTCCCATCAACCTCAGCTATAGTGTGTTTTCAGTGCTAATTTGCAAATATTTGCATTAACATGATAAATTAAGATGGCAAACCTTGTAAATATTACATGCTAAACATCAGCATGTTAGTATTTTCACTGTGAACATGTTAGCATGCTGATGTTAGCACTGCTGTGCGCAAGCATGGCTTTATAGACGCTTCATTCATCATGAAATTACAAGTCCATGATAGAGCTGTTTTTGATGTCAGTTGCAGACAAATTTTGCATAACATTGACTCATTTTGCTGCCCACGGAATATTCATATCTTTAATGTTAGGGAACAAACTGACAGTATTCAAGTCCAATTATTCATAATAGAAACATAGTAATTTTGGTGAGTTTAGCAAACAGCTGGTTGGCAATTGATAGACAGAGGATGGGGCATATTATTAACCTATCAGAGTATTCATTGCAGTCTTTATGTATGCCATATCATTTAAACCGAAAAGCCTAACATGACATGATTTTCTAAAATGCTTCAGTTAAAGGATAGGTTCACATATTTTCAAGTCTGCCATAATACAATACTTATATGCTAATATGCACATGTAGAGTGATGGGTTGCTGTTGCTTCCCCCCCCCCCCTTAACAATAAAAGCTAAATCAATAAATGTACAGTAATACAGACAATATAAACAGGCTAAGAAAACTTCCACGCACTATCACAAAACAATATCCATGGCCTTTGAGAAATATTTCTCAGTGTGTCCACAATACTTTATGTTATTGTCACAGGGAAACCATGGAAAGTATATGTGCCATGTACAGTATATCCCTGTTAATGAAGACACTCACCAATGACCCTCAGGTAGTGTTTGTTGCTGACAGTTGGCTCTATGTCAGAATTGTTCTGTGCTTTGGCCACACACTCCAGGTTGCCCTCATGATAAGGTTTGATTACCAAGGGGAAGGTTCCAACTTGCCCGTCCAGGGAAGTGGATTCACCCAAGAGCTTAGTACGGTTTCCCTCCCTAGAAATGGTTGATAATTAGAGGGATTTCTATCATTACTTAATACATTTTAGTGCATTTGTTATATACAACTACTCACTTGAATAACTGCAGCAGGATTAGTTCATTCTTTGGGTAGATCTGCAGGTCACAATAAAAATCTTCCGACTTCCCCACTAAAGCAACCGAAGGGCCAAACAACTCTGGCCATTCCAGAGATAACTGGCCTATCAAAGAATAAAATAAAATTCAACAACATTCAACAAATACTCAACATAAAGAATCAAAAGCTACAAAATGACACACTAACACACGAACAGACTAACAGACTTACTGCTCTCCTTGCTAAAGAAGCACAACCCTAGAGGGGAGAAAAATAGGTTCAAATATGTTACAAGAAATTGTGAAATATTAAGTGTACTGAAGTGGTGTTTGTGTAAATTAGCTTACCCAACATGACCACAAAGAGGAACATTCTTGAAGAAGTTATTGGACTTAACATACGATTACGCTACACAGTGGCAAATAGTTATGACACTTTTGAGTTGAGGTTGAAGCACTGTGGGTGAAAAAAACACACCTACAAGCAAATGTGCAAATAACTGATAGTGTTACTCTACACCTCCCTATCATACCCTCCCACTCTGTAACATCACCAGAGGAATACGTTCACTCATGCTATAACTGTGAAGGTGTTTTGTACATTTTGAAATGTAAATATCAGAACAAAACAGGTTAAACACAGTGTGACGTGGAAATTAAGCTGTAATCAAGCATCTATTTTTTCATTGAACAAAAAATCAACAAAATATCATTTGAAATTTCCATTTATTTGCAAAAATACATAACAGTATACAATAGATTTGCTCTTGTCCTGTAGTTTGGCTGGAAAATATAATCTCTCATTTTTTGAACTGAATGTTTTTATAAGCAATTTGGTAGTAATAATTGCAGAACAACAGAAAATAAGTACAGATATGAATTTAAATAATGACAATATGCATGAAGAGGTGATCAATTTGGAGAGAGATGTGAGTTCCTCCTGTGTCATCCTGTGATCTCTGAGGTCAAAAGCAGAAAAAGAGAAAGAAGTTATGATGTTGTCCTGTCTATAGCTGATTCAGATGGCTTCCAACATTATTCAAAACAGCAACAAACAATTTCTTTTGAACAGAAATTGGCAGTTTTTATCATTTCCTGAAAGGTTTGGAGATATAAAGTTTCTGGAGGACAGTAGGTAACACTTTATTTGACATGTCTGCAATTTCCAAATAATTTCCTAGAAAGTTTTAAATGATGGAACTATGTAATTCCATACTGTTTAAAGAGAAAAGAGAGGCAAGTTTTTTTTTTTTTTGGTTCATTTAGTTACTTGTGTTCAGTTTATAAGCAGTTGTTGATTTCATCTGGAATTGGCTCCATTAAAAGCCAAAATAATATTCACAAAATTTTAATTTACTGTTTGATTGGAAACTTAATTCTCCATTTACAGTGATTTGTATGCTTGACTGTGGAGAAACTTCACATTTTTGCATATTTGGTTGACCTGAAACTCTCCAAGTTACGCTAGAAAATAATTACTAGTTTTATTAGGAAATGTACCAATACTCACCAGTGCTACCAAATGACATAGATCTTTCCTTGAGCCTTCCTACAAATTTACAATTTATTTACTAGTCTTCTTTAAAATATAAATGTCAGTAAGAATGAGTCATAAAGTGTTACCACTTTATGTCATATTTCGCTGATGTAAAATCATTGTGTATATATGCAATGTTGTCTGTTTTGTAGGCTTGTATAGCTCTACCTGATTGTGGACATCACTGTGTGCAGAGTCAAGTCAAGTTTATTTATATAGCTCATGCGACAGGTGTAGACTCAATGTGCTTCAAGATAAAAAGCAAAAAACATAGGCAAATGCAATCATACATGGAAAAAAACATATCAGATAAGAACATAGGAGGTATAAGAATGTAATATAAGAAAGTATTACATATATAAAAACATATAAAATAAGAAGGTATTACAATAAAAAAGGAATAACATAAGAAGGTATTATTATTATTATTATTTAAAAGGGAATAATATTAATAATACTGATTCAAAAATAAAAGTTTTAGCCGTTAACTACATACTTTAAACCTAACTAAAAGCTTATTCACAAAGGATGACAGCTAACCTTTGACTGTGATAACAACCTCAGGGCTGGAGGAGCTGTAGACCATTGTTTTGTTGTATTGGTTGGCAGCGATACATATGTATGAGCCGCTGTCTGCAGAAGTGGTTCTGAAGATGAAGACAGATTATCAATTCAGTACAGTAACTTTCTGTTTACTTGTTCAGTGGCCTCCATTACAAAGTACATCTTTCTCAGACATTGTTATACAGATGTTTGTTGACAGAACAAAGGAATTTGCTTAAAATTCAAAAAATGTTTGGGTAGGAGCGCTTCCTGGACTCAAAGGAATTTGCTTAATCTGCAATGACGCATCTCATTTTTACTGCAAATTTGTGTAAAAATGGGATGCCTCACTGAATATGAGATGAGGCATCTCAACAGGCTTATCCTGTACACAATACATTTATTCGACTGCTCAGAACACCATGGCAACCACCTAGCAACCACCTAGTAATGCAGTAGCAGCTGTGCAGGGACTGTCTCAATGGGACTCCACTGACCTGTTGATCGAGAGACGGTTATCTGCAACTTGGTGGTGAGGAGACCGAGCGACAGGTCGATCATTCAACAGCCACTTGTAGGAGACATGATTTCCGGCTTTAAGTTCACAGCGTAGCTTCAGCTCTCTCCCCTCGAAGAACTCCACTGGACCTGAATGGACAATCTCTGCACCTGCCACTGGCTCTGCAGGACAAACACAGCAACAGACGCAGAGCCTGATCTTATCTCAAATGTAAGTGATTCTCATTGGAAAAGTCTTGTTGTTAAGGAAGTAAAGATTTAAGTAAAAGTAAAAAGTAATTTCCAAAACAAGGAGTTTCATTTTCTCCATGTTTTTGCAGAACCATTTCTCTATTGGTTTACAGGTGACCATGTTGACTAACTTAACAACACCTAACACCTCAGGATGAACTGAAATAATTCTGGTGACCCCTTGACTTTTCATCTGGCAGTGTCATATGGTCAAAATTTTAATTTGTCCAATACTCGGTTTATGACCAAATACCTGCAAAACTCATGCCAGTCCCATCAACCTCAGCTATAGTGTGTTTTCAGTGCTAATTTGCAAATATTTGCATTAACATGATAAATTAAGATGGCAAACCTTGTAAATATTACATGCTAAACATCAGCATGTTAGTATTTTCACTGTGAACATGTTAGCGTGCTGATGTTAGCACTGCTGTGCGCAAGCATGGCTTTATAGACGCTTCATTCATCATGAAATTACAAGTCCATGATAGAGCTGTTTTTGATGTCAGTTGCAGACAAATTTTGCATAACATTGACTCATTTTGCTGCCCACTGAATATTCATATCTTTAATGTTAGGGAACAAACTGACAGTATTCAAGTCCAATTATTCATAATAGAAACATAGTAATTTTGGTGAGTTTAGCAAACAGCTGGTTGGCAATTGATAGACAGAGGATGGGGCATATTATTAACCTATCAGAGTATTCATTGCAGTCTTTCTGTATGCCATATCATTTATACCGAAAAGCCTAACATGATATGATTTTCTAAAATGCTTCAGTTAAAGGATAGGTTCACATATTTTCAAGTCTGCCATAATACAATACTTACATGCTGATATGCACATGTAGAGTGATGGGTTGCTGTTGCTTTCCCCCCCCCTTAACAATAAAAGTCTAATTAGGTTAAAAATCAGTTTTTAAAGAGAGACTTGGCCAAGAAGGCAACTTAAAAGCTAAAACAATAAATGTACAGTAATACAGACAATATAAACAGGCTAAGAAAACTTCCACGCACTGTCATAGAACAATATCCATGGCCTTTGAGAAATATTTCTCAGTGTGTCCACAATACTTTATGTTATTGTCACAGGGAAACCATGGAAAGTATATGTGCCATGTACAGTATATCCCTGTTAATGAAGACACTCACCAATGACCCTCAGGTAGTGTTTGTTGCTGACAGTTGGCTCTATGTCAGAATTGTCCTGTGCTCTGGCCACACACTCCAGGTTGCCCTCAAGATAAGGTTTGATTACCAAGGGGAAGGTTCCAACTTGCCCGTCCAGGGAAGTGTATTCACTCAAGAGCTTAGTACGGTTTCCCTCCCTAGAAATGGTTGATAATTAGAGGGATTTCTATCATTACTTAATACATTTTAGTGCATTTGTTATATACAACTACTCACTTGAATAACTGCAGCAGGATTTGTTCATTCTTTGGGTAGATCTGCAGGTCACAATGAAACACTTCAACCTCCCCCACTAAAGCAACCGAAGGGCCAAACAACTCTGGCCGTTCCAGAGATAACTGGCCTATCAAAGAATAAAATAAAATTCAACAACATTCAACAAATACTCAACAGAAAGAATCAAAAACTACAAAATGACGCACTAACACACAAACAGACTGACTAAAAGCTTATTCACAAAGGATGACAGCTAACCTTTGACTGTGATAACAACCTCAGGGCTGGTGGAGCTGTAGACCTCTGTTTTGTTGTATTGGTTGGCAGCGATACATATGTATGAGCCGCTGTCTGCAGAAGTGGTTCTGAAGATGAAGACAGATTATCAATTCAGTACAGTAACTTTCTGTTTACTTGTTCAGTGGCCTCCATTACAAAGTACATCTTTCTCAGACATTGTTATACAGATGTTTGTTGACAGAACAAAGGAATTTGCTTAAAATTCAAAAAATGTTTGGGTAGGAGCGCTTAATGGACTCAAAGGAATTTGCTTAATCTGCAATGACGCATCTCATTTTTACTGCAAATTTGTGTAAAAATGGGATGCCTCACTGAATATGAGATGAGGCATCTCAACAGGCTTATCTTGTACACAATAAATTTATTCGACTGCTCAGAACACCATGGCAACCACCTAGCAACCACCTAGTAATGCAGTAGCAGCTGTGCAGGGACTGTCTCAATGGGACTCCACTGACCTGTTGATCGAGAGACGGTTATCTGCAACGTGGTGGTGAGGAGACCGAGCGACAGGTCGATCATTCAACAGCCACTTGTAGGAGACATGATTTCCGGCTTTAAGTTCACAGCGTAGCTTCAGCTCTCTCCCCTCGAAGAACTCCACTGGACCTGAATGGACAATCTCTGCACCTTCCACTGGCTCTGCAGGACAAACACAGCAACAGACGCAGAGCCTGATCTTATCTCAAATGTAAGTGATTCTCATTGGAAAAGTCTTGTTGTTAAGGAAGTAAAGATTTAAGTAAAAGTAAAAAGTAATTTCCAAAACAAGGAGTTTCATTTTCTCCATGTTTTTGCAGAACCATTTCTCTATTGGTTTACAGGTGACCATGTTGACTAGCTTAACAACACCTAACACCTCAGGATGAACTGAAATAATTTTGGTGACCCCTTGACTTTTCATCTGGCAGTGTCATATGGTCAAAATTTTAATTTGTCCAATACTTGGTTTATGACCAAATACCTGCAAAACTCATGCCAGTCCCATCAACCTCAGCTATAGTGTGTTTTCAGTGCTAATTTGCAAATATTTGCATTAACATGATAAATTAAGATGGCAAACCTTGTAAATATTACATGCTAAACATCAGCATGTTAGTATTTTCACTGTGAACATGTTAGCATGCTGATGTTAGCACTGCTGTGCGCAAGCATGGCTTTATAGACGCTTCATTCATCATGAAATTATAAGTCCATGATCGAGCTGTTTTTGATGTCAGTTGCAGACAAATTTTGCATAACATTGACTCATTTTGCTGCCCACTGAATATTCATATCTTTAATGTTAGGGAACAAACTGACAGTATTCAAGTCCAACTATTCATAATAGAAACATAGTAATTTTGGTGAGTTTAGCAAACAGCTGGTTGGCAATTGATAGACAGAGGATGGGGCATATTATTAGCCTATCAGAGTATTCATTGCAGTCTTTATGTATGCCATATCATTTATACCGAAAAGCCTAACATGACATGATTTTCTAAAATGCTTCAGTTAAAGGATAGGTTCACATATTTTCAAGTCTGCCATAATACAATACTTACATGCTGATATGCACATGTAGAGTGATGGGTTGCTGTTGCTTTTCCCCCCCTTAACAATAAAAGTCTAATTAGGTTAAAAATCAGTTTTTAAAGAGAGACTTGGCCAAGAAGGCAACTTAAAAGCTAAAACAATAAATGTACAGTAATACAGACAATATAAACAGGCTAAGAAAACTTCCACGCACTGTCACAAAACAATATCCATGGCCTTTGAGAAATATTTCTCAGTGTGTCCACAATACTTTATGTTATTGTCACAGGGAAACCATGGAAAGTATATGTGCCATGTACAGTATATCCCTGTTAATGAAGACACTCACCAATGACCCTCAGGTAGTGTTTGTTGCTGACAGTTGGCTCTATGTCAGAATTGTCCTGTGCTCTGGCCACACACTCCAGGTTGCCCTCATGATAAGGTTTGATTACGAAGGGGAAGATTCCAACTTGCCCGTCCAGGGAAGTGTATTCACTCAAGAGCTTGGTACGGTTTCCCTCCCTAGAAATGGTTGATAATTAGAGGGATTTCTATCATTACTTAATACATTTTAGTGCATTTGTTATATACAACTACTCACTTGAATAACTGCAGCAGGATTTGTTCATTCTTTGGGTAGATCTGCAGGTCACAATAAAAATCTTCAACCTCCCCCACTAAAGCAACCGAAGGGCCAAACAACTCTGGCCGTTCCAGAGATAACTGGCCTATCAAAGAATAAAATAAAATTCAACAACATTCAACAAATACTCAACATAAAGAATCAAAAGCTACAAAATGACCCACTAACACACGAACAGACTAACAGACTTACTGCTCTCCTTGCTAAAGAAGCACAACCCTAGAGGGGAGAAAAATAGGTTCAAATATGTTACAAGAAATTGTGAAATATTAAGTGTACTGAAGTGGTGTTTGTGTAAATTAGCTTACCCAACATGACCACAAAGAGGAACATTCTTGAAGAAGTTATTGGACTTGACATACGATTATGCTACACAGTGGCAAATAGTTTTGACACTTTTGAGTTAAGGTTGAAGCACTGTGGGTGAAAAAAACACACATACAAGCAAATGTGCAAATAATTGATAGTGTTA
The DNA here is from genome assembly GCF_963924715.1 of Thunnus thynnus. Classification (NCBI taxonomy): domain Eukaryota; kingdom Metazoa; phylum Chordata; class Actinopteri; order Scombriformes; family Scombridae; genus Thunnus; species Thunnus thynnus. The sequence continues at coordinate 8,136,889 of NC_089519.1, read as the reverse complement.
CTCCACACCTCCCTATCATACCCTCCCACTCTGTAACATCACCAGAGGAATACGTTCACTCATGCTATAACTGTGAAGGTGTTTTGTACATTTTGAAATGTAAATATCAGAACAAAACAGGTTAAACACAGTGTGACGTGGAAATTAAGCTGTAATCAAGCATCTATTTTTTCATTGAACAAAAAATCAACAAAATATCATTTGAAATTTCCATTTATTTGCAAAAATACATAACAGTATACAATAGATTTGCTCTTGTCCTGTAGTTTGGCTGGAAAATATAATCTCTCATTTTTTGAACTGAATGTTTTTATAAGCAATTTGGTAGTAATAATTGCAGAACAACAGAAAATAAGTACAGATATGAATTTAAATAATGACAATATGCATGAAGAGGTGATCAATTTGGAGAGAGGTATGAGTTCCTCCTGTGTCATCCTGTGATCTCTGAGGTCGAAAGCAGAAAAAGAGAAAGAAGTTATGATGTTGTCCTGTCTATAGCTGATTCAGATGGCTTCCAACATTATTCAAAACAGCAACAAACAATTTCTTTTGAACAGAAATTGGCAGTTTTTATCATTTCCTGAAAGGTTTGGAGATATAAAGTTTCTGGAGGACAGTAGGTAACACTTTATTTGACATGTCTGCAATTTCCAAATAATTTCCTAGAAAGTTTTAAATGATGGAACTATGTAATTCCATACTGTTTAAAGAGAAAAGAGAGGCAAGTTTATTTGTTTTTTGGTTTATTTAGTTACTTGTGTTCAGTTTATAAGCAGTTGTTGATTTCATCTGGAATTGGCTCCATTAAAAGCCAAAATAATATTCACAAAATTTTAATTTACTGTTTGATTGGAAACTTAATTCTCCATTTACAGTGATTTGTATGCTTGACTGTGGAGAAACTTCACATTTTTGCATATTCGGTTGACCTGAAAACTCTCCAAGTTACGCTAGAAAATAATTACTAGTTTTATTAGGAAATGTACCAATACTCACCAGTGCTACCAAATGACATAGATCTTTCCTTGAGCCTTCCTACAAATTTACAATTTATTCACTAGTCTACTTTAAAATATAAATGTCAGTAAGAATGGGTCATAAAGTGTTACCACTTTATGTCATATTTCGCTGATGTAAAATCATTGTGTATATATGCAATGTTGTCTGTTTTGTAGGCTTGTATAGCTCTACCTGATTGTGGACATCACTGTGTGCAGAGTCAAGTCAAGTTTATTTATATAGCTCATGCGACAGGTGTAGACTCAATGTGCTTCAAGATAAAAAGCAAAAAACATAGGCAAATGCAATCATACATGGAAAAAAACATATCAGATAAGAACATAGGAGGTATAAGAATGTAACATAAGAAGGTATTACATATATAAAAACATATAAAATAAGAAGGTATTACAATAAAAAGGGAATAACATAAGAAGGTATTATTATTATTATTATTTAAAAGGGAATAATATTAATAATACTGATTCAAAAATAAAAGTTTTAGCCGTTAACTACATACTTTAAACCTAACTAAAAGCTTGCGAAAAAAGATATGTTTATAGTCTGCTTTTAAAAGAAGACGCTGTTGTGGCAGATTAGTTCATGTGGTAGAGAATTCCAGAGAGTAGGACCATAATGACTGAAGGCACCATATTTAATTTAGAATTTATTCTTGGTATAGTGACGAGACCTTTGCTTGATGATTTAAGATTCCTTAATCCGATGTGTACTCAGTGAGCATGTCAACAATGTAGAAAGGAGCTAAGCTGTTCATAGATTTAAAAACAATGAGAAGTATTTTTAAATCATTTCTTAGTTTTACTGGGAGCCTGTGAAGAGAAGTTAAAGGAGTGATGTGTTCAAACCTTTTGATTTTAGTTAATACTCTGGCTGCAGCATTCTGAATAAGCTGGAGTTTATTTAACAGCTGCTTTGTCGTTCCGGCAAAAAATGCATTACAGTAATCTAGTCTATTAGAAATAAAAGCATGAAACAGCTTTTCAGAGTCTGACTGTGACAAGAAACATCTAACTTTACATGTATTTCTGGGATGATAAAAGGCAGTCTTGGAGATATTAGATATGTGCTTCTGGAAGTTAAGATTAGTATCCAAAATAACTCCTCAAAGTTTTTGACATGCTCACAAGGTTTTACCAACAGGGAAGTTAACAAAGAATGAATCTGGTGCCTCAAAGCCTTGGGACCTACTAAAAGAATCTCTGTTTTGTCCTCATTTATCAGTAAAAAATGTGTGGCCATCCAATATTTGATATTTGCAATGCATTGGATGAGGCCATTCATTGGAGTAAGGTAAGGCAGAAACAGTTATGTATAACTGTATCATCAGCATAGGAGTGATATGAAATATTGTATTGCCGAATGATGGACCCAAGTGGGAGCATATACAAATTAAACAGCAGTGGGCCAAGAACTGACCCTTGAGGGACTCCATATGGAACGCAGACTTTAAGTGATTCAAAGTTACCAATAGAAACAGAAAAAGATCCTCCATTAAAATGGGAAGAAAGCCAATTAAGAACTGTGCCTCTAAGGCCTAAACAGTGTTCTAGGCACTGAAGAAGAATTATATGGTCGACTGTGATGAAGGTTGCATTGCGATCAAGAAGTACAAGAATAGAAACTTTATGGTTGTCTGAAGATTGTTAACAACTCTGACCAGGGCAGTGTCTTTACTGTGGTTAACTCTAAAACCAGACTTCAAACAAATTGTTAGATGACTGATACATATGTAATTGTTGGTATACAACCTTTTCAAGAATTTTTCCCAGGAATGGAAGGTTTGGGATTGGTCGGTAGTTCTCAAAAACACATGGATCAAGATAACTCTTTTTCAACAATGGTGTTATAATAATATGTTTAAGACCTGTGGGGAAGATTCCAGAGAGTAGGGAGGCATTCACAATCTCAAGGACATAATTTACCAAACAGCTAAAAACTTAGTAAGCATTTGGTCAAGAACACATGTTGCAGAACGTAACTGCTGCACCACTTCTTGTAGTTCATCACGTTGAAGAAGAGCAAAGTTGGACAGAGGAAGTATCGGCTTGCCTGTCTCCTGACTGGGATGTGGGTGAAGACATAGGAAATGTATCCAGACTGGGACTAGAAGGTACAAACATTGTTGAACTAGTTGATTTGACTTACAGTACAATAATACACTTACGCTTGCTTAACAACAATAAGCATTAGAAAGTCAACTGAGGTAAAGCTTACTTTGTTGTAACAGTGTGGGCACGAGCTGAGAAGGAAATGAGAAGGGAAAAGAGGAAGAGACATATTTAAGTCAGGTAGAAGTCTCAAGTCAGTTGATTTTTTCCTCACACGTAGACGGGCACACACACCTTGCTCATGGCCAAACTTCTTGTACACACAGGCTACGGCCACAGTCAAAGTGAGAAGAAGGAAGCAGCAGAACACTATGGCGATGACCTCTATGGCAGTTATGAAAACATCTGTGGAAGAGACAAGGCCGGTGAAACATTATATACTTTAATGGCAGCACGTAAGTCATTTAAATATACGATATGTGCTTTTTACTTGGTGGTGTTTCAGTGGAAGATGTTGCTCGTGGCATGGAGTTAAGGATCCTGTCTGATCAAGAGTAAAAAGTATGATGTGGTGAAGAGTGCAGAGACCTCACACAAAGAGGAAATTTATTTTAAAAAGGCACATGTCAAATGTTAAGATGAGTCTGGATTAAGAAGAAATCTAGTTTAGCAGTTGAGAAGTTAGCTTAGCATAAAGACTAAAAACAAGGGGAAACAGCTAGCTTGTCTTTGCCAAAAGGCAACAAAATCTGCCAACCAGCACATCTAAAGCTCACCAATTAACATGTTATATCTTATCTCATGTTTGTTTAATCCGTATAGAGGCAGGCTAGCTGTTTAGCCCTATTTGCAATCTTTATGTTAAGGTAGGCTAAGCAGCTGCTTGCAGAACTGTTAGCTACACAGACATGTGTTGTATCAATCTTCTTGTCTAACTCTCAGCAAGAAAGTGACTATGTATATTTTCTAAAATATAAAACTAATCATTTAATGTTAATTGTATTCAACACCTAGTCTTGATCTTTTCAACCTGTTAGTCGAACCAGGACGGCTGTACTCTCCACCCAGGCACCATAGTCATCATAGCTGTCCCTGGCCCTGCAGCGGTAATACCCAGACTCCTCTGGGCCAAGCTTGGCCAGAATGAGGGTTCGTCTATGGTCAACAAGGGCATAGTGAGGCAAGATGGGCTGAATATGGGAGTCCACATGGGTCACAGGAGGAAGAACAGAGTCGTTCAAGAGCCAGGAGATATAAGGAAAAGTTCCTCTGCTGATTTGGCAGCTCAGCCTGACACCAACCAGTTTTGAGTCAGCTCTGTAAAGATGTTCAACTTCAACTTTTACATCACCCCCGACTGGGACTGATAAAAAGAGAGGAGGGCAATGAGAGAAATATTAATAAAGAGGGGGAAATTAAAGGCAGGGAATCAAAGTAACACATGTTTACTTCACGTCTGTGTAGCTCATACCCACTTCCAGAGTCACAGGCTCACTTAACAACTCCTGCACCTCAGTTTTCACCCGACATCGGGCCATGCCCATGTCCAGACCGGGTACCATGGCAACAGGGAACCAGGCAGCAAGGGATTCAGCCGCTATGACAGCTCCCACTTCCTTGTTGTCTACTGACAGAGAGAAGTTTACTGGAGGAGTCCCTCTTGATGACCAGCAAGTTACATTCCCATGGTAACTGTCTCCCACTTTGGAGATGGAGAAGGAGATCCTTGGTGTTGAAACATGGACTGATGGCAGAATGAAGAGGAGAGAAGATGGGGAGAGTGATGATACAATACATATCAGCCAGTGGTGAAACTTTGTACAAATCTAATCAAAATGTCAGGTGGGTGTACAAATCAGGAGTGTGTGGCCAAAAGTAGATTGTGTACTTTTGGTATGTGGCTGTTTTTACTGTTTTGGGCTAGGCTACTTTGACTGAAGGCAACTCTGAATGATGCAGCATAAATCAAAGACAGTTTTAGACAATTGCTTCCAACTTCATAATTATGCATAGACTCTTTTGGTTTTGAGAAAAAAAAAAATTGTAGTGGCCTTTCATCAAGAATCAAAATCAAACTAAAATCAAACTGATGCCATTGATGCAGCGTGGGCATGTGACGTATGCAGGCAAAAGAAGTCCACTGTCCATGCAAAGTTTTTGTATTTCTGAAGGTTTATTCCTCAAAAACAAGCAAACAAACAAAAGAATAAAGAGATCATGGCTCCTGCTGCCTCTCTTGCTCTAGTAAAAACCCATAGGCCCACCCCAGGTGCATGCTGGTCCTATATAACGTACTTATAACCTCACATGCCCAGTGTTACCCAATTCACAAAACAAAATAAAAACAAAACTAAATACTAGTTAACTAAAACTAAATACGCTAAACAAGCAAATAATTAAACTAAACAAATAATTAGCAAAAGAAAATACTATTGAAATCAAATCTAAATAAACTAAATATTGAGAATCATCAAATAATGCTAATTACCATTAGTAAAACAACAACCAAACTGATAAATAGCTCCTACAACTTTAAAACTATGTTTTACGTTGGACAACTAAAATCTGCCCAAAATTTGGTCAATTGAAAAAGTTGAGTTGAGTGAGGAATTCATATTCTTTTCTACTAAAAGTGCTGTTAATATTGACATCAGCAAAACAAAAACATTTGTTGGGTATATTTTATGTAGGGTTTTTAAATGTATTTCTCTAGCCCAATTGGATATACAGAATTTATATGGTAATGACCAAGTTTTATTCCAGTCAATTTTCTCAATTCCACCTTCCTGCAAATCTTCAATCTACTGTGCTGCATTTGCATTTTTTATGGATTTATACCTTTGACCTCCACCTTGACCTCTGTGCTGCTGGAAAACCTCCTGAAGTTCTGCACGCTGGACCAAGCCATGCAGTAATAGTACCCAGCATGCCCTGGAGTCACCTTCTCCATCACTAGCTTGTTCCCAGTGGCGTGCAGTAAAGAAGAGGTTGAAGGCGTTATTTCCTTCCTGTTGAAAAACCACGTGTAGGAAAGGTGGGAGCCCTTTGTGACATCACAGCTCAGAACAATGCGTGAGCCCTCAAATGCGACTGGGGGGAAGGGCTCAGAGTTCACTCTGGTCATTGATGCTGGAACTAGAAGTGAGGGAATGATAGACGGTTGGGGAGGAGAGGAAGAGGTCAAGTTTGAGGTGATTGTCTCAAGTAAAATAACCAGGACTTAAAAGCTCTAACAAGATAAATACTTTCTCTGTGTGTCTGGTACTCACTGACTACACTTAGCCTGATCTTGTTGCTAATTCCTGTGCCTTCCCCTGTCTTTGCCTCGCAGTGGTATGACCCCTCTGATGTCATAGTGACCTTTTGGAAGAATGCTGCAGGTTGGTCCCCTTGGAGATCGGTGCCTGTGGCTATCCGCAGCCCACCATCCTTCATCAGCTCATAGGTGACTGGCAGAGAGGAGTCAGGCGCAATACACCGGAAAACCACCCCCGAGCCGAGGTAGGCCTTGTCAGGACCAGTAAGCACTGGGCGAAGAGAGACTGATCCACCTTAAGAAAGAAATTTACTTACATGAACATGAATACAGTACCTTTTGGAAAAAATGTTGGTTCAGGTTTTAAAGAGAGTTTAGAGACATACAGTCACCAAATTATCTTATTTCTTTTTGCACATATATAGAATGTTAAGAGATAAAAGAAAACCAAGCTCCTGAACTAATAGCACACACTATAATGCAGCAACTATCCAAAAAGTTCTGAACCAGAAAACACACAAAAGAGCTCCGCATCTTAAGCACCACTTTGACAAACTTACTTATCTTGACGAACACATTTGCCAGAGCTGAAAAATAAAATCAACAACAGGATCTAATAAGAATATCAGTCCATTAAACGATTCATTTATGCAGCTATTTTAAATAAATTTTCGACTAACTCACCCAAAATTGGCAATAAATTCAGCGCCTGTAGTTTCTTCATAACAAACAGTGGTCTGCAATTATCTCTGACATGGTTTCTCTGGCTCGAGTGTGTGTGTGTATGTGTGTGTGTGTGTGTGTGTGTGTGTGTGTGTGTGTATGTGTGTGTGTGTGTGTGTGTGTGCATGTATGTGTGTGTGTAAAGACTAGGGGTGTTACACATGTGTTGCAAGTAGATAACATATTAGGCTGCATGTTTGGCTTCGTTTTCACTCCAATAAAGCTTAAAAATACACAAACCACAAGTTGTATCAGCATTATATTTGAAAAACATTCACAGTTAATTGGATACAGTTAAAGTGACATTTTGGAGCACAACTAGAAATACTGAGTATAATATAAATATATTTATACACATACATTCATTTATATTTCATTTACAATGAAAAAACTGAGATCTCACAGTCTACAAATATAAGACAACACTGTAAAATGAAATGATAAGACATTAAAAAACTAAATTGTCAAGCATTTTAAGCACATAAAAAGGATGTCAAAATGACCAAAAGTAGAAAAACATCTCAAAAAAGTGTGCAGATTTGTATATAATGTAACTGGAAAAGTATGAGTTCTTGACTTTCAAGACAATGAAATGTTTCAGCAAGACTTTATTTTTAAGTGCAAGACAGGCCTGACAGCTTGGGGACTTTACAGAGTTTAACTGTGTGGAGTGGGGTCGTTATAGTGGCTGAGGGGGACATCCTCCTTGAAGCCTGCAGAACGGACTTGGCGGGGGTTCTTATGACGTCTGAGCATTGTGGTGTGCTGTTTCACCAGGAAACGCTTATCTGAACTGCTCTGTGAAGTTAACACATACACACATTATGAGACACACAGATAAAAAAAAAGTATAAAACACTAATAGACCCCAGCATAAATAATTCACTTGCAACAACCAAACCAGTTGGGTGTAACTTGCATATTTCCTCTCCTTGTTTCTGTGACGAATGTGTAGGTATGTGAGATGTCTGGTGACATGTGACTTACCATAACCAGCATATCTTTCAGTCTCTCGATGGCCTTCTGATTGGCTCGTCTCCGTGACACATATGAGGTTAAGATTATACTGAGGAAACAGAACGTGTTTCATGTCACATTCAAAGACTGCACTGGCAGATCAGATGACAGAACATTATGTTTATTTTAAAACAGCTTGTATTCATTCATTATCAGTACTGTTAATGTGTTTGTGATTGTGTACAGTAAGGTTTTAGTCCTCTCATCAAAAAGTGCTGTAGACTGAAACAGTCTTAGGGATGGGTATACTTGTTTTCCTTTCAAACTAGAAAAAAAAAAATCACATTGCAAAAACAATTGCATACTTACATCTCAGCTAGTAGGAGCGGTATGGCGAAGGCCTCAGATGCCAGGTAGTGGAGAGTAGACTGTGCCAGGCTAGGGAGACTTTTCACACACTTTTCAGTCGCATTAAACACAGTTTTTCCTTCTCCAAATGGACTACAAGAGGACGATGAAAAGCTCCCGGAAAGGAAACTGGAGGAACAAAGTGGAGAAATGAGGCGTGGAGAAAAGTAAAATAGAAATGTGATGTTCCCTTATAGTGCTAAAACAGCAATTAGGTTTTTATACTAACAATTAAACGACTATAGGCACAAATAGGGTACACTGAAAACAAACACTGTTACATGTAGACAGCTTATGTGACAGATAATATGTTGTCTGTAACAATAACTGTCAAAGTACAAAATCACAATTAAAAAAAAGTACATTTCTATGCTCAGAGTGGTTGCAGCCATGAGGAGGCCGAGCAGCAGCATGAAGTGGAATAAAACCGAGGAGTTGGAGGCTCGAATCATCCTCTGTTCTGCCACACAGCACCGCAGCACCGTGAACTGAAGACAGTGTTAGAGAGAGACATGGACACACTATTAAAAACTGTACATCTTACAAACCATTTCAGAACAGACGTGGAGAAATATGAAAAGAGAAATAGAGACGCTGTTTTACTTAAAGGAATAGTTCACCATTTTGGGGAAACTTTCTTAATTGCTTTCTCTCCGGGAGTTAGATAAGAAGATGAATACCACTCTTATATCTCTGCGTTATATGAAGCTTGAGTCAGGAGACAATTGGCTTAGCTTAGCATAAAGACTTCAAACAGGAGGAAACTGCTAACCTGTCTCTGTCCAAAAGTAACCAAATCTACCAGTCAGCATCTCCAAAACTCACCAATTAACACTTTATAATCTTGTTTTCTTACAAAGGAAACAACATTATGTGCCAGATTATTTCTTGTCCAGGCACAGTGACTTTGTGGCAACCGCTTGCTGACAACTGGACTCCAGGAAGTCACTGCACCCAACCAGGAAATAGTTTGGCACATAACCCCTGTAAAACCACAAATTTACAAATTTTTACACTTTTTGTTTGGATTGAACAAGATCTAACATGTTAATCAGTGAGCTTTAGAGGTACTGGTGGGCAGATTTTGTTACTTGGAGACAGACAAAAATTACACAGGTAACAATCTTCCCATCCAACTCTCGGTTGAAAAGAAACAATAAGTGTATTTCCCCAACTTTTCCAAAATCATTCCTTTGAGAAAATGTTGATTGTTGTTGTTGATTCGCAGCTGCACAAAACTCATTATTTGACTAAACAAATAATAAAAGAATGTCAGAATCTTGATTTATTGATCTCTATTCCATTTGTTGTAACCATCATTTACTGTTGTGTATGTGAGGTTATATGTTGTATCATTTTAAAACAACAACTTTCATCAAGAGACACAGAGGAATAATAATAATAATATATCCTAGTTGCTCCATAACTCTGATGTGTTTCAGCCAACCTTCTTGATGTAGAACGTCATTATCAGTATGACAATTCCTATCAGAGGCAGCAGAGGGCAGTAGTAGACTCCCACCCAGGACACTGTTTGAATATACACCAGATCCAGCACATTGAAAGGGATCAGAAAGTGCTGTTTCCCTGACAGCCGGGCCAGTAAGGACGAGGGGTACTTCTCCTGTAGCACCCTGTCAGACAGAGAAAAGATAAGTTAATTCATCCTGAGTACGACTTGTAGCACAATTGAGCTTGAAACTGTTCCTAGATTAGCCAAACTGCTGTAGAATCTTCTCAAGGAAGACATGAAACATTGATCTTTTCTTTCACACCACTAACGATGACTAAAAAAGAAAGAACTGTTGCAAACCCACTTCCTGGGGTAGTTCAAGAGGAAGGCGTTGCAGAAAGTGGTGAGGAAGTTAAAGATGCAAAGCTTGTACATCTCTCTACCAATCTCGTTCTCTCTGCACTGTAGGAACCAAAGAAATGAGGAGAGGTTAAAAACACTTGAAAACTTATATCAGGGATCCACATATCAGTCCTGAAAGTCTGACTCAGAGACAGACAGCATTACTTTGTGCCTGAAGTCTCATTAAAGCTCAGTGTGTTGGACCTTGAAACATGAATGTCTCTCAACTCACTTCACATGGTTTTTTGATGACAAAAACTAAGAAGATCCCCAGGGAGGCCAGCTTCAAGAAGATGCTCCTGAAGAAAAGACAGAGTGAATCCATGCAGGTGTGTGTGTGTATATGTAGGTTTCCCTGTTCTTATCTTCCTGTGTACCTTACCTCATGAGGGTGATATTGACCTGCGTGGTGAAAGAGTAATCTTCAAAAGATGAGATCTTACGGAAGATGTGAGGGAGGAATAGGTTGACGAAAGTGATGGTGAATGGAGGGAGGTATTGGAGGAGCAGACTGACCAACGGTGACTGGGAGGGATCCACCAAGGGAGCACAGTCAGGGATGTCAGAAATTAAAAGTTATACACCAAGAGCTCAAATTATCCAGGATATTCAGCACAAAAGCCTTACCATGTGCTGCTGAGACTGTGACTTGACCGTGGCAAAGAAGATGAGGTAGAAGGCTCCAATCAGCAGAAATAGAACAAGCAGGTTGAGGATGAACCTGAGCAGATAGAGATGTGCCCACTGTCTGAACGTCCTCCGAGCCTCACGCATGGAGAAACGCTGCTCCTCCAGGAACAGCTGAGGAGACGCAGAGAAACATACAGGAAGACTTTAGCTAGTCCTTGTCATAAAGGGCATCACAGATACTAAAACGCAGAAGGACATGGCAAGAGCTCCGAGAAACAGTGTATGAATTTATCCTTATTGTTAAAATGTCTTCCATCCAAATATCCTCATCTGCCTCTTGTGGCTTTTTTTTCATTACACAGGTGGACACACTGTATGTATGGGCATGGATGTGAGTGTGTGTGTGTGCATGCATCTGTTTTGTGCACACTTGGAAGCAGGGTGGGAAACCAACCATCTGCAGTAGCTGGTGAATACCATCTTTATCAGCTATTGTAAATGAAAATAACAAGTAGGAAACTGTTTTTACAACAAATTAAATGTTACTTTGTTCCTGATACACAAAGGTGCTTACTGTTCTCCAGATTTGGAGTCTGAGAATTAAAGGATAGGTTCACAATTTTTCAAGTTTATCCTAAAACAATATCAGGTGTTCACATGAACATAATTACATACAAACGAAAACCATGAGAAGATCCCTTCATAATGTACTTTCAATGAAAGCGATGGTTATTTGAAGCTAATATGAAGCTTCAGCCATCCAAATTAGTCAAATCAAGTTAATATCTTTCAAAGTTAAATTCTTTTTAGTGCCAAATTCCCTCTTTTTGTTACGATCTTTCCACTGCAACTGAACAGGAAAACAATGTCCACTGAGGCACAAAGAGGAATCTGTGGAAAATATCCACTTTATTTGGCTAACTCAAAAAGCTGAAGCCTCATATTAACCTCAGATAAACTTTTAAATACATTCTTGCTCAAAATGAGATTTTGTCCCCATCACTTACATCGTAAGAACATTTGGAGCAAATCTTCTAATGGTCAGTATGAAAAGGAGGAATGATTACAGCGAGCAAAACCTTTCAATGTTCATATTGGCACCTGACTGTTGTTTTGAAACAGACATGGAAAATTGTGAACCTGTCCTTTAACAGACAAGCCCTGAATAAATGAGTTGAGAAACAACCAATGCTGATGTTTCCATACAGTGAGGGTTCACTGAATGGTTTGATGGTTATGAAACCATTCAACCCAACTGAACACCTACAGTTTTGGAGAATTTAGGCGGGCCTGTTAAACACTTAGTTGCTAGTCTTTGGTTTGTGTGGAGAAGATTGGCATCATGCATGGTGGCACGGTATGTGCGTCTATTCACCTTGAGGTCGTTTCTGATGAAGCTGCGTTCGAGAGTCGCTGCAGTAGGACACTGGATGGTGAAGTCCCAGCCACAGAAGATCTTATAGGTCACATTCATACTGTAACGCTTCCCCAGCATCCACGTGTGCTTGTAGCCAACTATCGTTCTATTGGAAAGGTTTACAGGTGGATGGACACTTTCTTTAAGATGTACAGAAAAATGGTTATTGAAACTTTTTTTTTTTTTTTTTTGCTGTGTTGTCACGGACCACTGACCTGCGGACCACCATGATGGCACTAAGGAAGAGGATGGTGAGGATTCCAGCGAGGTACAGTAGAGGTGTATTCAAGCATTTAAAATCAAGGCAACCATGCCTATAGAACGCAACAAACACTGCAGAACGATTCAGGCAGCCCTGGAGGGAGGAAAGGAGAATAAATTACACGAAGCAAAACATATATAAATAAATAAAAAGATATACTACACACACACACACACACAAGCAAAAAACTTTACCGTTCCCAGAACGAAATCCAATACAGTGCAATTTTCTCCAAACTTCAAAAGTTCTGTAAAATCACAGAGAACAACAAAACTGTGTATCTGTGTATTTCTAATTACTGAAACCTGTTATTACAGATAGCGGACTCACCACAGTTGCTCCTGCTATAAAACGTTGTAGGCCCCAGAATGAAACCCCATATGAGAGCACAGTAGAGTATGTTCAAGAAAATCAGATATCTGAGGAAAACAAAGTAGGCCTTCACGCCTATGCCAAACCTGCCTGCAACAGAACAGTGAGTGATTTCAATTATGCTTCATGAAATAAAGTTTGTCTAAAGCACACTTACTACCAGTAGGTGCAAAATCCATATCATGTACTGCAGGTGTCTTACCCTGAATGGTACGGAGAGTGTGTTGCCATGGCAACAGGCTTGCTAAAGCTCCTCCCAGCTGTTCCCACGCCCTCTTCCTGTAGATACTCTGGCTGCGCCTCCAGGACTCCCAAAAACCAATATTGCTGGTTTGCATCTTCCTCCTCTGCCTGAAAAGCAGTTTTAATATATATCATGTGTTTTTTCTTAAATTTCCATATTTATATTTTCTGTTTGTATGTGAATTACTGAATGACTGTGTATTTTTAGGCCCTTAAAAAGTGCTGAAATACAAAAATCTGAGGAAACATCACTTCATAGCTAAACTGGACATTCATAGACACTCCAACAGACACTCAACCTGTAATGAATGTTCATATGTGGACAAATCCTCATTTTCATTTCAAGGGTTTACAAGCCAAAAATGTTTGGACAACTAGTGTAAGAGAAAAAGGTTAAGAAAATAGAATATTGTACTATGTGGGTAACTTAATAAAATCTAATTTTTATTCAGATCTATGATGCTACATATTGTGCTAGAAGAGGTGGCAGCATGGACGTCTTCCTGGAGAATATCAGAATAATATGTAGAATGAGAATAAGCAGGTTTGAGGAATGTGTAATAAGTTTGCACACCTGGCATCTCTCTTCCCCTGAATACACATGGCCAGGCTCCTGAGCGGCTGCATGGACGCCTTGTCTCTGGGTCCTCTGGTCAGGTGGCCATGGCCGAGCTGCTCCTCCGGCCTGTTCTGCTCAGCCCGGGTGGCCTGAACGCTGGGCAGCTGGTCAAATATTTCTGTCTGATAGTACTCACAGGAGTCCGCGGACAGGGTGGAAATAGTGCTCTCATCTGGGGTGAGAATGACAAATGAACGCTGATTACAGTATGTGTTTACTTATCTCAGCTTTTGTTAAAGGCTGTACAGTATGTAGGCATTAATCATTACAGATTAATAAGTTAATTATTTTCTTGATTAATTGATAAATTGTTGTGTCTATAAAATGTCAGAAAATAGTGAATAATCTCCATCACAGTTTTCTGGAGCCCAAGGTCAAGTTTTCAAATGTCTTTTTTTGTCCCAAACCCCAAAATATTCAGTTTACAACAATATAAAACAGAGAATGGCAGCACATCCTCACATTTGAAGAGCTGGAACAAGCAGATGTTTGGCGTTTCTGTAAATGGTTTAATTATCGACACAGTTGCTGATTAATTTTCTTATGATCGATTAATTGACAAATCATTTGAGCATTAGCTGTTTGTTTGATCTGACTAGTTAATTATATTATGTTTGGATACAACATGTTTGCCTTCCTTCCTCTTTTTTTTTCTCTTGCCTGTTTGTAATGTAAGTGGTGTGTTGTAAGCCAATGTTAGTTGCGTACATCTGAAAGTATTTGAATTCATAGATCATGCAAGTGTGTTCTTTTTTAACAACAGCAACAAATATGTCAAAAAGATCCTCGACTGATGAAATACTAAAATTGAACCCTCTGTAAGATATTTGTATGAATTGGACCTGAGCAGGGTTGACATGTTGGCTCGGTGTTTATCATAGTTGCTTTGCAGTATTAAACTAGTATGTTTGATTCTTGCTTCGGGCCTTTTTTCTGTGTGGAGGCTGCATGTTATCAAGAGTATCAGCTGGTCTCTCCCCACAGTATGCCAGATGGTTTACATGTACTGTAGTTCTGGATGTGACTGAGTGCAATAATGGTGTGGCATGTCAGTAATAAACCAGCCTATTTGCAAACACACATTCACACATACTGTATAGAGACAATGTTGAGCAAGCAAGTAGTCGTCTCTCTCTCACACACATGAATATATGACAAATACAGAGACACATTTCTATTATTTTTCTGTTTTTCTGTTACCTGATAAGAGTCTCGAGAAGCTGACGGGGTTGCGCTCTTCCATTTTTTCTCCCTGAACTTCCTCTTCAATAAAAAATGTTCACATGAAACAAACGCATGCCAACAAACATCTCCACCCGAGCTTTTACTTCCGCTATCTGCATAAAAATATAACGCTTTGGGCCTCACAGCAGCGTTACACTGAAGACCCCTGAGCAGCTGGTCTGGAGTTGCTTTTGTTCCTTGAGTCCAGTTAGTGCTGCTCACATTCTGACAGGTGGAGCAGAAGCCTGATCTGTCCACGCATAGACTGACTAACCACAGCTGAATTTGACATCTCACAGGAAATCACATGACAGGATGCAGAAACTAGTGTTGTATTAGTGGTTTAAAAATACCATAAATAATTTCATTGGACTGGACATAAGTGAGAGACAAATGTTGAAGTCCATAATTAAATGAGTAAACCTCAACTGTAGATGACAGTAACACAGACTGTTGATTGACATGTTTAGGTTTACAGTTTAATTTTATTTTCTACTTTTCAAATACTATCTAATGATTTATTATGCAATCTGGTCTCTTTTGGTTCTTCTGTAGTAGTGGTTGCTATAGACATGATGTACATTGGGCAATGCCCCATGATTTGGAAACTGACATTTAAATCTAACGTATGAAATGATGTTGCAGAAAGGCATCAGTCCACCCACTTACCACACCACAAAGACGTCTGAGGCTTCCAGTCAGCACCATTTACAAAGAAACATGAGCATGGGTGTCATTTCTTGTGTGCTATTTCAACATACTGTGTTTCAATTCCAGAAACAAATCAGCTTTCACACAAAAAGATCGTCCTCATTTACACAGAAACTTGAGCATGATATATGGAAACAGTGATGCTTTTGAGATAAAAGATTTTCTCTACCTGCTTGTTCTGACCCAGCACACATTGGGAAAGCAGTGGTATTCAAGTCTTTTACTGAAGTGAAAGTAGCAGTATCTCAAAATAAAAATACTCCAAATAGTAATACTACATGTAGAATTACTATGTTCAAAATTACTTGCAGTAAATGCAAGTACAGACTGTATTAGCAGCAAACGTAGAACTTTAATTTATTATCACTGATTCATTATTGTGTATGCAGTCTGTTATGTTGTAGCTGGTAGAAGTAATGCTGTTTTTTACTTTATATACTGATTGGTAGTTTAATCTATATCGATACATTGTATTTTATAAACTGATAATATTTTTATATGTAAAACCTTGATTTTCAATGTTAACGGTAACAGTTGTCAAACACATGTAGTTCAGTGTTACAATATTTGCCTTTGAAATGTATAAAAAAGTAAAGTAAAAGTACCTCAAAACTTTACTTAAGTACAGAACCCAGATATGAGATATTGTACATAAATACAGATT
This sequence comes from Thunnus thynnus, assembly GCF_963924715.1. Lineage (NCBI taxonomy): Eukaryota > Metazoa > Chordata > Actinopteri > Scombriformes > Scombridae > Thunnus > Thunnus thynnus. The sequence continues at coordinate 8,120,477 of NC_089519.1, read as the reverse complement.
TGGACCCATCAGTTTTGACTTCAAATGTGAAATAATTCTAAAAATTTAGTTATGACCTTTTACTCAACAGTGAAGTAAAGTGACTGAGTAAGATAGGGCAGGTCATTCTGAAAACAGCCTCACGCAGGCTATCCAAGTGGTTTCAGAGATAGGCAGGGTGTGACCAGGTATGTGCAGGTGAGTTCAGAGGAAAGGGCCAAGAGACTTGAAAATCATCAACACTTTTGACGTCACAGGTAAGATTTTATATTACCTCTGCACCGTCTATCTTCATCAGATTCAATATCTAGTCTATATACAGATTTTTTTTCTCAACCTGAGTCTGCAATTATTCTTTCTGTTAGTCTGTTGTTTGCCAATTTATTGAAAAACTGGCCGGTTAATCGTTTTATTCAGACCATCTTTGTATGTCTTTTGCATTGTCCGAAAAAGCAAACATTGGGACACTAGGACTAAACCATGAGTCGAATCTCTTTGAGGGGTCAACCATACGTTACTTCGTTGACGGTGAAGGATCCTATCGATGAATAGATTCAGATATTTGAGGACAACGACAAAGGATAAGACCTTAACTGGTAATTTCTTATGTGACGGAAAGCCTAGCTCTCGGTTTTACTGTTGTATTTTGGGAGAAGTAAAAACACAACACCCCTCCAGGACAATGGTTTCTCCCCCCTCTCCGGGTTGCTGTTGCGGACTATTTTGACTGACATACTGTTGAACACCGACCCGACTGGTTAATCAAGTCATAGACCGGGTGAGTGAACCATGACTGCTTGCTTTTATTAGATATTGTCCTGGCTTTGCTAAAACTAGGTCATTCTAGTTTTATAAACCAGCAGATTTGTTGTCACCTGTAAAGTAAACTTGTCAAACTTCATGAAACTCATTGGCAGGTTGACAAGCTCGCAGCCTGCCGTTAGCCGTTAGTCGTCTCTATTTCAACCGTTAGTTAACGTTTAAACTAATGGATAACAGAGGAGCTGGTGTTTTTAAGAGTGATAAAAATGTATGAGTTAGCTCCCTTGTCGCTCAGAGATGTGAGCTTGTTCAGCAGAAAAGCCTGCAGAAGTGATTACAGATTCACAGTCTCGGGTGAATGAGCTTTTGTCGTCAATTGGGCAACGGCTGGGTGGTTTGTTGTGATAAGAGTCTTTACTCTGCTTTGTTACATGTCAGGATGTTTAGGAGCTTGGATAGACAGGCAGACAGAAAGATAGATTTTTGCCACATCAGTGTTTAGACCTCTGGAGTTTCCAGTGTCTATGATCTCGCCAACAGTGAACCTATAATTTCGTGTCCTTTTTCTGAATGAAGGCAGAGACTTGCTGTTCTTGGCCTAGGAGTGTAATAACAGTGTACTTCTGCATGTAGTGAACAGATTTGTGCATCCACATTTTCCCTTTTCCCTTCTTCTTCTTCGTCTTCTCCCCAGTTTACAGTCTGCTCCTTTATTCCTCTCTGTTCTGTTTCTTGTCACCCCACCTTTCCTGAAGCAAACTGTGATGCCTAACTCACAACATGAGGGTATTGTAATACAAGTCTCCCTGCTGCCAAACAAAGTTTACTGTAGCTTTGTGCCTCCCTCTGTTGCTTTTTCTCACTGCTCCGGGAACTTGCCATGCAGTTGTTGAGATCTGTCAGGGTGGACAGATTCCTTTACATTGCTTCCTTCCCTTCACCCTCACGCGTCTGCTGATAACAGCCTACTGTTCTCTATTTTTTCCTCTGGAAAACGCCTACCCACTTATGTGATTCAAGCAGTGTCTTCATTTGTGGACAGTGACTTCACTTCTGTGACTAAGATTAGACTTGCCACTCCATTGTGATGTTGCATACAACTTATTATCTTTTTTGAAACATTCTCTAATGAACTTGTTACCCATCTTAAGGGTAGAAAACAATCTGCATTCTGTTATCTCTTGCTTTGTTTTCCAAGACTCTTTTATTTGGCAGCCGTGCAGCTCAACCCTGACCCCCTGTCAGGCTGTGTCGAGTTTGTCCCACTCCAACATCCTGCCCTGTCCCGGAGGGCTGCTTCAATATTAGTAATCATATAAACACCCAGCAAGACTGAAAGCTCGCTTTCGTATAGAGAACGACCTGGGATTATGCAGTGTTGTGTAAAGCCTTTGTTTTTTTTTCTCTATGCCCTGCAGGATTGAGAAACAGACAGAATCAAAGTCACACAAAAAGAGATTAATGGAAAGGAACATATAGAATAGGAAATGGACATTTAAGGAAAGTGTAATATGATCCTGGAAGTTCAGTTCATGGGAAAAGTATGTTTGAGAGTGAAGAAAACAGAGTAGATGTTCGCAGTCGATTTTCATTACAGGTCCTGAAGAGAACAAGGTCAAAAGAGGGTTTAAAATTGATGGTGGTATACTGGCATTTTTGAGCCATTTAGTCATTTAGGGTGTGTTGACTGATATTCAGAGCTGCACCGTGCTTCATCTATGCTGTTGATATAATATTTACAAAGGAAGAGAAATAGAAAGTACTCCACCCTGTGAAAAACATTTGGTTTGTGCGCGCATGTATGTTGTTAATCAGTCAGTACTCTTCAAACACACCCAGAACCCCACTTGATATGGTGGATGCCATATGTTACTGGTGTAGGAGCTTCTTACTGGAAAGCGAACCTCAAAGCTTGGTAGTGGTTAAGTAATTGCTCAGTTTAAGGGGAATTTTGCAGCTTTTCTTACTTAACCAGAATGAGACAAACTTGTATGCCTAAACTTGTATGGACCAATCATTACAGCTCTTGTGTTCACGTGAACATACAAAACCCTAAAAGTCACATTAGCACTTGGAAGTACTGTTTCTGCTCTGGGTCAATGTAAACAGGAAATAGAGCTGAAGTCGGCTGCCATGTGATCAAATAGACATCCAGTAATTGAGGTGAAGAGGATGTGCTCACCTTTCACCATACTTTCAGATAGGCCTGAGTCCTAAAACAATATTGTCATGCTAAATACTTCATTAATTTAGTGTCAAATTTTGTAGTGCACCGCACCTCCTGACTGAGAGGTGTATGGGTATGTTTGCAGGTCATCTGTGATGGCCAAAGCCAAAGCAGAATTTAAAGCTGTTTTGTGTTTCTGCTCCGCTCCGTCAAGACTTGGATAAATCTAGGAAAGCGTTTTTATTGGTCCCTAATGAATATCTGGATTTGATTTCCTTCAATCCCAAACACTCCTCTAATGTTTTGTTTTACAACCTCTGTGATCATGTTTTAAATCAGCAGGACAAATCCTCTCCGGATCTTTTATGAAAGTTTATAGAAGATGTAAAACATACTGTAGGACAGATTTTTGGATGGAAGTGTAGGACTTAAAAATGCCAACAAACACACAGGAACCAACACGCTTCCTCCAAACCTACGATATGACACACTCTGACTGTGAACTCTAACAATGCATCATTCTGTGTCTGGGCATTAATATTCATTTCATCGGTGACACTGCGCCATCTGACTGACCACGGGCTTCAACACAAGCGGCGCCACAATGGAGCTCTCATGAGTGTGGACAAAATGACGTAATCCCTCATGACAAGTCAGCCTCATGAGAGATTTGTCACCTCACTGATTGTTGAAGGGCTTTGAATGGCACGCGTAACATTTTAAACACAGGCCTCTAGGTTTGATTCTCCACTCAGCGGTTAAAAATGTGAGCAGGACGAGTAGCAACATGATGAGTGAGTTCAAATTCCAAGGAAGTCTGTCGGTATTCCTTCCTTCACCTACCTCTAACTCACTCATTGCACTGCCCCCCCCTCCTCCCCCCTCCTTTTCTCCTCCTCTCTCAGGTAGACCAGTAAACACCATGGTGGGAGTGGAGCGCAGGTCTGAGCAAGGGAGGGTGTGATCCCTGTGCGATTGGTCGACACAGACACAAACGACCGGACAGATCGGAAAGATCAGAGGAGGAGAAGAATGGCACGAAATGTTAACTTTGACCTGAGCCACCCCCTCATGGAAGCCGGACTGGAGTGAGTGTTAGAGAATTTTTTTTTTTGTCTTTTCACGTTCCTTTTGTTTTCTGTTAGGTTTGCCGTTTGAAGCGTTACTCGATGTGAATGGCGTGAGAGTAACAGGGAGTTGGAGGAAAATAAGGAACAGAGATGACAGGATCAGCTGGGCTCTTTGTTGTCTTGTTAGACACTAAATGGGAAGGCAGAATGTCCCAGAGCTTTCATTTATGTTTTGTTTTTTTTAAAACCAACCTCCACTCCACTGTCTCACTGAAACGATATCTAGATATCATATCATTTGGTTGAAAACGTGTGTGTGTGTGTGTGGTGTGTGTGTGCGTATACTTTCTGTCTCTGTGACAGTTTCCATTTCAAACAGCTCAGACCTGACCTGGCTTCTGTGTGGCCCTCTTCCTGTGCTATTTGTGTAAACGTACTAAGTGAGAGGGAACTGCACTTGCTGTATTTTCTCATGTTTTTTTTGTTTTATTTTTCTTTTACTTTAAAACAAAAACAGCCAGTCCACTTGGCTTTGACCTACAGTACATCTAGATCATGCGGTCCCCAGAGAGTCTTCTTTGGGCTGTTTAATTGCAGTTCCTCTCCGGGAGTGCTTGTGCATGAGTCAGACGGTCATCACATTTTATCTGGAGTCTTTTGAGTGGTCAGCAGCCCTTTAAGCATCCTGGATTCAAAGTGTGTCTCTGAGCCTGTGTTTCTTAGCCTTTATCTCTCTCTTTCCTGTTTTTGCATGTGTTCTCATATCCATGTGTCCCTCTGTTGTCAGGAGCCCGGCAGATGAGGAAGGTGTTCATGACTCGTTTAACCAGCTGATAGCCGAGCAGTCCCAGAATGGAGGACAGTCTGATGCCTACGAGCTGCAGCAGCTACAGAGAGAACTGGACGAGGAGGGTCGAGGTACAGTTTGACAAGCATGTCTGCATGTGGAAGGCTGAATCTGTACAAGAACTGGGTGACATATGAATATGATATTGATATTGTGACATAGATTAGATATCATTTGACATTTGGAGATTGTAATATTTTCATATAGTTTAAGTGTCATTTCCTGATCTTAAAGATTATACTACAGTTACTGAAAGTGATTCACTTTTCTCAAGTGTTCTAGCTGAGTGAATGTCCACATTACTGGTATTACTAATAAAAAATATGTATCATTAAAGCACAATTGATCATCCCCCAAAATGTCAAATAAATATTGAGGTTAAAAAATATCATCATCATTTATTTTCTCTGTCTTTTCCAGCTGTGGCAATATTTTTCATTTTGTGTGTTTTTTTTCCCCCAGATAACGTGGCCTACTTGTCCAGCCCCGGGCAAGAGTTCAGGGGAAGTAGGCAGCAGGGAAGGGAAGTGGATTGGATGGATGATGAAAGACAGATAGACCCCCTTGTGGGTGAACGATGGTCCTCAGCCACCATGAAGATCCTTTCCTCCATGCCCAGCCGCACCATCGGTAGGTCCTGCAGAAAGCCAGTAGAGATGATACTGATGCATACAGAGAGATCATTTTAGTTTTGGTGGGTTTCACCACGTTGTGGACAGCTGCTCTCAACTTCTGCTTGCCATCTTGTGGTTATAGGAGTTACTGTATGTGCATTTGATACTGTATATAGTAACAGGCTTAACCAACAAAGTAACGAACTGTGTTACCACAGATACCATCAGGAGGAACTAACTAGGCTGTACTGGTGCTGCGCTGCACACGTTGAGCCCCAAAAGATAAAAACAGAATCAGTTGAGCAGAGTTTCATGGGGAAGCAGTTTGTCTGTCATCTTCCTGTCAGTCTGTGGCGAGTCAGGTGCTTCAGCGTGAATATGGCTCGATAGCTGATTTTAGCTGTGAAACATGGTACATCTGTTGGTTTGACTATCAACATTGGAAACAGAAGTGGTATATAACCGTTTATCTTTCAGTACTTCCCCTCTGAAAACAGTCATATAGAGTAATTAAAACCACAACATCCCTGATTTGAGTCTAGACAGAGACATTTGAGTCATCTCTCCCTCTCCCTCATTTCATAGTCATTTATCTCTACTATATGTGATAAAGGCTTATTTAGATTTTAGTGTTGATGGATGCTGAGAATTTTTTTTGTCATGAGATGGTTATTTTGCTCATAACTATGCAAAGAACAGAGATAGAGATGATATATCCTGAAGCCATGTGTGTAGTACTCAGTTAAACTTTGTTTCTGGAGAATTGTTCAGTGCTGACAGAGAATCTTTGTACATGGTGCTGATCCCTTCTCTGACCAGTCTGCTCCTCTCCCAGGCCGCAACAGGGGAGCTATCATCTCTCAATACTACAACAGAACCATGCAGCTTCGGAGACGCAGGCAGAGCAGACCCACCATCCCACACTTAGATCGCTCTGCCAGACCGAGCATACGAGGTTACGGCATGGAGGGAGACACCACTGACGCAGATGGTGAGGACAGTGACATGCGCAGTTAGACAGTGTTGACGCTAGGATAAAAATCTGTGTCTGACAAATTCGTAATGTAAGCAAAGTTGTCCCCTCTGTGTGGTATAGTGGATAAAAGGGAACGTCTGGTGAACAACCTGCAGAATCTGTCAGTGAGCGACAGGGTCAGGATGCTCCGAGCGATGCCTCTCAGCGTGGCTGAGAAGCGTGAACTCAGGTACATGTGGTCCTTGATCTAATTGTTCCTACTGAGATAACTTCTATTTTGTATGTATCAGTCTGATTTTCTCTCTATCTGTCTGTCAACAGGACATCAGCATTACACAAGGAGAGACGCACGCAGTCTGGGAGTCAGATCCCCTGTTGCAGTCAACTCAAGTATTACATCATCATTGTGAGTCACTTGCTCAACCAGGAACTGCTTCCTTTTTTCTTCCTGCATTTATTTTTTTCGCTCCCTGACAGGGTATGTAGACTGAACCAATTTGTATTTTCAGTGACCCCTTCATGAATCAAGCAGACAGGAAGTTTATTCAGCAATTGTTACTTATTGAGTTCAGTCCGCTCCACACATCAAAGCTTAAAAATCACACCTAAGCTCGTCTGCCTGTTTTACACCCTTCTCTTTGTGATTGAAAAAGATCTAATAAAGGAAATCAATGAGAAACCGCAGCTGTTACCGCATTTCACCTCATCAGTGTACTTTATGAAAATGTTAAAGTCCCCTCAGTCAAATGTGTTTTTCTTTTTGTTTCTTCAGTTGGATGTTTGAGCTTCACTGCGTAGGACGATGTTTGTGCAGAGTTTGACACTAGAAACTGTTTTCGCATTCATCGGCCGAAACTGGAAAGTTCCTCTGTACTCACATGAAATCTGATTTTAAGGCGTGTATCTTATGTGATAACTATCACAACTATTTTGGAGCCAGTCACGGTCCAGTAAACAACTTACCCAAGTGTGATGTGGAAACGTGAAGCTAGCTGTGCACTGAGAATAGACTTTATACTGAAAATAAATATGCAAATCTTTTTTTTCCAAAAGTTCATACAAATAATTATTCAAAGCAGAGTATTTATAAACATGTCTGGTGGAGATTTTTAAGGGGTGTTGCAACAACTGTTTTTCTGAAGGGCCTCTATGCACTGAAGTGTAACTGCAGCTCATAAAATGAAGTATGAGTAAATTGGTTTTAGGTAAGTTAATGAGGAAGGATGAGAACATTTTATTCTCAGTGCTTGCTAACTAGCACTAAAGTGAATCTAACTTCATCTTGACTAATTGTTCATTTTACTTTTGCAGTTTTGGCATGTAAAATGGGTCTTTTGGAGGTGTAGAGTCAGTGAATCTAGTGACAGAGATGCTCACAGCTTTTTATAGTGCAATCTGGGAATTTTCCATGGATCAAAATTTCCAGTGCACTGAAGTGATTTTGGCACTAGCAACGCTTTAAAATGGCTATGAAAATGGCTGACGTCTTGAGGAATTCATGACCTACTGAACTAGGCGGCAGTTTGAGAAACGCCCTAAATCCTGGATAAACATTAGCGATATATTGATAGTAGTATAATAATGTATAATTAGTTTACACTCACAACTACATTTGATGTACAGTGAGTCATTTATTGAGCTCTAAGGTTTACCCTTTGTACACACTAGTCTTTATGGCCAGTATTACAGTACATGTAATAATTACATCATCTGTCTAAACATAATGTCCTTATAGTTATGCCTGATTCAAGAGGATTGAATGTTTACTCAAAAGATATTTGAATTAATATCAGTTCACACAGGAACACCCACATGCATAAAAAGCCAAAACACATTCTCCTCTAAGGCTGTAATTGGGTGTCAGTGGGTATTTCCTGTAGGTGTTGTAATCCCTCTGTTGCCCAGGCATAAATGCCCCTCTGAGCATGAGTCACATTATCAGGCTCACAAAAACTAAACAACAAACACATGTGGATGCTTGTGCCTGGAATTATACCGGTGCATTGTGAGTCATGTTCAGTAGGATGTGGATTTTTTTTCTGTATCACAATTAGTTTTTTCTTAATTAACATTATATAATGCAGTATCAAAAAAATAAGTGATTGCAGTGATTTATTCCCCCCCTGTTCACACACTTTCTCCTCTCAGGCTTTGAGACAGAGCTGGTACAGCTGGCTGTCCTTCCTGCACTCCCTCCAGCTGTGGCAAGTGGCACTGAAGAGAGTGAGCGGGCGTTTCGGCACCGGAGTCCTCTCCTACTTCCTGTTCCTTCAGACCTTGCTCTTCTTCAACGTCTTCCTGTTCCTGGTGACGGGCGCGTTTATGGTGCTTCCTCAGGCAGTGCACCCTCCAGCGCTGCCAGCAGGGAGACGCTCCTTCTCTGGACTGGAGCTCCTCACTGGAGCGGTAAGCTGTGCGCTTTGGTAACATGTTATTACAACATCTCCCAAATGCTATGAGAAGAAGAAAACCCTCACCACATCCTCCAGAAGCTTTAGAACTGTATGATGAATTCCCAGCAACAAAAACATCTTTAAACAGCTGGAATTAAGTCTCATAACAGTCATATTTTCTTGTTTGTTGTCAACACTATGATTAACGGTCGACATGAATCAACAAACACGTTGCAGAAAGGTAAAACTGGAAGCTAAATTGACTATTTTCCATCTTTTTCTGCCTCAGGGCTATTTCTCAGACACAGTGATGTATTATGGGTACTACTGTAACTACACACTGCATAAGAGCTGCAGGGACGATGATGGAGGGAAGAATGTCTCCGTGACCAACGGAACCAATCTGGACTGCGTGTCGAAGTCTCTTACGTACAACATGCCGATTGCATACTTCTTCACCATAGGAGTGGCCTTCTTCATCACATGTATCATCCTCGTGTACAGGTATCTGAACACAAACTATACCAACATAACAGTCTTTTTTTTTAATGTAATAATATCTGCTCTAGGCTTGCTTCATCCTCAGGCTCTGTTTCTGTATTCTGATGCATGTTTTTACACACAATCTCCCGACAGCATGTCAAAGTCGTTTGGTCAGAGCTTCCGAATCGGCAAATCTCACAGCATCCTGGCCATGAAGGTCTTCTGCTGCTGGGACTTCAGGGTCCTCAAAAAAACCTCTGTCGAGCTCATGTCTGACAATATCTACATCCAGCTCAAGGTAGGCTGAAACACAAACACACTCACACACACATTCTTGAGATAGCGTAAACACCTCCTCCCTCTCTTTGTCTCCCTCTCTGTCACATAATTGGCAGGCAAGAATGTGATGATCTAATACATTCTTCTCCCTCTGTATCCCCTTTTCTTTGTCCTTCCCTCACAATATCCATCCTTTCTCCCTCATGTCATCTCTCTTTCTGTTCTCTTCCCTGTGCAGGAGCTGCTAGCAGAGGTGAGTCATAAACAGGTCAAGAACACCATGTGCCAGAAGCTGTGGAGACTGACGGTCCATGGCCTGGCCTGGACTATCTGCATAGCAAGCACCACCGCCTGTGCGGCCGGCATTTACTACTTCTCTGATTATATGCACAAGGTGAGGCGGGGTGGGTTCAGGGTCCAAAGTAAACACTCACTAAGCATCGAACACTTGTAAATGTTTCAGGTGGATAAGTTAAGAGGGTCACCTTCAGGCTGCATTTGTTGTCTTTTCTTATACAGACTTACTAGTCTTATTTTTTCTTACAGCAGCCATTCATATACAGTATGTCTCTGCTGTTTCTCCCCACAGAACCTCCAGCAAAGTTCTCGTAATGCCTCCCAGGACCCCTTGTTGAACGAGGCCAGCCTGCTGGCTCTCCCTGTGGTGGTGTCCCTCATCAACCTGCTGCTGCCCGGCCTGTTCAACCTCGCGGCCTGGATGGAGGAGTATGACTCACCTTCTGTACGCACATATGTCGCCATTGGCAGGTATGAGCAGGGGAGCTGCAGGTTGCAAGTTCATAAAGAGTTAAAGAAAGTGCAGAAGAACTGATGGATTTGGTTGCTTCCCTGTTGTTTTCTAGAAACTTGATGTTGAAAGTGAGCATCCTCGGAGTCCTCTGCTACCACTGGCTGGGTCGAGTGGCTACTGACCCAGGAAGTATTGGCCTCAAGGTAACATAAATGATGAGATATTGTTTTCTATTCCTAACTTCAGGACTTTGGTTCTGTCAGAGAAGACACATTTTACGCACAGAAATATTTTTCTAATCTTTATAATGTGACTTGTGTCTGTTTTGAATATTTTGTCTCCAGTGCTGGGAGAGTTTTGTTGGCCAGGAGCTTTATCGCTTCCTACTGATGGACTTCATCTTCACTCTACTGGACACCTTGTTTGGAGAGTTTCTTTGGAGGTGGGTCATTCATAAATAAGTCCTTGGTAATTCTGTAGCTCCTGTTATTTTTTGCTCTATTTCTTTGTCAGTTTCTTTTCTGTATCACCGTTTTGATCTAATTTCTCCTCCTTCTGTCTGCAGGTTGTTTTCTGAGAAGGTGCTGAAGAGAAGGAGGAACCCAGTGTTTGATATCGCAAGGAATGTCCTGGAACTCATCTATGGACAAACATTGGCCTGGTACAGAACTTCCTGTTTAGATGTACATGCAAACATGTCAAGTTGTTTCTTGGTAATGACAATGAACTTTGTGTTTTTCAGGTTGGGTGTTCTTTTCACTCCTCTCCTGCCTGCTGTGCAGATTCTCAAACTGCTGTTGCTCTTTTATATAAAGAAGGTACTGTAGCCTCTTCCTGCAGAACTGAACCACATAAATCTCCAGACTACGTCATCATTGCTTCCTGTGACAGTAGCTACTTTTCACTAGACAAATGCTATTGTTTCTTAAAATGGCACAATCACACAAATCATGTTGAGATAATCCACTGGTATGCATCTGTTTATCAAAGAGGTGATAAAAAGATGGTGAATCAGATTCTCTAATTAAAATCACAACAGTCATCTTAACTAAATCAATATTGTTTTTTCAGTGGCAGGCAGTGAAACATGCAGCACATGTTCAGTTTTTACTCTCTCTGTCCCTCTTTCATGATTTTCTCCATGTTTATTTACATACTTTATCTGCATTTTCCTGGAAAGTGAAATGCAAAATCTTTAAATAGAAACGTTGAAATTGAATTGAAATGCTCAAAATAAAAACTTGAGCTCAAGACAATTCATTTTGTACAAATTCAGTAAGACACATTTTTGTCACCTTTTGACACTGCATGTTTACATGTGTGCACACTGTCTGTAAAGCAGATAAGTCTGTACTGCAACCACACAGTATGTGTTGTATACACTGTGTACTGCGTGTATCTGGGCTGATGAGCGAAGTATTTTTCATGTAACAAATGTCTGATGTCACGCCTGCTAAATGCTATCATATGTTGCCAGTTTGACTTTCTCTCTCTTGTTCTGGAGCATCTGATAGTTGGTATGGAAGTTTTGACCTCTGACCCCGGCCTGTGTTTTTTCCCCCCACAGAGCAGCGTGATGATGAACTGTCAAGCTCCAAGGAAGCCGTACAGAGTCAGCCAGATGACGACCATCTTCATCACTCTCCTCTGCTTCCCCTCCTTCCTCGGTGCCTCCGTGTCTGTCACATACACCATGTGGAGGTACACACACACACACACAGTTGTGTTTGATTTTTGTTGATTTTGAGTTTTCCTCAAAGACATTCGCACACACAGTCTGACTGTCTGCCTGTTTTCTGTCGTCTGTCCTCAGCATCACACCCTCCTCATCGTGCGGTCCATTCCGCGAACTCAAAACCATGTTTCAGGCGGGGAAGCGCTGGGTGGAAGAACTGGAAAAAGATAACCCCAACCTGTCCCTGCTGGCCAGGGCTCACTCCTATCTGGTGGAAAATCCTTTCTTCCTGTTTGTAGGAGCGGGCATCTTTCTGTGAGTCACACACACACACACACACACACACACACACACTAACTTCTACCAGCTCTGTGTAGAGATGCTAATTAATACATGATCAAACTGCATTATTGTTGAGATCAGTGTTGTTTGGTTGTATTTATTTGATGGACTCTGTCTTTTCTTTCCATCAGGATCGTCATCTACTTCCACAGTCAGGTGGTGGACGGTCAAAGGAAGATCATCAGCTTACTGCAGGAGCAGATAGAAAATGTAAGCAAATCTTTCTACTGATAAATTTAACCATGAATCAGACTGAAATGTTCTCAAGTGAATAGAATTTCTGTTCTTTCTTTGCTGATGTTTCTTGTGTAAATTTGTCACCATCTCTGCCTCTTCCTCACTTCCCTCTTTATCTCTGCCTGCTCAGGAGGGAGAGGATAAGAAGTTTCTCATAACTCGTCTGCAGTCCATCCACGAGCAGAAACGAACCCCCGCTCGACGATTCACAAGTCAGGTGGGTCTCTGATGCCCTGGTGCTTTTTGTCTGAAACTAAAAAAGTTTCTATACCCTGACCTCCACTTATTTCCTTTTTTTTTTTTTCTAGGACTCTGGCTGTTGAAATCATGACATGTAAATTATCTCAGTTTTCTGAGCACTGATCAGTGTCTGGAGAAATCTTTAACCAACTGGAATGATAACTTGAAAGGACTACTGTACATATGACAGAAATGCATTTGGTGAATTTTAATTTTTGGCTAGGGTTTTTATAGTAGGAGTATTTGAAGAGTGAGGAAACAAACATGGTGGCAATGTCGAGTCAAACAAAGCTGTCCACTTTATACTGTACTGTGTATAGATTCAATATCTGAACTGAAACTTTAGGAAGTTAAATGTGATAAAATGGACAGAATAAGCCAAGAAATCTTTACGCTGACGTATCCGTTTTAAAAGGATTTCAGTCATCTCTCATAGAAGCACTTTCATATTTCATACTGTGAACAAATCGTTTTTATTCTAGTTCTGGAGCAAAAGATGTAGAATATAGTTTCATTATGTGTGTGTGTGTGTGTGTGTGTATGTATGTGTTTTTTTTTTAATGATTTTAATTTTTTTTATTAATTTTATCATTGTGTCAGTATGTTAAAGGTAAACTGTGGATGATGTGAGAGTATGATAACAATGGAAATGGTCTCAGCTGTTGTTGCAGTTGTATATTGTGTACATATGTGTCCGAGTTGTTTTTAGGATGGTAACTGTATAGTCATACTTTTGTAATTAAATTATGTTTCACCACATTAGTGTGTATTTGTATTTATTAGTGCTTATATGAGGTGTGGGCGCTACTACTGCCTCAACATGGACATTAAAATAGTTGCTACAAACCCAACAGCCACAAAGACAATATGAATTTTACCATTATCATACAGTTATTTTTTGATAAACATGCAAATAAAAAGTAAAACTTATAGGGACATTGTTACAGCAGCTAATTGTATCTGACTATACGACATATAAAATATATCTTCAGTAGAAAAATAAATATACAGGTACTTTAAAGTGGCCTGAAGAATAAAGTAATAATCTTTGTACCTTTAATTAGTAAATATTACCCATTAAATAACTATTTTTCCAAATGAGAAAAAGCAGCATATTTGGTGGAAGGTTGAGACAGCAGCACCATGGATGGATTTCTGAATGTGATATTTAGATCTGACAGAAGAGAGCACCAAATCCCCACAAATCCGCGACACTCACACGGACCGGGAGGCGGTTTCGATCCAGTGCTTTCCCATCGAGACTCAGACTATTTTAGACAACCACCATGACAGTCGCAACACACACGACACAGCACATATTAACTGTACATATACACACTGACCCCAGCTGTCAGTGTCCTCACAATAATCACATATCTATATGAATGTCTGTATGTTAAACCAAGGAGCCCATATATTGTATTTAAACAGCTCAGATTCAGTTCTTCTGGCAATATTTCAAAACTCATGAGCGACCTGATAGTGTTTGAGTTCAGTTTTTCAAATGCTGAGTTAGTTTTGTTTGTTGTCGATGGAAGACGACAGTTTGACAGTTTTTTCTCATCAGAGTTCTGTCTCCATGTTCCTGTTGTCCTCCGTTAATGTTCAACACCTTCTCGTTTCTGCAGAGTGACGTACTGACACAACACACCAGCAGCGTCTAATCTGTTAACTCAGTTCCCGTTACTGAGCATGCCCAGTAGCTTCCTGGGGTCCATCCCCTGCTGCTGGGCCATCTTCTGCACGTCGAAGCCCATGTGCTTCAGGAACTGGATCACGCTCATCTCCTGACCCGTCAGCTGGTCACGGATGGTCGGGCAGGTGGGGTTACAGTGCGGCCACGGGCAGCTGTCGATCAGATGCAGAGGGCAGCCCCTCATGGGTGGGGTCTTGTGCTTTTGGTGGTTGTGGTTGCCGTGGCTACCGTTGATGGTGGTGTTGTTGTTGATGTCTTGGAGGCTGCGGTCCCAGCAGTGGAGGGCTCTGGGCAGGGAGGTGCCTTTCACCTGAATCTCCATCCAGTAGCTGCAGATAGATGACGGGGGGGCAAAGAGAGGAGGGTCAAAGGAAGAGAAGAGAGAACAGGATGAGCAGTACGGTTTATTTTAACCTGATGTATTTCCAGTAAATGTGGCCACGAGTCTTCAGGGAAATGAGCACTTGCACAAAACAATCTGCGCAAGCCTCTTCCAGCTTTCCTTATAAACTTCATTTCAGACATTTGTCTCCGAGTCTGGACAAAAATAAACACAGGAAGTAGCCACCTCTGCCAAAACAACAGTCAGGTGCCCAAACGGACAATGACACATTTTTCTTGTTGTAATCATTCCTCCTGTTCATACTGACCATTATGAGATCCTTTCATCGTGCACTTACAATATAAGTGATGGGGGACAAAATACAACCCTCCTTTTGTGCAAAAACATATGTAAAAGTTTATTTGAAGCTAACATGAGGCTTCAGCTGTCCAAATTAGTCAAATCAACTCAACATCTTTCAAAGTTTAAGTCTTTTTAGTGCCAAATTCCCTCTTTTTGTTATGATCCTTCTACTGCAGCTGAACAGAAAAACATTGTCCGTCAAATTTTTACTAAAAAGACTAACTGTGGAAGAGATTCACTTTATCTGAAGAAGTCTGACGGCCAAACTCCGTATTATCTTCAGATAAACTTTTAAACCCATTTTTACTCAAAATGCAGACTGTGGATTTGGCACCTCTCACATACATTGTAAACACATTTGAAGGAGATCTTCTAATGGTCAGTATCAACAGGAGGGATGATTACAGCGAGGAAAACCTGTTTCAATCTTCATTACGGACACTTGACTGTTGCCCAGTTGATGGGGTCAGTTGATCACAGTGGCACTACATGCTACTGTATGTAAAACATGCTGACAATCATCTGATATGTGTGTTGATTCAACAGCTGTATAGAATTATAACTGTATTAATTAATGTTTAATGGAGAGCATCTTAATGATCTTATGTTCATAGTTGTTCAAGTTGTATTTGACATTACTCACGTTCTGGTAATGAGCTCATGAGACAAGCAGGCCGGAGCAAACATCGCCCTGTCGTTAAAACAGAATCAAACAGTGAACCAAACAGTCATTGTGTTGTGCACGTGTGTGTGTGTGTGTGTGTGTGTGTGTGTGTGTCACACTTACGGTACGTCACGGAGCGTGCTCCTCAGCTCCTGTCCCAGGCTTTGTATGTACCTCCACTGGCCCTCATGCACCGGCTGTCCGGTCAGGTGGATGTTGTCCACCGTCAGCTGGGCCTCGTCGAACAGCCACTGCACCACGAACACCGGGCCTGGACAGGAGAGAGGACGTCGCGCGGGTCAGACTTTTTAATGACACACCAACCTCTTTCTTTTTTTTATCTTCTAGCCGTACAGGGTGTGCATTGTCACTCACTTTTTAACGTGGGGTAGACTTTATACCCAAAGAAACAGTTCCACTCTTCTCCCACGTGAGCCTGTCTGCAGCTTTCTGGCACCAGTCCACCCCAGTACCTGCACGACAGCGGAGCATCACCGTTTTACAAAACCCGTGCTGTTCATCCGTCCTTTAACGCCATCTTTCTTCCACCTGTCCGTCTTACCTGATGCCTCTCTTTATGGCCTCAGTGGGGGCACAGCTGATGGTATCGAGGCAGTCGGTGAATTTGTACTGCTTGTTGTCCAGGAACCATCCGGAGTCGGCCAAACCCCTGACCTGCACTCCTCTGTGGCCCTGTGACTCCAGCTGCTCTGCAACGTGGTCCACATTCAGCAGGACGCCAGTACCGCCAGCACTGGTGGGAGGAGGAAGAGTGAAATCAGAGGGTGAAACTGAAGATTTATCTTTGGTAAAATACACACATATATACAGTAGGCGACACTGACCTGCTTCCTGCCAGAAGAAGGACCTTGGCGTTGTCCAGACCTTTTGTCAGCAATTCGTTCACCACCTCCTTAATGATCAGAGACCCCATGAATGCATAGTCACCTGAGAACAAAAATTATATTTATTTATTACACAAGTCAAACCACTAACTCAATCTCAGCATTATACTACTGTTGAAAACCTGGAGAAAGGTCGTTGTTATGACACAACACAAAGGGGTTTTTAGGTGTTTATTAAGGTTTTAATGTGCTTATTATAGGATTATTAATGTAAATATATATCAGATGTTACTCAGTGGTACTCAGATGTTTCTTTATTTCTGTGGCAAAGACAATGAGGATATTAAACTTTGGCATTGTGGAATGAGTAACTGATCTTGACTTCATGGAGAAATGAAAAAAAGAAAAGAGATTTAAAGGATGAAATAATGTGGGTTGGTTTGTACTATTAAATTTTAGCTAATTGACAGGGACGCCTGTACAGCTTGTGTGTCACGCCAAGTGTCTAAAACAACCACAATATAGTAGAGTTTTCAATAAGTTAGATATGATCAGAGTTTTAGTCAATATGAGGGCAAGAGGAAAGCTGTAAGTCTTGTAACAATATACACTGTAAGTGGCCGTGTCTGTTTCAAACACTCCAGCTTCCACATGACAAAGAAAACTAAATGAAACAAAACCCTCATTCAGTGAGTCAACTATTTACACCATTCGTGTCTTACAGTTGTCTTTTTTTGGCGTGGCTCCGCTCCACACGTCACTGGAGCAGTACGGGATGAACCTGCAGGAGAAAGACATCAATACTGTCAGGATTAAGAGCAAACACACACACAAAATCTGGAAATAAATCTAAAATCAGAGGCTTTTATTTGACTTGTGTTGCTGACAGATTGGACAGTTATACAAATAGAACCCAACCGACAACAGACTGAGCACAAACAGTAAAAGTGTTCAAAGACTGAAAGCTGTCGCAGCAGGTTGGTAAGTTTGTATTGTCTGATAAAGATACTGCAGGAAGCTGTAGGAACAGAACAGGACCAGACTGAGAGTGTTGTTAGGCACTGATGATGAAGTTTCATGTAAGAAATGATGATCAATTACAAAAACAATACCAGCAGAGGCAGCCAATGTACTCATTAGATCCTACATGTACCTGAGTGAAAGTAATAACGCCTCAATGGAAAAATAACCGATTAAAAGTAAAAATACTGCATAATATGATCAGCATTTAAAATGATTGACGTGTTAACTTGTAAGAAGTGTTTCACTTTCATAAATCCAGCTGAGTGATACAGGAGTGTTGGTAGTTTGAACTCCCTATCACTGCATCATATTTTACAAAGCTCATTTTATATTTTCCATGTGAAAACTCATAGAGAAAACAGATAAGTGTAAAGATGGAAATATTTCCTTTTGACATATAGTGGTTTAAAAGTCACACTGAAAATAATCAATTACTTACATTTCAACTTTTTTTTTTACTTTACGAATACATTTCCCATTAGTTGTTTTTCCTGAGATGTAACTTTTTCGAGTGTGTGTGCACAAATTTAACCACTGGCGTACGTGGGAAGACATACAAAGCGAGGAAGAAAAACAAATAAGCGTATCAAATACAAAGAGAGGGTCAGACATGAGCTCTTACACCATGTTGGCATTCCACCAGTGAGGGTTTTCCTCTGGCTGAGGAGACAGAATCCCTGTTCCTGTGAAAAGAGAAAAGATCTAACATTTACTTGACTGTCTGAACAAATGTCCTCATCATACAGTCAGAAAAGCTTCAGTCACAGTGTAAGACAGGTTTAAAACGCCGGAGGCTACTTCACAAACCTTGATGTATAGGTGTGTGTTTACTGTGGGTGTGTGTGTGTTTCCCCTGTGGCAAAATAAGTCATTAAGTTTTCCCTGCTTTGGTCAGCAATTACTGCCGCACCGGCCACCAGTGTATACACAGAGAGGTCGGTGGAGAGAGGGAGGGACAAACAAGGGGTTCCCTGATGGCTGGGAGGAAAGAACCAGAGAGTTTGACTTTTAAGATGAATGCAAACTCAGCTAAAGAAGAAACACAAACATTTCTATGAATCTCGTTCATTCAGTGGAAGGTTTTTTTTTTTCCTACTGAGAGAAGCAAAAGCTCTGTAGGTTTGCGCGGACGTTTTTTTTGCAAAAAGCAGTACGAGCTGTGTGTGTGAAACCTCCATGTATGTCTGTGCATAAGATATAGAGTGCATGCAGAGATATGACACACACGCTTTGTTACCTGTTCTGGTCTGTGGCCACTTGGTGGAGCTCATCAGTCTCCTCATGGTCTCGTACCTGCTGTCACAGGTCTGCCTGTTGAAACAGTACCATCCACCTGACCAACACACACACACACACACACACACCAGCTTATTAATGTGTTACTTACAGTTGTGTTTTTGTTCAGCATCTTTGTTCTTTATTTCACAGCTTCTTCCTCACCTTCTAAGAACAGCAGCCACCTCTTGCTGCCTTTAGACTCCTTGATGTAGTACCTGCATGAGACCACCAAAACAGAGCACTATGAATGTATTCGTGTCTATCATGCACACACACACACACACACACACACACTCACTCACACACACAGGCTTGCACAGTAGGGATGCTACCTTTGATCCACACATGAAAGATCTGGCTCTGATCGCGCTGCTAAAAATCTCTGCAGGAGCCTGTTTGGAGGCTTTCAGAGCTCTAATCAGTTATTTAAAAAAAAAGAGGCAGAAACACACAAGTAGAGGAAACTCATCATGCTGTTGGCAGCACAAACACTCGCAGGTGTTTGACAGCTTGGGTGGCACATGGAAAGTCTCATTCACACTCACAGTGTTTTATATGCTGTAATTGGTGATTTTAATTGACCTGTTCCTAATTTGTTCTATGTTTTAACAATAAAAAAAAAGTTTTAAATGAGATGGTATATTAATCATGTCTTTTCTAAGAGTGTGCTCAGGATTTATTTGGAAAAAGTCATGTTAGTTTCCATGGACTTGCCAACAAAAGTTGAGGTTGAAGCCTTTTTATTCACCCTCAAAAAATCCTGATAGCTTCGCTGTCTCAGCTGTTAATGATACATGCATGTGTTATACTTCATCTCAATAATATAGTATAACATTTTCTACATAGATGCAATAAATGATGGTGTTCTTTGGCTGAGATCATGAGTGAATCCTTTCCTCACATCAGAAAAGAAAAAGCACTCCAGTACCATTGACTGGTAGGTGTGGGATGATTGGCACCCTAAGACTGGGGACTCTATCTTTTTGTACTTAAATATACTAAAACTGAAACCATTTATTTTCAGGTAGTTACTCATCACTTGTTGCACAGTAGCTGCTGTGGATGACACATGACAAATAATGGTTCGGGCACAAAGCTGCAGTCTTACTTAAATGCCTGTGGTAGTTTGCCTTAGTGTGTGTGTTTCAATCTATATCAGTAACCAGTAATGTACAAATCCATCTAATGGATTCACAGGGAAATCGTTATGGATCTATAATGTTTCACACGATTCTTCTATTCCCTCCGCTGTGGAAGAAAAACACACACACACCTGTTTGGCAAAATCTTGATCAGTCTAGTTTTATACTGTAAAGTTTAGATCTGACAACTTTGGTCCAGCAGATTTAAATGGACGCGTCCCTGCAGCTGATTCGATGGATGAAAAGAGTTTGGCTCTCAGGGGCGCGCACTCTCTCTCTCTCTCACTCACGTCTGGCGCTCAGCGGCAACGCGCACCGGTTCTCCCTGAGCTGGTCCTTTGATCCATTTTGGTCACATCCGGAGTGACAGGGGAAAGAAGGGCAGGGAACTAACCCTCCAGAGTAACGCAAATTGGATGTTTGCTGAAGCAGAGCGCAACTGAGCCTCTGCGCCCTGGCTCATGGATCAAATCTCTCCAAATAGACCACAAATGATAACAGAGGTCCGTTAAGTGTTGAGAAGCAGGTCACTTACCCTGCAGGTGACCCGTCATTGCAAGTCACAGATACATTCTTCAAAAAGTGCAACTTCATGTCTTGGTCCAGCTTCTGCGCAGAGCACGGATACAGTGACTGCGCCAGGTTCTTTATCTGCACCATGAAGTTGTCCATGTTTCCCTGCACGGCTGTAAAGTCTAACGGGAAGCTCTCTGCTGCTCCTTCTACCCGCTCTCTGTACGCCGGAGTCTGCTGTTGCTGTTGCTGCACCCGCCGGGTTTGCGCCCGACCGCCGCGCACTTTCCTCGCCTCCACCGGTGCGCTCATATGGATGAACAGCAGCAGCACGCAGGAGCGCAGCGCGCACAGACCGGCCGAGCTTCTCACCACACCGCGGCTCTGCATTTCTAACTATTACTGGAAAATGTCTCTCAAGTGTGTGCGAGGCTTCTGAATAAAACACAGCATATCCTAAGAGTCGTTAGAAAGGTGAAAAGTTCTTTGAAAACGGGCGCAGACTTGGAAACGATCGCTCACGCAAGGTGTGCTGAATGAACGCAGGTTATGGATCTCCATGGTGCCTTAAGAGGCTGGCACTTAGTTTAAAATTCACCTAAATGCAATCCCCACTTAATTTCAGTCATTAAATCGTTTGCAATTCATCCGGTAAAAGCGTCATTACGCGCGTAAAAATCCCTTAAGTCATTTGTTGAGGCGCAGTTTAACGGTGTGATAGACGACCTGTTGGCTCTGAGTGCAGGTCCTCATGAGCTGCGGACGACGTGGGATTTTATTTGAAGTCTCTCCCTCCTCCTCCTCCTTCTCCTCCTCCTCCCTGCCCCGTGCTTCTCACTGCCGCGGGCCAATCGTTATTATCGTTGGCTGATGCTCCGCGCGGGGCGTCGGTCTCACACCCAGAGCGCGCGTCTGCCTGGCACGCCCCCTCTCAGTCGGTTCACTCGTACACTCGGTCCCTTTGATGTTGTGTCATCATATGACCACGCTGTCTTTGAAGTGTCTGTGATTGAATACGGTGTGAGGGGGAAAGACGCAGCGGGACAGACCGCTCTGCCACAGAGAGTCACAGCGTGATGCCAACAGAAACACGTTTCCAGTTGATGCACATTCAAAAGCGCGTTTTCTTTCTCTTTGTGGCTGGTGGAGATGAATCTTGTTGAGATGAGTCTCTTCTGAGGGCGATAAAGTTACTGGAAGACACAGTTTGCCAGCTGGAAGGTCAAGCTGGATGAGTAACAACTTCACAGTGGATCCTTTTTCATCCTCATCATCACCAGGAGAAACACTTTATCATCAGCTGTAGGGCTTCCAGTGGACACTCTGGGTGGGGCATTACTTCTGGGGGTCGGCATGTATGGGTGCTACAACAGGACTTCAAATACTTGCAGGATGTTTTCAGCAGATGAATATATTGAGGAGAACCTTTTCTTCTTCTTTAGGATTTAAGCTTTTACAAAAAGTGATTTGCTGAGTTCAAGACTGCATTTTCCTGCAGTTTCATCAAATCATCTGATCATTTCTAACACATGATCTGTCTCACTATTCTTCTCCATCAGTTTGAGCCCCACCAAGTGTTCAGAACTGCTAGTTGTGAGCTTTCACTCCAAAGAGAAACTGTATTCTTAAGATTTTCCGTTCAGTGTCCACAGATGATAATTGCTTCTGGTATAACTCCTCCTTTAAACCACATTTTCTCTCTGTGGTGACGCTGACTCCTGGTTTTATTGCTGGATCTTCTGTAGACAGAAGCAGCTTCTCTTTGATTCACACTGACTAGACAGAAAGTAACACAAACTGGTCTGAATGAAGCACCTTGATTGAGGGAAGAGACCTACAGATGTCTGTTTGTTAAAAGGTCTCTAGTTGTCTATGAAGTTTCTTTGCCTCGCCGTCTTCTAAAACACTTTTTTTTCTTAAATTATAGTCTATTTAAAATCCATTCTAAATCTTGTATCTCATGTACTGATCCAAGTCATAAAAGCCCTACATTTGTTCATTTCTTGTGAATGTTTAAATCAGAAGTTTACACCAGATATCATCCACTTTAAGTCTGACATTTAGCAACTGTTTAATTTTTGTTTTCTGACTTTAATACAGTTTTTCATAAGTATATCTTTTTTACCATTCATTAATCAGTGATTAAAGTTGTTTTTGTTTTGTTTTTTGTAAAAAAATGTTGCATAAAACCCTGTGACCGCCATGTTACAGATGCCTATATAAGCTTTCACTCCGTTCAGGCACAGTTTTGAAGTTTCTGGCCTGCTGAGCGAGGAAGGAAACTGATTGTTTGTTTGTTTATTCAGACGGTGGCAATTTCCCCCCTAAACTGAGAACTGCATTCACCTCTGTCTCTCTCTCTCTCCCAGGTGGACTCTAAAATGTTGCTGAAGTGGTCAGTCAGTCAGCTGTATGCCCTCTGAATCTAAGACCTCACACCTCTCCAGCTGCCGGCACCATGTGTCGCCTCGTGTTGGCCGTCCAGTCTGATTTCAGCTTCCGTTTTGATTCTCGCTGAGTGAATCTGTCAAACTGCACATGATACATACATGAAGTCATCCTCGTGGAGAAGGTTGGATGTGTTGTTGCCAGTCTACAGGCGTCGTTCTGTAATTTTGGATACGTTTCACTTCAATGAAAAGGTACAAAAATAATGTGATTTCTCAATAAAATAATCAGCTGTTCAAGTTAATATATTCCTTCAGTGTAATATATCCACTAGTACGCCATTATAGCCTTTTATGAGTCCTACACTTCAGGTAACATATAATTTTAAGAGCTCTTGTGTCTATTCTGCTATATGTACAATGATTTTTTAAAAATAACTTAAAGAATTGGCTTTTTTTTGCAGATGTGCATGTAATATGTTCAGCATTGTCGTTAAGGACAAGAATATTTTTTATCACAAATCTGCCTTACAGGTGATTTTGATAGTTTTAAGAGATGTTATACAAAACTCAGACTAATGTGAATGTGTAATATATCACACATATATTGAAGGAGTAGTTGACAATGACAGTCACAACCTGTAGTTGTAGGGTAACAGTAGGGTCATGTTAACTTCGTTACCCATGAGTTGCACCTACTGGGTAACTTAGTTGACAATTTACCTACTCTGATGTATAATTTCAATGGTAGATCTTCTCTTGGGTGACCACGTGTCATTTTATTTAACAGATCAACCTCAAATTTGAAGATAGGTTTGAATTAAAATCATTAAAAAAAATTGTAAACCCCAACCCCCTATAATAGATTAAATATTGAAAAAAAATGAGAGAATACACAACACAATGTGTTCAAAAAGTGATGCTGGTTAAACAGTTTTGGGACAAACCACGTTTTAGTTTCTGTTAGTGACAGAGTTGACAGAACTTTTGCGGTCATCAATAAACTGAGCTATTTACGTTCTTGTAAGCACCAGGTCAGCATTTTATGTTTTTTATTGTGTATTTTTATTGTGTTTTTTTAGTTTTGGACCTTTTAATCACGTTATTTGGGTGGTCACTTTATCTGCTATGATTTCTTTTTTTTCGTATGT
This sequence comes from Thunnus thynnus, assembly GCF_963924715.1. Classification (NCBI taxonomy): domain Eukaryota; kingdom Metazoa; phylum Chordata; class Actinopteri; order Scombriformes; family Scombridae; genus Thunnus; species Thunnus thynnus. The sequence goes on along the minus strand of NC_089519.1, from coordinate 8,096,278 downwards.
TGTATTATGCTCTTGTAAAGCATTTTGTGACTGATGTCTATAAAAAGCATGATAGAAATAAATTTTACTTAACTTACTTATTTACTGGATTTAAATGTGAAAGTCAATTTAAAAATTACTATTTTTCTTTAGTATTTAGAATTTTGAAATAAATAAAAATGTATAATGTTGACTTTAATGGTATTTATTCATTATTTTGAAACCAAGATCCACTCAACTGAAATGTGTGTGTGATATTATAACATGCCTTCATTTAATAGATCGATATTTTACTTTTGAAGAAAATAGTAAAAATATAATAATTATTAACAGACATGAAATGTACCCCCAGTTGTAGAATGAAGGGTCACTGTATTGCAGGGAGGCCTGTTGGTACCGGTTGGTACAGGCTGACTGGTCTACATGATAGCTAGCTGTCATCTCCCTGGTGTTGGTCTGGTGACTGCAGAGGCCTCACGTACTTCTCACATCATTTTCATATTCAAACATTCAGAGACCCCTTTGTGTCCTGAGGATGAGGATGGGGAATGTTGTTCATGATCATTCAGTGTATCCTTGCATAGATTTGCAGTGATTATTTCCTCTAAGGGGACGAGGGATCAGAACCATGACAGGAAAATACCCTCTGTATCCCTTCACTGTAGAGGCCAAACATTCAGGCCTGTTCTCATGGTGGATGCCATCCAAGCGCTCATGTTGAGAATATGGTAAAGGTTGACTCATCTGACCATTAATGTTTTTCTACATCTCTGTAGACCAATGCAGCACGTATGGTTTTTGCACTCTCTGTAATGAGTCACTTAGATCTTTAAGCTTGCCATCTAAACTTAAGATGAACAATGCCAACTGTCACAGAGCGATGATAGAGTGTTAATCTAGTTTACCTGCATCACATTCGTCATGTTTCTTCACTCGTATACTCATATTCACTCATACATACACACATACATACACTCATATGCTCTATACTCGAGGAGCTGAAACCTAAGATTTTTACTTTCTTATACTTGTGTAATGAGATATAACAATACTTGAAACTCATTTATTCAGGTTTTCCTCTAGTTTGTCAGTCATCTGTTTGTATTTGTTTGCAATACATTAAAAGCTACACTGATCAAAAGAAGTGATCATGCTTTTATAAATGAGTATCATCTTCATTTGTGTCTTGTGTGGAATTAATTTAACATTTGGAATATATTGCAGACTATGTTCATTTATAGGGATTGGTTTTTTTTTAGTAGAACATAGATTCTTATAAAACCAGTGAGGTCTGTTGATTGTTGTATGTAACTTTCAATCCTGTGAGCATCACGAAGAAAACATAAATGATTTTCTCTACTAGAAAAACGTCTTTTTATAATTTGTGTGAACTGACCCTTTAAATCCTGTTACAGCTATTTGGGAAGATTTAATAAAGTTGATTCAAACAAACACTGTGACGTCACAAAACACAATGGCAGCCAGCGGTACAGCTGTGACGGTTCTCACGCCAAATGGAAGAAGACAAACAGTTAAAGTGTCTCCAAACACACCTTTACTACAGGTAACTAGTGTTTAGAGAACATGTCGTGTTTTCAGACGTGGCCGGTTTGTTTTATTCTGCTCGTCTGCGTCAAAACCGGCGCTTAATGTTTCCCTCTGAGTTAGCTTGTCTGGCTAACCGTAGTTAGCCAGTGACAGATCAGTTTCTGATCCTGCGGATTAAATCAGATTTATTTTTAGCTAATTGTGTTGCGTACCTTCATTTGTGACATTTCCAGCTTCTATTTGTCCTCTTCAGGTGCTGGAGGACGTCTGCAAAAAACACGGATTTAACCCCGAAGATCACGGTTTGAAGTGAGCATCAGATAGTAGATGCATCTGTTACAGTGATGACAATGAAAGCAAATGAGTGTAACTGAATCTGCACTTCATCTAAATACACCTGGACACGCAAACAAGCCACATATGTGAACCGGATCTGGTTTGAAATGTTGTGTGTGAGAAGTAAAGTCTGACATGTTAAATGTGTCGTGTGTAATATGTAAAGTTAAGTTAACAGTATTGAACAATGTGTGAATTGACATAGATGCTGAAATTTAGCCAGTTAAATAAATTGTTAATGTAAAGCATGTTTTATATCAGATGTAGGTATATTTGGACAACAACACAGTAGTTTAGTGACATAAAACAAAGAATAGGATTCCTTTATATATCTAATTTGCACAGGTGATTATTAATGTAATTTATAAAGTTGCCTCCAGTTCAACTATATAAAACACTCAGTGACATTTGCTTATGTAACTTTGAACCTACAGGGATCCTGTTTTTCAATGTTCTATATGTCTTATATTGAATTAATGAGCTCAGCAGCTGTAGAGGAGAAATGTTTTGTCAAATGTAATGGAGCTTTCTATTTTTCATTAGTTAAATTCCCAGCTTATGTTTGTGTTTGAGCCTCAGAACATTAAAGATCTGGGTGCTCCGTCATCCTCACCTCATCTTCTGTCTTCACCTTCAGGTTTCAGAGGACTGTTCTTGACCTCACAGTGCCCTGGAGGTTTGCCAACCTGCCCAATAATGCTAAACTAGAAATGGTGTCAAGTACAAGGAAGCAGGCTGTAGCTGACAGCCAGGTGAGTTGTGCAAATGTATGTGTGTGAGAGAGAGAGAGAGAGACATACAGAGATTCTCACTTCACATAATAAAGACTTCAGTGTATGAAGTACAGTATGTCACAGTACATATGGTGATTATCTCCTTGTCAGTATCACCGAGAAGCACAAGTGTAGCAGCTTGAATTACAGGTCTGACTTAGCAAAGCAGAAAAACTAAAACTTATCACATAAATACAGATTTTAAACATGTGGAACGTTTATTTCAGATGCTACTAAATACGCTACAGAATTGCCCCAGAATTACACAGCGACACATTAACGCACAAGAATAATTAGTTGATGAACAAAAACTGTGACACTCGGAAAATATTCAAAAATATTCTGTCCATCAAACACAAAAACAGTAAATTGATTTTTGATTGCTTTTATAGTCCAAAAATTAAAATAATTGGCTGAGAAGTGATGATGGTTCATGCATATCAAACCATTCAGTCACCCATGTGTCCTATATGGAATCATCTGCATTTGTTCCTGTACTCTATTATTCAGATTTTTCCTTTATTTTTTCCTCTGTTTATTATAGTATGATTCCCTGATACACATTATATTACAAGAAAATCAGCAACAATACTTCATGATACCTGTATAACTGAAGAGAATAAGATACCCTTAAAACCCCACATATATATATATGTTTACAAATCAGGAATCTCGATTATGAGGAGCTTTAAGTTTCACAGAGTTGTGAAAAATTGTGATATTTAATAACACACTCAGTGACATCACATGTGCCATTGTTGTGATGTTAAACAGCCATAAACTGGAATAAAGCTGAACTGCCAAAAAGAAAAACAGCTCAGATCTCAATAATGCAACAGAACGTGTCGTGATAACCGGTATCAGTATTATGTCACACATTATTTGTTCCATTCATATGAATGATTTTTTTTAAAAATCGCAGATGATATCTAGTTTTATACGTAACATTATATGAGTATTATTTCAGTATATTTATCCGCTCAATATCTTGATTTTTACTGTCACTACCTGTAAACGCTTAAATTCTCCGTCCGTGTTGCCAAATTCACTTTGATCTGATCTGTATCCAAAAGAAAACGAAAAAACACTTTGTTGTAGCTGAGCTGTAGTTTCCTATGACATCATGCTATCATAATCTAAGCAGTAAAGTCACGCCTGGGTTTGATCTGTTGTTCTTGTTCATTTGATGGATGGTTGACTGTTGATACCTCACAGATTTTATAGACTCACACACGCTCACTCCTCTACCGCAAATTGTGTACACACACACGCACGCACACACACACGGATGGACACGCTCAGTCTCTCGCAACATTCACCTCAGACAAACTGGTGTGTGAGAGAGTTTCGTGTTTGGCTGTTGACAGCCAAAGCACTCCTTTCATCTCTCCCGGTGTGCCGTCGTGCAGCGTGCATCGTGTGCTGGACAACAGGGTTGTTGAGTAAACAGAAACAAATCGTAGAATGACTTCAGAGAGAAACAACAGAGACTCGCACCGATGTCTGGTGTTACTCATTTTCATTTCATCTTTCACTTTTATGGCCATAAAACGAGGGAACAATCTTCCAACAGAACTAATAACAACAACAAATTTTGTAACTTTGTCCCGTTTAACAAAACACAGGATTCTCACACAGCAGACTTGCACACATTTGTAGATTAGGGTTGTTGGTGGGGAGCGGGGGGGGGGTTGTGTTCTCTTATTGACTACAGTAGTATTTTGTACACTTTTAATGTGTAATTTTCTTAGTATTTTATTATTTGACTTACCTGCCCAGAGACTACAGGCGGGAAATAGCAATTTGCTAAAAAATCTGGTACATTACATCTCTTCATGTTTTATATAAGGTTAATGTTCTTTGTACATTCTCCCTGTTCAAATAAAGAAATTCAGGTTCAGACTGAGAGAGGCCCACATGTGCAGCTTAATCAAGTCGATTATCAAAGAATTTCCTTCCTGTGAGAGCCAAGAACCCACAAATGACCACCGAGGGAGATTTTGATGCTTAATATGATGAGTTTCCCTTTTATGCATTTAAGAAGATAAAAACTTACAATTTTGGAGGTAAAGATGCATTTTTTTTTTGTCCATTTATTTTTAGCTTCTGTACTTTACAGTGTTTAAAGGCAACTAAAATGTGTTAAATAAGTTAAAGAAAAGTCAGTGGGATACTTAAAAGTGTTTTAATATGCTTATTTAGTGTTAATGCAGTGGTTCCGAATTGTTTTTGTTTATGACTCTTCATGACATGTCGGAGAGTGATTTAGCTTTTTCAAACTGTCTCAGTTTAGAGATCTGAATGAAACGCTGTGCAGTGTTTCATAAGAAAATAGTTTATTTTTATTCTGGTGGTCTAGGTTTATAAGACGCATTCCATGTAATTGCGATGTTTCCAGATCCAATCCAGCTGGAGTTCTTCGTCAGCTGTGTCACTCTCTATTAACTTTCATAATAATAAATGCAAAAACTAAAAAAATGCCACAAAAATACTTTGAAAAACACTTGATGACTCCTTAAAGATCCCCTCTAGACATGTATTAAAACATACGCAAATACAATAATACAATAAAAATCTTAAAAATGTCATCTCCTCCTTCTCCCTCATTAAAAAATCCACAATCTATAAATATGCAAATATTGTTTGTTTCAGAAGTTTAACAGCTGGACACAAGATGTCTCCTCCTTCACTGTTAAGTCTATTCTCAGTGTTTGTGCACTGGAGGCTTCAAGTTTCTACATCACACTTGTGTAAGTTGAATATTGGTCCAGAATTGGCTTTCAAACTAGTTGTGATGTCACAAATCCTGCTCGTAGGCCCGCCCCTTAAAAATCAGATATTTAGTGAGCACAGAGAAACTTTCCACTTTCAGCAGATGAATGTGAAAACAAACTCTGCACATACATCATTCTGCACGGTGAAGCTGAAACATCCAATTTTAAGGAACAAGAAGAAAAACATATTTTTGAGTGGAGGGGACTTTAAATTCATCTCACAGTGGCTTTTAGTTCATGCATACTGTAGGTACCGTGAGGTTAGACATCGAGATCGAGGTGTGGATGGACTCATCTTGATCCACTGTTTTCCTAAAGTCTTGTAATTAATTCCGTTAATTCCTCGCTTTAGTGTCTTGGCTAATGTGTGTTTGTGGTCTTTGACATCTCTGACGTCTGAACCACAGCTGCGTGTGTGTCACTGTGTTCATTTCTCTTAGGTGCGGATTGCGCTACAGATGGAGGACGGCTCTCGTCTCCAGGGTTCTTTTTCTAGTGGACAGAGTCTGTGGGAGCTTCTCACACATTTCCCCCAGATCAGGTGTGTGAATACGCATGTACACATGTGCAAGGTTTTTGTGTGTGTGCGTATGTGTGTGTGAAATAATTAACTAATTATTTCATCAAAGACAATGATCCTGAGCAAGTTGTCACTGAAACTAAACAAAAAAAACTAAACTAAACTAAAACTAAATCAGGTATTGAAGTTTTTCTTCACACATAAAGAGTTTGGTGTCATGTAAGGCATTATAGTTCATTGCTTTTAACACCTGTTTCATTATTTTATGTGTTTTTTCATGCAGTAGCCACACTGTGATATACATTTACATATATATATTGATATTATGCAGCCCTAGTGAGGCTTTATGGGGTGGTCCTCACAAGTATAGAAGTACAAATGTATGTATGTTTGTGACACAGATAACATCCCTTCTCATTGCTCCTCACTGAAGTCTGAAGCCTTCCCACACATCACTCATTCAAACACACACACACACACACTTACACGCAGCTGTTACTCAGTAGTTCCAGCTGTGCGGTCCCAGGTGCTCGTGTATCCGTCCAGCCCTCATCTCATCTCTATTAAATGACATCACTCCATATCTTGATCCTTTTCCAAGGAAGTTACGCTTCCATGAAATGAATATTAGCCACACACCGCCCTAAAAGCTCTGGGAATGTTGTGAAGCAGAGGGGGAAGCTTTGATTTCCAGAATTAAGGAGAACAATAGTAAAACATTTATGGTTCAATTAGTTTCTAGATGGGATTGTGCACACATGGTTTACACATGCAGACAGCGTGCCACCACATCACATGAGGTTTTGTTGTAAAATCACAGGGCTGATTTCCCTGAACAAGGGAAAGTCACTTCATTTGTTTTGTCACAGTTGAAGCAAATGAAAATTATCCGCCCATAACTTTACTCCCGCTGTTTATCTCAATGTCATCACTTTTTTTTTCTAGCGTGTCCGAGCAGTCCGAGACAGGATCCACCCCCGTGTGTGTTTACATGAGAGACGAGGTATGCAGTGTTCCTTTAACTCGTCGTTTCTCAAGAGATGAAAGTGAGTTTTATGGTAACACAGCTGTCTTTCTGTGTGTGTGTGTGTGTGTGTGTGTGTGTGTGTGTAGGTGAGTGGGGAAGAGGCGCTGAAGAAGGCCACTCTTAAGTCTCTGGGTCTGACAGGAGGAAGCGCTATTGTCAGGTAGACTGCTGGTTTTCAGATTTATAATATTTCATACAAAAAACAGTTAATATTGAGAGTATAGATATACTTTAAATGTATAGAACAGAGAATCACACTGAGTTTATGCTGCACAGTATGACATGAACCATTACTCTTTAAGGTTTCTACTCAAAAAGAACAAAGCGCCGGGAGAGGAAGATGGCGGGGAAGCCATTGAAACCGCCGCTGTGCCAACCACACCTGTTGCCAAGGAAAGCACACCTAGCCCGCCATCTCAGCCCGACCCAGCTCCATCACACCCGGATACTTCAGGACCAAAAGTGCCAACTGAATATTCAATCCCTGCGAGGCCAATGGAAACCCAACCTGCACCAACTCCTCCCCCTGCCACCAGCTCACTTCCTGTTCAACAGGAAGAGGTTCCGAAACCCCAGGACGCAGTTCGGCCAAAGGCTCCACCCGTCAGAAGAGGAATGCCAGAGGAGGACGGAGAGGAAGCGGGGCCATCAGGACTGAACTCACACCCATCTTCCTCTTCCTCCGCTCCTTCGGCTCCATTCATTCCCTTTTCTGGAGGCGGTCAGCGCCTCGGTGGTCCGGCAGGAGGTGCAGTTGGACGCACGCTATCCTCATCCTCGTCATCCTCATCTCTGTCAGCTGTCACTGCTGCAGTAGAATCACCCAAAGCCAAGAAAGCCAAATCCAGCTACGGTTCAGGCAACAAGGTGAGACTCATAGCTGGAGCACCGTGAAGGCAAATATCTTATCGTAGGATGATTGAATATTTGCAGTTTTATAAGAAAACGATCTCAACACAAGTTCCATCCAGCAGTAAGAGTTTGCCCAGGTGGAAAAATTTCAATATTCTGAGCACTTAAAGGACTTGTCCATGTTGGCTTTAGGATTGCAACTAACAATTTTCATTATCGATTAGTCGCTCTATATGTCTATAAAATGGTGAAAAACCTCGATCTCTATTTACCAGAGCCCAAGATGCAACCTCAAATGTATTGTTTTGTCCCAACCGTCTACAACCCAAAGATACTCAGTTTTCTAATTCCGTCTTGTGAAGGGCTCATTGCTGGGGGGGATATGGTCTCACTCACAAGATGGAATAAACAAAGTACACCTCAAGTATCCAAAGAGCATCTGTATATGACCACCACACAGACCCAGCTGGCTTCTGCTCTGTCGTCTTCATATTCAGTTTACTGTCATAGACGACTAAAGAAACCAGAAAATATTCAGATTTAAGAAGCTGGAACCAGAGATTATCAAAATAGTTGCAGATTCATTTTCTTTTGATCGATTAATCGACTTGTCATTGCAGCTCTAGTTGGCTTAAAAGTTGATCTCTACTGACAGCGTATGCTTCTGAACCGTTAGGCTACCAGGGCAAGAAATCTTATTCTTGACCTCTTTTTTTTTTTCACTCATTTTTGCTTTCTCTGTTTGATACACACACATTTCTCTATATTACACCATTTTGCTTGAGATTCAGAGTTCATTCTTGATCTTAGAAACAGCAGCTGACAAAATAATCTCACTCTTAGTAACTGAGTATAACTTGTAGCCTTTTCTTTCGTAGCATCAAGCCTCTGCCAACCGGCCGGATGAGGACATGGATCAGGGAGAGCAGTTCTTGGAGGTAAAACCTGCTTCCCATGTCGTCGGTTTCCAAGTCGAATGACGCAATATGATTCTGTAACTCATCAATTAAGGGTTTGATTCCCGCTCAGACCAGCTGTGTTAATTGTACGCATAATCCTGACATTTCACGGTGCTTTAGATGAAAACGTCAGCACGGACACTCTGATTCACTCTCTCTCTCTCTCTCTCTCTGTCTCTCTGCGGCAGGTGGAGAGGGAGCCTCTCATCTACCACCTGGAGTCCGTATCCAGTCACTCAGAGCACCAAGGCGATCTGCCCGACGAGTTCTTTGAAGTGACGATGGATGACGTGCGCAAGCGCTTCGCCCAACTGAAGAGCGAGAGGTGGGTAGAAGGAAGTGAAGGGAAGCGGTCGAGTGACTATGGGTCTGAGGACCGCCTGTGATATTTAGTTTAAATACCTTGTTGATGCAGAAACACGTCTGGATCAGATGTGTTCCCGCAACTGTTTGTAACAGATAATTAGTCCGTTTGGCATTCGGTGGTCCTGCTGTGTTTTGTCGATGTATAACCCTTAATTGCAGAATACCATGGCAATGATGAGAGGCCATAGGCAGGGAGAATACTGGGCATCACTGGGTGCGTTTTGAAGTTTTTATTTATTTTGAGTTTTGAAGTTTGTTTTTATTTACGAGCGCTTCTTCAAAACAGATGCGGACAAGTTTACTCTGCGCTCTCTGAATGTGGCCACAGCAGACCACAGCTGCTGAGATATTGTGTGTGTGTGTGTTTGCAAACATGTTCTTCTCATTTATAAGACACCACGCACACTACAAAAGCTTCTAAATATGGCGTACAGGGGGGGCAATTAGTAAACCTGTTTTGCGTAGACGTTTATCTTGCAGCCATCGACCAAACACCGTCAGGTTGAGACCTCACCGCGTACATCCTTTAATCTCCAGTCTGCATTGACTTAGCTGGCTGCCTCATGGCTACGCTACTACTGTGTCGATGACTGCAATTACCAGGGGTGGAATTAAGCAGACCACAGCAATTCGCCTCCTCCTCTGACACGCACACACGCATACACGGCCACACACGAGCGAGGCTGAAGGATGAAGCGTCGACTTTGATTTTTACGATCATCTTTCCCATTGTCGATTCTGCTTTTAATGTCACAGCTCGCTTCGTTATAACTATGTCCGTCTCTTGCTCCCTCTGTTCTCCAGGAAGTTATTGGAGGAGGCGCCACTGATGACTAAAGCTCTGAGAGAATCACAGATAAAGGAGAAGATGGACAGATATCCCAAAGTGAGTGCAAGTCATCGCAATCCTGCTTTTAAAACGTGCGTGTTTGCATTGTACAGATTTTAATTAACCCGCTGCCACTGTGTGTCTCCAGGTGGTCCTGAGGGTCCAGTTTCCAGACAGACATGTTCTACAGGGCTTCTTCAGGCCTCTGGAGACAGGTGTGTGTGTGTCTGCGTGAATATGTGTGTGTGCGCGCAGTGCGGAGAGTGTTCATTTCAGCTGGGCTAGCCACAGGTATGGCTGCAATGTTAAAGCTACTTGTGGCTCCTTCACCACATTTATGACTGTAGCCACACCAGAGAGAGAGAAAGAATGAGACAGGTCTGTAATTCCAGGGAATAGATCCACCTCAACCCTAACGGCAACACAACAAGCAGCAGAACAACAAATCTGAGGGAAATTCCATCTAAAAATGAATTACGCTCCACACAGTGACTGATGTAGATGCAAACAGATCCGTTTCTTTATGCGCAAGTCAATTCTCTGTTTGTCTTGTGTACAGTCGGCGCTGTGAAGAATTTTGTGAGGAGTCACTTGGAGGATCCTCAGCTCAGTTTCTACCTGTGTAAGTGTCACATCATCAAGCATGAACATTTAAGACATATTTCTGTGCTGGTTTTGGCCAACACGGATATATTCTGTAGTTTTGCACATCATCTCTATCAGTTAGATATCATTGTACCCACCAAAGTAATTGTCGGGATCTCTGAACATTGCTGCAATGAAGTTTAACGGGGCAAGAAACGAGCGGTTAAACAATTAAAAGAGGTTGTAAACAAGCCAACAGTTCAGCCAGATTATCTAAACTAACGTCTTATTCAGACGTTTGTTTAAAACCTGTCTGATTTCTTTGTAGTGATGTCACCTTGTTCCCAGTTCTCAGGGATTCATTTCACGAATACAGTTTTATATAACTGGTAGAAGCAATGTCCAAAACTACAACAATTAAACTCAACTGTTAATAAATTTAATATTAACCTTTTTAAATGTCATTTTTAAAAGTCTGTCAGCACTTCTTTTGTTTGTTTTTCTTACTGTTTACATTTTACAGATTTTGGAAGTGTCTTTGTTTTTTTTCTTTCCTGGATATCCAAACATTGCCTCGGTGCCTTAGAGGTGCAGTAGTTTGATGACCGAAGACAAACTGAACTGTAATGGTGGCAGTGTTGCCAAAGAGGCCACACAGGTTTATCCACATAGATTATCATTCTCGTGAATCTGACAAAGCATTGGTCTCGGATGAAAGCTGATCATATTCTTTTGGAAATTTTTACATCATGAATCAACAGCCACACTTATTTTCATCACTTTGTTTAAATTCAACTTTCCAATATCAGTAATGACTTTAATTTAGATTTTTACCAACAACGTGTCCACTTTGTAATTTCTCTTCTTCTCTCGTTAAAACTTTCTTTCAGTCATCACGCCTCCAAAAACCATTCTGGATGATCCTTCAGCTACGCTTTTCCAGGTAAGAGCCGTCGTGTAAGTCTGCAGGCAGCACAACAATAACCAGAAAGACTGGACTCTAACAAACCACATCACAGTCACCCTCCAGAAAACAACAACTTTAACTCCCCATGTTTGAAACTATCTCAACACACACACACACACACACACACACACACACACACAACACACAGACTGTAAAATGTATCGGCTGGTTCCTCTCTCCTCTTCAAAGCCTCACCACATTCCCGTTCTCCCCCTCTTCTCTCGCTCCTACACGCTCTCAAACTTGTTCCCCCTCTCCACTGTCCTTGACCCCAGCTGGGCTTGATTTTTCCCAGACTGGCACATGGGGTTAATACAGGCCTCGCTTTGATCTTGACACACACACACATACACACTCTCACGCACAGAGCAATGGGCAGACTTGATGCTTTGTTGCCTTCCAGTTCAGAGCTATTCTCATACTGAAACAGATGAGAGCGGAGAGATGCAAATGAAAAACAACAACAACAAAAAAAAAAGCAAAGTTGTTCTCCGCTACGGTTGATCACTCGGTTCCTAAACGCCTCACCGGCTCTCCTCGTCGTTTCGTTTCTACATATATTATTTTAGGATAACTGCTGTGCTCCCGTTTTCTCTTTTGACACTTTGACTCAACCTGAAGCAATGCAAAGAGGAAAGAAGAGGTGGAGGGGAGAGAAAGTTGTTTGAAGTGATATCTTTGATGATGAACAAGATTCAGCTCCGCAGAGGGACTGGTACAAAAGATAACGATCCTCAAAAGCGCACTTTGAAATGAGCGTGTGTGTATGTGTGTACGTGTGTTTTGCGTGCGCCCTTTTTCGTACCGTGACCTCTCTATATGTGATGATCTGATGCAAGCCGCCCGTCTCTTTTTCATCTTCCTGTCCCTTTCTGAACTCTCCCGGCCTGTTGTTCTCTACATGTCCCTCTCCTGTACCCCAAGTCCAGCTTTCTCTCTTTTCCTCTCGTTCCCTCCTCCTCCTCCGCCTCCACCTCCACCAGCACTACTGTCCCTCTGTCCGACCCTCTCTTGTGCCTCACTCCCCTCCAAAACCCCTCCCCTCACCCCCATGTCTCTATCCATTAGGGACTTAAAAGCATTAAAGCGCACAAAAACAAAATCTTTAATCCCCTTGGTGTCATGTCTCTCTTTCTCTCTCACACACACACACACACATATGCACACACACACAGTGTCTCTGTTTTCCTGTCTATATACATCAATCTTTGACACACACACACACGGAATCTTTAATCTTTTTTTGTCATGTCACATAGACATGAGTGCACATGCATATGGACTCTCTCTCTCCGTCTCTCGTTCTCTCTTTCACACACACGCACGCACACACACACACACACACACACACACACTCGAGCACACACACTTTAATCACTTTGTGTCATGTCAGGAAAGGAATGTTTCCCAACCCAGCAGCCCTTTGATACCTCCCTCATCCGTCTCTCCCTCTGTCTTCCATCAGGATCTGTTCTGCCTCTCTTTCTTTCTCTCTCTCCATTCCTCTCTCTCTTATATGTTTTTTTTTTTTTTATACCGTTTCTCACACACACACACACACACACACACGCACACACACACGTCTTCCCGAGTGGAAGCGCCACTGCCAGAGGGAGCAGGATAGCAGGAATGCCCGTTGTTCCACTGTAACACATTGTTTCCTGCTCACAGAGCTGTGATAATAGCAATTAGGCCAGCGTGTCCCAATTTAGCAGCCAACGAGGGAGGGTGGAGGGGTGGGGGGGGGTGGCGGTGTGTGTAAAACGGGTTGTAGTGAATGTAAACCCGCCTAATCCCAGCGAATGCCATGCCACCTTCTCTTTTTACACCGCTGATTCGAAACAGTCTAGAGTGGAGTTACATGGAAAATGTTTTAATGAAGGTACGAGAGCTGCAGCTAACACTTGTTTCCATCATTTATTGAGTCAAGTCCATTTTATTTTGATTTGTATAGCCCAATATCAAAAATCACAAATTTGCATCAAGAGACTTTACAACTTGTACAGCAATACAACATCCTCTATCCTTGAACCCTTGATTCAAATAAGGAAAACCCCTGAATCCAAAAAAAACCTGTTTAACAGGGAAAAAATGGGAGAAATCTCAAGAGCAGGAAGAGCAACAGAGGAGGAATCAGGAGCGACCATTTGTAAAGCCGCCACAGTTTAGAATAATTTACCACTTGATCTCAGACAGAGGTAGGCAAAAGCAGCAGCAGCACTTATAGCTCACTAGTGTTTTAAGCTAACATTAGCACCAACATTTAAAATGCTGTCACTCTTTTAAATGTTTCAGGCCGACACGGGATGAAGCGAGAGTCTTGTACAAGATCTTAAGGATTCACTTGATGGATAAATACATGATATTGTGCAAAAACACTGAGGATGGATCATGTAGGGACAACATGCTATTAGATTTTGTTGTGACGCTTGCTTCAAATAAAACACCCAGTTTGTCAATGATCAAAGTTCAGATTTATCATACAGCATACAGACTATGTCAGTTCACCAACATCCAGTAATGTCCATTGTAGCCTTTTTACACGAAGTAGACCAAACTGTTCCACTAAAATGTAGAAGAAGACAATATCTGGGTATAAAACAAAGGCCGGCATACGCTCAAACACTCTCTTACAAATCAGCAACACCTGAAGCTGATTAAGCTTGATCATCTTAAGTACAATTCTCGACAATACAAGGAAGCTCCGCCTGACGGAGATGGAGACGTAGATTACAAAAATATATACACATGTAACTAAAAATGGATCCTACGGATAATAATAATCGTTCAATATAACATGTAAAATGTAAGAAGAGAAGATATTTTCCAGAAGCCAAAGATACTTTATGTTATTATATCATATTATAATGATATTAAACTCAGAAAAGCAGCAAAGCCTCCCGTCTGAGAAGCTGGAAACGAGAGAATGCTTGATAGTGTTGTTTAATAAATGACTGAAAAGATGAGTCAATAGATGGCATTAGTGCCAGGATCATGACTCCATACATGAGGTAGTTCATTGAATCTTTTTTTTAAGTAGATATTAACTCCTCAATACTACACAAGAGTACATGGAAGTTATTATAGATGCACAAGAAAGCACAGTGTGGGCTTCATGAAACGTTTGACGAGACGCTTTTGATGTTTATTATAATGTTTAAAACTACTCGGCTATACCCGCCGCTGCTAGAAAAAGACATTCAGCAGATGAGGCCAACAACAGGCTGGGAAAGATCAGTTCAGCTTTTAGATATAATCTGGATTCACTTGATGCTCTCTAGGCAATAAAGAGAGACACGGCAAAAATTCAGAGCATCTTCAACAGTACACAGTGTCTGTACAAATACAAAACTCACATGTTACAGTATTGCAAGTATTCGTCTCGTTTACCGTAATGCCTTTAAAATAATCACCGATGCAGCTGATAGATCTTTGCCACCGAAGACATTTTGACAAGGAAAAGCGAAGTAATTAACAACATAACGAGTGTATTCTATAAAACCACAAATGGAGCAGAGGCGTCATTCATGATATTAGTAACATCTAAGCTTTTCCTGCTATAACAAGTCAAAAATATCTGATGTGAAAAGAGTCTACTATTGCTCACCTGCGTCTAAACGAGTGATTTTAAGTTAAACACTCACACAAGGTTTCTCGCCCCAAAACTTTAATATAAACAATATAAAAAGAAAATAAACTGAATGAATGACAAAGTACAAATCAGGTGAAGGATAAAGGAACACGTTCAAAGCACACAGTATCCATTAGGACACAGAAACTGATCTGAACTGATATGACTTCACTGTGGAGCTCGATGTGTTTGTGCTGTTGTCTGTATTTATTACATTATAAATTTAGTAGTTAATATGAGGTACATGAGGGCTAGGATGAGGTCATGGATTAAAACGGACAAATACACAGGTAGAGTTCATTACACAGGGATTTGGGAGCAGATGCCTCTCACTATTGAACTCAAAATGCAAAATAAGACGAATGTCAAATATTAAAAGAGCATTAAACCGTGTCTGTTTCATTTCATCTTGTATTTTTCACCCTGGTCACACCGCGGTCGAGGTGTATCAGTCATCTTTTCCATGGAGAATATCGTTACAGTAAATATCTGTGAAAAGGTCTGGAGTAGGTGAGGTCAGCATTTGATAGTTGTTTTTTTATTTGCAAATATAAAGATCTTCAGGTCAGATCAGTATTACACAAAACTCTTACTGGAGTTTTATTCCTGCGATAAAATAAATCCTCTTTTAGGATTCATAAAACATTACCCACCTAATGGTTTGCAGAGTTTAGTCTGGTTTATATATATTTCAATGTCATTTGTATTACAAATCATTTTAAGCAGTTTAAGCTTGTTATAAGAGGATCTGTTAACTGAAAGAAAAGCAGAAATCACTCTTTGATGCTTTTTTTTTTCTTTTTTTTCTTAAGAATAAAGTGAATGTTTATCTCTGTTTCTGTTTTTTTTGGCCACCAACTGACTGCTCATCTTTTTATTTACCACTACATCATTGAACACAACTCAGCTTCTGCTTCCATTCTCTCCTGCGTCGCTCATGTGTTTCTGTGAATGCGCACATGTGTGTCGAGGACTGTTTTCCTTTAGCTCGTTCTGTTTGTCTCCGTTCCGTTAGAGTCACAGACATGCGCCCCGCTTGCCTGCCTGTCTGTCTGTGTTCCTACCTCATAATTGTACAGTTGATAATATCTGCCTGCGACTGGTCCATTATAACCATTAAGACTATCACCAGAGAGGAGTGTTGTGCTTCAGGGGTGAAAGTGTTTCCACTAACCATTTGATTGGTGCTCATTTTGTGGTCTGCTTCAAAGAGCCACGGTTACTGGTTCAGATCCCCGAGCAATGAATCATCTTCAAAATGAACTTGACTTAGGCTTGGATGTGGTGGCAGCACTTGGTTTGCGTGTAGCAGGAGGCAGTTTTGTTTGGATTTTTCCATGTTTTGCAGAGAAATTGACGTGTGTGCCAAACATTTTTTGACTGCTTCTGTTCACTTCTGCTTCTCTCTCTGTCCCCAGGCCGACCTGTTTCCTGGTGCGCTGGTGTACTTCGGCTCCGACGTTAAGACAGGTTTCTATCTCTTTTTTTTTTTCTTTCTTTCTTTTTTTTTCTTTCATATGCTGAGAATTAGATACTGGTGTATTACTGAGGAATGTAATACAACAAAACAATAGTTTACTTTGTTTGCGTGTGTTTCCTCCACAGAATCTTACTTAAAGAGGGAACTGCTGGGATCCTCTGTCTCGGCCTTGCAAGCAAATGAGTCCATAGCAAGGTATGTGTACGTGTGTGTGTGTGTGTGTGTGTGTGTGTGTGTGTGTGTGTGTGTGTTTAAATGTGCACTTGTATCCCGCGGCAACCAGCCTATTTTCCTGTCACAAAGCTGTCATCATTGGAATCCCTTTGAGGTTTTGCCTAAACAGCAGGTGCCCCCATGCGCCCTCATTTCCTCCACAAACACACACATACACACACACACGCACTCACGCACGCACACATACACACACACACACAAACCATTTTCCAGTCCTTCTAAAGATAGAGCCCGTTTCCCAAAACTGACCCCCACCTGTTGTCCTTTAGCTTCTTTAATAAGGTCATCACCCCTCCTCTTGTTTTAGATCTTTATCTCCCTCAGTTGTTTCGCTTCTGGCTCGGCTCCTCCGCCGGCCAAACAACGCTGCTCTAAGTAGACACATGAATTCCTCAGAAAACAAAAAACAGCCTTCAACTCCTCCAAAGTAGTTTCACCCAAAAGAATCCAAAGATTTCAACCTTTTCTATCCTCGTCCCTCCGCTACCTCAGCTGCATGCCCCGGTCCGTGACACCCTCCTCCAGCTTCGTGGCCTCCGAGGAGCCGCTCCCCCCTCCGGAGCCGACAGCAGACGCCAGCGGCTCCACGCAGAACGGAGGAGACCCACCTGCACACCCCCAGGCTGCTAAACCTAACAGGTCTGACCCGGGCAAGGTGCCCAAGTGGCTCAAGCTTCCAGGTGAGGATGGGACGGGACTGAGAGCACACACACACACACACACACACACACACACACACACACACTAAAACACTTGCATACTCATTTTGATCACTTTTTGCTTTTTACTTTTTTTGCAAACAAACAAAGAGCTGTAAACATGACGTCATGCAGACTGACAGTAAAACTCATTCATTGGACGGTTTTAGTGGCTGTTAATCTGCATCCAGGAAATGATTAGTCCAAACTGCATCTCAACCTTATTTTACTTTGAACAGCCAAAATGCAGAGCTCTGTTTCACAGGAACTCCCTTTTACTTTCTGATTGATCAGGTAAAATCCCAGCACTCACCTGGTGACACGCATTTGTGTTACCATGGTAACCAAATAATTTTCCCAACAATATACTCTGCTTATAAAGATCTCTTTTTGGATAAGTTCCTCAACCAGAAGAGTGATTTAATAGTACTTTAGCTCATGAATTTGCATTAAAATCAGGCATCAATTATTATAAAATTCTGTGGTTTGTCTAATTAAGTGAACCAGAGTCCACTCGGAAGGTGACTGAGACCCTTCTTTTTCATGCAGTCTCACTTAAATCCTCACCAGAGTTTGATTGACAGCTTTCACACCGGCCCGAATGTACCAAACCAGTCGAGCAGTTTGAGTCAATGTTTGTTTGTACCAAACTAAACCTGTACTCACTCAACACAGACAGTATCCAGCCATCCTTCTCAGAAATCACTTTCTTTTTTTCTCCAGTAGAGAAAGAACAGAAGGCTTTTAGCCACACGATTCTTGTCGTGGTAAATACACACACACACACACACACACACACACACAGATACACACAAACCCCAAACCGCAGTCAATAGGAAATGGTCTTTTGAAAGCAGAATTCCTTGTGACTCAGAAGATAAGGATGCATGTAAGGGTGAACCAATTAGTTCAGGATGGTCACCCCCTCCGGCCCAGGAGACCACTACAGACACTCTGAACCCAGGGAGAGAGCCTGCTGCTGGGCCACATCACACAGCACGAGCCCCTGTGGTCAGCCCAGGCTCGGCGCTTTTCTGTTGTTCTATTGTGGTGATTCTGGCGGTCACCGTATTGATGTTTTTGTTCAGAATATTGCTCCCTATTTTCTCTCTGTCTGTCTTGTTTGTGTTTTTGTGTGCTCTTTATTTCTGGCTGATCTCCGTGTGTGTCCTCTTTAAGAAAGTTGTGGCTGGTTTCTCTTTCATGAGGAAAGTTAAAAGAAAAAGACTGAGGGGAGGGGGGGGGCTGAATTGGAAATTATGGACTCCATGTGTGGAACCCTGCAGGGAACACACACACACACATACTCACACACACGGTAGACTTACAAACACTTTATTCCTTGTTGTAGTAGAATCGATCTGTCCAAGTGTGTTGATGCATCCTGGAGGAATCGAGATTAGAGCCGACACACTTCCAGAAGCTCGTTTGGACAAAAGTTTTCTGCTCCTTCCTGCGTCCTGATGATTGGCACTGTGTCGATGCCATGTTGACAGGATTTATTATGCGTCACATGTTGCGCAGG
This sequence comes from Thunnus thynnus, assembly GCF_963924715.1. Classification (NCBI taxonomy): domain Eukaryota; kingdom Metazoa; phylum Chordata; class Actinopteri; order Scombriformes; family Scombridae; genus Thunnus; species Thunnus thynnus. Next base: position 8,077,195 of record NC_089519.1, on the reverse strand, counting down.
GTGTTTTGAGTAACCTCTCTGATGATATAGTACTTCTACTTTTAAACAGATTTTCAATGCATATCCAGTTTCAGTGTTTTAAAATTCAGTTGCGGTTATGAAGCAGCATGATTTCTTTCTTCATACCTTTTCAAATGAAGACTTATTTAAATCTGTCACATAGTAGTTATGTTATGCTTGGTTTTCTTGTAACATGTACAACATTTTTTTTTGCTTTTTTACTTAAATTAATAAGTCGTATTGATCAGAATGAGTGTTTTGATGAGGAAAAATGAAATTGGCAAGCTGCAAAAGCATCAGACTTTTTAAATAAGATGTAATGCATAAAAAAAAAACCCAACAAACATTCAGAGATTGCAACATGTGGATTAAAGCAGATGTTTTAGATCATCAGTGCAGAGATCTCTGGTTTCTCAGTTGCCTCGTGCTGTTGCTCAACAAAATAAACTAGAAAAGAAAGTGAATAATTCCTCTCAGAATAAAACATTTTGAATATTTCTGATTTTTGCAAAATCAATACCAATGCTTAAAAGTGTTACTATTATTAACAGTGCTATTAATCGCTGTCTCTTGTCTCCTGCACAGGTAAGAAATAAAGACTGCTGTGTGTTGATGAGATGACTGACTGCGACAGATGTTTTGAAAAGCTCTGCCTTGCACACTTGAGTACAGCATTTAAATCTTTGCTGCGCCTCAACGTTTTGACTGCAGTGGACTTTATCCATCGTGGAGGACGCCTGCACTCAAATAGGTTTTAATAACAGTCGAAAATGATAAAATAGTGAATATTTCAATGCCAAGAAGATTGATGTGTTTCATTCCAGTTGATCTCTGGGAGGAAAGGAGTGCCGAAAAAGTTTGTTTTTATTGAGCACAGCTTCAAAGGAGTAGTGCAAAGTGAATAAAGATTGTTGTTCTAAAAATGTGTCTTGAATATTGTCTTGAATTAAAGTTTAACAAAACAATTCACAACCTCACCTCAAGGTCCATTTAGTAGCTGTGTTGTTATGGAGCTTTCAATCAGATAATCTCCATCAGCAGACCTAGATGTTAAAATATAAAAAAAAAATTTCTGGGTAATTTAAAGGATAAGGCTGGCAATTTCTTATTGTCAACAAATCTCAAAGCCAAACCAACAATGAACTGATACTACTTAAAAGTGTTGTGTGTGTGCGTATCCAAAGCCTGATATATCTTATTCCTCTGTTCCGTACAACTCCGTTGTAATCCAAAAACTATTAAAAACACATCAATGAGCCATGCAGCTGCACTGGCTGACATGTTCTTTCACCCCGAAGATTACGGTCACATTAGTTTGTTTAGAAACTGCTCCAAAGAGTAATAACAGCGATCACATTTTCAGTCTCAGGAGAGTAGTTCTGTGTAAAGCAGACGCCACTGCGCGTGTGTAGGAATGCTACTCCAGAGCTTTACTATCTTGTGCTCTATCACAACCTCTTGACTTTGTACTATACTATAAAAGAACTTCTGATTATCCAAAGGGGAAGTGCAGTATCTCAAGTTTATAATTATTATTACGGAGGTTCTTTGGCAATTTTTTTTGGGGGGGGGGTGGTAGGAGTAAAATAAATCAGCCTAAAATAGCACCACATGAAAGTTTTACAATCTTACTGTGTGTTATGCAGTTGACTGGCCAGCCTGAAAACTTCAAACCATTTTTCTCAACTTCACCGTGCCTGTACTTACTGTACGCTCTCTGTCTTTGTAGGACAGTAAATATGATACGATAGGATGTATTTGAAGTTGTCACGGCCATATCAGAGGCACTGTGAGTGTGTTAAAGCGGGTTTGTAAGCAAGTGAAGGACGGTGTGTTAAGAGCACTTTGACATTTTTCAGGTGCCTTCTTCAAACCGTGGAGACCACAGCTGTGATGGACCTCATGATCCACAAATTCCTGCAGCCTCTGACACTCACATGCCTTGACTTTATCTGACTGTCCACTGGTGATACTAAACAAACAGCCATATTTTCACGTTGTCATCGTCACACACACACACACACACACACTTACAGCACGTTCCTCAGGCTTCTCCCCAGCTGCCTCCTCATTCAGAGTGTTTTAGCTGCAGGAGGGACTTCAAAAAGAGGCCGGACACAGAGGGGAGCCGTGTGTGTGTATGTGTGTGTGTGTGTGTGTGTGTGTGTGTGGGTGGATGGGAGGAGTGCATTCCACCCACTTGTCTCACGTACACACACTCTCTCTGTCTCCCTCTTGCAAATTAATTACTTCCAACTGCCCCTGGAGTCTTTGATGCCAAATAAAGCCCCGGGCACTTAGAGAGGCGGTTTATGGAGTTTGTGTTGGTTGTGTGTGTTCATATTACTTAACTGTGATGCAGACAAACAACCTTGTCAATCAGAAATTTGAGTTATCATCATCTCAAAGGTATTTTATCTTTTCCATGATTTATTATAAAGTCAAATTTTACTCATTTGCTTATTATACAGAGTTGGACATTCAAAGGTTGTAGTGAGAAGCTGTAGTGAACACATGGGGCCCCTAGGGTGCGTTTAGCTCTGCTAGACTGCTGCTTTGCTGCAACAGCGCTCCTTGGTGGCTGCAGCAGCAAAGACAAGCGTCTCCTCAAGGCCATAACTGCCTTGGAAAGAGGAGTGATGTTTTTACTTTACTTTTCTTTTTATATGTTGTGTTTTTTGAGAAATATTCTACAGTCATTCTGGATGATCTACAATCAAAATGTCTAAAATTGAGTCGTGCTGAGTAAGTTTTTCCTCCACCACTTACAACATATGTGCTTTGTGACAAAATCCACAGTCCTGGTTTTGTGCGAAAAGATATTCAAACGTTTATCTGAAACTAATATGAAGCTTAAGCCATCCAACTTAGTCATATCAAGTGGATATCTTCCATGTTACAGCCTTCTTACTATAAAATTCCTATCCTTCCACTGCAGCTAAACACAAAGACTTTGTAAATTATCCGTGTGATTTGACCAACCTTGAGGGCTTAAGCCTCATATTAACTTCAGATAAACTTTTAAATACATTTAAAACGCATAAAACGCAGACTGGGCTTTGTCCTCCATCATTTACATTGAAAGTGCATTATGAAGTGATCTTCTAATGGTTAGTATGAACAAGAGGAATGATTACAGCCAGAAAAAACAGTTTCAACGTTCATTTGGGTATCTGACTGTTGTTTTAAGACACACTTGAAAAATTGTGAAGGTATCCTTTAAATTAAGTGTGGCAAAGCTGCGTTTCATGTGTGATTTTGTACCAGTTATTTATGTAATGTTTTACGTACCTGTACCATTTGAAGTCAAATATGTCTACGTGCAGCACAGAGAATGTCATGAAGTTAAAGGGCTTAAAAAGTGGTCATTCATGAATGGAATATAAAAAGTAATTCATTATCAGTCGAGGGTGTGTGATACAATATTTTAGAGTTTGTGGTCAAATATTGGAAGAATACAGCGCTATACTCTGTCAGGATATTAGATGATGGCAATGTTTTTATTTTTTCTGTCTTTAGCTCTGATGGTGTGTTTACTGTACACGGTTCATTATTGTGTGTTTTAGTCAGAAAGCTTCTGTGAACCATCAGTTGAAGGTAGGCTATGTGTGCATGTTCATGTTAAACTTTCACACTAATATTGAAATTGACAGTTAAAGCATTTATAGACAGTTTGCTGAAAAGCCATTCCCAAATAAAGTCAACCAAATTTAAAGTTGACTTTGGACATTTCAATTTTACCGGCTTTCAGTCCGTACATCCTTCACCAAAATTTTGTCATTCTCTTGTTTCTAAAAGCAACAGTAATGAGTCAGCAAGTCAAATGACCTTTTTTAATTATTTTTTGTTTCATACCAACACTAAGGAACAATTTAGAGCCCATCGTGTAGGGGCTTTACAGTGCCCACATTAAGGAAGATAACACTCAGCCAGCCCTTAAACCCTCAATGAGGACAAGGAACAACTCCCCAAAAACCTCCATTTGGAGACTAAAAGGAAGAAACCTTGGGAGGGCCTGCTCAAAGACGGGATCCCCCTCTAGGACGATCGGCTGGTGGGTGTTGTGTGTAATGTTCCTGCTGTTTTACTGTCTTGTCCAGAGTAGAAAATGAAGCGATGACATGTGGAGAGGTGTTGGTGCAGAGGGAAAGTAAGATGTTTCAGTGTTGCTGTTATCACCTCGTCGATGTGATGCACTCATGAGGTGTTTGAGAGGGTTTGATGTTGACTGTGACACTCAACACTCACTATCAGTGTCACTCTCACTGTAGTCAACACTGTTGACATCACTGTCTGGAAAGTCACATTTGTAGTTGTCGGAGCTTTCCTCCTCTTCTTCATCCTCCTCATCTCGGGCAGACAGCGGGTCGTTGATGACATCTTTATCGCGCTCTTCCTGAGCACCAAATTGAGTCTGATTCTGTGCGTCGTTGTTGTAATTGAACACACAGTCACATCTGAGGCATCTGGTGCTGCTCTCTTCATCCTCACTATCCTCCTCTCTGCCTCTCTTCCTGGACCCTCCAGGCAGCGGCTCGTCGATGACATTTTCATCACGAATTTCCTCAACACCATCTTCATCAGGAAGTGGCTCTTCCTGCTCTTCTTCTTCGCCAACATTTTGTCTGGCCTCCATGTCAACCTCCACCTCAGCACCGACCTCAATTTCAGGATCCTGTAAGATGTCCTGGTTGTCATAGTCCTCGTCGGAGTCCTCTGAGGCCTGATTCAGAGCATCAATAACTTCCTGAAGCATAGCATTACGGTTTTCATCTGTGAGCCGCCCCTGCCAGGTGATACGCAGGATAAACAGTTGACCTCCTTCGGGGTTTAGCTCAAAAAGAGGATCTAACGTGTCACCTTGTCCGTTCATCAAGAAAGTATTTGTATTCCTAGTCAATGTAGAACTTCTAGTGTTTTATCTGCTTGACTTTGTGTTGAGCTGTGAGTGAAAACCAAAACATTTTACTGACTGTTCATAGCTTTGATCTTGTATGATGTCATCTATGACATACTTTTTATATGATGTCACATCAAGATGAGATGTGGGGGCAGTACACACAGCACTCATCAAAATGTCTGTCCACGTTTCTGAAGAGGATGGGGTTTGATAACATTTTATGGAATTCAAATCCAGGATCAAATCCACTTATTAAATCTGAATCCTTTTGAAATCCCTTATTGAATTTTAAATATGCATAACTTTTAATAATGGCACCAGCTTAGTTGTGTGGTCGTTAAAGTGAATTGAAATATATTTAAATTTATAAAGTAAAAAAGGCTGAAATAACCACAACTCAAAGATGTCTAATAACCCTTTGTTGGCAGTCCAAACACATTAAAGCTGCATTTATTGTGTTGGGTGGGGGGACACACACAAGCCTGCATGGAGCATTTCTGGCCACCTGAATAATAGAACATTAGACAGGTTTATGAGCAACATCTTTGTGAGATGCATACACATGCATGAGAGCTTATGAGGAGATCAACATGAGGAATTGTTTTTGTGTCTTTAACTTATGCACAAATTGCATAAGTAATGCACAAAAAATGTTCTCAATATTCCAAGAAGCAAATCTCCCTGTTAGCTCAGAGTACATAATTAGCCATTAGCATCCAGTGACCTGGTCAGAGCCCAGGATTTTAATAGGATGGTGGATGGTTATGCACAGAAACTGCTGTTGGCTTTAAAAAATCACAAACGATCTGCAGAGTCTTTTTTCAGGATGCTTTGCAGCTGACAAATAAAACAAATTGATTAGTGTATTGACAGATTGTAATGATTGAAGTTTTCGTATAACTTCTGTTTGACGTCCTAGAAGGTTCATGTCTTGTGGACAAACAGGACATGCTTCGTCTCACGGGCAAACAATATACTTAAAAAAAGTATATTATTTACATATTTGGAAATCTACACCGTACATATCATCTGTATTCTGATCAAATAGTGGATTTTATGTTCGTGTAAATAAAAAGAAACAGTCTGAACAGAAAACTCTCTTTCACTGTAAAGGAAAGTATATATTTTAAATATATACTGTACATTTATACAGATATTTTACTCTGGACTGTCAAGTGTTTTTCATTTATAATAATATTAATAAACTTAATGACATATTACATGACTCAAGTAAAGCACATCATGTATAAACAATCTTCATTTTTGGTTCTTCAAGCTGGGAATTTATAATAAATACAATGGCAAAATAAATCCAGACACAACCAGTAATATTAGAAAAGCGTCCTTTTAGTTACCTGCAATATAAATTCTATTTAGGTTCCCATATTGTTGCCCCCTTATTCCCTAACTTCACATTTAGTGAAGTAATTATGCTGTAGCCTATGTTGTGGACTGTAATCTAACTTGACGATATGTTTTTCCAGTGTAATATTAGACCATACCCACAGCACAGACTTTCTACTTTCATTACTGTCAATTACCACATCAAATGACTACATGTCACCCTTGCGTTTATGCAGCTGTTCTGTACAATTTTATATTCACCAATGTAAATTGATGTGGAGCAGAGAGACCACAGTCTGTCACACACCTGCAGGTGGAGACAGAGACCTGTGGACAGATATGATAAAACCAATGTGTGGCGGCCTGCCTGCTGCTGGTGATCTTAAGATGAGAGGATAGTTTTGTACACGGACTCAGAATCAAGTGCTGATTGTTTTATCCCTGCAACTGAAACATTACTTATCCACATGAAGTGAATGAGGTATAACCCAAAACATGGTTTAGGACATGTGATGGTGTGAAAAGGCTGCTCCTCTCCCTTTTCACTAGGTCCTTTTCCCCAATGTTGTCATTGTTTTGTGTGTAAAATCGTCATTATTTTCAATCGAATGTAATTTGTCAGTGAGGTTTTTTTTTGTAAATAATTGAATAAATTGGTTGATAAATGTGGTTTATCTTTGTTTGCACATGTTATTTCAGTTGTTCTGCCTGTATTGTTGTGGGTAGATCAGTTGCTCAATCAGGGATAGTGAAAACACATTTGCATCATTAGGTCCTCTAAGCAGTGGGGGATTGGGCATTGTTAGGATGTGGGGAGATGGGTAAAGTTGTTCCATAGTAAATGACAAATGACATTTGGTTGTAGTGGGCACACCTATGACTGTGTTTGTGTGCTTATAATAGATTGTGATTGTCAACAGTAACAAAGAAAACCAGTGTTTATAATTGTGTGGTGTTCTGTATAATTTGAAAGCCTAGTGTTTGTGTAGCTCACCCCCATACTTACCTGAGCAGGTGGTAGGTTCCAGTTAGGTGCGGCTGAGAGAGTAAAATGCCATTCAGGTATCAGTAGGGAGGAGATTGGGGGGCAGCTTGCTTTAAGGCTGCAGATTTTATTTGCTTGTTTGCTTTTTTCAGCTTGCCTCTGTTTCATTAATACTTTTGTTAATAAACATCACCTTTTTTGCACATACCCTGGCCTGCAGACCTGCTACATCTTCTTTAACATCCCTTTAACACACAGTTTCCAGTGCCAAATAACATCATGTGCCCTTTATATGGGGTGGTGGTGCCAGAGATGTTTTCCAGGGTTTGTAGGAACCCTTTAATGTAAAGGTGAAATCAGTTATTGTTATATGTTAAAAAAAATGTTTCAGTGATAGCCTAGAGAAGGAAAATTTAAGTAGTTTGTAGAGTCAAGGATTAACTTTGATGGGGATAATGTTTTGCTTTTGCCATGTGAGGGTTTCATTTGACACAAAATAAAGATACATTTTTCTCTCCATTCTACTACACATTATGTACACTACATTTTGTTATTATATATATATTTATTTATATTTATATATTTATATTATTATTTCCACAAATATTTATTTTATACTGGCCCTTTATACAGCCCCTCAGTTCAGCCTCTGTCTCTTAGCTCCTGTCTCTTTAAGGCCCCCCTCTCGATGAACCCACTCTGTTCTGATTGGCCAGCTTTCTGGAAGCCTGCCAAGGGGCAGCCATATCAGAGTCATGTTAAGTTACTGCTGATGCAAACCCAACATTTCTTGCTTTACGTCTTCATATTAAAGTCGATGTAAAAGAAAATCAGAGATTTCTTATAAATGTTAGAAAATAATTGTTGAAAACATGACAGGACTGCGATCTATGTAGTACTGAATTGTGACCATTAGACCGTTAAACTTTTTTTCACCATTTTTATGTTCAGGATTTTTTGGGCAGGCCTGAAATGGTGGCTTCATGACGTAATGGAGTCATACTAGAATGATCCATCTTCTAACACTATATAAGAACTAGAGCACCCTAGCATCAGCTGTGTGCTAGTGGCAGCATGCAATTCTTTCATTGAAAGCTTAGCATTAGCATCCAGGAGGATGTATGCTGCAGTCACAACAGAAGATGTAAACTCTGGGAAGATAGAAAGGTCTACACTTAACTATGAGATATTCTAGGTTAGCAGAGCAGTGCCTCTCAATAATGGCATTGTCCATGAATGTAGCACCCCAGTAGCTCAATAGCGCTATCGGGGATGCTACTCTTAAACCATGTTTCTGTAAAAATCATCACATTGCAGTCAATAATCCCTTTGTGAGTAGTGATCCACAGTCACAGTTCATCCATTCTGTTCACCAGAGACCATGCATTGGCAAGGACAATGCTGGGTAGAGATAGTCGATGAGGAGTTAGCTTAGCTTAGCCCTTAGCCCTCCTCTCTTCCCCCGTTTGTTTCTATCCTGGCAGATGAAGCCAGGTTGATAGCCACCGGTGTCATGGTATTAGCTGCTACTAGAGAATGAGGCCATTTTCAGTCAACGGTAGCGCTCAAGAGTTATTTCAAACCCAGCTGAGGCATCTGTTCATGAGTAGAGTTGGTGTTAGGGCTCCGATCCACCCAGAGGATATATCCATGTCCCGTGCCTGTGTGGCTGCACATACTGTGCCCAGTCTCACCCTCGCTGCCTCAGGTTGCATTGCGGATGCTACTCTGGTGCTACATAAGCAGAACTGCATGTCATAGAAATAATGTAAAACTAGGGGCACCATCATGAAACCAAAGAATCTAGAATATAAATTTCAGTTTTCAATCAAAGTGATTTAATTTTAGTTAGACTTTAATGTTGTGTTGACAGTTTGATATGAGGCCCCCATGTGGCATTAAAAATCTTTTAATGCAACTCTAAAAAGCCTCCATGAGCTCAGAGGTAAGGATTATTGACTCCTGTGTTGGTCACAGGAATCATTTGAAATGGTATCCTGTTCATTTAGGTGTGAGGATATGACATCACTGATACAGATATACTCCAGTAAGAGACACACTGGAACGCCTTAATAAAATTCAGGGAATTTACAATGTAACTTTATTAACACATATTGGTCATGATCTGTACACAACACAGACCGCATGTCATCTCGCCTCATTAGACGGGGTCTGCAATGTGTCTGCATGCCCCAACTCCACGCCCAACCACATGTAAACATCCCCCCAACACTTATCTGGTGATGGCCCAACCCTAAATAACTTCCATTCTGGTCTGACTGACTGGCAGCACCCCCTCCTCATAGTGGACAGAAGGACAGTGAGGAAGGAGAAAGTGTGTGAGGAGGAAGAGTGTGTGACAGAAAGTAAGAAGATGAGGGTTGACATTTGAGGACGGCTGGTGGTGGCTATGAATGTCTACAGCAACAGATACACACCCAACATGTCTGGGTAAGAGATCCAAGAAGATTGGCGAGGAGATTCTGACTTTGGACTGGACCATTGCAGCTGAAGGGTTTGACGGGACCAAATTTTGCTGTGGCTTTGCAGTATTTATTTCCTGGAAGACATGGCTCAACTGACAACTTCTTAATAAACATCCTGGACTTTTTGGATCTACAAGTTCTCGTCATAGAGAGAGGAATTTATCAACACATAATGCTACACTTACAGGGATTTCAACCCATCCTTCCTGGTTTGCATGGTGCACAATACTGAGTCTGGATATTTGTGAAATATGAGTCAGTGCGATCTCTCAGCAGAACGGTGAGTGTACGTGCCCGCTCGGTCAGCTTCAGCTCTTATAGAAGATCTCAAAGAGGGATTTACACCTTTGTTTGTGACAAACTTTGTGACTGTGACATACTGTGATTCACCAATAGAGTATCAGAAAGTCCCAACCAAGTCTGTAAACACAGCCGAGAAAGGGGAGGGTGACTCTGCATAACAATGCAACCAAAACACATTCACACAAGGTAAAAATACCACCTTAAAACACCTGAGAATCCGGACATCCTGCCATATGTTCATCAAGGACACTGGAAGTTTCAGCAGTGTTTGAGCAGAAAACCAGAGACATGTGTTTATCCTAAATTAAGATCTTTGAAGGCAGGGGTGCTTTCCAGGACCAAAACAGTGTTGTGATTTCATCTGAAGGGGTGAAAAGCAAAAGTGGAAGTCAAAGATAGAGACAGACTGAGAGGCAAAGGCTGTGAGAGGCTGCTTCATGAGAGGAGTAATTGATTGCACCATTTCTTTAAATGTATGAGACCATTTCATACATCTATACTTTGATTGATATTGTCAAGATACTGAAATTAAAAAGACTGGACTGGAATCTCTGGATGTCACATTTTTCCACAAGAATGCTTCTTAGATTTTGTTTTTGTGGCACTGGCTTGGACTTGAGCTAAAACTTAAAACTTTAGACTTCAGACCTGACCTCCACATCATCTTCGATTGTGCAGCTTCTGGACATTCAAAATCTCTTTGAGGCCCTGAAGACTTTACATCTTTAAAATCTTGCTGTGGAATATTTATTTTTTGCCTTCACCTGCTGTACACCTACCCAGTTATGGATTCACATGGTGGTCCGTACCTCAACATGAGGGCACTCTGCTCACCTCTGGGTGCTGCCCGCCTCTGTCAGTTGGCCATGGGCTGTTCTGTGATTGCCATGGTAATCCACAGTGCCGGCTACAGCGGTTCACAGGGTGTGTTTTGTATGGCGGCGTGGTGCTTCTGCTTCGGCATGTCAGTTCTGGTGTTCTTCTTGGATGCCACTCGCCTCTACAGCTGCCTGCCCATATCCTGGGACAACCTCACGGTCACATGTGCGGCCTTCGCAACACTCATGTAAGTCACATATGTAGATAAACCACTGTTTGTTTATATGTTTGCTTTATCAACTTTAGAAGGTGACAACATGGCATTGTTAAAAAATAATACCTTTTGTGGTGTCATAGTACAAGTTCATATGTGTGACAAAATAATCTCAACTCAAGTTCCACTCACTAGCTTTGTCAGAACTTTCAACTGATTTCATGGTCTTCATCAGCGAATAGAACTGAATAAGGTGTCATCATGTGACCAAAGTGAGGACCATTGAGAACATTAGAACAGGTCATATATGGGATAAGTGGATGTAGCCATTGTTGAACCAAGACAGAGGTTACGGTTTCATTCCTGTATACAAGCACCTATTATCTATGTGCTAAATGAAAGGTTGAAAGCTCTGACAAAGCTAGTGAGTGGAACTTGAGTTGAGATTATTTTGTCACACATATGAACTTGTACTATGACACCACAAAAGGTATTTCACTACCCTTATTCGCCCCACTGTGACCTCCAAAGCATTTTTCCCCCTGGTTTAATGACATCATATCTACACTGGTGTTTTTCTGTCTGCAGGTATGTGACGGCCTCCGTGGTCTACCCACTCTTCTTTGTCCGATCTGAGTGCCCCTATGCCGGCTGTGATGTCCGAAACTTCCGCATTGCTGTCACTGTCTGCTCCATCCTGGGTACTCTGGCCTACGGGGCTGAAGTGGCCTTGTGCCGAGCCAGGCCAGGCCAGACTATGGTGGGCTACATGGCCACTGTCTCCGGCCTCCTCAAAGTTGTTCAGGGCTTTGTGGCCTGTATCATCTTTGGAGCTCTGGCCAATAGGAGCGAATATACACGTTATGGTGCCACAATCTACTGTGTTGTCGTCTATGCTTTCTGCTTTGCTGTGACTACTCTCGTGGTCATAATGACTGTGTGTGGGCGGACCAAGGCCGTACGCTGCATGTCTTTTGATCGTTTCGTGGTGGTGTGCACCCTGCTAGAGGTTCTGCTCTACTTGAGTGCATCAGTGGTGTGGCCCGTGTTCTGCTTTGATACTAAATATGGCTCCCCTGGGCGACCGTCATCATGCCCTCAAGGGAGGTGTCCATGGGACAGCAAAGTCGTGGTGGCCGTGTTCTCCTTCGTCAACTTTGGACTGTATGTGGCGGACCTGGTATACTCCCAGAGGATACGATTTGTCTCCTCACATGGGCCCACTAACTCACGGGTGTAGCACTGTATGGAAGCTTATTTGGCATCGCTGACTTAACAGGCTATTCATCTCCTTCATTGTTTATGATTGTGTTCATCCACTTATTTGATATTTAAAGACACTGAAAAGATTGAGGGGGAAACATGGGTATGTGTCATAGATCCCAGACTCAGACCATCACTTTTACTGCACATGGTTTGTTGCTGAGGCACCCAGACACCCCAAATTCAATCAGAAGGACTGTGGAATGTGAACCAGGAATTTTCCCACTGCATACCCTCTGCCACACCCCACTAAGGTGACACCCCATCCCTTAAACTGACCCCTTCTGCCCTGTGAGAGATTTAGGGAGCCAGCCTCACCCAAGCAGGAAAGGCTCACTGGTATGTCCTGCCAAATCCTCATAAAACAAGACACTCCCACTATTCTTGACCTGTGACCTGGTGACCTAGCACACACATTTACTTGTTACTTGTATTTCTGTTCAAATAAAGCATACAAGATTTGAATATAAATAGTAAATCTGGCATTGGCATCTGTGGCATTCCTGTCATCCGCAAACCCCACCAACGATTTACGGACATTACCCAGGCTGCCAAAAATAAACAGGAGCTGTCTGCATTCATACTGAAGCAGTGAGACAGCATTTATAAGAGGTTGCTGTCTTTAAAACCTCTCTATCAAATGCTTACCTCAGTGTAGGATAAAAAATAATACTGCCCATTTAAAAAAACAGATGTCTCTCTACTTTGTCTTGTCCAACTGTACTGATAAGATGACCTGTAGTTTGAGCTGAAAACACACAATATTCACAATTGCACAATTTGAACATGGTCAGTGTGACCTAGGAATGTTTGCACATTGTCACAGAAGATAGTACATATGACCTAATATGTCCTTAAACACTAGGTCAAATGTCAAAAAACGATTTGCTTTCATTTACACTGGCTGTGATTTTACATTTAAATCAACTTACTTGGAAACTATTTCAGTCTCCAAATCCATATACCGATACATTATTAGTTAGTTCATTTTCTGATTTAAAGCTGCTATAATCAATATTTTTATATTCACAATGGATCAAATGACTATATTTATGTGAAAGGTGTTTCATAGTGAACTGACCCACAGAGAATCATCACCAGACTCTGCAGTTCCTCTCAGCTCTATGGAGAATGTCAGCACCTGTAAGCTCATTGGTTTTGTTCTCTGGACCCACAACTTCACTGTTTTGGTTCATTCTCACCAATCTCATCAGCATCATTTCAAGAGATGCTCACAGAAAAAACTCTGATAAATAGAGACTAGGTGTTGCATAGTTGAGTAAATAGCTGCTAAAGCAAAATATTTTTCAGAGCTCATCACTTCCAACCAGCACAAGTCTAGTTTCTTATTTAAGACCACTGATCGATCAGTCAACCCTGGTTCTCCTGGTGTCCCTATTACTTCTAATGTAAACTGTGAAAGGTTTTTAATGTTTTTCATAGACAAGATTGAGGGCATTCAATTGAAGATCATAGCATTATTATTGAAAGGTTGAGAACATAGGTTGGTATCTCCGGGACTGCCATCCAGTGGTTCTCCTCATACTTTTCTAACAGAAAATCCATTGTGTCTGTTGATGGCTTTACCTCCTCTCAAGCACTGTCTATGTATGGGGTGCCGCAGGGCTCCAGTCAAGGTCCAATTTTGTTTTCTCTTTATTTACTCCCTTTGGGCCACTTTATCAAACAGCATGATATTTCATTTCATCGCTATGCAGATGAAGCTGTACTTGTCCTGCAAACCATCTAAATCAGCTAAGATATCTTCCCTGCATAACTGCCTAGCTGCGGTTAAGGACTGGACGGGGGTAAATTTTCTTCAGCTTAACTCCTCCAAAACGGAAATCCTTATTATAGGCCCTGAGCACACTCATGGCCAAGTTCTGCCTGCTCTTGGCTCTCTACTTCAGCATGTGGTACCCACTGCTAAGAACCTTGGAGTTATTTTAGATCAGCTCATTCTTGAGTCCCATGTTAAAAGATTAGCTTAGTCGTGCTTTTTCCACTTGAGAAATAGCTCTAGAATTAAATCTTTCTTTTTTTTTTTAAATGATCTTCAAAGAGTGGTTCATGCTTTTATCACTTCTCATCTGGATTATTGTAATGCTGTGTTTACATACCTTGGCCAAATGATTACACAGCTTCAGGGTGTCCAAAATGCAGCCGCCAGACTTTAAACCAATTCACGGAAGCATGATCATATCTCCCCTATTTTATCTTCCCTTCACTGGCTGCCTGTCAATTTTAGAATTGATTTAAAATTTTTACTCTTGACTTTTAAGGACCTGCATGGTATGGCTGAGTTTCTAAATCATTACTCACCAGACCGTGGCTTGAGATCCACTGATAAGACCCTGTCAGCTATTCTCCGGTCAGGGCTGAAGACCAGGGGTGGCAGGGCTTTTGGGCTTCAACCCTTTGGAACAGCTTACATCTCTCAAAACTTACATATGGCTTTTGATTAATTATTTTACCTGTTACTTATTTTATCTGTTAATTTTATGTGTTACTTTTATCCATTATTTTATCATTACTTTTAACTGTTTTATGTGTTATTTTATTTGTTGACTGTGATTTTGTAGGTGATTGTTTATCAACTTTCTTTTGTTTGTCCTTGTTTGTGAAGCAATTTGTAATGGTTGTTTTGAAAAGTGCTATATCAATAAAGTTATTATCATAATTATTATTATTATTGTTGTTGTTGTTGTTGTTGTTATAATAATAAAGAGTCAGTTATTTCCCTCAGGAGTTGGTGGAGACCAAAACAGAACTAAAAGGAGAATGAATATTGGACTTACATCAGGTGTCCTAGATGTAAGTTGGTGTTCCTAGATGTGTCAAAAGGCAACTGCTATTGCCATATCAACTTAAGAGGTGATTATATGCCTATGTTGTGTTTGCAGCGTGTGTGGCCAAAAAATAAATCAATGCAGCCATAAACATAACAATACAAACATTTTTAACATGATAAAATAAAAAAAAGTCCAAAATTATTCAATATAATATAAAATTCTATAAACACATTTTTGTGAGCACACAATTACTGAACAACATGTCAGTCATGTTTCAACATTTCCTGGTAAGTATGCAACATAACCAAGACTTCCTTGTCTAGTCTGTGCCTTTAAATAATGAACTAAGTTCATAACATTGTACAGTAACATTGAGTTCCATTCAAATTTTACATGGATCTCATAAAAGCAAATTTTATTCATTCTGTATGGCAGTGCCACACCAGCATAAGTGTTGTTCAGGTGAATGGAAGTTTGTAAATGTAATTTTTAACTTATCTTCGATACAGGATCTGCTGTTTGCATACAGTAAATGGACAATTTATTCAAGGTTTGATTCGTATTTGGTGTCTGTATGCTTCTCTGCTTTGCTCATTCTCTTATCATCTCTTCTCAGTCAGCACTGACATTATCTGTCACCTCCATCACTTGAAGCAGGTGTAAATTCAGGACATGATTCTTATATCTAGTCAATCTGAGTGAATAAACCAGCAGATCATCAGCACCTTTGTGGGTAAAGGAGAAGAGATTGAGGCCTTTCTGTCCTCCGCCTTCTGTCGGCACTTTTATGTCTTTGTTTCCCTGGAATAAAACAGAAGAAAAGATCCAACTACCATAGTTTAGTCTTGCAGTCTCTTCTTCTTCTTCTCCTTTTCTCTCGATTAAGATTTCTGTCAACCCTCTTCTTCTAATTCTTTCTCACACACCATACCAGTCACCTCCTCCTCCTCTCCATCCTTCACTCCTCTCCGCTTTGGTCACCTCAGTGAATCTCATCTCTCTAATCCAGGATCGATGTATTCCCCTGTCACATCTGTGAGTGCTATAGATGTATTATATTAAGTCCTCGGGAAGCCACTGTGCTACAGCATACGTCTACCAAAACTGTCTCGGGGCTCAGCAGCAAATCCAACACCAGTTGGCTGCTCTTGTATCCAAATCTGTCTAAGACCACAGAAACGTCATTGTCTGTCTTAGAGATTTGCAGTTTTAAACATTGGGCCTTTTTTTTTTGTAAATTAGTGGGTAAACACAAATGAATAACGTGTACATAGAGAAAGAGCAGAAGAGCAGGGATTTGAGGGGGATTTATGTAAACTGGTGATGTTTGCAACAATAAATACATTTTTGTTGTTGAATAAATGTTTTAATGTTGAAATTGTGTTGTGAGTGAGTGAGATGTAACATCAGTGGAATATGACAGAGCTCAGAGAAAGCCTCCACTGAAACTGACAGACAGTGTTGCCACAGAACAATCTGTACCTCCATTAAGGCCTGTGTACTCCCTGCTCCTCTGCGGATCCCCATTTAGCAGCTGTTCCATGTTTGGCACTCACTTTACATCTCACTCCCTGCGGGCCTCTGTCTTAAACATAGCGCGCACACACACACACACACACACACACACACACACATGCTCACACAGCCCTTGGTGTATGAACCCGTCTGACAGAGATGAGCTGCGACAGGTGTCCATCATAATCGTTCCTTCCTGATTCTCCAGCCGGGGGGACGTGGAGGGACAGAGGACTGTCGGTTTGCTGTCGTGACTTATCTCTCATGGCGCATGTTGCTGATGTCAGCTTACCGCAGTAGCTCTTGGCGCTTGTTTTGCCAAATGTTGTGGGGAACATTGTTGAAGTCTTTGGTCTCATAGGATTTGAATCTATGGCAACTTTCCTTTGCTTGTTACCCTGTAGGAAGTTACTGTATATCAAACAGCATGAGCGTTGATTTTGGATCACTCACAGTGATCAAAATGTAGCACTTTCAATCCGGAGTTGAAATTATTACAATTTCATGGGTGGACAAAATAACAGACACATCTAATAATAATTTGATACACGCTTTAGACCTTTGAGGGAGTTCACACATCATCAATATGTAATAGAAACAGTCTGTTATGGTTTTAAATGCTGCAACATTTTCATTTTTATAAGTTGCAACAACTGTCAACTCTCATCTGTGATTAATGTCGGCTATTAGAGGTCTCTTTTTCAAAAATGGTCAGACATTTTTGGAGGGTTATACCTGATCTAATGATTGCAGTATTTGGTGTAATCAATTTTAAAAACTCTAAAAGCACAGATAGTTTTTTCTTCTAAACTGGAAAAGAAAAATTATAACCTCCCAGTTAAATTGGTGGAGAGAGGCGGTGCAGCAGCTCAAGGTAAAAGCTTCAATGTTTGTACTTCGTGGTTCCTTTTACCAATTCAAGACCTTACAGCC
This sequence comes from Thunnus thynnus, assembly GCF_963924715.1. Lineage (NCBI taxonomy): Eukaryota > Metazoa > Chordata > Actinopteri > Scombriformes > Scombridae > Thunnus > Thunnus thynnus. Next base: position 8,059,641 of record NC_089519.1, on the reverse strand, counting down.
ATCTTTTCTGGATTATTCTAAAACTGGGATTTGAATCCATTTCTACAGTATGATCCTCTAATATTGACATTCAAACGGTCAGTTTTGCATTTGTAGGTATTTCACACTTTTTATTGTTGGACTGAAGCAGACTTTTCCCCTTTATATTCTGTGTGTATATTAGTTAAAAGTCTATGTTCAATATTGAATATTTAAACTAGAAACCAATGAATAGATTTATAAAAAAAAAAATGTAAGTCAAATTTCATTTTCCTCTTTAAAGGATTTTTTTTCTTGTGGGCACACACAGCTTGACCAGCCTGGCAGACACCAGTGAACCAACAAGAATGTGCACAATCAACAAATAACTCCATGTGATCTTCTGGTCAGAGTTTTGGCTTCTTCAATCTCGTGAACAAGTTGACATCTTTATGAACAAAGAAAGTCTGTGTTTTTTTATTTCAACTTCACTCAACTTCACTGCTCAATACCTGTTCAACAGAAAGACGAAATACAGATATAATGTACTGCACAGTCTCTCTACATCCTGTTGGGACTTTCAGTCTGGTTTGTTTTAGTGATGTGCTTTGGGAAATCCTTTATTAGTTTTTGGTTTGGCACAGAATTGAAAGCTGACATTACACTGGATGCCTTAACTTCCCTGCTGTCTTTTCTTTTGTATTCTGTCTTTGTCACTCATTCTCGTCTCAGACTCCAGGAGGGAGACGTATGAACACCAGGGAAAGATTTTCTGTCTGTCTGTGATATTAAATATGCACATCTTCTCCCACTCAACAAAGCTACTCTCTCTCTCTCTCTCTCTCTCTCTCTCTCGCATTTTCTCAATCTCGCTCTCTTTTTTAAGTTGTCAAGCACACACACACACACACACACACACAAACACACACTCACACACCTCTGGGCCCTAATCACTGCGAGCAACAAATTGTTGTGAACGCTTCACCTAGATCCGCTTGTCACTGTGTGCCAAAAACGAAAAGAAGGAAAAAAAAAAAAGATTTGTGCGCTGTGGTATTTTTAATAAATCTCTTGGGATTTTGTCAAAAAAAAGAAAGACCGAATGAGTGTTGTCACGCCTCAGCACACATGCGGAGTCTGAGTGATAGATAGAACAGAGGCAGGCAGTGGTAAATTGACTTGTGTGTATGTCTGTCTGTGTGAGTGAGCGAGACAGAATGAGAGGCAGAGTTACAGAGTTGCATCACTGAGATTTTCACTGAATTTTCAGCTTGTTTGAGGTTAGGTTTGGAGAACAGTTTAGTGTTATTCCATGAACTGATGCAACAAGCGGGAGGTGACGCTGCGCAGTAACCCCTCATACGCTGCCCCATCTGTTATTATCCACTTTGTAACACCAGAAGGGAATTAATCATTGTATTGCACATATCCCTAATTTTCTTTTTCTTCTGAGAGAGAACAATAACAGTGGGCGAGACTATCTGACATCTTTTACGTCAGACTGAATTTATTTGACAAATCACAAGAAAAAAGAGGCAAAATCAGGGTTGGAACTGCTGCTGAGGACACTGAGGTCATATCTGTTGTTTTGGGGAATTTAACAGGTTTTAGAGACCTGATGAAGAGCATATAAGCTCCAAAAGAGTGTATAAGCTCCAAAAACAGTGGATCCTACAGTTCCCATAATGCAACTGGATAGTATCTTTGATCATACAACTGTTTGAGTAGTAATCTCCATGACGAGTAAACTGAACTTCACACGATTTGGTATTTATACACCAGAATTAAATCCTTTCAGTGTGGAGAAGGCTTTTAATCAGCGTTTACATCAGCATGTAAGGAGATAAAACTGACAATTAGATGAATTTGGATTAATCATCTCAGTATTTCATAAATCCTGGCAATGGCCCTGAGCAAATGTCTGTTTCAAGAACTTGGGGTGTAGAGAATTAACTGATGACATTATATCACTGCGCCTAGCAGATAGAAGAGGAAGAGTATCCTAACAGCTGGTGCTTTTAGAGCACAACCTCAGGCCATGCATTCTGCTTTATATATAGACAGGAGCATACGCAATCCTTCAGTCTGCGTTCCTGTCCAGCAGCACTGTGAGAATATAAATGGAATGCGGACCCTCAAAGGAGACATACAGTACCTTTTGTGGGGTGTATACTTAGCATGGTATGTCATGAGAAACACGGGGAGAAGGGGAGACAGGCAGATAGACAGCAGGGTCGGTCCCATTAAAATGTGCAGAGGGGGAGATTTTAGCATCAAACTGACAGTTACAGGCCGAGTTCATGGCTAATTTTGAGAATATGCATTAGTGAACTACCAAGGGATATGAAGCCAAACTGTATTCAAATTCCACAGCTCATTAGAGTACACGCCATCCCACTCTGCTTTATTTCACATTCTGTCAAATCTAAAGGGAGAGGAAAAAGCACCGGCACACAGTTTCCTGTTAGAATAACAACCCTTCATTCAAATTCAGGTCCCTCAAATATCACAAGCCACTTCTGTGGTCCCCTGAAACATTTTAGTGTTTCACATTCAAATCTCAGTGCATTTGCATTCAAAATGATCAACTTACTGAACGTGGATGCAGATCATTCTGGTCAAAGGATTTTCTGTTGGCATGAAAGGATCTGATAAATGCAAAATATAAGTAATGGTCTCTGTATATCACAAACACTCCCCTATATGAATCAAAACTGGAAGTTTTAACAGTATTTTACAATATTAGTCATAAACAGATAACTGCCATAACATACCATCTTATTTTTGTACAGACACTAGAAATGATCAGTGGATTAATTGATCAGTCAGAAAATAAATCTGCAACTATTTTGATAATTGATTAATCGTTTGAGTCATGTATCAAACAAAAATACCAAATATTCTCTGGTTACAGCATCTCAAAAGTGAAGATTTGATGCTTTTCTCTGTCATATATAACAATATTGAAATTCTATTTTATTTTATAGACAAACTGATTAAACAATACAATAATCAGAAGATGAAGTGATAGTAAAAATAATCTTGACACATGATGATTGTGGTGTGTGATGTGGGGAATTTCCACATAATGTCTCTTTTAAAGATGTAGCTATGAAGGCTTGACACCACGTCTTCAGGTCTACTCACCCAGAACAATTATTGATGATTAATTACCATCCAGTATGTGGGGTTTCTCTTTTTGTTGTTGAGTTGTTTGTTCTCTTTTTGTGTCAATGTGTTTACAACAATTTGCATCTAATGAGACGGATTTATTATATCACTACATTTAGAAGACCTGTCTTCTAGGTACTGAAGTCTTAATTGCATCATATTTCCTGACATGAAGCTGAAATCTTGGAAGTTTTGTAATGAAACAGCGAAAAAAATTGCTGTGTACATAATTGATGATTGGGCTCAACCTGGAATTAACACATGGGTTGAATGAGGTTCATATATGGACATTGTATCTGTTAAAGATGTAGCCATTATTTATTCAACAGATGGTTTTAGTAGTCAGGCAACATTACCTGGAATATTTAAAACAGGTCTGGGTAGTTTGGCATTTTTTTATATCGTGCATCATGACGCACAACATGTTACAGCTCTGAAGGGACTCAAAGACAGTAACAGCATAACAATCTATCTATCTATCTATCTATCTATCTATCTATCTATCTATCTATCTATCTATCTACTGTATCTGTAACATGATATAAATACATTTTTTGGTGTGTTTGTTGTGTGTGTGTGTGTGCGCGCAGGTGAGGTGAGGCCCCTTTAGTGACTTTCACTGTCAGGAAGCAGTTTTACAGTGGTTTTAGTAGAAGAAATACATAATTGAAAATTTAAATCCTACATTTAATAATAGGCTAAATACTGCTTTATAGTATTTATAGTGTAGGATTAACACACTGGGTCCAGTCATACTGTGTTGAATGAGTCGTACATGGTCTGAATAGATGCTGTCATACCTGTCTCAGGCCCGTATAAACATAACCTACTTTATAACTCTTCAACAGTATATTTGACCTACATTTCCCTGCCAGCTTCTGAGGACAGAAGACTGATGCAACTGGGCGTGACGTACTACAAAACCCCGCCCAGATACGGTGATCTGGTGTGTTATTGGTCAGAAGCTCAGAGTGTCTCTGTCGTGATTGGTCAGTGATGTTGTCTGTTATGGTTGTGGCGTAAATGGGGCGGGTTTGACTAAAAAAAGGGAAGCCACGTTGACACAAAAAGTGGTGATTTCTGTGTTTTTTTCCGACGCCGGGAAATAACGGTCACGTCGTCAACTTTCATCTGTGAGTCGAGGAGACTCAGCTGGAACATCTAGGAAAAGGTAATTATCTCTAGTTGATATAAATGTGTCGTATTTCTCATTCATTTCTAGCTAACAGAGCAGCTAGCCGAGGACTGGCGGTCATCAGCTAGCACGGAAATGCTATTATCATCCCCATTAGCACCAACTAGAGCGCTAATATAACAATAGATAAACTAACAGCTAGTTAGCAGACATTATACCGGCGACTTTAACGCTGAAACAGAGTTTAATCGTGATAATCCAGTAGATATCCTCCTCAGCTGCAAACCAAACCATTATGACTTGAAGATGTGAGCAGATGACACTTGATGAAGTTGATTATTGAACTTGAGACTGAATCTGTGGGCTCAGAAGTTTTTTGTTGTTGTTGTTGTTGCATGCTAATCAACTTTACTTTAATTTAGAGCTGGGTGCCCAAACTTTTTTGGTTGTGGGCCACATACAGTAAAACATCAGGAGTCAGGAGCCAAACAATATTTAATATACTGCAGTTTTCAACCAGTTACACTGCAAGAAAAAATGTGTTTAGACCAGAAAAGCCCTGTGTCATCGAGTTTATTGATAGTAGTACAGCGTTTCTGTATCTTAACTTTAATTTAAATTAATACAATAAAACTCTTTTAAAACTCACATTCAAAAAGCAGTACAAAGTAAAAAGCTGGGTGCAAAGTAAAAAGAAAGTAGAAAATATCAAGAAAGGAACAAGGCCAGTCTCCAACATTCCTCCACAGCTCTCAGTGAACACAGTTCATGGCTCCAGTGTCCACCTTAATGATTATGATGCAATCTGTAGATAGGCTATTAAAGTTAAAACAGTCAGAACATGCAGAAATGGTCAATTATTGGTTTCTGTGCCAAGAGTTAAAAACAGAGATAATCTCAATTTCATAATATTAAATTTGACTGATTAAATTTATTAGGTAATTTTGGTTGTTGGAACGTACAATTCCAATTCTATATAATTTTAACTCCCCGATGATGGGAACAGCAGTTCAGTCATTGGGAGCAGTGACGTTGCACCTTGGACTGAACAGCTGGTACGTTAGGAGCAAGTCTTGTCGAGATGTGAAGAACGTTCTCCTACTCCGGTAGGAGGAGAAGCTGATGTTAACTCTTTGGAGAACGGTCGCATTTACCCTCAATAACCTCCAGTTGCATACTCTCGTCGACTTCTGCTACGTCAATCGAGAAGGGGTTTGTGAAGAGCTAAATGTCTTTCTCAACGGCAGCAAAGTCTTGGAAGAGCTGATTGAATTCTGTCAGAAGAGATGTGATCACCAACACATTTCACCTTTTGGTATTTGGGAAAAAGTTCTAACAGTGTGGGAAAGGGCGCCACACTGATGCTGCATAGTTGTGTCTCAAAGAGACGGAGCTTCACACAGAACTCTTTCAACTGTATGAACAGTTGAGGCATGAGCTGATCTTTGGCTTGCAGGCTCTTGTTCAGTGTGTTTAGTTGGCTCATCAGATCAGCTATAAAAAAAAAAACAAGTCTGCCAACCATAGAGGGTCACTCAGTTCATGAAGAGGTTGATCTTTCTGTTTCAAAAGCTGGTCAATTTCACATCTCAAGGAATAAAACAGCTGCAGCACAGATGAGTTGTAGGTTATGTCTCTGTATTCAGCATTGACTTCAGATAGGAAAGCCTGGACTTCTCTGAGATTGAGTGCTTGTGCTCAAATTAGGTTGATAATTTTCACCACAGTGTTCATAACATTTCCGAGTTGGACTGCCATTGGCACAGAATGCCTCTTGGTGGATAATACAGTGCATTTTAACAGCCTCACCTTCGCTGTTGTGAACCTTCCTGCACACCATAGAAGCATTCCCATCTGGAGTCCCATCCATTGAGACTCCACACAGCTTGTCCCAGGGCAGTTTCATGTCATCGATCACCTTGGATACAGCATCAAAAATCTCCTTACCCATCGTGGTGCCCTTCACACCCCTAAGATCATGTTGCTCCTCGGTGATGCAAAAGTTGATGTCAACTCCCTCAAAAAAATTAACTACTGGGCTGTGTCCGTAGCATCTGTGCTCTTGTCACATGCAATTGAGTAAAAATCAAATGCACTCATTTTGCCTGACACTTGCTGTTTTACGTTAGCCGACAGATCTTTGATTCGTCGGACAACTGTTTTTCTGGACATACTGATGTTGAATTCTTGAGTTTTCTCTGGGCACATTATCCAGGCAACTTCTCTCTTTAATAAAGTCACCATTCAAGAAGTTTTTTCGGTGCAGAGCGATGAGCTGAGCTACCTCGTAGCTAGCCTTTCTGGCATTTTCCTGTATTTTGTTGGCACAAAAATCTGCTGCTGTTGAGCTAACAGGCTTGTTCCCACAGTGACTGAAATTTTTGGCACTCCTTTGCTATTTTCCGTCCTTTCGGTTCCGCCCTGTTTAATCAACTGAGGTAAATGTAAAAATTTTCTTTTACTGAGGTAAACGTTTTCATTGTTAAGTGATCATTGCAACGGTCGGTCTAGTAGTTGTTCAAAATGGCGGCGACATCTGGTGTCGAAACTAAGAAGTGCAATGTACATACAGTGCAGTTTATTGTAAGAGTGTTCTAATGGGCCATATATCATTTTATTTTTAAAATTCACGCTGGGCCACTTAAAAACGGGCAGCAGGCCACAGCTGGCCCAGGAGCTGTAGTTTGGCCAACCCTTATTTAGAGCATGTGCCCATATCCTAGTAAAATCACCCATGGGTGCCGTTTCCTGAGGAGGTGTTTCATCATCATTCACTGGTTATGGACCAGCTCCAGGATTTTTCTCTAGATTACATCATCCCCAAAGCCCATCTCTGTGCTTTTCAATTTAAAACTGGCTCCACAATTAGTCAAACATTAAACGTAAAATGCAGATATTTTAGGGTTGGTTTTTGGGGTGTTTGTCCATCTGTTTGCTTCATCAACAAATGAAAATCTGCAACAGCTTTATGATAATTTTTTTTTACAGGGCAGAGAAGCCACATCATCTGACAGGATGAGTGTTGGATTCATTGGAGCGGGCCAGCTGGCTCACGCGCTGGTGAAGGGTTTCACGGCTGCAGGTGAGGCCGGTTTCTTGAATCTAAATTGACAGATGTCAAATCATACATGCAGTATATAAATGCAGATAAAACACAGTCACAGCTTCACATACATGTATTTTCTAACTGCAGAGATGCCCGAGACTCATTATTTCTGTATATATATATTTGCACAGCTATTTGCACAATACACAAGTCATGTATATGGCCTGTATTTCTTACTTTGATGAATTTATTCATGTCAAATAGTTCTTTATCTGTTTCCTAGCTCTTCAGACTGTTTCTCATACTGTTGTAACGTGAATTTCCCCTCTGGTGGTCAATAAAGTCTTATCTTATCTTACACATTCCCCAACATCTATCTCGTGTACCTCACTCTTCCACTTCCACTTCCTCTCCTTCTTCAGGTGTGATTGCTACACAGAGGATTACGGCCAGCTCCCCAGACACAGACCTGCCCACTGTGTCGGGTCTGAGGGTGAGAAGACAAGTTTCTGCATGGTTGTGCAGTGTCAGAAAATAGGAAGTGGTGGGAAGATGTGTGTGCATGCGTGCGAGTGTGGGCTTTTCTGACAGGATATAATCTGCTGCTATAATAACACCTGTTTGCCTGTTTCTTCCATACTTCTTAACAATCTTTCTCTCTTCACCATCACCAATATCCTTTTCCTCTTTTTCTGTAGAAAATGGGGGTGAACCTGACAACGAGCAACAAAGAGACAGTCAGTAAGAGTGATGTGCTCTTTCTGGCTGTGAAGCCCCACATCATCCCCTTCGTTCTGGATGAGATCGGGCCAGACATCGAGGACCGCCATCTCATCGTCTCCTGTGCTGCAGGTGTCACCATCAGCTCCATAGAGAAGGTCCACTTCCTTCATTATCTCTCCTGCTCCGTTGTCCAGTTATTAGTCTCACAGGCGCTAGATGACCACGTCTGTTCTGTTTCTCTTCCACTGTGGCAACATTCCTGGCATTTGTTCTAGCCCTCTTGTGTTTTTACATAATTATTTTAGTTAAAGCCTGCGCTAGTCAAGATCTCTATGACAACACAGCGGTGGTGCTTGTGGGAAATGCAGTCTTCACTCTGGGAAAACTCCGCTTTTGTCCACAAGGGCAGCTAAAATCAACACATAATGAAAGTTCCATGTAATAACTTTAATCAGCCACACTAGTCTTTCCCATCTTCTCCTCAGGTCTTTTTTTTCTCTCATCCTCTCTACTGCAAATGAAGTTAAATCGAGTGGTTTGGGCAGGCTTCCAAACATATAAAAGAAAATTGTTGTACACGCTGTCTCCTCTACACACCTAATCTATATTCCCATTCTTGTTGTTTCACAGAAGCTGCTTCAGTACCGTACAACTCCTAAAGTGATGAGGTGTATGACTAATACTCCAGTGGTGGTGAAAGAGGGAGCTACAGTGTATGCTACTGGGACTCATGCAGAGGTAAACATGGAACAGTGGAACAGCAGGGATGTGGAGACAAGAGTCAAGTGGTTTATGAGCAAATTAAAACAGGAAGTTTATGTTTTCAGGATGTCAGTGACATTTTTATTGTGTTTACTATATGTGTTTAATCTCAGATAAATGTACCATAAAGCTGCACAGGAAGGTATGAATTGAACACACACTTTGTAACCTTGTTTATCAGCATCTTGTCTTCCTTCTTTCAGGTAGAGGACGGCAAGTTACTGGAGCAGCTGATGGCCAGTGTAGGTTTCTGCACTGAGGTGGAGGAGGACCTCATTGACGCTGTCACTGGGCTCAGTGGCAGTGGGCCCGCTTATGTGAGTGATTTTAAAAAGCTGTGTGGATGTGAGGTGTGATGGATTCACCCAGAATCAGAGTTAAAAAAAGGTGACAATTACAACTTTTTGTTTACAGTCAAAGCATTCGTACACTTCTGTACCAAGTGAAGATGTCTTGTTTCACCAACTGAAAATCCAAAGTATTGGATTCATTATAATAATTAATAGATAAACTTCATAAATCATATTTTCATGCCTGTATTTCCAGGTTTCAGTCATACCTGCTCTAAAAAAATGGTCATCTCAAACGTACGGTGTAGTAAACAGAGGTGTGTAGTAGTTCAAGAAATTTAGAGTAACAGTGTCGGTGGGTTTTTATTGACTGTCGGCATTTTTTTTAAATATCAAGCCTATATTTTGTGCAAAAATTTGCAGTGAGACAACACTGAATTCAGTGGATGCCTGTGTTGACGAGCCGAATTATTGTTCTGTCATATACACTACAGACTGGAGGGTATAAAATAAAACAGAAACAAGACTTACCACTAATCTAAATCTGTACATTTGGTAAAGATCAGCTTGTTGCCTTAAGAGAAAAACTGACCACTCTGTGTATCTGTGTTTGTGTTTGTATATGTTAAAACAGGCGTTCACAGCGCTGGATGCTCTAGCAGACGGAGGAGTGAAGATGGGTCTACCCAGGAGACTGGCTGTCAGACTTGGAGCTCAGGCCTTATTGGTCAGTCATGTTAAGCCTAGTGTGTGTGTGTGTGTGTGTGTGTGTGTGTGTGTGTGTGTGTGTGTGTGTGTGTGTGTGTGTTTTGCATCGTTTATTCTCAACATCTAATTCTACTTGATCCACTGGTGGTCTGTGTATTAGAAGGCAGAGAACATGTTAGGACTGAGTTGCTGCTTACATTGCGCAGCATTTCTACTGTCTTCGAACTGCTGACTTTAATTTAATAAAATGATGAATCTCCAGAAAAATAAACACCTGCGGGGCATTCTGACTCTCCACAAATCAAATAAATAAAAATATAAATACATTTTCATCCTTTAGCTGTTCACTGCAGGGTCTGAAAGGTAACCCCCCCCCCCCCCACCCCCCCCAAAACAGAAATTTCAATTTGTCAAAATAGATTACTGGAAATAATTCAGTTCAAACTGTTTTTGTAATTGTGGCAGCTGCTTCAGGCTCTGTCTTCTTCTCAGTAAACAGTGAGTTCAGCTCCTGTCTGCATTTTTATGAGCAATGTTCTGTGTTTTGCCTTTTTTTTTTTTCTGCAAGAGACTTTTCAGATGTTGTTATTTGTTGGAGAAAGTAAATATACTTGGTCTGAGTGTCTCTTCCTGTTTGCACATTTGTCTGTGGGGAACATTCACGAAAGACACTATACTTGCTTAGTCATAGCTCAGCCTGTTGTAAGCCAACATGCTAACTGAGTCAGTAAAGTCTTAGGAGACGAACAGTAAAATCAGATTAGGAGGAACATTTAGGAGTATCATTGTATGTGATTCTACATTACAACGCATATGTGTTCCCTTCACATAATAACGGTCCTAGGATGAACATAAATCGGAGTGAATATGATGCATAACAATATGAAATGTTAACTAACTTCTTTTATTTCTTTCTCACCTTCCTGTTTCTCCTCAGGGAGCAGCTAGGATGCTGCTGGACTCGGAGCAGCACCCCGGCCAGCTGAAGGACAACGTGTGCTCACCAGGTGGCGCCACCATCCACGCCCTGCACGTCCTGGAGAGCGGTGGCTTCCGCAGCCTCCTGATCAACGCAGTGGAGGCTTCATGCATCAGGACACGGTAAGACGGTCGCATCAAATCAAATCACACATCCAACGGTTAAGCTGTACCCACCCGTTTCTTGCCTACCTCAGTTTTTGGTGATCAGAATTCACATGAATCCAGCTGTTTGTGTTGTGAAAGTGTCGTGAATTTGAGTAGCACTGCAAATAAGGATTATTTACATTATTTGTTTAGTTGTCTGTCACGACATGTCCATCACAAATTCCCAAAGCCCAAATGCATGTCTGGTCAATGGCTCAAGGTTATTCAACTGACAATAATATAAAAGGCAGATAAAAGCAGCAGGTCGTCACATTTTTTGTAGTTGTACTGTACGCCTGACGCTAGGCTTTCCCTTCTTCTTCCAGGGAGCTGCAGTATCTGGCTGACCAGGAGCGCATCTCTCCAGCAGCCATCAAGAAAACTACGCTGGACCAGGTGCTCCAGCAGCCCGGAGTCACAGTCAGCGGAGTGGCTAACGGGAACGGCAAATCAGGGCTCAGCCTGTTCAACAATCGTAGCCCTGGCATCAAGAAGAAGAACTGAGTGCACAGAGAGGCAGGCGCACACACAAACACAATACAGGCTCAAGTGTACCAACGTGTACCAACGTGTACACACACAAACGTACAAACATACATCTCTAAAAGCTGTTCAGCCATTCCTGTTGACAAACTGACTCAGGATGGCTCTGAAGTCACATCTGTATTACTTTGCCAAAATTATTTATTCATACTTGAATCAAATGCGGACAATGGACCCGGTGCACCACAGTGCACACATGCGTTGCTCACAGTTATAGCCTTATGTTGTGACGCAGGATTACTGTCTACACATGAACACATTCAGATACACACTGAAGAGCAAAAGTGCATTTACAATCTGTTTTCTGCCTGTGTTTGGGCTCTAGACTATCTAGAGCTGTTAAACAGTAATGACCCAGTGGGCCATCATAGGATCCTGGTACACACCAGACAGCAGATGGCTGCTGGGATACCATCAAGCTGTTAATGTACGTCTTCAATGTCCTGTGTTTTTTTTTTTTTTTTTTTTTTTTTAAAAACAATGAAGATACAATGTAAGACATCATGTTCCTTCTTCTGCTTTTCCAAATAATTTTAAAGACTGAACAAAAAAAGTAACAGCTTTATTTTATGTAGTTTTGTTTGTCGCATATAAACATTATGATCTTTCTGGATAAATCTCTGCATTGATTACAGGTGGGTTTATAGCACATTAAGAACATGGTGCCTTTGACTCTGACCCAGAACTTTATTTAAGGTCATTCCAAGCTTTAATGCACCTCTGATATCAGAATTATCCTCATATCAATAATATGTTTGTTGCTGTTAAATTTAATTTTAACAATGATTGCAAGTCTTAAACCCCAAATCTTGAACCATTATTTTGAACCTTCTGGTGTTTTAAACCACAAAGGCACTTCTCACCTTTCCTCTCGTGAGGGGAATGTGATATTGTTGCCTGAAAGTGCTCCAAGAAAACTGAAATCATTCACACTTGTCAAAGAATATATTCATGAGTACGATGTAAAAGAATTACATCAGCCATTAGTCCGTCCTAATTGTGTGTTTTGTATTGTTAGAATTATTTTTATCCCCATAATGTTATGTATTATTTTGTTTGGTCTATCAATCACTAAGATGGTTTACCGGTCAAAAAGTCAATATTAAAGAAGCAGAAACAAATAGTTTTGTTCCAAAGCAGTTTGAGACTCTTTTTGGCTCTACGTGATTGCTTTTCAAAAATGAAACTCTTTCCATTATTTCAGCTCCTTTTTTATTTCCTTTACTCCCTATTTTGGACTCAGACTAAAGCGGAGCAGACTCTTCTGTCTCTCAGTGAAGAATTGAGATACACCCTGGCCTGCAGATGGCGCTCTATGATCAAATGACCCATTTGCACATGCCTATAAAGATCAAAATACCCTCTTCACATACCTGCCAGTTGAGAGCAACTTAAAAATGACTGTAGACTAACATCAAACACAACTACACCACCTGTAGTGTAGCTGTAGTGTTATTGTTGCTCACTCGTCATGTGTCACCGCCTCTTGAGTCTCACAGATCTCTGAAAATCAAACGGTACGTACCATAAGAAATAAAAGGTAAATGTATTTTTTCCCTCTTTGGCCTTGAGGTGCTTTGTGATTGGTTATTGTAAGACGACACTCAGTCCAATTTTAGAAGCTTTCTGTCAGCAGGACATATGACCAGTGAGTGGATCTCTCTCCAGATCCAGCCCTCTCCTCCAGTTTTTCCCCTTGTCACCTAGAGGTGTGCATGTAATTATTACCTCATGAGTTCAGAAACACAGCGAGGCTGCGTGCGTAAAAAACTAAATATTAATGAGTTTTGAATTAGTGTGATAGTCGGGGGCAGAAGTACAGTAACATTTGGGTATGTTAGGAGATTGCAGTTAGCTACGGGAAATTGTCAGTTCAACTTGAAGGCTGGGAAGTACTTTTTAGATATTTGGGCCCCATTTCTTCGCTCCAGGCTGTTACATTTTGGATTAACAGATGCCACTTTGTGTTGGAATGAGATAGGCCTGCGGGTCTATTCAGGCAATACACAGGTGCATAATGGCAAAGTAAAAATGATGGAAGAAAAGTGACGGTTTGTGAAGAGCCATGTCCTCATTATAATTGAACAATTTATAGCTGTTGTAGGATTAGTTTATTTTCCTTAAACTAATACACACACACACACACCAGTGTCCCTTGATTAAATTGCGGCCCACATGCTCTTAGTGCACTCAGGATGTTTATTTGTGCGTGCAATGGTTTTTCCTCCGCCGCTGAAGTGTCTTGGTAATCCCTCTTTTATTCCGAAAGGTTATTCTCCGCTTGCTCCTGGCGCTGTCCGTTAAGATTAGCCATTCCTGGAGAGACTTCCATTTGCCTCTCATTATTAGACTTCTGTTACCTTTCGCTGGTCGCGCGGCTCTGAACGCCTCTCTTCCACCCAAGGTGAAGAGGACGTGCTCTGTGTCAATCATCTTGACACCAGCAGCGGGTCTAAGATGGCAGTTCAATGGCAGATAATCCTGAGTGGGAAGTTTGGACTCTGTGTGTGTGTGTGTGAGAGAGAGAGAGACAGAGAGAGTGAGAGAGACTGTGTGTGTGTGTGCATTTGTGTGTGTGCTGCCGCCCAGCATGGGATTTCTATCCACAGGTAGGCCAGATGCTACCTGTCATCTCCATTCAATCAATGTAATCACTGACCTTTGCAGTAACATGGTTGTTTGCATATCTTATCGAGGCCAGGAGGTGTGCCAGAAACCAAGATGAGTGCATAGATGGAAGGGCTTTTTCTTTCACTCTCTGTTCTCCATCACCACCACCAAACATCCGCCTAATCCTCTCTGAAATTAAAAACTTAGGAGAGACGAGCTAGGAGAGAGGTGTTAGTTTGTGGGAAGTCAAAGTCTTCCACGTGTGTGTCTGTTTCACTGTTTGTACACCGCTGTGTTGTCAGTAATGTATGTGTGTGTGTTTGCGTTACACGTGCACAACTGTGATCTCTGGGCTGATACAGTATCAGCTCGGTGCAGCTGTCTGGTGAAACGGTCACAGAAAGAGGAAGCCCTGACAGTTACCACACAGTTGGTGAATGTGCAATATGGGCTTCCCTCTCATGTCAACGTGCACTGTACAGGTCTAGAGAGGTGCTGAGTGTGTCCTGTGTTCTGCTCTACTGATGCTTATCTGAGAATCAAATATGCACAAAGGTCTTCATATAGTAGTGGAAGAAGTATTGAAACACTTCCCTTTATGTAGAAGCAGCAATACTACAATGTAAAAATACTCCATTACAAGTAAAAAAATCTGCAGTTGGAATGTTATAGAAGTAAAAGTACTTATTGCCTTTTTATATTTAATAGCTTTACTATATTATTTAACAGATATATTAATATTGATGCATTAACATGAAAGCAGAAGTCGAGGTGTATTAAAAAAAAGTATTAGATTTTACTTTTTGTATGTAAAATCCTTAAATTCCTTTTTTTAAAACTGCAAATTAGCTTTGCAGCAAATATAGCTGTTGAATAAATTGAGTAAAAAATATTTTTCCAAAATGTAACGTAGCATAAAATGGGAAAACATAGCTCAAAATACTCAAATACACAAAAGTACCTCAAAATCTTACTTCAGTACTGTACTTGAGATTTTCCACTACTACCTCTGCATCTCAGTTTTATCAGTCAGTGATGATAAAATGTCCTGAGCTCCTTTTGGATGGAAAAACTGCCAAAACTGCTTATTGAGATGCATTTGGGGACAAAAAAGCTATTAAAATCCTGGAGACACAATTTGAAATGTAATCCTACATTGGCTCAACCTGCTGTATGATTATGTTTTGTCTACATAATAGTCATTTTTTGTTTTAAAAAAAAATAGCACGACTAATTCAAATGATATTTCAAAACATGTCTTCACTTTCAGCAGCTTGGCAGAGATTCACTTTCTTTTTCTTAGAGGCCTGTGGACGCCAAGTGGAAATGTAAGTCTTTGAATATGTAACAGTAACTATTTTTTATAAAGTGAGTGGCATTATCTGGAAATAGGCTGCTGATATTGGTTGAGTGCTTTCTTGTCTTGTACAGAAAGTCATTAGTTTCTCAGAAAATGGAAATGGAATATTGATGAACTGCTTTACATTGGTCCTTACAGTTTCGTTATGTTTCTGAATTGTACTGTAAATGATATATGATGAGTTTATAGAGGTTTATGGTACTATTTGTCTTCTTCAGTCTTTAGTACTGCACTAGAACAGAGTGGGAAAAGTGAGATTTCAATGTTTTCAGGCAGCCAACCAGTCATTTAAAAACTGCCTGTAAAATTAACAAAAACTAACTTAATATTGCATATTAAACCTGTGAAAATTTGATTTTGATCCCCACAGTGTCATATACTCATGTAGGCCTTTATCTGTTGACACATACAAAACATATTTCCGCATGAAACTTCTTTATAAAATGGTAAATATCTTTTGTACAGTTTTTGTGAATGTGAGAAGTGACAGTTTGTTTGCTGGAGCCTGAGTCAGGAACTCATTATTTTTTTGATTCTGCCGTATCACATCCGTCTTTTAGAGGAAGCACAACATATCAGATTTATGTAGTGAAAATCATCGGCGGGACCTGTGCAGAAAAGTGTAGCCTATATCTCTGTGTGGAATTTATTACTGTATGTGGATAAATGTTTGTGTTGACTGTGTTAATTATGTGTTACAGTAGATTATCTCTATTTATGCACAGTTTTTTTTTAATGTAGCTTTTTCAGTTTTTCCACTTTTTAAATAACACGTAGCCCCATTTTAGAACTGTCTTTTTTTTGATGAGATCACAAAAAACTCAAATAGGGAACAAAATGCAAACCTCCACCTCTGCTGATGTCATATTTAATTTGCTAAATTTATGAATTTCCCAGTTCTGATGCTGTTCAACAACAATAACAGCGTCGTTCTTCAAGCATCAGTAGTAGTAGTGTTTTATTCCTTCCATCAGTGTACTATTGTTTGAGCCAATCAGTTCTTCAAATGTTAGCTCTAAGTTTAGACATTAGCAAAGAGGTGGGGCTGTCTTGTCACACTTTCCACCCTGGCTGTAGCATACAGTCCATCACAAAGTAGTAGGCTGGTGTCTCATGTCTCTTTAAATGCGGGCTGCGTAGATCCTTCATGAATGAAACCATGTGATCCAAACATCATTTGACGTCTGGCGCCTCCGACCACAGACTAAAACAAGCGAGGAAGGAGTGGATATATGTAGAGACCTGCGAGAAGGCGTGAGCGGAAAAAAAACATTTCTCCAACTGTCTCTCTCCGCACCGGGTCGACCAACCATCGGCGAACCTCAACCGTCGACGGTGCGGTGGGCGAAAAGGCGTCTGTTTGACTTCTGGTGAGTCAGCTGTCGAAATCTAAAAAAAACTGAAATTCCTCAAAAAGTGCTGAATATAGATGTGTTGTTTTTGCTGAGTGTGCACGGCCACCGCCGCTGCCATGCCGCTATCGCCGCCGCCGAGCGCGGTCGAGCTTCTGTTGCCGCTTGTCCCGTTGTGCGCTGCCGTTGCCGCTACCGCTGCGCTGTCCCGTCCAGCCGAACTCGTTTAAAGGGCTGTAGTCAGCTAGTGCTGAATCATCACGATCCGGTCGTCATCCAGCTCCGAGACCCGGTCGGTCGCTTGAACGGCCACGCCGGCCGACCAACTGGTGATTTCATAATAACATAGACAAAGGGGGTGTGCGGTTGTCAAGCTTAAAAAAAGAAGGCATGTGTCGGAATTAGAGGAGCGTGCGGGTCGGCTGTCTGTACCGCTGGTATGACTGCATGGGGATTCCCTTGTTCCTGGCTATTAGAAATGACTAGATTTTTAGAAAAGGCTGAAAGTAAGAAGAGCCGGGGGCGAAACCTTTTAATGTAAACTAACAGCTTAGAGCAGCGGGGAAACCCTCGATAACAAACAACACATAACCTCAACGTTAGCTCCTCCGACTGTCCGCGCTCGGAGGTGCTGAAGCGGCAGCGGCGGACTCAGCGAGCCGCTGTCAGTTGGCAGATTGACTCGTCTGTCGCTGCTTCACAGGTAAGATGGCCAGTCAGCTGTTCGTTCACTAGTTTGTTCTTGTGGACTATTTTTTACAGACTCTTGACATATCCTCTCGTTCCCTCGCTGTTTGCTTAGTTGGCAGTGTGACTTGTGAAAAAGGAAACAAACAAAAAAAAAAGCCTAGCGACGACAACAAACAATAAACTGTCATTGCGGTGTTTGTGTAACTGTCAAACGTCCAGTGGTTAGCTGGTGAGCGAGAGGGCAGCGGCTGTTTGTGACATTTGCTTTGTGTCAGACGCTGTTCTTCAGACAGGCCTTCACCTTATGTCTCTAACGTTACTTACATTAGATGGTATTTTGTTGTTTTTTTACGTTTAAGTGACTTGTACTGCCGGTTTAAACGGAGTGAGCCGGTCTATCTCCCGGTTCTGCCTCGCTGTGCACCGGCCGGGCTCGCGGCAGAGATGCTGATTCATCACAACGTTGTTATTTCTCAACGTTTGCGCGAGCAGAGCGGAGGCATGAGGGAGCCATGGCAACATGGCACCGGCGGCAGGCGGGCGGACAAAGGTCTGAAGCGAGGGAAGGAAGAGCTCGGTTTGTACCGGGGGCTTGGCTTTGTAATAAATAGGCCCGGTCCCGTAGTGGATGTTGACGTGTTTATGGGATAATTAGAGACTCATGTGGGTGTTTGAAATGTTATTAGTGCTACATGTGTTATTTTTTTTTCTCAGTCAGGTTTACAGGCTCTTATACATCCTCAGTTCAAGCGGATTTATGGCAAATGGAAAGAATGTGCACACAGGCATGACACATATGGTGTAAATTATTCAGCTTTCACTTTTGACTGATCGAATAAAACAATTTCACAGTCTCGAGCAGTCAACCAATGATTCTTGCTGCCGTTGATATATTGTAGTGACCTCACTCACCTTTAGTGAGAAGTCTAAAAATAAAAATGTATCATTGTGTATAAATATCATTAAATATATATAGACGGGTGACAAACTGAAGGGAAAATCTGAGTAAATGAGTGGAGCAACATAATGAATGCAGATGCTTCCACACAGGTGCACTGCATGGTGCAATTAAGCAATTAACATCCAATCATGCTCTGTGACATATATAAAAATGCTGAGCAGGCCTAGTTTATTCTGATTTTGTATCAAGATGTGCAAAAGGAAACGATTTAAGTGACTTTGGAAGAGGGTTCATTGTTGGGGCACGGGTGGGCAGCAGCTTCAGTCACAAAGATGGCTCACCTGGCAGGTGTTTCATTAGTAACAATAACTTAAGTGACATCTGCATTTAGATCTATGGGAAAGACATCAGTAAATAGGATTGGAAATTGTGGTCAACAGTGCAGCATGATGTTCGTGCATTAGTGTGATATGTAAGTAAAAACGGAAGAGCAACTCTTCCTCAGGTGACTGAGAATGTCAGTGCAGGATGTGATCAGACTGTGTCAGCAAAAACAGTCCTTCGATGATGACATAGAGAGAGATATTACAGCAGGGTGGCAGTGCATAAACCCCTCATTACAAAGATGAATGCACATTGAGAGTTCAGTGGTGCAAAAACCACAGGCACTGGTCTACAGAGATGTTGCAAAAAGTGATATGGTCAGACAAGTCAAGCCTGAATGCTTGACCCCCACAGTGAGGGGATCCGGTGGCTCTGTTATGCTGTGGGGGGGCATTTTGCTGGCATGGTTTGGGTCCAAGATTTGGGTCCAAGCTTAGAGGGAAGGGTCACTGCAAATCAATACAAAGTTGTTCTGAGTGATCACCTTTATCCTATGATGAAACATTTATATCCTGATGGGAGAGGTCTCTTCCAGGATGACAATGCCCCCATCCAGAGGGCACGAGGGGTCACTGAATGGTTTGATGAGTATGAAAATAATGTGAATCATATGCTATGACCTTCAGTCACCAGATCTCGACCCAATTGAACACCTAAGGGAGATTTTGGACTGACGTGTTAGACAGCGCTCTCCACCACCATCATCAAAATACCAAATGAGGGAATGGAAATTATGGAAAAATGGTGTTCATCCCTCCAGTGGAGTTCAGAGACTTTTAGAATCAATGCCAAGGTACACTGAAGCTGTTCTGGCGGCATGTGGTGGCGGCACAACACCTTACTAAGACTCTTAATGTTGTTTTTTTCCTTGAATATGTCACCCGTCTATATATATATATATATATAAATATCGAATTTAAGTTGGAGTAAAGCACACACTGATGTTAAACACTGACTGCTCATTAACCCAGACTGCTGCTAAAAAAAGAAAGCAATGACCTATAATGCGTTGCAACCGAATAGCCTCTGATTGATCTCATGTAGATGGGCCATTATCTGCTGCCAGGTAGCAACCCATGAGCACTGCAACTCTTAAACACGGAAGAGTAATAGGGAAGCTCTGTGGGCTCAAGAAAAACAGAAACTTCACCCCCTAATGACTCCATATCAGCCGCTTTAGTTAGAGTCAGCACTCTGCGGAGTGTATCAAAAGTATGTAGTAAGCAAGTTGGCGAGTACTGTAATAGAGGGTCATAATGATGAAACAGTTGTATCAGTATTGGAGAGGAGAGCACCCCCCCCCCCCCCCCCCCCTTTCTCTCTCTCTAACACACACATACACAGTTTCCCATTTCCTTCTCTCAACGCGTGTAAGCACACATACACACACAACCTAGGGGCTAAGCTTTTTATACTTGGTATCAGTATTTAATCAGTGCTTGAAGTGCATTTCTCTGTCAAGTACTTTCCCCATCCTTCCCTGGTGTTCACGGTAATTGAACGCTGACCAATGCTTATGTGTGCAACTTTGCTGATGGTGGCGGAGCGGCAAGGCGCGCGGAGCAAGGGGGATGAAGGAAGAATGAGAGATGGGATTTGCGGAGAGATTGAGAACAAGGACCTTTTTGTCTTCAAGGCATTCCCCCGAAAATGCTGAGGCGAAGCAAATGCGCTCTCGCTTGACAGATGGCGTTTTCACTTTACCACAGCTAGTTTCTTTGCCTTGTCGTGTGCATGTGTGTGCATGTGTGTGTGTGTGTGTGTGTGTGTGTGCATGTGAGAGAGAGCGAACCAAGAGAGTAGGAGATATAAAACACCTATAAGATGCTAGGATCTAGTTGATGTAGAGCTGTGTGAGTGTGTGTGTGTGTGAGAGAGAGAGAGAGAGGGAGAGAGAGAGGGAGCACTGTAAGCACCAATTTTTAAAAACTGTGAGAGTTTCTAGCTGTACTTGCAAAGTGTAGAAAGACGACGTATGGGAAGTAATTTTACTATCAGTTGGCTGTTACAACACTCTTTGTTAGGCAGTTGATTCCTTTTCATCCCTTCATGATGTCTGACCTGGAGCTTCTCTCTTCAGGAGGAAGCCCTGAGTAATGAGTGTAACATCAGTCTTGTTTTACCACATCACAGGAGTGTGTGTGTGTGTGTGTGTGCGCGCGCTTTCATATAAACTTGTTAGATTCCCTGTATGTAGAGAGGTCAAGTTGATGAAACACTGTGTAAAACCTCCTCTGGTTTTGTGAGGGAGGACGGATGGGACAAGAGCTTTTGAGCTAAGACAAGTGTTTACTCAGCTGGAAGGAAGAGATGCACTAATGTGTAGATATAAAATGATTAGTTGATTAATCAATTAGTCGATCAAATACTCGATAAGTAGTTTTAAAGCAAAAACGCCAAGAACTGACTGGTATCAGCTTCTCAAATGCGGATTTTTGCTGTTATTTTTACTCTTATATAATAGTAAACTGAATAATTTTTGGGTTTTGGACTGTTGGTTGGACAGAACAAGCTGTTTGAATGAGCCTGTCGTCCCAAGATAAACAACAGTATAGGTTGTAAATTCAGGGCCTATAGTTACGTTTGAGTGACAGATGCTATCTAGCAGCCATAGTAGTTATGACCCGGGGAAGTGAGGCGGTTCATATGACATGTTCATGATGACATATAAGGTGACTTCCTTATTAGGAGGGGGCGGGTTGGAGTGTTGGGTGCATGACTAGATAGTTAGTTAAAAAAAGTAAACTTAGCTGCAGGAGGCCACTGTTCACTTCCCGTTTCCAACCCCGAGTCAGGACATTTTTAAAAAAGTGTAGCAATGATTGTTGTGGTGTTTACTGTTGCCATGACAACGATGAATAACCACGTTTCATGTGATCATTTTAACCCAAACCATGATCTTCCTCTAACCTTAACCAAGTGGTTTTTGTGCCTAAACCTAACCAGACCTTAACCACACCGTTGTCACATCATGAAACATTATTATTTTTTAACAGTGATTTTTAACAGTTTTGGTAAGCGGCATATTACGCTCCAGTGGGTCGTTCTGTAGCGCACGCTACAAATGACCTATGTGGTTGTTTAATTTTGAGGACTTGTAGGTTTGAATATGTCAACTTAGGTTTGTTTTTTTAACATTTTAATGGCCAGTCGATTAAAAATTAGTCAGATTAATCAATGATGAATAATATTTAGTTGCAACTCTCCTCATGTTAGCCATTAGTATTGTCTGGTTTGTGTTTTAGTGGACGTTTACGAGGGTTGGACACCTACAAACATGCAATAAAATACAATAGCCCTCCTATAAATCTCACTTCTGTGGAGCTATTAATGTTCAACTTCCTGCCAGTATAGGACTGAGTGTCGTCATTTTTTTGCCAATAAGCTACCTGAGTTTTGGTACTTATATACTACAAAGACAAGCTTTTATTTGATTAGTATAAGGAACATAAAAGTGTATTTCTACTGTATAAACCTTCCCTTGTTCTCATTTAACAACACAAGCCAAACAAAAAACGCAGCAGTGTTTAGTTTCGTCTCAGCAATCAGCAGCCGTACAAGAACTTCACCTAAATAAAAATCAATTAAAATCAGCCAAATTGTGATGTAACCTGGGAAATATCAAATGAAAGAATAAGCAACAAGAAACTGAGAAAGCATTCAATGCCAACTTCTGGTACCTGACAGGTTTTGATACTCGGTGCTGTGGACACATCATGGTCTGTGGCAAAAAGTCAGTAAATTCAATACTCAGCCTTAAATGTAAATGAGTTTGGATTAAAGTCTATAATGATGTGATGGTTAATAATGTTTTGATATTGTACAGCATTACATAATAAAACGTTGCTGTTGGTAAGGTTTATATATCTATCCTTCCTCTGGGATTGCATTAAAGCAGAAGCTGCACAAAGGCAGCATTTATTGCAGGGCTATCGTACTGGATTGCATTAGATTGCACAGGTATTCACAATATTGTGTCCACCTCCTCCTCCTCTGTGTGTGTGTTGTGCATGGGGGTTGCGTTAGAGAGTTTGGTGCTTGGAAGATAAATTTTAAGTAGTCTGCGTGTTTATGATCTTGTTTACTACTGGGATCCATTTCAGAAAAGTCTTGTTATGCTTGCAAATTTCTACGAGTGAGAGAGAAGTAAAAAAGAAAGAAGTAAATGCAGGAATTAAAGACGGAATTGGAGAGAGAGAGAGAGAGAGAGAGAGAAGCAGATAGAAGCAGTGGGGCAGATCAATAGTTGAGTGTTTTTTCTCCACAGTAATGATGAAATATGGTGTAAGCAGATCTGGTGCATAATCATCGCTATGCTCCACTGTTTTTCTGCTTCTGTGTGAATGTGCTGCTTGTCCTTTTTTGTGTGTGTGTGTGTGTGTGTGTGTGTTTGTGTGTGTGTTAAATGTACCCTCCCTCTACAAGTGTCTTGACTCCTTATTTACATAACCTCCCTGAGAACCGAAAAACTGTACGAAATCAAGATAAATCCCATTGCAACATGCATGAAAAGTCAAAAGGATTAGGAAATGGAAAACAAGTTTAAGTTGAGTTTAAGAGGCTCATATCACTGATCCAGCCCTCTGTGCTGAAGTGATTGTGGTGTGTTCAGACACCAGTATTACAAAGCCGCTTCTCTGTATCAATTATCACTCTGTGATCAGCGCTCTTTGAATAAAGTTCTCATGTTTTCCCTCCGAGGACCTCTGGGTTTATTTTGGAGCTTTTCGAGGAGGCTCCAGTTAAAGGAGACCGTGGCTGTTGCGAGATGCAAGGCTCCAGTAACAGGAGCATCCGTACCAGTGGTTGTCTACCAGTTGCATCATCTCCATGCGCCGACTTGCCGCATTTTTTAACTGCAGTGTGACGATCCCAGAATTGTGGTATGAATTTCTGAACCTTCTTAAATAAAATTTAGAAAAAAAAAAACACACACACACACACATAGTGGATCGATGCCAAGGAGCAAAGAAAGGGAACAAAAATAATAAGCGTGTGCATCACATGTAGCACCAGCTCTTCACTTTCACCTGTGGAAATAAATGATTTCAATTCAACGACTTTTCTCCACTTAGTTTTAATTTCTTTGTTCACAGTGAAGCCTAGTTGTGTAGTAGTGAAACTACAGATCAGAGCTGTTTTGGTACAAAAAGAGTTGAATCTTTACAATCCCTCATCAAATCACCTTCAAATTGATCAGATTTATCTGATGGGATGAAGTTTAACTTTAAACCTAATAATGTTTGTTGTGTATCACTGAGTTGATCTTCTTCAAACTCTTATTTTCTTTCTTCTTTTTGTCTTGTATTGACACTAGAATCTCTGGGAGTTTTTTTTGTCACCCAAAAAGTGAATTTGTTCAATGTGTCATCTCAATAATCTAAAAAAATGAGTTTCATTTTGTTTCACCTTTTTACTTTGAACCATGTGATACTTTTCTTGGTAAAAAAAACAGAGATTGATATTTTTAACATGGAGCTGAAATGATCGACATCAAACTAACAGCAACTGTTTTGATAATTGTTAAATACATTTTTCAAGAAGAAAATGTTTTAGCTTCTCAATTGTGAGAATTTTCTGCTTTCTTCTGTGTATCTTCGGATTTTGGACTGTTGGGGTTTTTCAATATTATTTTTAAAAAAATCATTATTTGCAGCCGTTCATGGATGCTGAAGACTGACACATATAAAACATCCAGTTAGTGTTACTAATTAGGAAAACTTTCAGCTTGTAGTTTTCTTGCTTGCTATTTAGTGTATAATTTATGTGAAATTTTGCATATAAACATGTAATTTAAAGTTATATTGAAGTGTGTGAAATATTGATGTTTTTCTTTGAGTTTTGCATATAAGTTACCATGAATTGTGTCTTTTAATCTGAAGGTGAAACATATTTGGTATGACACAGAAATTAAAAAGTAATGAACCAAACTAACTGTATTAAGTGGGGAAAAAGCAAGATGAATACAATGCAACTCGCACATGTACACGCACATACTGCATCCTTTGTGTGCGTGTGTGTGAGCCGTAGTGCCTGTCATACCATCTTGAATGAGCGGCAGCAAATGGGAAACCTTAAAATGGTCACCAGGAATGTCCCAGTGAAAAAGGCCACAGCTCCTCGTGTGCGTTCCCGTAGTTAAACGTTCACCAGAGAAGTTTCAGATATTTTCTCACTAATGTCAATGATAATGACGAATGTGTCCACACCGAGTCTCACTACGCTCACTGTGCTCTTGCTCTGAAACTAGTCAGTCTCGCTGACCAGGGATGTGCAGCGTCCGGAGGAAACAAACTTAACCTATCGTCTAACTTACCGCTGTCTCCCTCGCAACCCTCCGATTGTTATTCATACACACAAAGAGAGCACCAACTTAACCTACAGTATGTTTCTCTCCTCTTCAAAAAAAAAAAAAAAAAGGCACTTATGAAGAAAAAGGAGCCAGGGCTCGATTGCCTGACAGTGCAGTTATTTTTTTGCTTGTGTTGGGAAATTTGTCATCACACTCCGACTTACTACCTGGAATGGGAAAAACGTGTTGACGCCAGGACTTTTTCTCGCCTTTAATAACACACTTGCACAAACACTCTCGCACACGCTTAACCAGTGTGCGCACACACACACTCACACACACACACACAGACACCTTTCTGAACTCTCAGAAAAGTGTGAAAGTGATCGCTCTTCTCTCTCCATATATTAGGATACGTATACGAGGGGCTTTTCCTTCACTGTCCCTGTGTTTTCTCCCTCTTTGTCTTTGTTATCGTGCTTATTTCACGCTCTGCATAGCTCCCAGTTAATAGCTTCCTGCTCTCTCTCTACACACACACACACACACACACACACACACACACACACACACACACACACACACACACACGGAGCTCAAACTGGTGTCTTTTCTCCCCCTCGCTCTCTACTCCCTTCTACTACCCTTTCTCCACGGTCCTGCATCTCTGCTATGGGCCTCTCTATACACAGGTTGCCATTATCGCTGATCTGATTCCTAATTCTCAATTAGCCTCCACACAGCGCTCACCGTTAATTATTTACCAACTCCCTCAACACCCTTAGCCCACACTAGATCAATGAGCACTGCTCCCTCTTTTTTTTTTTTTTTTTTTTTAAAACACAGGCGAGGTGGACTGCAGCCAGGAGCCCAGGTTTGTGGCACTCTTGAGGTGTCCTGCTGTGTGTCTGCCTCTTTTTGTTCTCCGTTATTCGCTCACAGAGTTGGCTGAGAGAGAAGGCGCAGTGGAGACAGTTGTTACGGTCGGATTATTCAGTAAAGACAGACTTGCCACAGCATCACAAATGACTTGTGACTCTTACGATCTATTCTTGATCATTCTCTATACGCCAGCTTGTTTATGCTCTGCGTACACCCACGCACACCAGCCCCCGGGTCGTTTTTGAAGCAAGCGTCTAATCTGGCTATTTATTTTCCTCTGTGTGTGTGTGTGTGTGTGTGTGTGTATGTGTGTGTGAGAGAGCATGCCACCAGCCTTTAAGTAGGTAGTGTCTTTCTAAGAAATTCCTCTCTGTGTGGCGGCAGTGGACGGAGCAAAAGGTTCTCTCAAACAAGATTAATTAGAACTCAGTCTGCAGCCAGCCAGCCACACACACACACACACACACACACACACACACACACACTTACACACAAACTCATGCGCACAGTTTCCTGTTCGTCTGCACTACTTGAAGAGAAAGGAGTAGTGCTTTATGTCTTGTTCTGTTTCTTGCGCTCTTTAATCTATCTTAAAAGCCCCGTGATCACCATGTTCACCTTCTGCCTCGTTTTCATTCCTTCTCCAGGACTTGATTTGTCAACAAGACAGGATGTGAAGCTTTTCGTGTGTGTGTGTGTATGTGTGTGTGAGAGAGAGAGAGAGAGAGAGAGAGAGAGAGAGGAGAGAAGGTGGGGAGAGAGAGAGAGAGAGAGAGAGACAGTCAGCAGTAGTTTTATTGCATTGGATCTGCTTCAGAACTTTTCTAATTGGAGGTTTTAGTCGTGTCGTTGCTGAGTTCAGGGTTTTTTTTTTTTTTTGACCCCAATCCCCCTCCATCCATTCCTCCCTCCCTGGTCCTCTCTCTCTCTCTCTCTCTCTTCCCCCTCCACCCGCCTCCGTACCCAGCAGCTAAGCTCTTACAAATGTGTTGAGGATGCGTTTTCACCCAAACGCTTTCCCACCCCCTCTTCTTCCTCCTTCTCTGCCCTCCCCCCCCTCCCCCGTCCCGTTCCTCCTCATCGGCGTTCCTCCATCCCCTTCTCTCTCCTCCTCCTCTTCCTCCTCCCTACTCACTTGCCTCTCTCTTTTTCTTCTCTTCTTTCTCCCTTGTCATTTGCACCCCCCTCCCCCCCCACCACCTCCCCACCCACCCCGTCCTCCCTCCATACTCAGCATTTTTCTCGGCTGTGGGTGTGATGTCTCCGCTGTAACGCTAATCAGCTCTGGAGACGTCAGCATTCTTTCAGTCCTCCTTCACCACCACCAGCAAACCCCCCCCCCCGCCTTCTCCTCCTTTCTTACCTAGTCTGTCTTCACCTTGCTATCCTACCACCCTCCTCGCCCTCTTTTCTCCTCGCTTTCTTATCTTTTTCCTCTCTGCTGTCTGTATTTTACTCATCTCCACCACTTTGCACCTCTTCTCCCATCCCTGTCCCCATGTCCTGTCCGCTGTTTGTGTGTGTGTGCTGTTTGTGTGTGTGTTGTCGCTCCGCTGTAACTGTAAGCAGCTCTGCTCTTGAGTCGTCAGCGTTCTTTCAGTTGCTCCATAAAAAATCCAGCCTGCCACAGCAAAAATGCTGTCTGTTGTAGCAACAGTGGCTGTGGCATTGACCACACCGCAGCGACCACCCCGCAAGCATTATGGGAAGGACACCTCTGGCACTTTGTGTGTGTGTGTGTGTGTGTCGTAGCTCAAGATGAATGGCGATGCCTTTGCACAGCAGATGATCCTTAACCTGGGTGACTTACACATGGCCTGTGCTCCCAGAGAGCACACACACAAACTTGTTTATTGCAGGTGTATGCTGTGGTGTAGGTCAGGTTTTTTTATTGTCTAACCTTGATGAAATAGTATCCAAACTAAATATCCTCCCCACCACTACCACTTGGAGATGCTCAGTACACCTACAAACACATGTTTAACATTTAATCTTCAGACAGAACTGACTGTACCGAATCATCGTTGTCACTGACCAGATCAGTAATAGCGTTTAGCAGTGAAGCTCCGCTAACCGGTGACTGAGAGTGCTTCTTGTCAGCTCAGCTGTGATTCACAGTAAGTTTTTTTCCTCATTTTAAAAGCTTATTAAAAGACCTAGAAACAATCGTGATGTGATAACTCTTTTGGAAGTAGTTGTCTGCTGCTTTATTAACCTTTTAAACGGTGCTTTGTAGGCCAAGTTTTGCACTGAACTCAACAGTTTTAACTAGACTGAACATACCACTGAAATGAAGACGGAATCGGTGACGAACGTCGAGGTGACAGTGACGCGATTACTGATGTACACACTGAACTACCTTTGAACAGGTGATGCAATAGTGATGCAAACTATGGAGTTGGTGACTGAGTTGAACTGAACAAAACAATTTGAAACTGTTTGAAAAGTGATTCATAATTTCCACCTCTACTACCACGACTCTAGAGACTACTAATAATAATAATAAAGTAGATGTGCCACGATAAGAGCGGAAACAATTAGTCATTAGTCAATAGACAGAAAATTAATTTGCAGTAAAAATGCCAAACATTCACTGCTTCTAGCTCCTCAAGTGTGAATATTTGTTGTTTTTGCTGTCATCTATGATAAACTGAATATCTTTAGGTTTTAAGATATAAAAACATTACTATTTTCTGACATTTTATAGACCAACATTTAATCTATTATTCCGGAAATCAATCTGCTGATAATCAACAATGAACCAAATGTTGTAGCTAGTTGTTGTCTAGTTGTAGTTCCTGCACCAACATAATCTCTTTCTTAACTGATCAGAGTTGAAAATATCATTTGATGAGTTGAAACAATTACATAAATATGTCCATCAGTTACTGTGTATTTTATTCATAGCTAAATCTGACATTTCTGGTGATCATAACACATTTAAAAACCACATATAGTGAAAGATTTTTATTATTCTGAAGAACATGTCATTAAAAGTAAGCTGTGATGTCTGAGACAAATATGTTTGCAGATACCAAAGATGATTAGCATGGAGTTGTGTCAGTATGAATATAGATGAATCCCCTTTTTGCTTCTCTAATAATCCCATTTGCTAGTTGCTTTTTTATCAAAGACAGTTTACAAATCCCAAACAAGAAGCTGTTGAAATGAGGAAACCACAAACCTCTGAACCGTGCATGCACAGTATGTTCACCAATTTCCTCACAGAGAGTATATTGTCTCACACTTTAAATATAACCACATTTGCACATTTGTGCACTTGCAGTCGATCGTTTTACGTGTGGGTTTTATTGTACCCCACTGGCATGGCAGCAGGGGGATGTATGTGCTTGTCGGCGTGCTTTTTGTTTGTATGTAGATGGGGGTGAGGGGGGTTGGGGTTTGGGCACAGGGGAAATAAACCAGTGCCTGGCAGGAAAACAGCCTCCTTTTTGCCCCTCTGTTTTCACTCTTCCCCCCACTCTTCACCCACCCCCATCCCCAACAGCCACCCTCAGTCTTCATGCCTTTGATCCATCTATTGTGCGAAGATGCACCTCCAGCTGTGGGAGGGTACGCAGCATCCCAGCAAAACACAAGGATGGGAGACGTTTGGTTATTGAGAAGAAACTCCATATCTACACATTTAAATGAAAGACCGCTCATAATTGGCTGATCCTAAACCATTAAGGAGCGCTTGAAGTGTTCGAGTCAAATGCTCGGAACCTCGCGTGTGAGGATTTTCACTCTTTTCCTCATTCACATAGCATTTTTTCACAAATAATTTAGTTGCTGTGCATTTGACGTGTGTGTGTGCTTGTATGTGCTTGTTGCGTGCATTTTTTATTTCTTTGATCTACAGCTATTTATAACTGTAGGATCTGTGGCAGCGCACACACAAACACACTCACACACATAGACAGACAGAGGTGCATTGTGAAAGAGGCTCACTAGCATGCTCAGTGCCGTGCCTCTGACAGAAGAGAATAAGAATGAAACGCTGCCTGGTGTCACTTAGATGTCATCACTTCCCTCAAACAAGGAGCCTTTTAAATTACCCAACTTGTGATTGACTAAAGAAATGAAACTTAATCGCAGCTCTGCGTCTTCCATTTTTTTTAACCTGGCCCTGATGTGAAATACATAGCAGAGTAAAAATGTACACAGTGAGAGAACAGGCTGCCTTTAATCAGCAGATTGGTTTAACTAAACTTCTGATTCAGCAGTATCAGATGTGGCGGTTTGGCTGAAAAGCAGGTTTTATGCTTTGAGGACAACCGCACTTCACTGTCCGTTGGACAACTAATCACATGCAAGCAGGTTCCCTGTTGACCCCCTTACTTCCCCGCCCCAACCCCCCCCGTGGTGCCTGTCCTTTAGGCTTTCCTCGGCCTGCAGATGTATTTTGGGCAAACACTCACATTTTAGGAAGGAGTTAGAGAGTTGTCAGCGGTGTAAAAACAGAGAGGGAGGGGGGATAAATAGTGACAGAGGAGAGCAGAAATTTTGCACAGCAGGAGAGGAGAGAGAGAGAGAGAGAGAGAGAGGGGAGGGAGGGGTGAGAGACTGAGATCAGGAATCTGCTGAGTCATCATGACTGGTCTCATGATGATCGCCCAGCAGCAGTAACAATAGCTGCCCTTTATTGCGCAAACACACACACATACACACACACACACACACACACACACACACATACACAGGTCTGAGAGATGAGAGCCAGACCAATGCACCACACAAAGCATCTCATTGAGAGCTTGTGGAGATGCTCATCTGTGGAGCTGTGTACTCTAAGGACTGATCTCATCTTGTGCACTTCCCTGCTCCCTCTTTGTTGACTTGTGTGTCTCCATCCTTTTGTCTCTTGTTTCCACCTTGTCACAAATGCGTATACATCATTTTTATTTGGTTTCTCAGAATTTTTCACATTCATTTTTATACCTGTTAGGTGTAAGTCTATATCTGTCTTTCTACTTCTGCTATTTATACTTCTCTCCAGTCTCTGCGCTACAGACTCTGGTAAGGTGTGTGTGTGTGTGTGTATGCGTGTGTCAGAGCTCTAACAGTTGGTTTTTCCCCTGGAGTCCTTCCCACAAATTCTACCACTTCCTCTTCTTTCACGCTCATTTCATTCCTATTGGCCTAAAGCCAACCAATAAGAGCTCAACAACACAAAGGTTGTGGGCACTGTTGCGGTAACCACCAGGAAACAGGAAGTTAGGGAAATTCTAAGAAATGTTTGTGTGTCACTTTCACTCATACACTTTGATACAGATGCATAATACTGCAACATGTTCACACAACAGTGCTCTAGCAGTAGATTTGGATTTGGTATGTTGCCACGTGTCCTGGTGGGTATTCATACATATTGATACTATTAATATGTTTATATTGATCACAAGGCAGTGTGATTGATGGTCTTTTTTAAAGCTCTAACTGCTGGCCTTACACAGACCTTCAGCTGTCTTTTATTATATTTTGTTCTTGTGTGTGTCTGTAGGTCTGTTCAGAAGAGCAAGGCTCTTGTGGCATGACGACGACTAACAAAGGAAACAAAGCCTTGAAGGTAAGTGCACTTAAAACACTGAATTCTTTATTTTTGGTACATTGCTCATGCGATCTTCTTGGTATACTTTCAGGCTCTTGTTTCACTCTCCCTCTTGCTCTCACTTTCTACAGGTGAAGCGAGAGCCGGGGGAGAATGGCACCAGCCTGACAGACGACGAGCTGGTGACCATGTCAGTGCGGGAGCTGAACCAGCACCTCCGAGGGCTCACCAAAGAGGAGATCCTGCAACTGAAACAGCGGCGGCGCACCCTGAAGAACCGAGGCTACGCCGCCAGCTGCCGGGTGAAGCGAGTCACCCAGAAGGAGGAGCTGGAGAAGCAGAAGGCCCAGCTGCAGCAGGAGGTGGACAAACTGGCCAACGAGAATGCTTCCATGCGCGTTGAGCTGGACGCTCTGAGGTCTAAGTACGAGGCGTTACAGACCTTTGCCAGGACTGTGGCCCGTAGCCCCACTGTTGGGGTCGGGGTCCGGGCTGGAGGGGGAGGAGGAGGCGGAGGGGTAGCGTCATCAGTCATTGGTCCGCTCATACCAGGGAAGGTTGCAACAGCAACAAGCGTGATAACAATAGTGAAGTCAAAAACAGATGCGCGGTCTTGAGGGAGGGAAAAGATAGATGGGGGTGTGTCGGGATGGAGTTCAGCTGCAGCAGAGTAATTCTTCTTGTCTGCTGGCCGCCTCTCCTCCACCTGCACTGACTTCAAACAGCTGGGCAGTTATGCTCCTGTCGCCCTTAGCACGTTCCCGTCACCTGTCTCAGATCAGTGCAGGTGAAGGAGAGGATGGAAGCAGAGGGAGATTCTTGAGACTATAAAGATGCAAGCCTTTGGTCAGCGCATGATCATTTAGCACAGGACAGATACACAGGGTTCCTACGGTCACTGAAAGTCTGGAAAAGTCATTTTTATTTCAGGCCAGGGAGAAAAAGAAATCAAAATATGGAATTGCCCAAAAATCTTTGGAAAAAAAAATCATGCCTTTTTGTTCAGTTATCATTCAAATCAATCAAATGTTCAGTGTCAAGTTTAACTGCTGGTGGATCTAGATATCAGTAAGTGCATATTAATCATGTCACATGTTTGCACATTACATTTGAAGTGGTTGTTTGGCTGAAACAAGATGTAGAACATTAAGCCAATGCATGTATTACATATGTATAAACATATGT
This sequence comes from Thunnus thynnus, assembly GCF_963924715.1. Lineage (NCBI taxonomy): Eukaryota > Metazoa > Chordata > Actinopteri > Scombriformes > Scombridae > Thunnus > Thunnus thynnus. The sequence continues at coordinate 8,026,976 of NC_089519.1, read as the reverse complement.
ATCGGAATTGGAAAGAATAGTATTGTCACTTAGATTGACACAAACAGTGCGGGGTCCCTGGTTGCCGTACACTTCTAAAAGAATACACAAGATTTCATGTGACCTGCTGATTTCAGTGGCTGCAGAGAAGTCCCATCATGCTCCGCCTAGCCAAGAACTTTTTTCAGAAAAGTACTATAGAAAATATATATTACACAATGGTGGTAACTGTATTTCTACTGTTTTGTACTGTGTTGTCATTCACATGAGGTCCAAAGTGTATTCTCTGTGTGTGAAATGTTATATATCAGGAATTCTGTGAAATTCTGTGGCGCGTGTTCGTTTTGGTATTGCTATATTTAGTTAGCTGTATTTTTTTCTACGGTCTCTTCTCTTTCTATGTCCGACTCTCGCTTTCTCTTACCTATTCTTTCTCTGTCCTTCCATTTTTCAATTCCAACTGGCTTCCATTATTATACACAGTATTTCCTGGATCTAACAGAAAGAGGGGGGTGGGGGGGAAGCCAATTGATATTTACCAAAAAAAACATGACAAAACAAAAAAACCCAACAACTTACCATAGAGAGAAATTAGACCGAATCCTACGTCACTGACCTCAGCTCGGTGCGTGAGAATTTTTCAGGGAAATTGTCGTTCGAACACCACAGCTGAATTAAGATAAAGTCGTCTTCTGTCTGTTTGAGTTCCTCTCAACATATTATATATTTAAGAAATTTGGAAGGACAAAGTGCCTTCGTCTCCTAACGATATGCGTCAAGAGGACGTGAGGAATTGTGGAGGGACGGTGGAGATTCAGTGCAGGTGGTTGCTTGTACCTGTGCTTAATGGGATACACTGACCAATCAGGAATCAGGTTGCGACAGCATTTAACTCTCGCTGTGCGTTGTTGTACGAGCTGTGTAGTAGCTATCAGGATTATTAATAACAATGATAATAATAATAACAATAATAATAATAATAATAATAATAATAACACCCATTCATGTGACCTGGCAGTTCATCTACTTGCAAACACAATGATCTGCAGAACAGAAGCTCATATTTATCTAAATTTTTTTATGCTTTTTGGAAAGGAGGAAAGTATCTGTTTTTTGTGAATTACTTGGTTCATACTGGATATTTATTAATTTGGCTACTGGCTCAGAAATCTAGGTCATTATATCTACTGCAACTTTTGTTTTGCTTCAAATCAAAGTGGTTTACGTTGCATTCCTCTCGCTTTTAACCACAAAGTTCACCCTTGCAAGTGTAGATGTGAGGACTGACAGCTCAGTCAGCTGGCAGAGACATTTTTAATGTCAGGTTTTGAGCCTTTTCTCTCAATTTTCAGTCACACAAATGGGATGTCATTTCACACGAGCTTTACCATAAAAATAGTCTAATGTGGTGTTCTATACTCAAAGAATCTTTGTCAATGTATGGTAGAGTCTGGAGTTTTATAAAGACGATTATCTTTGCATTGTTTGTAACGACCTGTACAAAAAGAAAAAAAAAAAAAAAAAAACATCTAACAAAATCTGTTTGATATACAGTATCTCTCTATTTTGCAATTGTACCAAAAGTGGCTTAACTACTGAATAGCTTTGTTTTTTCTCTAGTGACTAGGCACGTGTGTGTAACCGTGAACTAGCGTGTGGTGTGCTGTGTAGGTATGTGACGAGGTAACTATAACGTTCACTATTTCATGGGTATGACTTTGATCCTTGTTTGATATCAGGCCGAAGCGGGTGATGACACCGTGGGTAACTGCACTCCTTCTCTAATCGTAAAATCTATGTCCTCCAGGACCCATCGTTCAGCTCCAACACTGCAGACGTGTTTTAGCTCGTGTGTTTATCTGCACTTATGATTTTTCTTTTTTTTTTGCCAGACCCATTTCCCGTTTTTTTCCGAATAGGCCTTTGTGGCTTTATTCTGGTCTTTGCAGTGTTCGAGGCTCGTTTACTGCAGATGAATTGGCCAGTGAGATGAGGAAGTGTTATGGTTAACCTCACAAGCTTCAGGATATTGTGTATTCAGGTCATCTGGCAAAGTAACAGAGATGTGAAACTCAACAATGGGCCACTCTGGCTGCATCACCCCTTTTTTTTAATAAGTTATTTTTGTAATGTGTGTGATAAAGATATTTTGTTTCTGCTGTGTATGTTTTATATAGTTATCTATATTTAATGTTGTTCCTGTTTTATTTGTTTTTTTGAACTGTAAGAGTCAGGAAGTGAAACGGCATTTGTTTATTGTATTTGGTGTTTTACAAAGTGAAAAATCTATTCTGTTATTTAATGGTTTGTCTGTCAAAGAGTGAGGTTTACCATTATGAAGTACACTTGCCTCAAACTATTTTTTTTTTTAAACTAAGGAAAACATGATTTTAAATTGAGTCATTTATTGAAATAGATGCAATTTACAATGATGAAAACATTACATACATGCAACAACATGTTTTACCTGAACCACTATTTTCCACTGTGAAGATTAAGGGGGTTAGCTAACCTACTGCTGTGCAGTTATTAACATTAGTAAGGTGTGTCCTCATCTGTACCCTACAATAATATAAAACAAAATTCAAACAATAATATGTGTAAGCATGTTACTTCTCCATATTCTTTACACTGATAACCATTTGGATGTCCAGTCAACTATGAAACCAGAGAGCTACAAATGTCAGCAATGTCAAATGAAAATTACATTTAAAAAAAAATCACATGAATGATATTCAGACACAGCAGCTATAGGTGTCACACCCAGTATATTTATGATTGTCTGTTTTGTAATGATGTAATGAATTGATATTATTTGATAAGATTTTGTTGACGTTTTGTTTCTCTCTCTCTCTCTCTCACTCTGTTGCTTCCTTACTGTTTTTACATTTGCTTGTTGAATGATGTTATTCTGTTTTTGACTGGTGAGTCCTGTGTGGTGTGTGTGTGGTCATGTTGGTGTAAAACAAGAGGGAAGTCAACTCGTGCTAAGAATAGGTTGTGTCAAGCTGAAGCAAACTACAAATCTTCCCCGTACTTGTCGACATATTATGAACTGTATGTGCCACTGTTAAACAATATGTTTTCACCTAGTTTGTATTTTTTTTTTAATGCTCTCATTGTTTTAAAAAAGGATGCATACTGCGTAAACATAAATGTGTCAAGACTGTGGCTGCTGTTAAATAGAAATCTCTAATTATGCAAACTGTTTAGGGCGAAATTAGAACTCCTGCTGCACAGGAGCAGTGATGCTATCGTAGTCGTCGTGTCAAATTGTCTCTTTTATAATTGCAGGTACAGTGTGATGTGACAAGGTGAAAGAGCTTATATACAGAGTGTTTAGCAATCTATAATTGGTTATCAAATGCTATGTCAGTTTGTCTCTGTTTTTAAAATTGGCTTTAAGTGTTGTGGCTTACATTGCTTCTTCCCAGCGTTACTTAATGTATTCAATTAACTGTGAAGACATGAAGTCATCAAATATTTTTTATGCATTTCCAAGAAGATGCAAAATATAGTGTAGCTGTCCCGCAAGGCCTCCAGTCGAACTCAAGAATATCATTATTTTTGTCTTCCAGACTTTGAATTTCTTGTGGTTGTAGTATTTCTCCAGTGTTTTGGTCTCTTATTTACTTACAAATGAGGTGAAACATTGCAGACGTTTCACTCAGCCGACACAATCAGCTGACCAACAGTAACCTTTAGTGATTATGAGACAGGGTGGCCTGGTGACTTTTCATAACAGAGTTTATGAGCTTTTGAGACACGCTGACCTTATTTTCCGCTGTCTGTAGAGGGGTCACATCCTCCTTATGAAAAGACATTTCATCACAAACCCCAAGCAACCTCTCCCAAACCGCATTCATAAATATTTTACAGAGCAGGAAAGGGAATGGTGGAGACACATTCGATAAAAACGCTTTCTCACACCACTTATCTTTTTCTACAAAGTGTCAGCAAGTTAACTCAGCAGGCTGCCGAGCCCTTCAAAACATCCGATTATTCTAGAAGATGCAAATCATTAACTCCTTATCTCGCTGCCCGGCCAATCGCTACGTAGTCATTCAGATGTTTTTCTGCCTAGTGAATCACGCCACCAGACTCTAAAGGCCCTTTCACCCACCTCCAATGCCGATCGATGAGAGTAAATGAACCAAGGATTCCTTTGATCGTTTGTTTGGTGTTCATCAATAATAATGTTTGTCTTGCCTCCCAAGTTACCTCCTCTGCTGCCCCTGCACTCGTCACTTGCACAACCTCCAACATGAAATCCTACCCTGAGTCCAGGAATCACATCACATTATTTGTTTGTTTTTTGTTTTTTTTTAACTTTTTCTTCTGTTTCCCTCCCTTATTTTACTCCTGTTAACCTTTTATTCTTTCTTCATCACACCACATGTGTCTACTGGTGAGCTTTCGGCCAGGTTGCTCATGGGAGCTGGGATATTTTTGTGTATCTAAAAGTATATAATGGTCAGTTTAAAGCTATAGAAAAGTAGTGAGTTTGTGTGAATATGGCGTAGCCTATTCAGAAAAGCCCTTGTAATAGCAAATTCTGTGTTTTGTAATATTTCTGTATGGGGTGTAATAAATTATTATACAACAGTACTTTCTATGGGAAAATACTTAAAATGTGACAGTCTTTGTAAGTATTTATCTTCAACTAAATTATTGTACTTTCTTTTTTTTTTTCAATTTGTAGATACGTAAGTGATGATGACAAGGTATTGGTAATCATGAAATTAACTGTTTCATCATCAGTCTGATGCATCTTTTAATTTATTGATGTATATACTGTATGTTTGTTGATAAACAGCTTACTTTATTTTGTATATGACCAATAAACATGTTTTAAAATGGATCAGCTTTTTTGTATCTGTGTATTGTGTAATTTAGAAATATAGGAATATAATTTCTTAATATAGTTTGTATTATATTATTACTATCAACAGGGTTCTGAGCTCAAATCAAAGTATTTTAAGAAGGTACGCAAAGCATTTAAAATTAATTCAGCATGTTAATGTTTTTTCTGGGTGATAAAGACAGCCACTTTGGTTATTTATCTTGATTATTGTCATTATCATAGCAATGTTCTTTTTTGTGATTTTAATTTTGATTAAAGAAATCTCTGCATTACAAATACACTGTATTACTATAATAATAATTATAATAATATAGTGAGAGAAAAAGAAGGAGGAACAACACACGTACATGAACTGCAAATGTTTTTTGTATCCTGTTGACTAATTCAGAAAAACTTTGGCTGGAACAAACTTATGTTCCAGCCAATGCATGAAAATTGAGGATCCAGTTATCTCTGATGGGCTTTTTTTTCAACCACAATACAAACTTCAAGTCTGCGGCTGTTGAAACAAACTTCACATATTTAAAATTTCCTATATCTATTTATGACATGCACCATACGCCAATTAATCTTTATAAATGTGTGTCTCAATTCAAAGGTGAGACTTTTTTTTAACAGTGAATATTTTGACTTGTCTACAGGTGTAACAAATAACACCTGTGTCTAATTGTTAATTGCTGCTCCGGATTTAAATGAAGTGCTTTTCCTTCTTTGATAAGTGTAAAGCGTCTATTGCGGTAACACACACTTTGACTCTAGTTCAACACTCTCTGGTGTATGATAGTTTTTGTCTAAAACCTTTACTACAAGTTTATGCTTTCAAACTGAAAGTGCTGGATTTAATTTCATATGAAAAAAGTTTATGATATGTATATGTAGCTTTGAAGTGGTGGATACTGTGCCAGTAATAGAAGTCAAGAGCCAAACACCAAATATCTAAAAACAACACAATTCTGAGAGGAATTCATGTAATTTTACACGTGAAATTACCTATGATTGACGTAAATGATTATGAAATCGGGGGGTGCCTGTAGGTCTGTATTCAGGGCAACAATGAAGGGCTAAGACGTTATTACTCATTGTATTCTCAGTATTATTTGACGCCTGCTGAATCCTTTGTTTAACCAGTCCAGTCTGTAGGGGGCAGTAACAAGTTGGCGTCAGCTCTCTTCATCATACACACGCCGGTCTGGATCATGTAAAAACGTGGAGCGCCATAACATTTCAAACGTTAACAATACAATCTTGATAGCGATATTGTTTACAAAGATGTACGAATTTTTACCTGTTGGGGTATCTTGGTGTGTTTTTGTTGATTTAAGTCTTGTTTTTGTGTTTTGCAGCGATATATTCTTTGTTTAATCAGGTAAATCCGTATCCACGTTGAGAATCCACTACGGGCTTTGTGAGCGCTTTACCGGTTTCCAAACCGTCAAACCAGAGAGGCGCGTTATTTTATTCCACCCGCATTCTGAAAAGACTCGCCCCTACTCTGCCTCTGATTGGCTCTGACCCTGACATTCTTACCTAACCCAATCATCTCTCTCTTCATGCCTAAACCAAACCAATCCAACCAACGAAGGCAACGAGTTCTAGCCAATCAGAGGCAGAGTAGGGCGGGTCTTCGAGGAATGCAGGTGGGAAACGATAAGGCAGGCGAAGCGGTTAAAAATGTAAACAACGACAGACTCTGATGGAGAGTTTTTGTTTGTGAGCTTGTTAGACTTTATCGTATTGCTGTCTAATCAGAAGTAACACCACAGAGCTGTTTGACAGTGTTCAGTTCTGCTCTCTAACATGTTCAAAATATTTTAACCTGAACAGTTTGATATTAAATGCTAACCAGAGCAACGAGAGCTAACGCGTTAGCTCGCTAGCTCGGTAACGTTAGCTAACGTCAGGAAAGACATCAAGATAAAGTTAACGTATTTACGTTGGTAAGCCATTAAACTATCTAACGTTACTAACGATCGTATGCTGATGAGACTCGATGGAGGACTACGACGAGTTTGTGCAGCATCGTCTCTCTCAGCTGAGGAAAAGTGATGAGGAGGAGGAACACAAACCTTCAGCTGCATCTTCTCTCATCCGCTTCTATGGACAGCCCATCCTTCCTCCCCTGGTATGAGCTCTGTTTTACTTGGTTTCTAATCAGATCTTGATTCAGGTTTTTAATCGTGGCTGACAGAGGCTTTTACGCCCTCGCTGCCTCTTGTCTGTCGGTTGTGGAGATAGATATCAATGTCAGGCTGTACTTGGTATGAATGAATTTGAGATTTGGGCTGTTTGTCTCACAAAACAAGCATAACGATGAAGTCAGCTGGTGCTCTGGGCAGTTTTGAAGGCCATTTTTCTCTACTTCTGAACATCAACAGAATAATCGATTATGAAAGTAACTGCTAATTGAATGAAACGCGAATGAAATCCCATGTCTGCTTTCTATTGATAACAGCTCTCGAGGGAACAGAGAGATGAAATGCAGCGACACAGAGATGCAGCACAGAAGGCTGCAGTCCACAGAAAGTTTAAGGACGATCAAAGGATGGCCTATGTGCAAACTATTCTACACAGCGTTCAGGTAATTGAAGTTGGGTTTTCAGCTCCCCTCTTGGCAAGCCTAATGTGTGCCTACACTTATGTGCCTACGTTATTGTATGTATGAGAGCAGCTTTGAGTTACACAGAGTGGTAATTAATGTTCAAATTATAATCTCTAGACATTCTCTGCCATATAACGTGATGTCTTACATGGTTTTGATCAAATGAAAGTAAACAAATTTTCTCTGACCTCTTGATATCTCACAAATTGCAGCTGAGGAATACGCCAACATTGGAAGAGTTGCTTCAAGAATCGGAGATTAATACTAAATCTTCATATTCCCATAACACCAGTGGTGGGTCAGTGTCGCACAGCAATTTCTCTACAGGGACAAAGGATAGTCTGTCGTTCTTGTCACCACCTGCGAGGAAAGGAGAGGATGGTGTTTCTCTTCCTCCGTTGTCATCAACTACATACAGTGCCTTTTTCACCTCTAATGTGAAACCCCAGCAAAGTTATCAGGAAGGATGCCTTATTGACCATCATGACAGCCAACAGCTATCACAACCAAATTCACTTAATGGTGTGAGCCACCGGTCAGTATCCTCAGGCTATGTGACCTACGAGAATGTTGAAAACACCACCAGTGTCTCTGAAAGGATTTATGCAGGGAGAGAGAGCCATGGCTTTGGCTCTGTGGAGGGAGCTGATGATATGGGTGGCTTTTTCCTTCACAACACCTCTAACACAATCGCCAAGATGCCAGATATTATTAGCCACCCTCCCATAGATGGAGAAGAATTGGAGAGGAGTGGACTAGAGTCATCCATTTGTAATGATTTTATAGCTGTAAAAGACATTTGCTGTACCTCACTCCAGGAGGATTCAGTCATATGTGACTCTTTGCCAGGAGAGAAATCTGAAAACAGTCATCTGGACAGTATAGAGAGTGAAGATGACCTTCCCTCTACCACAGTACTTGACCTTGACAAATATGGAAATTTGGACAGAATTGAGGTCTCTGTCTCTCCGTTAGACAACAGTGGCTTCTCAGACAATCCAGAGTTATCTCAGACATTAAACACTCCTCACTGTCCAACAACAGAGCTACATATCCAGCACGAGCCAAGAGAAACAGAACCAGCAGACGACAAGTCAGATGAAGCAGACTTAAAGCCATGTGAGGAACCTTATCGTCTGAGCCTCCAGGCCTTGCTGAAGAAATCTCAGGAGTATCGGCGGTGCCAGCGGATGCTTAGGAACCAAGCCAAAAACACTAAAATTCAGGAGAGAGCACAAGAACAGCCAAGAGTTGAGGAGCAGAGCCTCTCTGATAAGGAGAATGACGAGTTCCCCTACAAGGGAACAGTGACTGCAGAGGGGAAGAAAACTAAAGAGAAGAGAGGCACTCTTATCCCGTCAGTGGAAACTTCACCAAAGAAATCCCAGGAGAATGACAGGATGATTGTAAGTGAGTTAACTGGGAAAAGGGCAAACTGTAAATCTGAAAGCACACATTTAACAGGAGATGGAAATACGAAGGAAATAACCAATGTTGAGGAAGAAACAACTTTAATAAATAATAAGCTAAACATTTCACAAGAGGTCATAACAGAACCTAAACAAATCGACGCCTTCCTTCAGAAACAGCCGGTGTTGTCAGAAACCTCCTGGGTTCAGGAATCCTTTTACTTGACCAGAGAGCAAAGTACTGGACTGGGCAAATTTTGCACAATCCCAGCCCCAAATTTCTGTAGGAGTCCTGTTCACTGCAGGGGGAAAGGGAGTATCAAAGATGAAGAGACCTCAAAGGGGAAAGTTCTGGTCAATACCAGCTTGAATGAAGACTGCAAGGTTGAAGAAGAAGGTAACCTGGGACTTCAAAACCATCAGAACACAGCAGTTCATCAAGTGGTTGAAGGTGATGTAACAAGCGTTTTTGCCAAGAGTTCACAGCACATAGATCAGCTTGAGTCAAACCTGTCCAGTCTGAAAGTGCTGATCTCAGATCTGGAGTCCACACTGACAGAAAACTTAGAGAGTCACAGCCAAACTGAGAGCAACCTCCATAGTGATGTCTGTTTTGAAGGCATCAAGCACACAGAGCAAATTAAAGATGATAAACATATGCAGCGCGGTCAAAGTGATTGTGACTATTGGGAGGACAAGCTGAGGGATGATGGTGGTAGCAGTGATGCGGAGCAAGACCAAATGTGCAGGGAGTGGCCGAGAAATCAATCATTCGACAATTGCAAGAACATGCACGAAGATTCAGGACCCGAACCAAGCATTAGTGACACAGATGACATTCCTCTCTTCCTGCACAAAGAAGGAAAAGAGGCAGTTACTTTAACAGAGCTCAGGCTTGTCAAAACCTTAACAACAGAGAGAAAAATGGAGAAAGTTGCAGGTAAAGAAGGACCAACTAATAGTTATGGACAGGAGGGCGTCTATAGAAAGCAGCAGCCACAAGCTAAATGTATCCTCTCTGTGGCCCAGCGGATGCGCATTCCTGACGTATTCCGAAATGCTCCATCTGAAAACCCGGCTCCACATAATGTACCCGTTCTGTCGAATACCAGTGACCACCCAGTGGAAAGGAAGAATGAGTTGGCTGTGGAAGGTCACGACACCACCCACTCACCGTCTCTCAACCAGTCATACGATGTGGACACACCATCTGGGCTGTGGCTCCTCGATGGGTCCGGCTCTGACTCGGGCTCAAAAGATCATCATATTCAGGAGAAGAATCTGACCCCAGAGAGTGGGAGCGAAGGTCAGGGTGGGGTATCCAAGGTCAAACGGAGGCTGCTCATGCACATGACAGAGGAAAGCCTGGACAGGAGCGCAGATACCAGCGGAGGAGCTGGCTCAGATGTCAGACCCAACTCCAGAACTCCCAGAGGTAAGACCAGGGCAGGGAGGTCAAAATGTGATTCGAGTTCAACTTAATGCCATATTCTGTAAAAAAAAAAAAAAAGTTTTGCTCTTGGGATGTACAGAACTTCAGATTGAGATCAACAGTACAAATGTGACACAAAAACCAAACATTAGAATAAGAACAGCAGTATGGACATCTTGAGTCGATCTGCAGAATCAGGACCAATCACAGCATTTTTTAAATGGATCTGTACAGGCTGTACAAAGCCTGATACTTTGGTTTGTTCCTTGTTTATTTTAGTCATAGATTTGGTCAAGTATATGCTGTTACAAACAAATACATAAAATATATTTTAAAAAACGACACATGGTTGTAAACCAAGTGGTTGGATGTTGGGATTGGGATTTTCGTCTTGCCACTGGTTTATCCTCATATGTGACAATGTATTGTGATATTAACTTGTTTTAGCTGCAGTGCAGTGGTGTAAAGGTCATGGCAGTCAGAGGGACAAACAGGAGCAACTAAAACAGGCCCACGCTGCTCAGGTCAGAGCCCTGCAAGAAGAGCACAGGAGACAACAGGAGGAACTACTACAGGTGAGACAGACACATGCGGACAGAAAGGATGTTATCGGTAAACGGAACTGTGAAGAATTAGGTATTTAAATGACAGATACACGTACCAGATATTTCTATAACACCTGATATAGTACAAACACTGTCATACTGATACATCCTCCATCCCATTGGCCCGCTTCTTGCATCGGATTGCATCACTTTCTGCTGTACAGATCACGGAGTACGTAATTCTTGTACAGCAGCCATAATTCACTTTACCAAGGTTTTTAAACTCCACCCAAAGTCACCTATGAGAAATTAAGAATTAACATCCAGCCCAGTGTCTCCATATTTTAAGAATAGGCTTCGAGAGCTTCTGAACCTTTAAGAATTCACCAAGCTGTGATATTACACTGACCCTAAATGTTGTCTTGTGAAAACTAGAAGCAGACCTTTTGAAAGGCTCTGGCGCTGTTCCATATGCATGCACACACACACACACACACGCACGCACACACACACGTTGCCCTACCTGTTCAAGTGTGCTTCTAGAGACCCGGGTCGTGTGCAGACTACAGACATCTGCTCATTACAAGAGACCTTCAGACTCTCCCCAGTAAAAAAAAAACACACACACACACAGGGATTCTACTATAAATGTTTCATTACATCCCTAAGAGGCGAGCTGGCATGGTCGCCTGTTTCTGTGTGCGTGTGTGTGTATGTGTGTGCGTGCGCGCATGCAAGACTTCAAGGACGCCTGCTGTTCTTTGGCAACCAGTTCTCCCATCTTCAGCTTGTGTCTGTATTTGTTCTTGGTCGGCGTCCTTGCCCTATTAATCACAGTCTCTATTTAATTTATGTATCCTTAACAACAATATAATTAACATAAGCCGTTTATATAAAAAGACTTCTTTTCGACTCCCCTCTGTCCCTCCATCATTTGTGATGTGATGAGAGAGTGAGCTGGCTGGACTCTTTGGTAGAGGGAGGAGGGGACCGAGGGAATTGACACAGAAAAGGAAAGGATAATTTGTTTAATTCATGAGCGTCTGTGGTTAAGTGCCAGATCGTCCCGCCGAGTGCCACCGCTAATGGTCCCTTCTCCTTCTCTTTTTTTTTTCCCTCTCTCTCTTCTCATCCCTCTCATTGTTTTGTCTCATACCTCCTCCACCGTCGTTTTTTTTTTTTTTTTTTTACTCTGGTTGTATTCATTTTCTCCATCTCTCCTGTCTCCTCATCCCCATCATCCCTCTCCTCCTCCTCTCATCTCATCCCTCTTGCCTCTGTGCCCCATCTCTCCCCTCCTGTCTCTTTCTCTCTACCCTCAATTAATTTCTTCCTCCTGCCTCATTTGCTGTCCTTTCCAATTCAATATTTTCCAACCTTGCCTGCTCCCAAATGCACACGTGCGTTCCTGCACATGCACACACACACACACACACACACACTCACACATGTACTTCTTCTTTTATTCCTTCCCTCCAACCTCATGTCTCTCTCTCTGTCTGTCTCTCTCTCTCAGACCTTGGCGGTGCGTTACCGTCTCCTCCAGAGCGTGTCCCTCCCTTGCTCCATGTCAGGCTCACGTCTTGGGGACACGATGACCTTTTCTACCTTCTCTCAGGTATTACCGTCACATTTGTTCACTAATGTCAGTGATGCAAAAAGCTTGTCCTGTTTATCCTTTTGTCCTCAGAATTTTTATTCATCACCGGTTGGCTGACACACTCAGGTGAAACTGATACTTCCCCCTCGGATGTCTTAATCCTTATCCTAAACGCTAGCCCACCACCAACAGCTCAGCTTCAGTTAGATGAAGCGTGTGCCTTTAATGCAACAGCTTTAGAATCAACAAGTGAGTGACAGCACATCACCTGCTTATTATTCTGCTTATTATAATGATGAGCTGCAAGTCCACTTGTGTTGATGCGCTAAACAGATGCCAACCAAAAGACCTTGAGAATCTGCGTGGGGAAATTAATTGGTTGTCATTGATGGAATTAGCATTCTCCTCTCTCTTCCCCTCTGGTCCTCATTATTCACCCCTCTCATCGCTCGCTCTTGGTCTTCCTTCTCTTCTTCAGCCCTCCAGCTCTCTCCCAGAACGCTGCCGCCCCCTGCTGTTAGCGGCTGTGAAAGGTTTTCTAACTCGCAGGCTGCTGAGGACTGAGAGAGTGGCGCAGCTGGTGCGCACCATCGGGGTGAGTGAGGACAGCAGTGTCACATCTGCCATAGTAGCACAAAACAACAAAAGAACAAAAACTGCTCACATGAAGATTTTGATTTGTTATCGTAGGGAAAAGCACAGGTGTTACTAATAACGTTAACGATGGCTCCATTGAACTCAGGCATGCCAGTAAGTCATGACAGTAAATCAGCATGTACAATACCAGGACTTTGAAACTGAAGCAGCTAAATGTATTTCAACCATCATTAATTTTATTATTTACACCTGTGTTTTTCCCACTGCAACATGTTGAAATGTCCTTTGTGAAAAAAAGGCATATTGCAGCTGAAAGTGGGTGTGTGTGTTTTTTTTTTGTAAATGTAGGACACACAGCAGTTCCTGCAAGCCTTCCAGCAGCAGAGCCCTGGCAGGGGGGGACTCTGTAGCAGACAGGACCTTTTACTGCAGGAGAGAGTCACTCTTCAGGTATTAAGGCAAACACATGTTGTATCCATCTGTTAACCTCTCTCTCCTCTTCTCCTCTACACCGCCAATGAGCAATTATTCCCCACATTAGCACTTAGCACAACAGACACTGTGATTACGCACATTCATTCAAACCATCGTCTGCTGTGTAATTGTTTGCCCCTCCAGCTGCGCGCCGCACGTTACGAGCTCTACGACGTATTCTTCAGTCTGTCAGCCGGAGAGAGGATGCAACTGATCAGCTGGGACAGAGAGCTGGAGAGAGAGAGAGAGCTCAGACGACAGGTGACCTTTTGTAAAGCTCTGGTCGAACTGAAAAAAAAAAAAAAAAAAATCATACATTACACCGACTGGGCCAAAAACAAAACATTGTACAGAAATATCAGTATTAAATCACATTGATTCACTTTTTATCATTTAAATATAATTGAAAAATATTGCTTTATATTATGCCACCAGTGCTGTTCAGGCCTCTCAAGGCTGCGACCTTTCACCTCCCTTACGATGAGTGCTGTGGATGGTGATGACACAGATTCTAGTTGATTTGTTTTTTCCTGTCACAGCACTTGTATTGTTGTTCTGACCTTTAGCATGGGCAGCAAGGACTAAAGTATTGTGTACATTTTCCTTTCTACTGAAGCATCTTATTGAGGAAAAATGCAGAGGCTAATCTATCCTGTACATGTGTGTATGTGTTTGTTCAGAGCGGGCACACAGGCCATTCCAGAGGAAAGAGCTCTCTGTCAGTTGCGACGCAAAAATCGCTGGAGAGGAAGAGAGGAAAGATGTAAGTTTTTTCAGCGGATCTGTTTTCTTTAGTGCTGTGAATAACAAACATGTCTTTCAAGTGTGTGTGTGTGTGTGTGTGTGAGGTAGAAAGCGAGACAGAAGTAGGTCATTACATGTGACATGAACCCAACGTTTGAAAACATTCAAGTTCTGCAGAAGATTTAACATCATGTATATTTTGATAATGCAGTTAACATCCCACGTCAGACATTTTTCTGAAGTGTTCCTGTAGTGTCGCAGCCGGCTAAAATAGCAGTGTTCAGCTTGATTTTTTTTTTTTTTAATGAAAGCACTGCAGGGTAAGAAAATCTTTTTTTCTTAGGCAGTACCTTTGTCAGCAGCTAAACCCTGCCTTCTCTTCCCTCCAGGATCCAGAAAAAGGCAGCAGAGAGACACAGGGGAGTTGTGACGAGGACTGGACTCAAGAATGGATCCTCCGCCGAGCAGCCGCTAGAAACCAAACGAGGGCAGTTCAGAGCAAATCCTCAGAGGGTCCCCAAGAGCACTTACTCCTCTAGACCCCGATGACACTTTCCTAATTGGCCCCAGTGAGGACTCCTAATAAGGCCTCTAGCGATTACATGAATATTGTATAACATAACATTTGAGTTTCCAAATCCAAATTTGACACAAAGTTATGCCTGTTGCCGACTAAAATATCACTGTATCGTAGTTCTCCAAGCAGGTGTAATACAATAGTGACTACAGGTGACCCTGTGGACACAAGATTTTACAGAGTAGTTTTACATTCAATGACTCAGAGGTGAAGATACATCACTACAGCCACTACCACTGTCAGTAACAGTTTCTTTACCACGTCTGCTTTCCGTCTTTTCCACCATCCCCAGTGTACTCATGTTGAAGATGTTAGTGGCAAAAACGTTGAGCTGGGGGAAAAGAACCAGTTCGGCATCCTTTTGGCTGCACCTTTAAAGCTTTTGCACTGTACATGAAAGACTTAAATCACAGCGGAAATGATCAGGAAAAGCTCAGGTGTAATGAAGAACACTAATGATGGCTCTGTTCAGTTCCCAGCCTTGGGGTCTCAAGATAGATAAACGTAGGAAAGCAGCAAAAACTACACTTAAGCAACACAAAATTATAGGGTTGTCTTTTTTAAATCTTTTCATTTTTCTTGTGAGTTACTGGATTATTTTACTTCCTCAGGCCTGTAAAAATAAATCAGTCTGAAAAGGCAAACTGTCTACAACTCAAAGACATAGCACATAGTCGCAGATAGACATTACTTTATTTTAAGGGGTCACATGTTGAAAAGCAAGCATGCAGTTATCCAAGTTAGTGAGCCTACATGTACAATACTACGACTCTGAGACTAAAACACCTAACTGGAACGCAGCCATGATTAAGGTCATTAATTACACCTGTGTCTCTCCTGCTATGATAAAATGTCTGCTGTGAAAAGGGCCTTTTAACAAAGTTCACCTGTTTTTGCATACGATGTTTCTCCAGTTGTTAAACCTGCTCTGAAAGTTGGACTTAATTGTTCAGTTCCTTCATGTTTAAGAGCCTGATTCATTGCAGCCAAAACGTCCAGATATTGAGTACATATTGACCCTCTTTAGTATGATATTTACAGTATTTTTGTTCTCATGTTTATCCAAATGTTAATATCCAACCAGATCTTAGTGTTGACGCTAATACTTGAAGAGTGTGTTGCCTTAAATATTGGGATTACATAAAAGCCAAAACACTTGTAAGCCTTTGAAGTTTTTTATTCTTAGCGATTTCGGACCTGTTTTTTATGTTATTTATTTGTATGTGGTTGATAATAAATGTTCTTTAACCACCTGGATGTTGTTGTTGTGAAGTTTGTGAATGCTGGATGAGGCTCCCAGCAGCAGGGGGCGCTGCAGGCCGTTTCTGGTTAACTTTAAACGGACAACATCCGCCGCGGCTGTCGGTGGTCTGGCGCTGTGAGCTTTGTTTTGAATCCAGGAGATATCTACTTCTCAGCTGATTAAAACAGGATGGCAGAGGAGGCAGACGGCGGGGTTTCTTCACGGGCGGAGAGAAAAGCTTTAGAAAAAGCTAAAATACTGCAACGGGAAAACGAGAGGGAGATCTTCAGACTGGTAAGACGAGAAAATGGCACATTTAGAGCCACTTGTGCAAAGCTAGCTGGCTAAAACAGCAGTTTAATCCGTGTGCACGTAGTGTTTGTCCGGTAACCAGGTGTTTCTCTCCTCGGGGTACCTGAAGGTTGGACGGGTCCTGAAGAAACCGGAGTCTGAGCGGTCAGAGGAGGAGGCGGCTGTGCTGCTGCTGCACAGAGACACTGTGGAGGAGCTCTGCAGGAGACAAGTCCGCAGAAATGTACTCAAGAGGAAGCAGGAGGAGGTGAGACTGCCAGGCCCGATCTGCAAGGCTGGAATAACCTGCTGGGAGGCCCCGGGCCAAAAAAATAAACTGGGGGCCCTGGTCAGAATCAGGTTTATTGCACACACAAGGAATTTGCCTTGGTGTTGTGCGTAACAGTCAAAAATACACACAAAATTAAGTAATCCTACATAATATAAAAAGAAAGTGAGAAGAGCTGCTACATGTTTCAATTTTAAACTGAAGAGAGTTAAATGAGATGCACAAAATATTGAGAAGAAGTAAACAGCATATGCAGTGTGCAATAAATAATAATAATACAAGTTGTGTTAATGTAACACACCATGTTAGATCACAGATGTGCAAATATAAGATTATGGAGTTTTATGTTAATATAATGGTTAATGTCCATGGGTGATAGAGTCAGTGTCAGTGGGGGTTTCAGGCCTTGATGATGAGGCAGCTGCAGACGGGAAGAAACTGTTCTTGTGACATGAGGTTTTGGTCTTGACAGACCTCAGCCTCTTGCTGGAGGTGTTTTCTGTGCTGTATTGACAGTTTAGCCTGAGGGTGGCACCAGAGTGTTCAGACAAATACATGATAATGTGCTTATTATCCTCAAGAAAGGGATTGGATTCCATCCAAACTATTAAAGTTCCTATTAAAGTACAGTAGACAAAAACAATAGGATGTAGAGGTAAAAAGCTACATTATGGCTAATATGTGTCGACTGCACACTGGTCCACCTCAGGGTTAAACAATCTCAAGAATTTGCACCCTCAGTATACCTGTAACTGGTTATTAATACTGTACATACTGTATATACACATCGAAATTAAATAAATATTTGTAAACCATAAACAGCTGGTTTGATCACTGTCAGATCCTCCAAGGTTCTTCAGTGCAGTCTATCGGATGTTTTATTTCTGGTGGATCAGTGGACATTTTCTGGGGAGCACGAATACACCTTTAGGTTTTTAAAAATATGAAATTTATCTAAATAAATACTACTTGTCATAAGTGAATATTACTTAAACTAAATATATTACATGTTGCGCTACAGAAATAATGTGATGAAAACATGGTCTGTGGTTGTTATAGAAGTGTGTGGTTGTAAAATCTTAAAACATCTTTTTTTTTTTTTACTTAACCACCTGCAGGTGTGTGATGATGCTGATGAGCTGAAACGTAAAGTCAGGGAGCTGGCTGCAGCAGTCAAACAAGCAAAACACTTTGTGGTTTACACTGGAGCCGGGATCAGTACGGTACGCCAAACTCTGAATGTTCACTTTCCTTTTTTCCTCTTCACTGTCACAGAGTTAATTATGTATTTTATTTCAGGCAGCTTCTATCCCAGATTACAGGGGCCCTAATGGGGTGTGGACACAACTGCAGAAGGGCCGGACAGTCAGGTGAGCTGTGTAGTCTTTACAGTGATGTGAAATTAGCTGCATATGTTTTTTCTGAAGTGAACTGAACTCCCCGGTTATCATCCTCCTCGTTTCTCTATTCAAACAGTTCGTCTGACCTGAGTAAAGCAGAGCCGACCTTCACACACATGTGCATTAGGACGCTTTATAAGGAAATGATGGTATGTAAGTCCAAGAAATAATAATGTTTAATAGTTGGTGTTACATCGTTATTTACATATTCTCATTTGTGTGTGTTTGTCTCTAAAGGTGAAGCATGTTGTGTCTCAAAACTGTGATGGACTTCACTTACGTAGTGGTCTTCCCAGACACGCCCTGTCTGAGCTCCATGGAAACATGTTTATTGAGGTGAGACACAAACACACACACACACACACACACAAACACAACTGTTGTCCTCAGGTTCTGCCTTCTAATCACTAAAATGAAACATACAATGTTTGCTATATATATAATCGGATCCATTGCTGATCCTTTGTTTGTTTGTTTCCTTTGTTTGTTTGTTTTTGGTTATGGGTCCAATAGTTGTCAAAAACATGCACAGTGTTGCAAGCAAGTGAACCACAGGGTGCACATACAACAAATGAACAGAGAGACATGTAATCTTTGTCACCAACATTCCTCAGTTAACTCATATCTCTGAAGTGCTGTTGATTTAAAAACTACTTTTGGACTTCAGTAAACCTTGACTAAAACCCTCCTGCCTCTACAGATCCAGCTGTTACACATGCCTAAATCACTTTTCTAATTTTATTGTAGGCCTGCTTTAGGCTAAGTGTGCATTGTTTTCACAAACCGGCTTAACGTGTTTGACAAGAAGGGGAGACCAGCTAAGAATGAGGGAATAAAACCTCATCAGGATATCCCTACATACAGATACACAATGCTGTTAGATGCTGTTACATGAAAATTGCCTAGATTTTGTGTCTCCGATGTTTTTTTTTATTGTTATTTTTTGATTTTGACCTGTCCAGGAAAACACTTTTCCAAAATTTCACAGTTACCCTAACGTGCTGGTTTTGTATCCGTTCTCCAGGTGTGTACGTCCTGTTCCCCAGTCAGGGAGTACGTGCGTTTATTTGACGTGACCGAGCGGACATCGCTGCACCGCCATGGGACAGACCGCAGGTGCAGCCACTGTGGCGGTGAACTCAGGGACACAATAGTGCACTTTGGGGAACGAGGGACCTTAGAGCAACCTCTCAACTGGAAGGGAGCCACAGAGGCTGCCAAGAAGGCGGATGTTATCCTCTGCTTAGGCTCCAGTCTGAAGGTAGGTTTTATAAACCACATTAGCCTACGATGTGTCCATAAATGTGATGTGGTTCAGTAAAATCCGATGTAGGTTGGCTCTGGACAGATGGTCTTAATGGCAACAGTTATGTTTATGTATCGTAATAAACACAATATTGACTTTATTATAAATAAGACAGATTTATGTTAAGACTCAACACTCCATATTGTGATATAACCTCAGAGTTTCCCCCCAGTACTCAACCTCAAACCCTGTCTTTGTACCATGTACCACCTTTTTTGTCTCTGTTCATGTAAATTTAGGAAAAACTCTAATGCAAATTTAGTTTTTCCTAAATTTGCATTACTCCTAACTGCCCTGTTCAGACAGTACAACCTTTGTCACCAAATACTCCAAAAACCCTGATAGAGTCGTAGTTGTTTGAAGTCTAATTATAATATCAGTTTTACTAGATTTGGGATAATTCACATCTTCCATTTGGTTGCGCTCACTCAGACTATGATCTTAATCTTGTAGTCTGATGTGATTATATTGTGATCTTTAGTTGATGGTTTATTTGCTTGCAGCATCTTTTACAGTGTAGTGAGCTCAGTCTCTCTTATAGGTGCTGAAGAAATACGCTTGTCTGTGGTGCATGAACAGACCAGCAAGCAAAAGGCCCAAACTCTACATTGTCAACCTCCAGGTATGTTTACTTTTGACATTTTATGTGAATAAGATGAATGAATTTGAAATACGATGAAAACATAGTGCTGCTGGGTGATTGTGTGGTCGTGCTTTTGTTGTAGTGGACGCCAAAAGATGATCTGGCCGTACTGAAAATAAATGGCAAGTGCGATGATGTCATGAGCCTTCTCATGGAGGAGCTGAACATTCAGGTTCCTGTGTATGACAGGTAAGGACCAAAGGAAGTAATTATACCCATTATACACAGAAAACCTGAAAATATTTGCCTCATTAATATATAAATTAGTCATTCCCATTACAAAGGGTACAAACATGAGACTCACCCCTGACACACTCTTACACACACACGCAGAAAACACACAGATTTGACAAACATTTTGACTCTCAGCTTAGGTTGTCTCATTCTGTGTCCTCAGGGCAAAGGACCCTATCTTCAGCCTGGCCACACCGCTGCGTCTAGAGGAGGTAAACAGCCATACTCGTGACGTCATAGCTCCGCCTGCTGGGCATGAGGACTGCTCCGGTGGCGCTGGGGACCAAGCAGAAGCCACAGCTGTGCAGGGCGGCTGGTTTGGACGAGGCTATGGCAAAGGAAGGAAGAAGAAAAAAGCTGCATAAACATGCAGACTTAGCAGAAAAATGCTTAGTTATGATCAAGTATGTTGTGATGAATCCCAACCTGGGATTCAACTTTCAGTCCCATGATGAGTCGGACTTAAAACTTTAAGGTGCTGTTATGTATGTGCTGTGATGTCTTTTGGCTACATTGGTAACATTCAGTCATATGCAGTGTGTATGTGTGTATGAAGGAAAGAATGAGTTTGGATTTGTGCCATATGATAATGGCACTTTGCATCATGACTTTATTATTTTATACAACATTCTGAGTGACAGCTAGATCTGAAAGTGGCTCTTGTTATGCTGCTGTTGTTTCTTATGTTACTACTTTTATGGCAGCTAAGCTAGCTGGGTTAACATCCAAAGAAAGTTTTGAAGTCACTCCTGCAACATAATCCTGTCTGCTGTCCCCCTGTATGCTCAGTATATCACAAACGATCATGTTTTTACAGCCATGAGACTCAGAACAGAAGTGTTTTTTTTTTGTGGAGTGTCACTTTAAAATTCTAATGTCACTTTAAATTCTATTTAATGTGTATTGGATTATTGTTTTTACCAAGATGGTAATGGGTGCACTGCAGTAAGCAATTCAATGTGCATTAGCTAGATGTAAATGGCCATTAAAATACTGGTGCCTGAAGTGTTAGATAGGTGTTATTGTGCAGTTTTATAAGTGGCAAATAACAGCAGCAAACCAACAGCCAATTTTCAAGTTCTGTGCTGCCAATTTTTACAGAGAAGAGATTTTAAAAGGTTTAGGAGGTCAAACATTTGCTACATGTAGTGTTCAGAGTAAATTATATTTTTGTAGACTATTTCAGATGTTAATGACTTGAACTGTTGAATGTACCTTTTCCAACAGAGCTCATTTGTGTTGATCGTGACTGAAAAGGTATTTTGGTTTACTTAAATGATTTCCTGACCTCACAGTTGACCTTCACTCTGCTGTCACCTATCCTCAGGTTTGCAGGCCACGCAGTACAGCTGCTACCTTGGTTTACTGAAGTTGTTGATTCTGTGTTTACATTTTTATTTTTATTTTTTTTTCTGCAGTCAATGCAGAGACTCTGCTGCTGTCACTCCTTTGTTCCAGCAGTGTAAGAAGGAAAGCTGATTTTGAATTTTGACTTGAATTTTGATCAGTTGTTGGTTTGTATCATGTTAAGTTACTGTTTACTTAGGAGATAGGAAATGACCAAATAGGTATCTGTTCATTTGTTTCAGGAAGATTCAGTAGTATTAATAATCGCATCATGTACCATAAAGTGTCAGAGGTTATGAAAGGCCAAACTAGCTGTGGTGAGCTAGTGTCCAGCATTCCTAAAACTCCCACCAGTGCTAAAACTGGATGTGAAGACTCATTACTTTCCTCGGTGTTTTGCTAAAAAGAAAAATGCTATATTTGTGAGACAATAAAGTGTTCCTCATGATAATCTGTATTTTCACTGTACTGCCTCTTGCTTTGAGTAACAGCTTAATAGTGGTATAGTCCACTTAATGTACAGACTTGATAGGTAATGGGTTGTGCCTGGAATAGTTTTTTATTCATGTCATGTATAATTTATATATTTAAAATAGCTTTAATTTATTATATTGACTAGATGACTGGTGAGTAAACATCTCTGAGACTGACTCTTGTCTGTTGTGTTTAAGAATTAACTTCTGTCATTCGACTTGTTTTGCTGCATCTCCTCAAGGCATCGTGGTGTTACTTTGACAGACGACTAACTTCACTTGCTACCTGTCTTAGTTTGTGGAGTATTCAATACATTTAATTATGTAAAAGTAGCAATGTAAAAATATCCCACTACAAGTTTAAGTCCTGCATTCAAGATTCTACTTGAGTCCATCACCATTAACAGAAATCATTCAATAAAATCTTGCAAAAAAGATTCTTCTTAACTACAAGAATAAAAGCATTATAAGCAAAATGTACTCAAAAAACACTCATTGTGCTGCAGAATGTCCCCTGTCTGTTATATTCTTTTATACTATATTACTGTATTTTTTATGATGCATAAGTGTGAAAGCAGAATTTTAATGTAGCTGGTTGAGGTTGAGCAATTTTTGATTAACCAGTAATGTTTCTTAATCTATAAAATTATGGGTAATGAGCTATTATTAAGTTGAAGTGGAGTAAAAAAGTTCAATATTTCACACCAAAGTGTAGTAGAGTACATTTATAAAGCAGCAGAAAATCTAACTGCTTTAACTGCTGTAACTAAGTACTTTTACTCAAGTACTGAAGTGCAATTTTGACATACGTGTACTTGAGTATTTCCATTTTATACTACTTTATACTTCCACTCCACTACATTTCAGAGGGAAATATTGTGTTTTCTACTCCACTACATTTATTTGACAGCTTTAGTTACTTTTCAGATGAAGATTTGACCCATTGGATAATAGAACAAGCTTTAGAAAGACAACACATTGTTAAAGATGAAACCAGTGGTTTCCAACCTCTTTGGCTTTTGACGTCTTACAAAAAGCAGTGTGTAGTCCGGGTCACATTTCAGATGTCTATGAGTTGTTAACAGCTCCACCAAGTGATTTTTCCCCCTGAACTTCTCACATGGTTTAATTTCAATAAATGTTAATAATAATTATAATCATAATAAATCAGTCAGAGGGACGAAACGAGTACTTTTATTTAAGTAGGATTTTTCATGCAGGACTTTTTCTTGTAATGGAGTATTTTTACATTGCTGTATTGGTGTTTTTACTCAAGTAAAGAATCTGAGTGCTTCTTCCACCACTGCAGAGAATAGAAATACTGAAGGACAGTGCCTGACATCAAAATTAGCGCACTACTTGAGTAATAATAATAATAATAATGATAATAATTTATTATTATTTAGGTGCTTTCCACCACTAGTATTTTGTCAGTGTTCATTGGTTATTTCAGACCACGTGACATGATTATGCAATCGCTCAGTCGATGTGACGTTGCTTTGGAGGCGTTGGCCGGTTCAGTGTCACTCACTGTCTGTTCTGGGATAACAGAGACGCACAAGAACACGTCCTTAGGAATTGATCTCTTTTTGATTAAGTTAAATACGTTTAAACGTACTCTACCTCTCGTTTTTTGTGCTACCAGTAAGCTATTTGCCTGGACCTGTCGAAATGATCAAAAACGGTCACCACGCCACCGACGACCAGGGGGGTGAAGCCGGCTACAGTAAGCCGGGTGGTTCAGGGTGCAGCCCGGAGAAAAGGAGGCGCGTAGTCCGGCTGTGGTGTGACGGATGGTGAGTCTGCGTAACCGTCGCTGATTGACTGTCAGTGCTGGTATATTACACTTTCTTCTCAAGATTATTGTCCTTTTCAAGCGGTTGTTTTGTATCACATATCAGGAACTCAGTGGCTGGTTAGCATGCTAATGCTAGTTAGTTAGCTTACTTACATTAGCAGTTAGTAACTTAGCAACAGGAGTTAAACCAACTCATACTCCATAAATAACTACCGTAGTCAGTTTAGTTAAAACCAACTTGTCAGTCCAAGGTTAGCCCAGCACATTTTAAAAGGGATTATAATACAAAACGGTTACATGAGTTTGCTGGTTTGTCCCGATTCCTAAACTGTTTTCATCCACAAAACACATTGCATAACGTTTTCTCTCGTACACCGGCTGTTGTAATGTACATCTATTCTATGGCTCAGTTGCATAAGGTAAGTTAAGTTAAGGACAAGGTTCTCACACTACTGCCGGAAGTTATGTTAAGTGATATTTTGATATTGCCTGTGTGTTTGTACGAAGCTATACCCAGACGGAAGTGCAACTACTGTATTTCAATTCCCCTCCAGACATGTTTTAAGATGTGTGTAAAATACTCTACTTTGAATAATATTTGTGTCTGATATGGCTTTTCCACAAAAAAAGTTAAATTACCTCATTAAAATCCTTAAAATGTCATCTCCTCCTTCTCCATCATTAAAAAATTTGGCATCTATAAATATGCAAATAATGTTCATTTCAGAAGTTTGACAGCTGGACACAAGATGTCTCTTACTTCACTGTAAAGTTCATTCTCAGTGTTTGTGCACTGGAGGCTTCAAGTTTCAACATCACACTTGTGTAAGTTGAATACTGGATCACACTTGGCGTCCAAACTAGTTGTGATGTCACAAATAATGCTCGCAGGCCTACTTCTTAAAATCTGATTTTCATTGAGCTCAGAGAAACTTTCCTCATTCAGCAGATGAATGTTGAAACAGCCCTCTAGTGTCAAACTCTGCACATTCATCATTAAACAAACAGTGAAGCACAAACATCCAACTGTAGCAACAAGAAGAAAAACACATTTTTGAGTGGAGGGGGACTTTAAAGAATAGGGAAGTCCTAAAGATGAAACCCGAGAAGGGTTATGTTTCCTATGCAGGTATCTCACATACTGGTTGTAAAAGCTCATAACACATCTCTGAACCCAGAGAGGATATTTTTGAACACATCTCTTGTGAAAATGGTTGAGATGTTCAAATGACATCTGCAGTTTGTAGACCTAATCTTTAATTTTGCCTCTCCTATGTGCAATCCTGACATTAATACCTCCCGCGTCTGCTTCGTGGTTGTCTCATATAAATTTCTGTCTTGTCTGTCTGTCACACTGATACAAACATCTCGGGGTTGGTTGACGTTCAAAACAGCCATATCTCAATGTTGTTGTTGTTGTTGTTGTTATTTGAAACTCTGCTGTCACACCTTTGTACCATGAGAAAAAGCCCACGCTCTTCACATGATTTGGCTACAGCTGAAGAGACAACTGACTCCAAATATGCAACGTGTAAATTCTTTCGTGGACTCACTTGCTGCACAAGGAAGTGACTGGGTTGCTGATAGCAAGTTTTGACATGGCCCATCTCATGTGGTGGTTATAAATAGCTAACATAGTGAACATGTCGTTCAGCATGATGCCTAAACAACATGTCTACATGATGGGCTGGTGTTCCGTCTTTTTGGCGGGTTAAAAGGGTGATATATTGAGACACAGTATATTATATTTAAAACTGCAGTGCGGAACTTTTGTCTCCCCCTTTTGGCAGTGTGAGTAATAACAAAAACACCGTCGATGCGTGCTTTATGACGTATGGCGACCGGCTGGTCTCATGCAGCCAGCGGCTCCTCACAGCTCTGAAAATGTTATTTGGATAAACTGACCACATATTGGGAATCTACATGGTTACTTTCTCACCTGAAAAATATTAAAACTTAATAAAGCGACGTGAACAGTCCTACAGTGAAAATTACAACAGCTTAATCTCCACCTTGGCTGCCAGTTGATGCGAAATGCATTCTGGGATACTCTGTCTACTGTGAAATACGGATTTATCTGGCGGTGATAGGCTTAATCAGTGTTTGGCAAGGGCTTGAACGCAATGGACGTTGATTTATATGTCAAAGTGCCGCACTGCAGCTTTAATGACATATCACTAATGGCACAATTACTAATGGCAATATTACTACAAAAGGAAGAGAAAAGAGGCGCACATATGGGGAAAGAGAAAATATTAAATAGTATGATACTATGCTCTCTGCAGCATGATGGCCAAAAGCCCAAATACCCAGTAGACTGTAGCAGTTATTGAGGTCTGGAGACCACTGGTGGTCTGTGGCACAAAGCCAGGGTACCTGCAAAATATTCATGTCTGGAAAAAGTGCCTTTCTATCAGTTACGACCACTTTGGCCAAGTTGTACAATTACATAAGCGTACCACTGTTTATATTACTCTGACATTTTAACATTGAGGCAGTAGGAACATCTGATATGATCATTTTATTACACATCAGTGTAATAATTACTTTTTTCATTAATAAAACTGCAGACGATGTATCCAAAGGGTAGTGTTTATTGATTGATTGATTCATTGCTCTATTAACTCAACTCAAATTTGGTTACATTTTTGGAACGTTCAAGACTGTAAAATATGTTTTGTTAGCACTTTTTGACTGCATCTAATCAAATAAATTAGTTTATTCATTTCATTGAAATACACTACACTAGAATTAGGCATGACCTCACTGTATTTACTGTTTTCACTCTTAAAGCACTAAAACTGTCATCAAGTTGTAGTTCAGTACTGCAGAATTATCACAGGGCAAGCACTGATCTGCATATTCATCACCCTGAAGCAGATAAATTTACAACGGAGAGCAGAGTGTTTAACTGATCCTGTCTGGGTAAGGTGAGTGGGGTTGGAGGATTACAGCAGCTTGTGGTAATGTCTTTAGAGAAGAGAGGTCTGCTTACTGGAGGAATACTGATAGACAGGGCTTTCTAATGCCGTGGACACACTACACCACTTTCAAAGTCATCTTCACACTACACAACTTTCTTGTAATCGGGAGTCTTGAAGTCTTTGTGGTTTTCACACTGCATGACTGATTGGTGACGGGGTCACACATTAATGAATTTAAATGAATTAAAGCAGTCTCATCTGTTGGAGGTAACCCACAGATGCAGTCAGAGATGTGGACCTGCAGATGAAAAGTGACTGGATTGAAAATGACTTCAATATGTTTTTTGGATATGTAAAAATGAGTAGTAGTTCTACTTTGAGACATGTTCGTTACACATAACTTTTCTAATATTCAGCAATTTGAGATCTCTTAAAATAGCACAAATACAAATGTGTAACGTGAACCCACTCATATTCATAAATGATAACGCTTTTGTCCAACCTGGGATCTTAACCTCCAGCTGCTCTTGTGAAGCTGCTCAGTCTGTGGTTGAGCTGTATGAGATTTGAGTGTTTTGTAAGTGAAGGAATGTGAAGCTGTAGGGTGCTGAACAGCAGCACATTTTCATCAAAACCTGCACAAACTTAACTCCGATTGAGCAACATTTATAGTATTCCAGGACCAGAGATACGATTGTTTAAATTAAATATACCTAGAAATGACAAAATCAATTTCTTTTTTTTCTCTTTTGGTTAAGATCAGTGAAGACTTTGACGAGAATGTTGCAGTTAGGGAGGAACACTCACATTGACTTTATTTAAAAAAGGCAAGCTGACAAAAAAAATCACTAACTGTAGAAGTTACTGAATGGCAGAAGACAAATAAACATTGGCACAAGGTACATGTGTGTCTCTGAACGTTACCTTTCTCCCACTAACCTTTATCATTTTCACTCACTGTGTCATAAGGTCTTTGTTTCTGTGTTTCGGCTTACTCTACTGTGTAACGTCACAGTAAAAAGAGAAGTAGAACTCTGCAGTCAAAGCTATACTACAAAGGTGCGTTTTCAAGACATTTAAAAGACAATGATGCTAATTGTAAAGGCCAGATCCTGTATTGTGTTTGTGTATCTGTTTTGTTCTGTGTTTTGTTTAGTCTAAGCACTCACAGTATCTATTGTTTTCCATGCTGATGACGTTAGCGTCTCTCTTTCTTGTCTCCACAGTTATGACATGGTGCACTATGGTCACTCCAACCAGCTGCGGCAGGCTAAAGGCATGGGAGATTACCTCATAGTCGGAGTGCATACAGATGGTAAGACTGCAACGCACATGCACACATTATTAGATCAAAATGTCTGAGGTATGTTTTTCTGCTGGTTCACATTTATCATATCATTTCACAATCAGCAAGTCCAGTTATCTTTTTACACAGCTTTTTGGTGCGAGGCTTATTACTCTGTTGTTACTGCAGATAGCAACAAAGCTAACCTCTGTACTCTCTTACTGGCAAGAGGCTAAACAGCTGTTGATTGTAAATGTTTAATTTTCTAAGGTCACTTTTACACTGTAGTACACAAATACAAGCTACTAATGCTTATATGATCTGGTTATTTTGGCTTGATTCTGTCAGTTGACTCACACATTTGCAAGGCAGCCGTGTTAGAAGTCGTATAAACTTGTTAACTATCCGGATGGTGGTGATGTGTTAATAATAATCAATTCATTCCCTCACTCTCTGTCAAAAGCCGAGATTTCCAAGCACAAGGGCCCCCCGGTCTTCACTCAGGAGGAACGCTACAAGATGGTGCGGGCCATCAAGTGGGTGGATGAGATAGTAGAAGGAGCACCCTACGTCACCACCCTGGAGACTCTGGACAAGTACAACTGTGACTTTTGCGTGCACGGAGGTGAGCCAGTTGACAGGAAGTCACGTGTCTTCTCTCACGTGTCTGATGATGATGGACTAATGTCATGGTTTTATGTCGACCAGATGACATCACGCTGACCGTAGATGGCAAGGACACATATGAAGAGGTGAAACTTGCAGGCCGTTACCGGGAGTGTAAACGCACGCAGGGCGTCTCCACCACTGACCTGGTGGGACGTATGCTTCTAATGACCAAAGCTCATCACAGCAACATGGTGAGTTAATCTGCATTTATACTTCATGTAAAGGCTTCACAGCAGTAGGTTTAGTTTTAATGTTCAGTGTTAAATTTCACCCATTTATGGCAACACAAGACGGATGTATCGTACGTGATCAGGCCATATCGTGCTTTCATTACTTCCCCCACAGTAACTGTGTATTCTTTCATTTTCCCTTCAATATTGAGTAACTCAGTATGATACTTAGAGCTAGCCCTGACATGTTGATACATTTTTAAAGGAGGTGCATGTCAACTACAGCAGTTATGTGCGTAGGCTTCGTAGCTGATAAGCCGAATTCATGGTTGCCACATCCGCATGGATCCACGTGATGTACATTTTGTCATCTGCCCATGTCTCAAAATTTGTGACTATGTGTACTGTAAGCAAGGCCAACATGTCAACTGTGCATGCACTAGACAGCAAACTGGATGCTTGTTGTGTGTGCATTTTGTATGTACTGTAGATTTTGCTATGTGAAAAGTGCCCTGAGATAACTTCTGTTGTGATTTGGGGCTGTATAAATAAAATTGAATTGAAATTATATACGTACTGCATTCCCCATCCTATGTCCCTTGGTCCCTTGTTGTGGAGTTGTCATCTTGTCCTCTAGTGCACATGTGTGGAACATGTCTGCATACGCACTGAAGAATGAAGAAAGTTTAAGCCCTTGACGCACAACTATGAAATCCCCTGTAGAGTCTGTATGTGTGTGTACTCATAATTTAATGTATGAGTGGTTGTTGTTTGTTGTTTTGGTGATGATCTAATCTTTTCCTCCTTAATTACTTCTGCAGGATAACCCAGATTACCAGCAGCATACAGACAACTTTGGAAAGGTGAGTTGCTTTCTGTGTTATTATAACCCTGCTATGTAAATAAACTGTAATTATTATTATTAGAAGGGATTTATAGACTGCTTGCAAAATGGGATATCGCATTGTCACCATGATAGGTATGGGTCAGTATGATTCACTATATTCTGTTGTGTTTAAGGGTCCTAAAGGCCACAGTCCATGGACAGGAGTGTCTCAGTTCCTGCAGACGTCCCAGAAGATCATCCAGTTCGCCTCAGGAAAGGAGCCTCAGCTCGGAGACACCATTATCTATGTAGCAGGGGCATTCGACCTTTTCCGTATCCTTATCATGCAGAAATAATCAGAACTGAGGCATGAACTCTAGGAGAACAACACGTCTACTGTGTGTGTAGTTGTTGCCTTGACCACAATCTCCTGGCAGACATCGGCCATGTTGACTTCTTGGAAATGGTCTATAAGCAGGCAGAGAGGCCCTACGTCATTGTAGGTCTGCACTTCGACCAGGTACGCCAAATTACACACAAGTATACACATACACATCAAGGCATTGACACAAGGGTGAGAACTTCACCCCTCCCTGCTTTTTCAGCACTTTTAAAGAGAAACATTTGGAACACGTTAACTCAAGAGCAGCTCAGACTTTATGGTTAGACAGGAAAGAAGCCCCTCTTAACTGTTTGCAGTTTTGGAGGTCTAGGAATGTACACCCACACTACTTTTAAACTTCCTGTGTTCTGTCCTTTTGATGCAAGTGTTGGCTAAAAATGTAAACGTGGTGACTGAGCTCTTGGTTCTCCTCAGGAAGTGAATCGGTACAAGGGGAAGAACTATCCAATCATGAACATCCATGAGAGAACACTGAGCGTCCTGGCCTGTCGGGTGAGTTCACACACACACACACACACACACATACACACAGAGCGCTAAATGTTCAGCACAGTGGGACATATTCTCACCCCGCACGCTCACAGCACTGTAGGCTGAACTTGGCTCTATGTCCTCCATTCCTGCTGGTCGGCTATCAGTCCAAACAATGAGTCTCTGTACCCCCATCTGCACTGTGTATGTGTGTGTGTGTGTTGTCAAGTCAAACCAAGTTATGAGACCATTACACAAACCAAACATGTAAAACAATCCTAAAAACGGCCAAATTGTTCTGCTCTGTCATCAGTTTTACTCATTGCCTGATGACGAGGTGCAGAAGTTGTCAGAATTGAAGCAGTGAGCTGTAAAAACTCGGCTGTATTAAAAGATGTTCTTTAGTTAAACTTTGACATTTAAGTGGAAATGCAGTAATTGATATGAGGCATTGACATGAAAAGTTTTATCATTAGAGAAATTAACTTTATGAACCTGTCTCTTTCTCTATAGTATGTGTCAGAGGTGGTGATTGGTGCACCCTATGCAGTGGGCAAAGACCTGCTGGATCATTTTAAGGTGAGTAAAACTATACATTACAACAACAACATTTTCCATTTCAGTTTCTTAAACTTACCATAACTTTGTGTTCCTTTAAGGTGATAGGTGTCTGTTATTTCCTATTTTTTTGTAGTTCATTCCAAGCAGATGTTGCCCACATGAGAGCTCTTTTACCAAGCTCTGTTTATACTCTCAGTACAGACAAGAGCTGGAAGTAGTTTAGTTTGACATTGGTGGTGATAGAAGCTGCTGAAAGATGCCCTTATAAATTAAGGAGTAGGACGGCCAGCATGTTTTCTCATACAAAACACAATTATGTGTGTATTAGAGCCAGTGAATTCTGAGATTTTAGGCACAATTGTAAGCGATGTACAACATATGCAGTAAACTGGTAGAGACGTTAATTCAAAACATAATACCAGTGAGAAGTTACAGCTGCTCGTCTTTCTGGCTACAAATATGAAACAGGACTTGTTCTGAAAGTTAACAAAAATTAACAAACTGTCATCCAATATAAACTCAAAGTAATTAGAGTAGGAGACTGTTTCAAAAGTTACTTAACAAGTTCACATACAGGGTAAACTTTTGCCAGTATTGGATTTGAAGAGGTATATCCCTTAAATTTAAAACAGACATTTAAAACTAGTTTCAACTCAACTGAATCAGTGTAGGCCAAAACAATAGATCACTGTATGACTACTGCATTTGAAAGATTCCTTTTAAGATAGTTTACAGTGTAAAAAAGTGTAAAAATAAATAAATGGAAAGGGCCCAGTACTGAACCATGTGGCGCCTCCTTGTGGACAGTTGAAATATCAGAGGAAAGACCTTTGAACTTGAACAAATCTGTCAGATACACTGTGTAGTGAATAAACCAGTTCACAGCATTGTAGATCAAATCAATATAACACTTTTTATTCAAGCATTGTGGTGATAGGCGTCAGATAAGTAAAGCATATAGTTGCTACATAGAGTGTGACTGTACATGTAGACATAAAGACATACATATGGAAGAATACAGTTTATATTTCTCTGTACTATGATGTTTGGTTTAACTTGATGTGTGTTTGTGTAAATGTACAGGTGGATCTGGTGTGTCATGGCAAGACAGAGGTGTTTCCAGATAAGGATGGGTCAGACCCCTACGCTGTGAGTACAAAGTCCTCTTGTGTCCGTGCAGCAAGGCCTGCATTTATTTATTATGTCTGTTATCTGATAACAGTTCAAGGTCAAAATACACTGTTGGCCCACAATCTGATTCAAACAGAGAAACAGGTCAGCAAAATACAATCAAACCTATGTCCTGATGTTCCTTTACAACACTGCTGTCTAGTAACAATCATTGTTGAGTGTAGTAAGAAAGTGGCAGGTTGTTAATTTTGCAAGACTGTAAGAAATTTTATGGCACAAATACACAAGGACACACTTATAATACTAATACTTATATTTATAACACTGCAGTTTAATCTGAAAATGTGTTCTCTTTTAGTTGTTGCCTGAGTCACTGAAATTGAAAAATTCAAATCTGACAAAATGTTTAGGAATGATGTGACCTTGGTTTTACAAATGTATCCTCACTGGCCTCAGGGGGGCACTGTAGTGTTTGATGCCTGAGAGTAACACATAATAGCTCACATTTTCACAGTGATTTGTGTTATTGTTCCACTCTGGCTTTCCAAAATTGCTCTGAGTGGTCTGAGGCTGGACCTCATTGTTCACAGGGATGACAGAAGATGACTTTGGCCTTGCGTGGTTTAATAAAGCCAGTTGTGTGTTCTTCCCTCAGGAGCCTAAGAAGAGGGGGATATTCAGGACCATCAATAGTGGGAACAATCTCACCACTGATGACATCGTCCAGAGGATCATTGAAAACAGGTCGGGGTCTCCTCTTTCCTGAATTTGCTTTCACTTCCTTGTCATTTCCATCTGCATTTTAATTGTCACTTCAGTCTGTATCTTTCCAACTTCATGTCCTCCTTCTTCTCCACAGGCTGCAGTTTGAAGCCAGGAACCAAAAGAAGGAGGCCAAGGAGATGGCAGTGATCGAGGCCATGAAGAAGAGAGAGGAGCAAGAGCAGAGTGAAGCTACAGCCCAGGCTGCTCACTAGTGAGACATTAGACCCGGGCTGACTGGTTCTGTGTCTGATTTACTCGTCCTGGTACAGTCAGCTTTAAGAGGTTGGACTCAACTGACTCATTGGGAAAGTCCATGACGTGGGTGTCTACAACCTGGGGAGGATCAGCCAGTCTCAGCTAGTCTTCTGGGTGCAGAATCCTGCTTTACGTCGCACACACTGTGGCGTTAGCTTCTCTCAGCTTTCTTCTATATGAACTTCTCCAGCCTAATGGGATTAGAATAGATCTGCCTTGACAAGAACACAAAAAGTCCAAACACCTTACACATGCTACGATTTAACCTGCAAATCCCTTTACACCTCTCTTCCTCCACAGAGGACTCAGTTATTTTTATCTTCTGTCATGTATTGGTTTTGTCCATGTAATCACACACTACTGTACATGTATAAGTGTAAAAGTGGTATGTTGTAATTATTCATAACTTATTGACAAAGTGCTAATGTCATTATCGGGTATGTTTTTAGACTTTGAACCAAATCAGTTTTTTAATGATCAGTTTTAGACGTGTCATCAAATAAGGTTGAATGTTGTCTATCAATTTATTTTAATCTCTAGAAGTCACTTTGTTACTTTTATCCATCCTTAAAAAAACATAATTACTGCATGAAATGATCTGTGAAGTAGTCCTCTAATTTTAACTGTGGATTTTAACTACCTGAATTTGCACTGTGTGTGTACATGTGTGTGTGTGTGTGTGTGTGTGTGTGTGTGTGTGTGTGTGTGAGAGAGAGAAAGAGAAAGAGAGAGAGAGAGCGAGAGCTGAATGAGGTCAGTGAGTGAGTGTTTGCGCTGTAAATTATAGTAGTGCCTCATTCCTGGAGCTATAACTAATGTAAGGGCTGTGTATAAACTTCTGATTCCACTCAAATTAAAGTCTGTAGTACTGGATTGTGTCTGCAGCTGGGTCAGTAGAGTTCTCGAGTCCTTCCATTCTCAGTCTATGTTCAAGAAATGTCCTTTTCTCCTTTGTTCACAAGACAATCCAAGGACTTCAAGATTTGGGACCTAATATCACTGTCAAACTGTCTCCACAAACGTTGGTAGATTGTTGAAGGTTACTGTCTGCTGCTCTTCCTGTCATTATAAGGGGCATATTAACCTGGAGGTGAAATGCCAATGGTGCGAGACAAAGAGGATTTGAAGTGTGTCTGTGGGTTGGAAGGTTTCTAAATATTACATGGTGGAAATTTTACTACCTTTAAATCACTATTTTGTAAAGTGTAAATTTCCCCTTTATTAAACTGGCAATATGGCAAAGTGTTACCTGATGTCTGTTTTACTGCAGTCTGGACTGAACTACACAGGGGAGAAATAACATCCAGTATGCCGCCTGATGGCAGAGATCTTTGTTGGATCAGCAGATACGGTCTTCATGGTTCACTGAGTCAGTGAAATGAGGCCACAGCCGCTCAGAAACTGCTAAATCCAAATGGTCCTGTCCCCTTCACACCGCTCTCAGATTTAAACAAAAACTGAAAACCGTCACCTCATTACGAACACAAAGAGCCTTTAATCTGCCAACCCGAGCGCTCCTGAGGAACTTCTGCAGGGAGGATGGGATCACTCAGCTGAAAGATTGCAGTCTTTTCTGTTTTGTGGCGTTTCATGTGGAGAGTGAGGCCGTTGATCAAAGCAGTCCTCCTTACTGTAAGTATTTTTACACTGCTCTGGTTTTCACTGAAGGAAACAGTGAAGTATTTATTTTGCACAGGAGCCTCTCAAGGGCACCAGAGGGGACCCATTTGCCAAAAACAACTGCGGGTTTTGACTCCCAGCTGTCAGACTAAGGAAAAAAGTGACAGTTATAATGCCATTTAAATATTACTCTGGTGAGGATTACCCCAGGGTGGTGGTTCCCAAGCTAGGGTTAGGGACCCTTAGTGGTCACCAGAGGATTGAAGAGATATGAAAGAAAACAAATGAGACTTTTTAACATCTCTGATTTGTTTTGTTTTTCTTCAGGCATTTAAAACTTGTTCAAGACAAATCCCAGAAGAAAAATCACTCTTTAGTTGACTAACTCACAACTCTTGACCACCAAAGGCAGGCTATATTTGACTTATTTTGTTTGATAAAACCTTTTCTCAGGACTATGTGGGTGTCAGTGTTGCCTCGATTGACATCTGTCTCACTATCCTGTTAGTTTTGTTGCAGGACAAGTTAAAACTTTATCACTCTTGTAAGTATGTGGGCCTCGGTGACCTCTCATAAATCCCACCATAGCTCTGCACTCTCCTGAGCAGCTCAAGCAGAATAATTGAAAACACCTGTGTGGGTTATGTATTCATGGGGCTTTAATCTATAATAATGCATCATATCAAATAAGCTGATCACATGTTTTGTATGTATAATCACAGAGTAGAGGCCCCTAAGAGTTGTACTACAGTACTTAATGTACTTAGTTATTTTTCCTCCACTGCCACTAAAACATGGAGATATGTGTTATATTTTGCTTTTTTACAAGCATGCACAGGTAAAATACACGGAATTGCGCAATCAGCAGGTTTGTTCCCGGCACGTCACTTCCCAGGGAAGTCCAAAACTTTTCCATCTGGCCAGCAGCCTGCAGTGGGAGGAGGCAGTCAGGAGTATCTGGGGTCTTTGCCAAGGCGGCAGGGCAGAGTTTGAATCGCTGTGGCGCACAGTGACATAATACTTTAGTGTTTTCACGGCGGCGGACAGTCGCTGAAAAGTTACCACCCATTAAAACCTGTTCCTGACAGAGGAAATAAAACACTTGGAGCGATGCGTAAAATCAGTTTTGTCCGGATGCGCACGGTTTGACCCACAAGCTGCGACTTCTGAAGTTTCGGAGATGGCCTGAACTTTTTTTTTTTCTCTTAACTCTTCTTTTCTGCACCCTGCGGTTTTAGGAGCAGTAGGAGGACTCGGAGCATGCTGCGCGTAGAAACGAGCTCGGGTTGATCCCAGTCTGGATTTCCCTGCTTTGTTTTCCTCTGTGGCCGGGCCAGGGAGGAGATGAGAGCTCAGGATGGGACTGTGCCTCGGTACCGAAGTTACAGAGGAGGAGAAGAAGGCGAGGATACACAGTGCCAAGATAGACAGAGACCTGTACGAGTTCGCCAAACGGGACATGAAT
The DNA here is from genome assembly GCF_963924715.1 of Thunnus thynnus. Classification (NCBI taxonomy): domain Eukaryota; kingdom Metazoa; phylum Chordata; class Actinopteri; order Scombriformes; family Scombridae; genus Thunnus; species Thunnus thynnus. The sequence continues at coordinate 7,990,587 of NC_089519.1, read as the reverse complement.
GTGGTTAAAATACTCCTACTAGGTGAGACTGACCATCCTAATATGAACTCACCTTAAACGCACCTGGAAGGAATTTGTCCCAAGATCAACTGAAGTGTATAAGTGTACTATACAATATATAGAGTGGTAATAACCTGCAGCTACCTGTGTCCGTAACTGGATATTTTCCAGTGGATGACACGTGATAAGATTCCTCATTTTTGCCTGGGAACTCTTGGAAACTCACAAAGGTCCCCAGGATGTTAATTTAGTTTGAGACAAACTCACAAATCCTCATTAGGAACTTTAACTATTGTAGATTCAATGATTAAAACTTACCACAGATGAATAGATGCAGGTTTAATGTGTTTTTATCTCCAATGCATTAAAAAAAAAGACCCAGTTTACCCACTATGTTCAACATCCTTCAGGTGCAGCAGAGAGCGGTAAAAGCACTTTGGTCAAACAGATGAAGATCATCCACAGCAATGGTTTCACCAAGCAAGAGCTCACCAGCTTCAAGGTTGGGAACACACACACACACACTCACACACACACACACAGCCTGGTTCACCCTGACTGCGTTTTTATCAGATAACAGTCCATTAGCATGGAGTTGACTTGGGTTTCCAGTAGAAGATAGCTGCATAACAAACAAGTTACAAGATAACAAGTAATGCAAAACTAAGCAGTGCTTTAAATAGACCGACATATCACTTGTTTTGGTTTGGATAATCATCAGGTTTTATTTTCAGGTAAGTTCCCAGTAAAAGGACTTGAAGAGGTCAGGGTTATCTGCATCAACAGCGATGCGTCATGAGGATTGAAATGAAAGTTAGTAGAGATAAAGGAGGGGGAGTCAGTGATGGAGATGAGCAGGAGATGAGATGGAAAACGAGGAGATGCTTAGTTCCTGTGGGGGACTGAGATTTCTAACGATACCCAGGGTCATATGCAAGTTGGTATGCAGTGGTTTGGCTCGCATCTGCTCTTCCCTCTGTGTGTGTGTGTGTGTGTGTGTGTGTGTGTGTGTGTGTGTGAGCGCCTGAAAGCCAAATTCCTCCGTTGTACTAGGGGTTTGGATGGGGTGGGGAGAATGGAAACGGTTCAACACACACACAAATCTCACTCACCCCATCAGCTTGTTTTCACTGAAGGCTTATCTTCGTCCACATCCCCCTCCTTTAACCTCTCACCATATTTTTGCTCTCCTTTCTTTTTCCCTCTAATTTCCCCTTTACTGTTCTGTATCTTTTCCTCTCTCTCTCTGCCTCCTCCTCCTCCTCCTCCTCCTCTCTGTTATGCATATACAAAATGAGTATGTGATGACAGAAAAAGCCTTTCTCTGTCTTCATCATGCTTCAGATACCTGCTCTATCTCCCTGCAATAACGGCCACGTTACTGGAAATGACTGACATGTTCATAGATGAAGGTGAAGGAGTTAAAACCCACAAATTAACCTCTATTTAGTTTGTAAAGCAGACTTTTAACAACTTAAAAGAAAAAAAAAACTGGACTCAACTGAAACGTACTTTAACATTACTTAGAAAACAATCACATTTAAATAGAGGTCTTGTTGTTATTGTGTTTGATCATCCAATATCCAAAAGATATCCAAATATTCAATATTTATGTCCTGGAAATATGCAAAAGACTGTCAAACTTTTGCAGTTGCTCATCGGCTAGGATTTGCACCCAGACACTGATATGACATATGAAGGTCCCAGTTGTTTGTACAGGCAGCTGGGATGTTTCAGTGCATTCCTAGATATTAAAGACGCCTCAGCTCCCACTCTGCACAGCTTTCTCCTCCTGTTGCCTTTCGTGTCTCCTAACAGCCACCTTGTCTGCAGCTTGTCCAGAGGCATCAGTCTTGTACTGCTGCTTAGACAACATTTAAAGGTTATGGTTGGCGATTTTCTATATTTTTCTTATTGTCAACAAATCTCAAGGGCAGAGCCAAACCAATGATGAATTCATCCCGCTTACTTAATATTGTGTCAGTATCCAGACGCTTGAGTTATCATGTTCCTCAATTTCATAGTGTTATTACTCTTTGGAGCTGTTTTTGGACAAACTACGGTAACAGTTGCCTTAGTGGTGAAGGAACATGTCATCTGGTGCAGCAGTGTGACTCATTGACATGTCTTTAATAGTTTTTGGACAACAATGGAGGTCTATGGCCCAGAGGAATACAATACACACAATACTTCATAATAAGTAGGATCAATTCATTGGTGATTGAGGTTTGTTGACAGTAATAAAAATATAGAAAATTGCCAGCATTAACTTTGGCTTCTTTTGTCAAATGAACATAAAAGGGTTTCATAGAAAAACATGCTTATATTTCTCAAATCACGGTATCAAAAAAAGTATTGTTTTGGTAATTTGTATCAAAACTCATGTTGCTGCTTGTGTCAAAGACATTTAGCTCTGAATTTGAGTTATTACACAGAAAAGTGCCTGAAAGAGAACCATGGAGTAACAACAATATACCTGTGACACATACGTATAGTTATCTTTAAATTATCTATAAATAATAATATAATCAAATAAAATATTGGAATTAAAAAAAAATAGTATTATAATGTAGTCTGTCAGGAGCAGCTTTAACCAGCTTTAACTATGCATGCATCAGTTTTTCTCCTTATGTAGCATGAAAACATTTATGTGATCAGTATACACATGTGCGAGCGTGCACACACGTTTAATTCCAGTAGTTAAATGTCTTATGTTGTCACTGCAGTCAGTTGGGTTTTTCTTTGTTCCCAGGTGACGCCCTTATTTTCAAGTGGAAAAATGACACTAACCCACAAACCTGCCCTTCCCTGACCCACAGCAAACACAGACACACCCTCCTCTGCACACACACACACACACACACACACACACACACACACATGAGCTCATCTTTCTTTATCAGGCCTGAGTGCATATAGTTTCACACATGAGTTTGTTTCTGTCTCTTACGCCCTACCTGACATCTTGAACAAGTTGTTTGTGTGTCCACCAGCTCGACCCTGTCTTGAACTGGACAGGTTATCCCTGCCCCCTCAAACTGAAAACCCTCTGTCTCTCTGTCTCTGTCTGGCTCTTTGTGGCCCTGCCAGCCAGGTTTGGGCTTCATTAGGACCATGACAAGACAGCCTGCCAGGGAGGAGTGAGGGGAGGAAAGGTAGGAATGGGGCTCCTCTTTGTCTCATCCCTTCTTTATTTGTAGCCAGAGGCTGTGGTGGTGTTTTTACTGCAGATAGGCTGATGGACTGACATTTTTTCCCTCTTTCTCTTCCAATACACACAACCCTGTGTCAACAAAAGTGACGCTTTTTGTGTGTGTTCACATGTTGGCGTGGCAATGGTTAACATTTCTGAACTGAATTTGTATTTTTCAACCTGGAATCTCTTTGTTGATTCAGGTGTTTGAGAGCATTGGGAGCTTTCTCCCCAAATGGCTGTGAGGTTTTGGTTTGGGAAATCAGTAGAGCTTAAAACATACAAACACACACACATATTTAGTTATACATTGTTAGCAGAGCAGTCTGTGGTTAATGAGTAATTATCAGGCCACCATGAGTTTAGCCACATTCTTTGTTATTGTGTTTTTGTAGCAGATGCTACGACACAAGGCACCGCTAACGGCTGATAGTTTTCTATGTTCAGGGAGCTGATCCAAACAGAAAGCTGGACAAGAACAATAGTTGAGTGTATCTGGGTGGATTTAGAGATAAAACTATTGTAATGAGGGTTGTAATGTCTCTGCCGATGCACAGTGAACCACAATAGTTTAAACTGTGGTTGTGACGCTGTAGGAGTAACAATAGCCAGGATGAAACAATAGCTAGAGAGGTGTGAGATGGGCTCTGGATTTTGCCCTTCAATGTAAGCACACAAACACACACACACTTATACACATGCACACACATTGGTGAAAACAGGGTGTCCTCTTACTCTATACTTATCCAGAGAGGTGACGTATAGCTGATGGTGGATTCGGATTACCATTCAATGACACACCTGTGGCCCCAGGCTCTGTGTGTGTGTGTGTGTGTGTGTGTGTGTTTGTAGGCATGGACGGCTGCAAATAACTAGTATTTTCATTATCAATTATTCTGCCAATTATTTTCTTCCTGAATACATAAAATAATGTTGTCTATAAAATGTTAGAAAATAGTGAAAAATGTCCATAACAATTTTCAATAGTTTCAAATAGTTAAAAATGACAAATTAAAGCATCAAATTCTCACATTTGAGAAGCTGGAACCAGAGAACATTTGGCATTTTTGCTTGAAAATAATGTTCATCAAATTAGTTGTGGAATAAAAATCAGCTAATGTAGCTATTCAGTGGAAAGTGTTTTTAGTTACAATTTTAAAGTTTCCAGCACATACTGTTTGTTACCTAGAGAAACGGCTACAAAGACTCTCTATACACACACACACAAAGTGTCTGATGTTGTAGAGGGTTAGCGGTGGCCTCCCTCTTGCACCGCCGTTTCCCTGTCAACACAACACTAAAGTTAGCTTTGAGTCAGAGTGGGAGGAACTGGGAAACAATTGATAAAGGGGACAAAGGTGGAGGGAGGGAAGGAAGGAAGAAGAATGAAATAACTGAAGCAGAGACAACTGAATCTGTGACGTGAGAGAGCCAGTTATTCAGTTTGGTCTGAGTCCAGGAGGTGGGCATGTTGGCAGCACACCTGTATAAGAAAATGCAACTTAATAAATCCAAATAATGTTGCCTTTGTGATGCTTATAAAGCTCCAAATCTGCTGAGTTTGTAAAAAAAAAAAAAGTCTCTCTATGGTCACTGTTGGGAACATAATTTGTAATGTTTCATTTCACTATATTGACTGAAGTGAGACTACGTAACTATATAAGTATGTGACAACTGTGTAACAATTACAGGATAACACGAAATGCTAAAACATAATGTAACAGTAAGAGAAGTAGAGAATATCTATCTAACGTTTGCTAACATAAGCTAATATTAGCCAACATTAGCTACTGGTCATACAACATCAAGTAAGGCTGTAGCACCCAAACCTGAGTGTATTGAACTGAGCAAGTGTGTGTTGTATTGCTTATGAATTCATCTTTTGGCCACATTGGGTCAGCAGAAACAAACAGTGAACACAACATTGACAAATCATCAGTTGCTTATTTACACATCCAGCAGTTACGGAGCAAAATGATCATTTAGAGTCATGTTTCTGTCCATCTAGTGAATGTAAGTCCAATATTAACTCTCTTTAGCTCTGTTTTTGGGGTTCTTGAGGTAAATATCTGGCTCTTTAGGTGCTAAATGCTCCACTATGTGCACCAGCTGGTCACTAACTATGTCTGCTTGCTGTTTGGTGCTGAGCAGGAGAGAGCTGAGAGTGAACCAAAACATTTAAGTTGCGGGCTGGACAGCTGAACAATGAGCTGAAACTTGTGTATAAAGCATAAAGCCGAGGGGAGCTGCAGAGTCGGGTGATAAATCTCTGTAGTATCATTGCTATTAACGACACCTCTCACATTACATATGTGATTTGATACATTGTTATTATAAAAAATATCGATATATAACTTTTTTGAGATGGGATTTGTTGTAAGTTCACTTCATACAAATGACTTTGTAAAGTAAGCTCATGTCGGTGCATACTGTGAACTGACACCAAAATGGACACTGAAAGATTCGTGGCCATTAGGGGAATCCGACATTGAGCCCCAAGTATTTTGTCAGGCTGAGTCTAGTCAGGCTTTTGTAGTGAGGCGAAATATGACAGGCCAAGACTGAACTCTGAGATCCTGGTAACAGAAGATGGGACTTTATCTCAAGATCTCTTAAGAGGTTGACATATTTCTTTTGAACAAAGAAATTAATCTCATAGTGTATTGGTTGAGACATGTACCACATAGCAGCAAAGTCTGCAGTTTGATTCGGGCCATGGACCTTTGTTGCATGTTAGCCCTCTCTCTATCCCTGTTTCCTGTCTCTCTGCTCTTTTGACTATTAAATAAAGGCAAAAATATAATATATTAAAATATAAAAAAATATATTTTAAAAGATTCAAATCCTAACATCAAACCTGGATACATCTACCATGAAATGACATATTTAGTAAAAGCTCTAATGTCCCTTCAGTATACATTTGTATATAATGTAAGCAGAAGTATATCCTCAGTGCCATGAAGCCTGATTAAATGTGTGCTGTTGAGCTGCATTTCTCCTTGAAGCCCCTACACATCCATAGTTCAATCACAGTTGTTTCCACTTATGTTGCCTGATTAGACGCCCTCAGGACTGTGTGGGCATGTACAAACTGGGCTTGATTGGTGTGCCGGGCCTTTAATCTTGATGAGTGTGACAGCAATACTTTGTAGAAACAGCTTCCTGACAGAACTTTTGGTTTACATGTGATATGGAAAGCAGTAGCTTCATAATGAATGGAGAGATGTGAGAGTGGTATCAATCTTCTCATTCTTCTCTACTCAGAAAACATTATGGAAATTCACATCTTTGAATTTGCATTGTTTACATTTACATTTACATCATCTCACACTCTTCCTCTTCCCTTCCTTCTCTGGGACATTGCTACTTTTCATGGTGGGTCACCATTAGCTGTTGACCAGTAGAACATATAGAACCATTGTGGAAATGTGTATGGTGTGCTTGTACGTGTGCATGTTTGTCCTCATTTACATGTACAAGATACAAACAACACTAGGATCCATTTATAAAATCATTGTTCCATAGTGCCACTAGTGGTCAAAAACTCCACAGGTTGCCTTTAAGCCTTTAAGAGTCTCTCCCCTAATGGTCAAAAGTCACTTAGATCTAAATAACTATCACAAAAAGAGCTGCAACGATTAGTCAATTATTTGATTAGTTGATTGAGAGGAAATTGATTTGCAACTATGTTGATAATTGAATACTTGTTCAAGTAATTTTTCAAGCAAATATGCCAAAAGTTATCTACTTTCATCTCCTCAAAGGTGACGATTTAATGCTTTTCTTTGCCAAACATCACAGTAAACTGATGGATGGACAGAATAAGACATTTTAAAATATCACCCACGACTCTGGGATATTATAAGTCATTTGTAATTTTTCTTTATTCTCTGACATTTATAGACAAAACAATTAATTGATGAAATAAGCGGCAGATGAATTAATAATGAAAATATTCATCAGTTGCTGCCCCAATATGAAGTCCACACAATGGAAAAAACAACAGACTTCATACTATTCAGTTGAAGAATAAGAAATAACACATTATTAGCAGAGCAGGTTTGAGACCAGTCAGGTTTTCAATAGAAGAAACTTAATCTTCATGTGTTTATTTTTCAGCTGTGTGTTGGTTCAACTCATACAATTGCACCTTTCATACCTGAGAGCCTCCCAGTCCTCCTCTGTTGTTCACTAAGAAACCTAACCAGAGCCCCGTTATGGGTTTATTGTCTTGCTCAAGAGCACTACAGCAGTTGTGCCTTACACAGAAACTGTTTACAGGCTTTTTCCATTGAGTTTAGGACTTGTTGGTCACAGTTGCATTTCTCAAACCTCAAGACTATACCATTACCGCTATATCACCAGTTGCCTGATCTGATTTTTTAGTGATGTTTATGGTCATGAAACATAGAAAGTGTATAAATCCAGTGTTTACTGTTCTTAAGACTGGAAGAAACTGGAAGAATGTGTTATTATTATGTAACAAATTTAGTGCGACATGAAATCGCATATCTGAGGAGATGATGGCGATAGTGAAGATGAGGCAGAGGGAGACAGATGCACAAAGCAGCTTATTTCTGACACAAATCAATGCAGCGCTGTCAGCAAAGGTTCACCTAACACAGACTAATTTGTCCCTAATGCCGTGGTGTCAGCAGCCCTCAGCGCAGCTCTCCTCAAAAGATGAAGCCCTGTCACCTTACGCACTTATCTCACCTCACATATTTCACTGGGAGAGCAACACATCTAAATCTGGACACTGAAACACACACACAGAAACATTTCCCAACTCTCTATTCAGTCAATAAAGACTCAAAGTTTCCGAGCACTAAAACAGAGTTATGACTTTAATTTATGTGAGTTACACTTTCACCCTGTACTCTCGCAAAAGGCTTGATGGTGCATGGGGTATGATAGCTGCAAACACACACACGCTTTGGTCCACATATACATATAAACATATGCACAATTTAAGGAGTAGTAGAGAATAAGTGTAATTGCACATGTGTATTGGTGGTGTGTGAAAAGTCCAGACAGCTTAAATTTGATTATTCAAATATTTTGTCTGAGGGCCCACAGTGCAGTTATCAGTTTTCTCTTTGTCTGTTTTTCTTCTTTTTTTAAAATTTCACCCTGAGTTATCGTCTACATAGCAACAAACACTTTTTGTAGCTTAAGTTACAAAAAGTCATGTTGGTTTGGATACACTTCAGGCATCTTAAAGCTGCACTAATCACTATTTTCACATTAACAATGGATCAGATGACTATGTGTTATTTGAAAGGTATCACCTGTAGTGTCACTCTACAGTTCACTGCTGCTCTAGAGAGCGTCTGTTGCAGGTCACATTTTAGCCTTTGTTGTGGCTCAAAAACTGACATCCATTGAAAAGTTTGGTCTCATCTTGAACCGGAGCATCTGCAGATAAATTCCATACTCAATATGTTATGATCCACTAAAGTTAGGCACGATATGAGATGAATAAATCCCCTGTTTTTGTTATTATCATCAACATCTAGACTGTAAGAGAGCTGGGAGGAACAACTGAGTGAGAACTCTTCTTTATTTGGGAGGGGAGAGGGAGGCAGGGATAGGTTTTATTTTGTGTGATGTGTTACAACAAAATGTTCTAAATAAATAACAATGTGTTATTGTCCCGTTTATTGTCACCTTATTAAGTTATACCATCAGGCGAACCCAGGACGCTCAGTCACAATATCATTACCATATTCTATGCATCTTAAAGAAAAATGAGACTATACCCCCAGACACACCTGGTGGAGATCTGCACTCTACTTAATGCACTCTCCTGGTTTTAACAGTTCTTTGTTCAAATATGTCAATTCAAAATTGTCCCGTTGCCATGGCTACTCATGTACTTAACCTCTGAACCTTGATCTTTTGTAGCCTGCAGTGCTGGATAATCTCCTGACCTCCATGAAGTTTGTCCTCCACGGTATGGGCGTCCTCCGCATCAACCTGGCAAACAGCAGGAACAAGGTAGTTGGTCTGTGTGCCTCCACGTCTACTCGTCTTACTGTCTGTCTCACAGGTTGATTTTTATTCTTACTGGTCTGCCTGTCAGACGTTTCTCAAAATCCTTCTCTGTCTTCCCTATCATTCTCTTTCTCATCCTGCTCCTCCTCGGTTCCTGAGTTGCCTGAGTTTTACGTTGCTGGTCTTCCTGCACTGCACCCTAATCGCCACTAGAGAGAGGCATCTCCCCGCTGCAGCATCTGGCATTCCCTCCCTCACCCCCCCACCCCCCATACACACACACAAACAACCCTCCCCCACCCCCCCCACACACACACACAAACACCAAACAACAAACACACACACATCAAAAGTCTGTTTGCATGAGAGAGGAGAACGTTAGACGATAGGTGGGTGGTTTAATTGTGAGGTTCAATTTGATTTGAACTTTATTGTTAAGTTATCAGAGCTCATACACTGTCCACCCACATCCTGCTGGGAGAGTATTTCCTCTATTAAATGTCACCAGGGTGTGTGCGCGTGCATATCCATTCATTTGTACACTCATACTGATTACCAAGTCTACAGAGCAGACACAGACTCATAAACTTCTCCTGTTGCCGAGACTCGCATCCTTTTTTCCATATGGCCTCCGCTCCTTCCTGATCATCCATCCACATTTCTGTCTCTGTCTCTTCTTGCAGGTCCACGCCCATTCTGTCCTATCATGCGGGCGATGTTTTGACGAAGAACAGGTGCTGTTTCCTTTCCTGAGCCATGCCCTGTCCTGTCTGTGGGCCGACCAGGGGGTGAGGGCCGCAGCAGCCCGGGGATACGAGTATGAGCTCAATGACTCAGCGCTGTAGTGAGTAGCACACACTCATGCTGGGCTGAAGAGATGCAGGGGTCTAATTAGCTGAACTTAACAGCTGATGTTCGGCCATACGCTCGCTGTCACTGGTAATCAGGGTCGCAGAGTGGAAAGGAGAGGAGGAGGGAGCCAGACTCAAGTAAACTGTAATTACATGTACCTATACACAGCAATTGTATGCACTCATATACGTAAATGTGTTCTTTAGTTTTGGATGTGTGCATGTAGAATCAAAGAAATTACTAAAAGATTAGAAACTCAAACTCAGAGAGGTGGAAAAAATGTGATTACAGAAAGTGTGTAAAACTGTGCATATTGAAGAAAAAGTAAAACATGTGCAGGCACAACAATGAAAGCAAAGAAGATGAGTGCAAGTGTAGAGGGGATGGCGTGTGTGATGTAGAAGTAAGACGGAGCTGGGACCCACCAGGAGGCCGTCTGTTCTCATCCTCTACCCCTGCGAGAGGCCTCGTCTCTGGGGTTATCTACACCGACAGGCCCCCTGGTTCCCACTGAGAACTACCATACATCACCATCACAGTCTGCTCTCCTCAGGGAGACACACACACACACACTTTTGTACCTCTTTACTTGTGAGGACCCTTATTGACATAAAGCGTTCTCTAGACTCTTATGATATGACAGTGTAGTACAAATTGGATCTTATTTTTGTGATTTGGCCATTATTCTTATCAGTAATAAAAAGATTGTGTTCACCAAACTTGGGAACACGGCAACATCGCTAAAAAGAGGTCAGATGGGGCAAGAAACACAAGTGTTGAGATGAATAAACCCCCAGGCTAGTCAAGTCTTATTAGGTCAAATTGAATTATTTACCTACCTGACTTTGTGTAGTTGTAAGTACACACAGTTGTCCTGTGCAATGAGGGATTACCAGACATTCTGCTCATTCCTGGTCTCTCCATAAAATAAAGTGGCTCAGATAATCTGGCTAAACTGTCAGCTTGTCTACAACCTATTTCTCAGCTCAGGCTTTTTTGTTATTTGTTCATATTGTTGTTCTCTCAGATCTCAGCAATTACTTTTACAATGTCATCATAAGTGATAGAAATGATGACCAAAACTAAGAAAATAAAATCCAAGTTGTAATAGATTGGAGTTTACCATTGAACTAAAATGAATTCTATTCCTAAACCTACAATCAAGTCTTCACCCTTAAAGCTTTTCAATATTTTTAGCCATGCAAGTGGCTTGGCTCTGGGGCCGGCAGTGTCAGTCCATCCACCACTTGGATCCAGACTGAAATTTCTCTGCAACAGTAGGATGGTTGCCATGAAATTCAGTGCAGATATCCATGTTTCCCTCATTTTTAATAGCTCCCTTAACATTTCCTTTAATGGCATCATCAGGTCAAAAATTTCAATTTGTCCGATACTTGAAAAATACCTGCAGAACTAATAACATTCCCAACAGCCTCAGCTGTACTTTGTATTTAGTGTTATTAGCAAATGTTAGCATGCTAACACACTAAACTAAGATGGTGAATATCATAAACATTATATCTGCTAAACATCAGCTTGTTAGCATTTTCTTTGTGAGCCTTACAGAGCTGCTAGCATGGCTGTAGAGTCTTATTAGAATTAGAGAATTATCACCTGAGTTCACCTCAGCCCTGCAGTGCTTTTTACAACCTTTCAGCTCATTGTTTTAGTTTTCCAGCCTGCAAACAGTGCTTCATCAAGTGTGTTCTCAGATGCAGGTAGCAGCTGATAAACCCACTGTACACTACCCGCCCAACAGCAAACAGACACAGTCACCGACTAGCTGGTGAACATAGTGGAGCATTTAGCAGCTAAACACCCAGATATTTCCCTCATGAGTTGAGGGACAGCAAAACAGAGCAAAAAAAGAGTGAATATTTGACTAGCATTCATCTTGTGGACAGAAACGCGATTCCAATTGAATGCAAATGTGCTCTTCATCTGCTGGATGTGTAAATACGCCATTGCTTGCTAACATGTTAAACTTGCAAACTTTATAAGGTGAAAATTAAATGAATTAATGCAGCTTTAAATAGTCAATTGAAGAACTGACCAATGGCAAAAATCACTCGCTCAAAATGGTTGCTCTCTCTAGTCTTAAACTCAGACTGGTCCTCACAAAGACAGAAGTACACAAACACACACTCGCATATTGTCTGCCCTGTACAGCATCTGGCAGGCAGCGTGTTTTTTTTTTAAGCAGCAGGATGTGTGTCGCTGTCCAAGAAACTGATTCAGGATGACTAGTTGAGAATGTCACACTCAGTTCAGCTAGGCGGAGATGTCACTGTGTGTGTGTGTGTGTGTGTTTGGAAAAAGATCGCATTTCACTGAGTGTGTGCACACACATGATACAGTTGATTACACTAGCTGCGTTAATAGCTAATCTGTGTTTGAAAGCTTAGCCTCAGTGTATTATTATGGTAAACCATGGTGTGAATATTCAAATATTCATAGTGATGAGCCGCTGTGCCCCCTGGGGCTCCAGCCTTATCACTGCACACCCTACCTGCCACCTGGCAGCTGACACGGTCATGACACACACACACACACTCTCGCTCACAGTTACACAACTGCAACTGATACCTGATTTTCTCTTTTGATCTCAAGTTTGTTTGCAGGTTGTTAAATTTTCCTTCCTCTCTCTTTCTTGTTCCACCCACTCCTCCTCTGTCTTTCACCTTTTTGCCCTTTTTGCACCCATCTTTCTCTCTGTCTCTATGTGCCATGTCCTCCTCGTCCTCATCCTTGTAGTTTCTTCGAAAACATGCCTCGCATCACGTCTCCAGACTACGTGCCCACAGAGACAGATGTTCTGCGAGTACGACTGAGGACAACAGGCGTGATAGAGACCCAGTTCAAAGTCAACCATCTCATTTTCAGGTAGGCTTTCATTGAGACATAATGCTGCGGAATAAGAGTCCTTATAAGTGCTGACTGACGCAGAGCAGCTGCCGTCAGGTCTGCACTTGATGTAGATTTCTCTGAGAATGCCTGTTGTCCCAAGTTATTTCACTTCTTCAGCTTTGACACTCTTATCTCCATCTACAGCCATGCGATAGGCCCAAGATTTGAGATGGAGATGGGCGGCTTCATTCAATACGTCAAAATGGCACATTTCAGTTCATCTACTGACAGCACACACACACACACACACACACACATTCAAAAGCATCAGTCTTATCAGCGGAGAAGCAGAGGGCAAGTATCTGAGCTCATGGGGCTGATGTCAGATGACCATATTCATCTATGATCAATGAGCCGGTGTCACATAATACCAACTACTTTATCATCCTCCATTGGATAAACTCATTTCCTGAAGCCATTGATGGTCATGACAGGGTGCTAGATATTAATGAACTTGATTTCTCTGCAGCCTCAGTGATGCAGAACAGAGCTTTAAAACTAACGTCAAAGGATAATAATGTTGAAATAAATGTAATAAATTGATACTTGCTTGCTGATGAAATTCTGCAGTCAAATCATTTAAAATATTTAAAAAAACGGAACCAGTTAAAGGTATACTATGCAGAATTTTCCTAAAAAACAATGTAAAGACACATATAAATATAATCCCTCTCAATCTTCACTCATGACCCAGAGGTGTGTGGCGGTGTATCTACAGAGACCATGTCCTCTGCCCGTATTTTCTTATTTTCTTATTATTTTGCCATGTTCGGGACGTTTCTGGGCATCAGACTTTGAGCAGTGGGTGTTTAACCCCCAGCCTGACCACCACCACTCTCTCTCTCGCTCTGGTGTTGTTGAGCCGGGGAGGAGGGCCCAACTTTAACTAGTGTGTTTACAAACGCCAACTGAGAAATCCTGCATAGTATACCTTTAAAGTTGCAATTCAACTGACATTACAAAAAAATTGTACAGACACTACACATACTGAAATAAGTTGAAATAGCTGTTAAAATAAAAGTGTTGAAGCTGATGTTTCAGTTTAAGTGAAAGCACTGAATGAAGATGAAATGTCATTTCAAGTGAAAGCAGTGAAAGGAAAGATGCCGTTTAAGTTCAGCAACTGAAAGTAGTTGAAATGTCAGTCGTGTGCAGGTGACAAATTGAGCTGGATGTGTTAGTTGAAGTCCCGAAAGAAATTAGTTCAAGTGAATAAACTGAAAGATGATGTCAGTTATAGTGCTGGCTGAAGCATACGCACTGAAAGCAGGTGCAGTAAATTGTGTACGGTGAATTTAAGTTTTGGGAATTAAGAGCTGAAGAAGTTTTTGTTGTTCACCAGAAGACCTGAAATACTATATAAAATAAACATGAAACTACAGGATAATAAAATTATATCTAAACTTGGCAATGTCTGATCACCGTAAAGAAGACTATCTATCCAAGAATTAACTGCCAACTTTGGTAGGGGCAGAAATTGAAATGTATTTAAACTGGTGTCAGTTCCTTGGAATTAAAGATCTCTGCAAAGGTACTGAAATCTGGATAATGCAGGAAGTTACTGACTGACAAGTAGACAAGGCAGAAATTGGATACACAAAAATTAACTAAAAGAAGTGGCTGTAGCGCAGTCAATAGAGTGGGTCAGCCATGAATCACAAGGATGATAACATGCTGAAGTGTCCTTGAGCAACATACTGAACCCCTAATTGCTCCCAACCAAATAAATGTAATGCAATGAAACTTTACAGCAATTACTTCACCTCAATTTTGCTGAACATAACAGGCTTATATTTTAAAAGTGTCTAAAAGTGTGGTATCCCCTGTTAAATCATGCTGGATGTTTTTATTCAATTATTTGAACGGAGAAAAGTATTTTCTCTCATTTTCATGATTGTGGTGTTGATGTAAAGTCCTGTGTGCATACTGTTGGAAAGAAAACTTGTCTATGATTATATAGACCTTATTTGAGTTATTCACAGTACGTTTGTTGATTGTACAGTACAAGACAACTGACAGAAAAAAGTACCAGTATAGTCAAAGAACTGGCAATATGGATATTTGATCTGTTCCAATACCCATATTTGCATTATTTGCAAGCGGTCAAGTGTCAACCAATGGTGTAACTTCATCACTCAGTCAGTGACATTTGCGTTTATAAAATCAAAAATGACTCTAGTGTGAAGACCTGCAACAAATGATTAAATTTAGTCTTGGGCTGTGATTTCTTAATGGGTGTCCAGTGAACACTGAACATTTGTGGTCTGTAGAAGTGGAAATCAAGAGGTCAGTTGAGAGTGTTGGTTTGTGACATCAGCATGAAGGATTGTGGGTGATTTTCCACAGTTTGGTTTTATTGGAAAGGTAATGGGCTGTGAAAGGGTTAACAGGATACATTCAACAATGTACACTCTGTGTGTGTGTGTGTGTGTGTGTGTGTGTGTGTGTGTTTGTGCGTGTCTGTCTACAGTGTATCTATTACATCAAGAAAATCTGATTACTCTGTTGTCTCTTTTTTAGTAATGTCTACCTGAGGAGTGCCTCCTTTCTCATCCGACCACATTATCAACCCATCCTTCATCCATGCTTGACATTACACCTCACATGGAATTATAATAATAAAACACATTACTTCAGTTTTTCATAAGATGTCTGTTTAGCATATAAACAATGTAGAGAGCGCCAGTGTGTCAGCAGATGACTTGAGTCTGGGGCATTTGTGTCACATCCAAATGCCTCCTGTACGTCTCCGGATGCTGCTGACTTGTGTGTGTTTTTGCGTTAAACATCATGCACACATTTGACTGGAGTATTAAGGATTTCACATCAGGAAAAGTTTCACCAGCAAAGAAACACTTTGATCATAACCAAATCTGTATTGTGTGCAGATAAATGCTGCGTTTTCCTTGCAGTTTCACTGTTTGCGACACAGTTGAGTCACTCAGAAGCCAGTTGTTCTTTGCTCTTTTAAAAAATTGTTTGTGTGTATTTTCTTTTTCTTTGAAGCACTGTGATGATGGTGACGGTGTCAGATCTGAGAAGCAGAGTCCCAGGTGGTGCTGGAGGACGGAGCCCAGCCTCTGCCAGCTCTTATCTGCCTGAATTCTTGAGGAGATAAATAATTGGGTTTAGTTAACTGACACACAACACTGTGTCTGTGTGTGCGTGTGTGTGTGTGTGTGTGTGTTACTTTGAGAGATCAAGCCCTTGGGGTCGATGAGGAGCTTAGCATAAGTTGATGTAATTATTTCAAATTTAGCAACAAAAAGGATATTAAAGGGATTTAGAGAAGTAGATTTGTGTTTTCGTGGACCGTGTTTGTCAGAAGGAGAGAACAAATAGACAGCAGGGATACAGCGTGAGTTTTTCCATTTCAGACATAAACAGTACGTAGTTTTAGTGACCCACTAAATTAACAAATTATTGTTTTTAATTATAAGTGGAGGCTCTGTATATTACTTTTCAACATCAGAATAATATCAGTGTTCATTCAGCAGAGGTTTTAGAAAGCAGCAGACTGCAAAGTAAATATGGAAATAGTGATTTCTTCTGTAGTTTGGTAAATATTGAGGCTGCACTTGTAGCTAACAACTGTCTCCCTCACTTCATGATAGTCTCTCTCTAGTAGGTTGATACTGAGGGTTTCTCATCTGTGCCAACATCTGCGCCCTGCACTCCTGTTTTTATTATTTAAGACTTGTTTTATGACTCACTGTGAGGCATTAGCACTGTGACAGTTTTAAAATTAGGTGCACATTTTTTCTTTATTATTAAATTATTCTCGGCCTGTCAGTAATGTTGCAGGATGTGTTTGCTCTGCTGAAGCTTTGAGTGGTCTATGATGCACATCATGTAACCCCAACATTCCCAGTTCGATTCTGACCAGGGCACCTTTGTTACATGTCATCATCACCCATGTTCTCCCGTTGTCCCCCCGTCTCTTCAGACTGTCTTCTGTCACGTCCAAGGAAAATTGGAGTAAATATAATCTTAAAACAGAACGTAGGCCTGTATTAGGAAAATACTGTACATCTACTTTTGAAACATGCAGCAAATCAAATCTAACATTGTACAAAACCTTGTTTCAAGCTTTGTGAAACTAAATTTGGTAACGCTTTACTTTATGGTTGCGTAATTTTTGCATAATTTCCTTAAATAATTGTTATTTGGTGTTAATTATAGGCAAACTAAAGACAGAGCTGAGTTGATAATTAATTAATTCAAATTAAATACTTGTGTAACCTAAACAGTGATTTAGTCAGTGTACAGCAAGTCAGATAAACACACAAAAATGTGACATGTTTCTACAGACAAACATATAATTCAGCATGAACAGAGAATAAAATTTCCAATCAAAAATTTGTATCAACATGGGTTTTAATTGAGATTTTCTTTCAAGGACATTCCTATATTTCCCATGATTTGCACCAAATTACATAGTTATTTTCCAGGAAACTTCTTGGAAATTATTAGAATTATGGATCAGTACAATAAAACATTCATTTTATGGAAAACTCTAATGTGTTTTAAGGGTGTTTTATGAAGCTAAGAAAAAAAGGAATGTGTAATAATTGCAGATAAATATGCTGGCCAATATTTGTTTATTTCATATATATTGTATCGTAGTGTGTATTGTACACATTACGCGGTAAGTAGTAAGAAACTGTAGTAGAGAAATTCCAGTTATGTCGAACCAGTGTTATCATTACATAGTTGTTCCACCAGAGAGGACTGACAAGTTTTATTTTTCAACTGTAAAGTGTCCTGCTCAGTACATATCTTGATTCTTTAATAATTAAGTTTAAAGTATCCCTTTCTAAAATGTTTGTTTGATATTTATGTTAAAAATTGAATATGAGCTGATCATTATCAGATTTTTAAACACTCAATTATCTATTGGTATTGACCTCAAAAATCCAGCGTCAGTCATGCTATAGTGCTAAATCCTTCAACATGTCTGAAAGCATAAAAGTGACATTGTTTTCACTGGACAGTGATGAGTTAATCATCTTTTCTCCAGCCTCTGCTTGATCAATGATAATGATCAACTGCATGTCCAGCTCTCATGTTACAAGACGCCCCAACCCCTAATCTGAACTCAAAAGTACTGTGAGGAGTTTGTCATGTAGAAGTAAACACACAGTAAAATGTTAATGACTCCCAGAGCTTCACATCAAACTTCCTTCAGTGTTTCAGGGAAATTCTAAATAATGAATGTGACCAAATGTTCAAGATTTGAATAATTCAGCTTAAACATCATCTACGGGCAAAGATAATGGTCCCACACAGTACGATAGTGTGATGTCAGTCTTGAGGTTTGTCTGCCTCGATCCTGCTACACAGAAAACAAAGTCACCTTCCTTGTACTGTGTAACCTTTAATATCAGTAAGTTTAGATTTTATAGGTGTAGACTTTTGGAGTTTTTCTTGAGCAAATGTTTTCAAGGAATAGTAATTCCCTTTCTTGCCAAGAATTGGATAAGAACATTGATATCATTCATTTCTGAACAGTTAGTTTGGAGGTAGAGACATGAGGCGATTAGATTAGCCTAGTTTAAAAACAGGAAATAGTTACACTATGTAAAACTACAAATTCTCATTTTTACATTTCTGTTTGTGTACAGATTAAACAAATGAGATACAACATTATGTTCATTAATAAATTTTGGAGGTGATTTTTGAACTTTGGACAGAGCCAGGCTAGCTGTTTTCCCCTGTCTCCAGTCTTTGTGCTAAGCTAAGCTAATGGCCTGCTGGCTCTTGCTCCATGCTTTCGGCGGTATTGATTTTCTCACTGTCAAGAAAGTGTAAGTGTATTACAGTACTCAAACCTCTAAACAGTATCTCTCCCTCTGTGTTTGTTTTCTATCACTATTCAGCCTATCTTTACCATTACATGTGCTTTGTGTGTATTTTACTTTACTTTCTACAAGTGATATCCAAACAAAATTTTAATTTGTAGCACTTCTTAAGTGTTTCTCTATTACACCTTATAAAAAAATATTCTTTTTTTAAATTTTATAAATTCTTTAAAAAAAAATAGGAACAAAAGCAGTTCTGTACTACACACAGACGAAAATCTCACACCCTGAATAATCGATAAATTAACAGCACTCCAGGTCTCATTAACTAACGCTTAATCAACATGGATGACAGCCTTTAATCAAACTGTCATGTTTCCAGTGTCTGTGTGTGCAGACTTGTGTGTGCATGAAAGAGCAAAGTCTCACAACTTTTACACCCAGACACAGACTAGTTTGCATACAGACATCCACTTTGACCTTTGACCCCCCAGTGTAATAAGGATCTGGATTTTTTTTTCCTGCATCATTAACATCAACTGCTCTGATAATTGCAATTACAACACTGCAGATGAGGGTGAACATTACGGGGCGAGAACAGCAGGTGCAGAAGGCAGAGAGGAGAAAAGGATGATAAAGAGGTGCGATATATAAAGAAAAGTGTTCCTTTATACAGACAAGGTCGAGGTTTGGAGCATGTTGGCTCTGTGCAGTTAGCTGTGCAGTCAGTTTTCATTTGAAGAATATTAACATACGCAGTTTATACACTGAAGACAGATCAGGTCTCTCTTCACACGGTCACAAAACAAAATTTAAGACCTGCATTAGCCTCAGCTTTTCATCATATTGACAGAACGCTAATTATTGTTTTTCAAGTTTTGACAGTCAAATTCAAAGTCAAGTCCTACATCCTAAATTTTTGGCTTTGCATCATAATGTGTTCGCCAAAAACCAAACCAAATGAATGCCAATTAATAGTAATTGTATGTACAAGATAAATTCAAATGATTAATGCCTAATGTAGAGTGCTTTATTAATTTTCAAAACTTATTTCATGACTGTAAGGGGGCGAACTTAAGGGAAACACCTGGTGTATACAACTAAAACTAAAGAAAACTAAATCTCTCCTCTTGAGCAACAAGTTAGACAAGAAAAGCTTATCTCAAGGTCCGCTTACTAGTTTTTTTTTTCCAGTACCTGAAGATGATAGTTAAAGGAAGATAGTTAAAAGATGTGTCCAGTGGACTTATATGTTATAGTGACACATGAAATAAAATTTTGGCTGTTTTCAAAAGCTAAATAAAACAAAGTAAGTGTTGCTGCTGACTCTTCCACTTTGGACTGTGATTATCAAGTCTTACGCTTCAAGTCTATGTAAGAACAAGAGTCACTCGTGTTAAACTCAAAGTTGAACTGCAAGCCTTTTTCCAAGTTTTGTGGCGTCCGAAGTCATCAAATTTGTTACTTAGTTTTGACTTAAGTCCAAGTCATGTGACTCGAGTACACACCTCTGCCTTCCTCTACCTGAGAAGAAAACTTGTGCTGTTGATTCACTGTATTTATTGTCAGTCTTTCAGTTTTCTGGCTTATTTGCTGACAGGTTGCTGGAAGCAGGACTTAACTGAATATGTTACCAAACGCTGACTCTCCATGGTCCAGATTATGGTCAGTGTGTGTCTGTGTATGTGTGTGTGCACCTGTACTCTTATTTGTCAAAGCGTGTGTTATTAGGGTGCACATGCTAGTGAGTAGGTTTGTGTAATGAAGCATCAGCTTCACTGAGGTGTCATGTGCCAGGCTTCAATTTCCATGGAAAATTTCCATCGGAAATCTTATCTCATCTTTACATTGTGTCGCCTTCGCTGTTTGTTTCCCTGTCTGTGCGTCCGTGTTTCCACATGTTCATTTCCCCCCTCAATAAAGCGCTGCATTAACTCGATGGATGCTCAAATGGAAGGTGGGAGATGGCACATCTGGCTCTGAAAATGGGTGAAGTGGGACGAACTGATCTGTGTCTCTCTCTGTGTTCTCTGCTCTTATTCCTGTTGTGTTTTTCTCTCTCGTCTTTTTGGAGAAGGTTGACCTTTACGCTCTTTGTGCTGCCCTGTTGTGATTGTCTCGAGGTAAATGTTGTGATTGTCTTGGTGAAAATTGAAAAGGAGGGAGGGGGGCACCCAGTTTGCGGAGATGTGTGTGACTTGCTCCTCTTTTTGTGTGTAAATCGCATATTTGAGGAATATCTGACCTTATCCAAAACCAATACAATCTGTCATTGATTAGAGTTTCCTCTCAGTACTACAGTGGGCTGTACCATCAGTATGGAAGGTCATGAACACTCAGAAAGCACACACTTTTCTGCTGGAAATTGAATCCTGCTAAAGGACATGTCAGTCACAATGAGATGTCATTTCACATACTTGTACACACACACACACACACACACACACAAATATATATTTATGATTGTATATAAATATATATAACTACAGTCCTGTCTTTACTGTCGCGATGATAAATAAACAGCCGTATTCTCTCAGGATGGAGGATGGTTTATTTTACTACATATAGTCTATGTAATTTCTTCTGTTCTTGCCTCTCTGAGAGGGCAGAGATGTCTCCAAAATCAGACAAAAGCATATTGTCAAAATGATTTGTTTCCAGAGATGACTTCTGTTTGAAATTCAGCAGCTCAACAGTAGCTTCTCTGTGGCGTGAGAGTCGCTGTGTGTGTGTGTGTGTGTGTGTTTGCGCGCTTGTCTGTTTACTCTCTTGAAGGTGCCTGATTGGAGTGTGTTGGCCTGCTAAATCAGAAGCACCTGGGTCCAGTATTTCAGTGTGAATCTGTTATTCCTCTACCCGTGTGCAGCTTGTTGTTACTTGCCCTTGATTTTCTTCTTCACATCTTTAATACTTGTTTTTTATTTGTTTCTCCAATCAATATTTCAAATTTGCCAACATCACAAGTCCATCTCCCACTGAGTTTACATCAGTTAGACTTTTTTCACAGCAGACAAGGAAAAGCACAGATGTAATTAATAACGATAACAAGCCACAATGACCCGTGCCAATGAGCCAAGTCCAGGGCTCTGGATCTGGGACACCTAAATGGGATGCAGCCATCATGATTGTTATTAATTACACCTGTTTTTTCTGCTGTAACATGTCAAAATGCCCACTGTGAGCAGATGGGGGCTCTTCTTTTGGTTCATGGACAGATTAACTTGTTAGGGTTAAATTAAAACATCCAACAGGTGTTTTCAGTTATTGTGCTGATTTGACCTCTGCTCAGGTTGAAGTTGGTTGGACTTGTGCTGGAAACTACATGAGGTATTCAAACTCCATGTACTGTAAGAATTATAAAGGTGTAAATTGTGTAACAAAGTGAATGTGAGATTGAAATCACAGTCTGTACATGACCACACAGCCCTGAAGAGCGCTAATCAGTGAAATAAGTGAAAACACCTGTGTGGGTGGAGCAGGATTGTGAAGGGCTAAAATGTAAATTGAGTTTATTGTGTGGCCCCTTTTTAACCCTCACGCTGTCCTCTTATAGTCCCGTACACACCCTGTGTCCTTAGGGTCACATGGGTACATCCCCCACCTGATGATGATGATGATGCTTATTATTATTATTATTATTATTATTATTATTATTATTATTATTATTGTTATTACACCCCACAGCATAAAGCACTACTTGTTTTAGAGTCTTTATTATACATCTCCCCTGACACATGTCGGGCAGTATAAAAGCGCACAGCCTTTGCATATATATCTATTACACCCGCAGCATAAAGTACTTGTTTTTCTTTGATGGACAAATCTGACACCTCTTCCTCTTACTCGCTGAGGTGGAGGCAGAGGCCGATGCGGACGCCAGTGGAGGCAGCACAGGCGCTGATGTATTATCCTTATCCTTATCCTTATCCTCATCCTCAACCGTATTGACTATGAGTGATCGCCTGGCTCTCCTCTGAATGGCCTTCACGACCGCAGTGGAGGCGTCTGTGCGGGGGAGACGCCCTTCTTTCAATCAACGGGGTTACGAGCACCTTACCCAGCTGCTCCAGGAACACCCTCCTCTTGTTATGCTTGCAAGACATCCAGGCGGGGTTTAGCTCTCTCCATATGACGAAGGCGTTGTAGACCAAAACGTTGACTATGTTGTGGAAGACGACCAGGGGCCAGCGGGCGGTCATCCTCCTGCAGCTATATGTCCCGATCACCTTATCTAGGTTATCCACACCTCCTTTGTTGCGGTTGTAGTCCAGTACGATAGCGGGCTTCTTGTCTTCACGATTGCTGATCTCGGCCCACGTGTGCCACGTGCTCAGAAGCACCATGTTCTTGTTTCTCTTCGGTACGTACACTAGCACCGTGGTGGCCGTGAAAGTGATCACGAACGACGACACCGGTCTCCCCTTACACGTAAGCAACGCCGGCGGGAGCTCGGGTTTGTTCTTCTGAACTGTGCCGACCATGGTGATCCCCCTCCTCAGGAGCTGCTGTCCAAGTTCGTATTATTATTATTATTACATCACCATTATCACTCACTATCGGCCCACATGTCCCACACCTCTCTCACAGTGGCCAGTTTGTTGGTCGCGTGCCTTGCGGATCTCGACTTGCGGTCGTCGAACCGTATTAGTTTCAAGTGCCTGTAAAAGAGTTTGAGTGGCATCGTAGCGCAGAAGATCGCTCTTCCGCTCTCCAAGTCCCACAGACTTGCCACGGCCTCGCCTCTAGATCTGTATACGCCCGCCAAGATCAGCAGCCCTACATAAGCGTGCACGTCCACGTTGTTCATGGGTTTCCAACCCTCTCCGTATTTCCGAAACCCCTCCGGATTGGTCGTCTCCTGGATGAGCTTGTCTATAGCCGGCGTGAAGAAGAGGTAGAAGGTCGAGACAATGTCGCGGGTGCGGGACACCGCGTACGGCGTGGGTCCCGCGGTGTTCGGCGTCATCGTCCTCGTCGTCCTCGTCCCTGTCCTCGTCCCCGTCATCCTCAACCTCGACCTAGTTGGGACCTTTTGGTCTGTCGTACCGCCCCGGCGGCCCCGTTTCTTACATGCTGCCGAGGAGGACCATGTCAGTTTTCTGTTCTTTGACAGGTATGTCTCTGTTTCGCCTTCTTCCCCGCGTTCCTCGTCTTTGTGTTCTTCGTGTTCTTCGTGTTCTTCTTCTTCTTCTCGTTCTTCATGTTGTCGTTCCGTCCTCGTCACCCTCATCGCCCTCGTCGTCCTCGTCGTCCTCGTCCCCATCCTCGTCCCTGGCCTCGGCCTCGACCTGGTCACCCATTTTTCGCCTGACACCGAATATTACTAATTTTACCCATTTCTTGATTAACACCCCCCTTTCCTCATGTTAACCATTTCTCGATTAACACCCACCCCATGTTCATTTTATCAAGTTTTCGGGAAAACCGTACGCCCTTTTCATTGTAGCCATTTTACGAGTAGCACCCCCCCCCACTCACTTAAACCATTTTTCAAGTAACACCCCTCCAGACTCATTTTACCCATTTTTGACTGACACCCAATCTTACTAATTTTACCCATTTCTTAATTAACACCCACCCCATGTTCCTTTTATCAAGTTTTCGGTAAAATCAGATACCCTTTTCATTATACCCATTTTTCGAGCAACACCCATTACCCAAGTAACATTTTAAAATATTTAAAATAATAGTCAGATTAATTATGAAGTTCAATACAGCTCACCAGTGATGTTGAAGTATAGCCCATAGTTTCCTTCACCATAAACCAAAACCAAACAGGAGCACAAATAGGCACCTGCCATGGCACAAGCACACTGAAAAGATGTATGCTCCTCTCACACAAAGCAGTAACACAGCTGAACCAACTGATTACATGAACCACCTGTTGTACATATCTTTTATTAGATGCCTCAAAACAGCATCTTTCAGCTCACTGTTGTTTCCACAACTTTACAGCTTTGGATCACTGTCACTTCTCTCATCAGCGTTGTTTTTAGCAGCAGCAGGGAGTTGTTTTCAGTGAAAAAGCCCACCATACACAAACTGCTCAGCACACAACAGCAGACAGACAAAATTAGTGACTAGCTGGTGAACATAGTGGAGCATTTAGCAGCTAAAGGGCCAGATATTTCCCCCAGAAAGACCAAAACGGAGCGAAACGAAGAATTAATATTGCATACATTCATCAGGTGGACTCCAAATATGCTAAAGTCTCAGTATCTGCTGGTTGTATAAATAAGCAGCTGTATGCCAACAAGTTTGCCATACTGTATCTACTACTATCTAATCTGCCACTTTGATCTGGATTTAAGATAATTGCACATATATTGCACATAGAGTATAGTAATAGAGTAATAGCCTATACTGTATATATGGATCTAACTTTGATCTATTTTGTTTGAGAACTTGCCACAGTTCTTCTGTGGATTCAGGCGTCTGAGTTGTTTCTGTCTCTTCAGGTAATCCCAGACTGACTTGAAGATGTTCTGTTGGGGTCATGTCATATGTTGCAGGACTCCTTGTTCTTGTAGGTGAAGATAGTTCTTTATGACTCTGGCTGTATGTTTGGGGTCATTGTCATGCTGCAAAATAGGTTTGTGACCGATCAGATGCCTCCCTGATGGTATTGTGTGAGAATCTAAACATCTAAAGTGCCAAACTTTTGCACAGTTATGTGTGTATATATATTACTACCAGTGGAGGCTGGTCCATAGAGGCAGAGGAGGTTGATCCTCCTCTATTTTTTGAGAGGCAAAAGGGAGATCAAAATATAATAAATAATATTTGGTTGAAATAAACCATTACAAATCTCAGTATTATTTATAAAGTATTTTTTCTCTCTTTGGAAAAAATCCATTACTGAAATTCTGTTTAAAATGCTTCAAAAGCGACACCTGCAGGGCAGGAGGAGAAAGGGCAATGTGTGTGAAGTGGTTGGGGGGGCGCAATTGGTGGAGGTGGAGTGGGGGACAGAGGAGGACGGGTGCCTGCTGTCCTCCGCAGGGCGGGATCTCTTACATGGGACTCAATGTATTTCATTTTTTTTCATGCTAATCTGTGATTGGCCATGACACGTAAAATGACGCTCCAAGGGAGGCTGTCCTCCCTTACCAATCAACAACCAGAATGCAATATTGACATCAAATTGGTCCAATGATAGTTTCCAGATTTCATCTTCAATTTTCTCCGCTGTAAGGCAGAGTAGATAGGCAGCAGTAGATAGCTCCTTGCGTTAGCCAATGCAACAGCTGGCTTGTTGTAGCAGCCTGAAGGACTCTTTATACATCCATGGAAGGACTGTTAAGGACTGTTGTTAAGCTAATGGGAGAAATGATCTGGACTGTGCAGCGCAGCAGCAGCAGGACGCTGCCGGTGAGGCTGGAGAGAGAAGCAACTGGAGAAACAACCAGGAGAGTTAGCTTGTTTGTCATTGTTGCTAATGATATCAGACTGGTTAACCAGCAGCCACAAAGTTCTGTTAACTAACATACAAGATGACCAACAGCTACAGATGGACGTTATGACATGAATACTTGATCTCCATGATAGAAAGAAGAAGACGTCAGATAACGTGAGTCAGATACAGCTTCTCTCTTTGGTTGCTAATTTCATCTCTGATGTTTAAATGTCTCTCTGTGTGGCTGTGAATTTATCTCCTTAACAAGAATGCAGCAGAGATCATATAATGTGTTGTGGGTAGTTTGCTTGTTGAAGTTATAGTGAGCTGTCTTTTTAATTGAGTGGTTGTTCAGTCACCTGTTGATGTTGATGTGTGATTAGTGAATGAGTGCAGGAGGTCTGGCTGCTTGCTTCTGACAGTTTCTTTAGTTTGTTTTAAGCTGAGCCGTATATTGAGTAATAAGCTTAAAGTAACTAGAATAACAAGTGTTAACTAGTGGTGTAACAGATTGTAGTTGATCCGTGATCCGTATGGGTCACCCCTATGGTTCGGCAGGCATATGAACTGCGGATTAATTGCAAAATTTAAAGTCACCAGCCGCCACTGATTACTACCCTTTTTTTCTGTTTATCTGTATCATGTTCCTATCTACCTCTTTGGTTCCTTTCTCTGGTGCTGCTGTAATGCTGAATTTCCCTCCAAGGATCAATAAACTTACCTTACCTTATCTTATAGTAACTTCATGAGGTGATCATGTCAAATCGATTACCAACATAACCTGGTTTCTCTGAGTAACCAGAGGGTACGAACGAAGTTCAACATACCCAGGATATCTTTTCGTTAGCTGGCTTCACTGAGCCTAACTGTCCAGATAAGCAGTACTATGAAGCTGGTTATCAACTAGCTCAGTCAATTCTGGGTTTTCCAGCTCATGTGAAAGAGGCAGGGTTGTTAATTACAAGCGTCATCATCAGAACTATGAATGAAGTACTTCACATGTTATGAGATGAAATGGTGATACCAAGTACCTGCGGAAAGCTTCTGTTTTAGGTACAGCAAAAAGTCATGTTCAACAAAGTGAAATGTAAACAATAGCCTGTAATCATACAACAGAATAAGAAGATGTAGAAACACTAAAAATAACTTTTAATGTCAAATATTAAAAGTGAAATCTCACTGGCCACCCCAGATCTGATGGATCATTGGTCAAGTTCAGGTCATTCAGTAAACACAGTTAAAGGTGTTATGTGATGTTCAATTAGTTAAACTGAGTAAGAGACATCTATGGAATATAAGAGAGTGTTGCTCATGCAGACAAGAAAATATGTTTATGATTGTGAATGTTCTATATTTTTCTGTATTGGTAGAAAATGTTATGGTGCAATTTACACATGTAGGTATTTGTAGCATTGTGTGCGGGATGTTTTAAGTAAGTAAAGTCCATTGAGAACTTTAAAGCAGGACTGTAAGCTAAAGTTATTACAGTGAAGTTCATAGTTAGTAGAGATAGTGGAGTTGATGCAAGCTGAGTCAACGCCACAATGATATGAATAACATTGCTGACTGCTGTTTAAAATATGTTTTGCACAGGTGACCCCTGTGAATAAATGTGTTGCACCAGTTTGGACCCAGAGCTTCATTTTGAACCTGTAACATATACCATATTTACTCCACTACAGGGAAATGGCTCATAGAAAATGTGTAGCCTATCCTTAACAGAATTACTGATAATAGACATGTTTAAATAACCACTGCCTCCCAGAGACCGATGGACGGAAATGGAAAATGTAATGTACATAAAATAGAAAAATTATTAGAATGGCAGCTGCATGTTCGTGTTGTTCTCGGTTGTAATATCGACTCTAGTCGTTGTAGGTGATCAGCATGGCACCTTTAGTTTAATGCTGTATTATAAAATGTAAAAATAATCTGGCGTTGAGCACAAACATTACAATGGATGCTAATATAGGTCTTGGAATTCAATTATGATTTATCTGTGCGTATGTTGAAGCAATGTGATGTTGTTGTGTTTAAAATGAACAGTAAACGTGATTGCTATGCCATGGCCACCCCAGTCAAAATGTCCTGGATACACCACTGCTAAGGCTTAACATATATGTTGGTATTATTGTATATGACTTAAGTAAAGAGTGAGTATTTTTTCCTATTTAGTTGGATGATGAAGAAACCATGAATATGAATATGTCACATAAAACAACAAAAATAATGCCAGACTGTTTCTGCTACCAAAGCAAAGAGTGGAAAAGTAGTTAATGACTGATGAGGCTTATCTGACCTAAATGTTGCATTTATAATCATTGGAGCCAATTAACAGTGTGGATTATTTTTCTAATAAAAGACAGTCTTTCGTATTTATTTCCAATTATCATCACACAGTTGTCTCATGTTATTCTGAGCTGCAGTGATGGAATCAGAGTGTAAAATCATCCACACTGCCAGCTTTCATGTGTTTAGTGTTGTAAACGATCTCTCCGTTTGTTAGAAGCTCTGTTTTAAAACCAGAGGGGAAATAGAAAGCCTGGAACAATAAAATGTTTCTAACTGACCTATAAAAATATATATTGCTCTTTTTTAATTGTCACTTTATTGTAAACTCAGGACTTTTGTCCATGTTGGGATCTTGTAGGAATGATGACTCTTTTTTTCCAGTGATCTGATTGGTCAGTGGTCGGAGTGTTGACAGGTTGTGATGCTCCAGAGCAGGTTAACTGTTCAGCATAAGTTACCATGGTGATGTACCCCAGTAAGAAGTGAACCGCCATCATAACCCTGATAACCCAGAGTTAAACCTGAAGTTACCTCACTAACCCCAAATCCTGCCTGGTAATACAGGCCTGTGGTTACTTAAGTGCATGTAAATGCAGTCAGTGCTGTGTTTACAACTTGTTCCGCTGCCCCCTAGTGGCCAAAAAAATCAGTTGGTATGGCTTTAAGTGACAAATGTTGCTATTAAGTATGTACATGAATGGAGAACTGATGAGAAATGTTTCTATTATTTATATTTTTTTGTTCATTTTTCTCTCTTTTTCTCTGCACCTTGTCTTCCCTCCCCATGTGTAGGATGTACGACGTTGGAGGCCAGCGAACTGAGCGGAGGAAGTGGATTGGATGTTTTGAGGATGTCAGGGCGGTGCTTTTCGTGGTGTCACTCAGCGGTTACGACATGACCTTGGTGGAAGACCCCTCTATGGTACAGGCTGCAGTCACTCAATCAATCACTCCCTCACAGTTTTCATTCTCTCCACTCATATTAACTAGAGACCTCTCATTAAAGTCTCACCCAGTCAGTGTATGGCTATCCCTTGTCGTCTGCCCTCTGTGTTCCTCTGCACCTCTTCAGCTGTCTGATGGTTTTATTGTCTTCTTCTCTGCAGAATCGTCTGCAGGAGAGCATGAAACTCTTCTCCTCCATCTGCAACAACGTCTTCTTCCGCAGCACATCCATGGTGAGATATTCGTTCGGTTACTAGGAGCGGTTATTGTGAGTTTTTCCACAAAATTCATATAAATTTCAGAGATTTAAGAGTTGTTTTGCTGTACAGTGCATCGACTTACAACAACTTCTACAACTGTCTCAGTCAAATTTCCACTTGTCGCCCTATGTTGGTATTTTTCTGTCACAATTTTTCTTGGATGTCACAATGCAGAAAGATTACATTTGTAATCTTGCCTACAAAGCTCTGACTGGTTGACTGTTGCTCCAACCGGCTAAAAAAGCCTTCAAATGGGACAACAGCAGATGTATTTGAATCGCTGAAAAAAAATCAGAAATCAGAGTGGCAATTCAGAGGTCTGGGACCAGAACAGTAATTTTATCCGTAAATTCACATAAAATTATATTATGTTTCTAAAAAAACAAAACCTAATTTTGTGTAACATAAATCTGTTGTTTCTCCTTTCCTGTCCTGTTAACCATCTAGACTTCAGACCTCAGATTTTTCTTGCAGTCCCTTTGGTTGTCGTCTATGTTGACAACCACTGCTGTAGAGTCATAGAATAATTTTGTGGGGTTGCAACATAATTCAAATGATAAGAAAAAAAAGTCTTAAAGATGAATTAAGATTAAGAGGAAAAGATCTGTTTTTAATTGAACTGAATTTTTCCTGATATAAAAATCTACTCACCAGAGACCAAAGATTTTTGGAACCACTGCCGTTGAAAGTTCATGAGTTTGAAGTTGATAGTTTAGTAACACATACCAAGTGAATCCACAATGATACGTTGTCCTTTAAAACTGTTGTTACTGAACGGTGAAGGACATTCAATCATGTTCACTTAGCATCTGGTGGACGGAGCAAACGGAGCAGACATGAGCAAAATCTCTTTGTTGCTCCACATTTGTTCTCTATGACCCCATGAAACAAGAATAACACTAATGTGAATGATAAATGGTGTTTCCACACACACATACACACACACACAAACACAGCCCGGCCTCAGCCCTTTGTCTCTGAGTCATCTGTCACTCGTAATTAAACAGCGAGTTGTAATTAGGGTGAGCTTTGGCGAGGTGACATTTTCCCCTCTCTGTGTTTTTCCATTCCCGTTTCCGGTAAATGATCACATTAAAACAACCGTGTAACAAGCTTGTTCAATTTATTCCACTTAACTTGCATTTCAAACTCACTTAAATTACAAGTCACTGCATGTTGACAGGAATGTCAACTGCTGTTCACTCGGCAGTGTTTTCTGCACCTTTCAGTGCAGAAAAACATTCAATGTTTTTTAACATTTCTGATTAAACTCGGATCTCTGAACAAATGAAGGCACGGGTGATGATTTATAAATCAAAACAAAATGCTCTAATCTTGGTTAATTGAGATTATAAGAAAAAAGCTTTTTGTGATGTTTGGCCATGAACAAACACACCCCAGACAAAAAAAAAGAAACATTACAGATTTTTGTCTTCAGAAAATCTCAAAGATCTTAAAAAGAAAGTCGCAGTGTTGCATCTCTTCTAGTGAAATATTCTTTGTTTAACTGTGAAGACATTTATTTCAGGCGTCATTAGAACCAAATAGCCAATTAAATGTCTGCGTTGGTGACGTGTTTATGTGCAGGGTTGTGTGCGGGCCTGCACATTAAGGTGGCTAACAGGCTCATTAAACAAAAGTGTTTAATGATAGCTTTTTAACGTGGGAGGGAAATTTGTAACCTCCACCTCAATTAACTCTTCACTGTGGCTGGTCAGTGATAATTACACACCTAGGTGTTGCTCTGTATCCTCCTCATTGAGGATACAGAGGTAGCTGCTCTACTCCTCATCCCTCCCTCGTTATTATCCAGGGTCCATCTTTTGTGTGCGTGTTTGTTTCGTTTCTGCGATCAAAAACAGGCCGGAAGAGAGAACTTGGCCGTAGTTTTAATTGGTCTACTACAAAGCCACAAAGTACCTGTGAAATGTGGCGGCGGCCGAACAGAAGTTGAGTTTAGAGGCGGCAACAATAAACAGCAGGAAGAGATTTATAAACGAAGTAACTTAGGTTGTTGAGCGCCTGCACTGGAGACCACATGAGTGATTGATTGCACACTGATGTGTGGAGCGAGGTAATTGATCCACCATCATCCTCTCATGCTGGTGTCAACACAACTATTGATTTTTACATTTTGCGTAAATATCTGTAAATTGGCAATAAACGTGACTATAATTTTGGAGATTGATTTATTGGTTTAATTGTTTGGTGAGTTATTGCAGCGCTACAGACGGGAGTCATCAAATCAACATTTTCTTTTGTCTCATGATCTTTCGAATTGATTTTCCTTTTTCCACTGGAGAGGGAGCCTTTGACTTGTGATGAGCTTTTTGAGTTCTCAGCAGATTGTTTTATGTCTTTTTGCAGATTTTATTCATGAACAAGATAGACCTCTTTCAAGACAAGATTCTACACTCTGGGCGACATCTGCGGTTATACCTGCCACAGTTTAAAGGTAGGACTGCTAGACCACGTTCGTCTTCACAAGGAAGATTTACAAGTTTGGACACAGGACACAATAATCTAAATCAAAAGAAAGGGCCTGTAAATGTACTGTTGCACTGTTTAGTTCTCCCGTAGACACATTATTGGCTGTTATTTTTCAGGGTTTTTGTATCCGCTCCGCTCAGCGTTTTGCTCTCCACATCACAGTGGGCTCAACAGGGGATGTGTCCTCTCTGCTCTCATGCAAATGTCAATATAAATGCTAAAACTCTTGGGATTGGGGTCAGCCAGTAGAGCAAGCGTCCATTTCACACTGACCTCAGATATGATGACTAGTCTGATACACTGCATGTGCGGTGAGAGTGGAGCCAGATGTTTCACTGTAAAGCTTCTCTTCCAGGCGCAGACTGTGATGTGGATTCAGCCGCCCGCTTCATCGCCGCCACCTTCGTCTCGCTCAACACCACGCCCAGCAAACTCATCTACCACCACTTCACCACGGCGACCGACACCTCCAACATCCAGGTGGTCTTCCAGGTTGTTATGGACACAATAATCAAAGAGAACCTGGAGGCAGTGTCGCTCCTGTAGCCGCCACAGGCTGAGACCTTGCTGAAGAGTCGGTGCCTGTCGACCTTTGGATGTGACACAACAGACACTTTTTTTAAAAAAAGACTAAAATAGCCAAAAAGGCATTGAACAGAACATGAAGATCATCTCATCCAAACACATTGTCTGTTTTCTCTCATATAAGGTGCAGCCTGGGAGCTCTGATGCCATTTTCTACTGTTGCATTTCATCCTCTGTGATGCTGCTTGTCTATAAACACTGCAACACTTGATTTCATGTAGCTTTGGGAAAAAAACAAACATTGAAGGAGAAGGACCTCATGGCTAATCCTTCGTCTTTCAACCCGAAAGAAGCCCTAAATTTTGAAATTCTTATATTGAGAATGATGGGCATTTATATTTTTGTACTGTACCATAAAATCCACATCAGACTATGAACAGTGAGGTTTCTTTTTTGAAGGCTTGACATACAATGATGCCATTTATTTGTCTCCTCTTTTGTGTGTGTGGGCAGGACACAGAGGGAGTGAGGATTTACTGTTTGTCCGTTAGTTCCTCTGTGCAGGGTTCACTCATGCATACCATCGCATGTTTTCCGCTCATCCATCACGGTGTCTCCGCTGTGCACATCCTGTGCGTCACACCCTCCTAATGAGCCGGTGATCACTGTAAAAGCACCCCACTCTGTGTTTACTTGTCACCTACACTCCGTTCATTTTAATCTGCGCCTTCACTTGTTCCCCTGACTCTCACCAGTCAGTGATGACACTGGAAACCTGCAATAACCAGTTAAAAATGGGAAAAGTGTATGTAAAGAAACCGACAAATAATATCCATGAAGCCTCGGACCTATTTTAATTTCCTTTCTTTCACCTCTGATGATTCTTGTTCAATATCTGACACACACATGCTCATAAACCCTGATTTGTCAACAAGGATGATGTGTCATATGTGATTTGTGTGGCATTAACTCTGCTGGGGTTTGTCTGTTTTGGAAGCTCGCCTGAGCGACTTGCTGTGGTATCACACCAGCACCTGCCTGACTCCAATAATAAACATTTTATGGTAATGACTGATATGGTTACTCAAAGTGAGAGAAAAGAGAAAAACACCCCCAAGTGCCTTATGATGAAGCCGTTTAGCTGCCGTGTAATTTACATTTCATATGCATATGTCTTAATGTGTTTTTTTCTTCAGTTTTTTTCCCACTCTCAGTTCTTTGATATTTGATACAACTGCTGTTTAAGTCTTATAGATCATGTTCACAGACTGTTATTTTATTGTTTTATACTGTGTATTGTACTGAAGCTACAATACAAAATAAATGTGAGAGGCTGCCAACCTTATTTTGACCCTATGTTTCAGTTTTCTTCTTTGATAAATATATAAATGGATAAGTATGAAGGGAGTGCAGGATCACATATTTTTCAGTTTCCATCCCCCACTAGTTGAATATTTGAAGACAAATTTAGGCCAGACAACAGGCTACCAGTGTTTGTTCATTTTAATAGATAAAATAAATAAAAGTACTTTACAAGAAACTTTCTGGACATTTAATACATTTTGGCAAAGCGGGTACATGTAACAGTTTAAACAATAAAGATGGGAAGTCATCTGGAAAGAAAATGTTTTCAACTAACATCTCTCGCACTTATTTTTTGTCTTGTTTTTTTTTTCTTTTATACTTTTATACTCCTGTCTACGCAACCAAAGCAAAAAACTGAACAATGATTGTGTTTTTAAATAAGAACATTCAGAGTCTGCAGCGGTCCATCGTCGACAATGATCGGGTTTTCCTCTGCGCCCTCAGCCTCATCCAACTCTGGTTCGTTTCTTTATAATTCTTCATTTCCAGAGAAGCGCTCTCGGGTCTCGGCGGAGGACCGGTACTGTCTCCGCGGGTCTGACCTGGACTCACGCGGACAGGCAGTCCAGGGAGTCCAGGGTGAGGAAGACGTCCGCTTTGCACTGGAAGGTGCCTGTCCCGTCCCGCAGCAGCTCGCAGCTCTTCAGGTTTGGAGAGATGTCCTTCACGCAGATGGCCTGCAGGAGGTGAAAAGCAGCGATCAGACAATTAAAAGTTTACAGCTGAAAATCCGGGAAAATCAGCTTTTGGTGATTCTATTCAACTTTTCTACCACTATCATGTTCCTGTAAACTGACCTTATAGTCTCGTATTTCATGTATTCATAATACTAACAGTCAAATTATTGGGACTGTGGGACAGTCGCTTATTAGATAAATCCCATAATTTCATATCCACCTAAATTTTTCCTTTATTCGGGCGTTTTTCCTAGATGATAATGATTTCTAAGATGATAATGATTTCAAGTTCCGAAAAGTTCTTAGTTAAAACCATCTTGTATTGCTGCGCTTTGACCTGCAGCGTCCGCTGCGCCTTTACGCACGAGTTTAACTTTCAACAATTTTGATCTGAACTGTTTGTTTGTTTCGCGACAAGTAGTAAAGCCTAATCTCTGTCTAAGAGTTGTTTACTAGAAATTGTTTCTCACTTTAAATATTTAAGAATCGCCATAAATGTGTCTCTTATGGTGCTGAATGGAAAGAGCATTTTACGAGCCTTCATTTTATCATCAGTGTAAAAAATAAAAACAGAACCCTGCTTAAAGAGGAATAAAGTTTGTAGTATCTTAACTGTACTTACCATGCTTTTGAGGATGGAGACCTGCCTGTTAGTCTCTGGAATCACGTTGTTACCTGCTGTCTCGTCGCTCTCCATCAGCGTCTCTTCGGACTCGGACCTCCGGACGTATGGTGACCTCCTGATGCCGGACAGCAAACCCGAGGCACGACCCACCGAGTAGTAACTGGGCCCAGTTGACTGCTTGTACCAGGCTTCGACAGGATGGCAAGAGATGAGCAGAGACACTGCGACGCACACCACGGCAAATCTGACTGACCTCTCCATGTCTGGAACCGTCTTGGCACTGTTTTTACGCTGCGCTTTTGTGGTCTGTTCTTGGTCAGCAGCTGACTTTACGTTTTGCTGTGTGTTTGGAAAACTTTCTGCTGCTTATATAGGCTGGCTGGGCGACGTTATCGTGACCCAGCACGTTCGTCAAATCAAATTTGAAGTGGGCGGATGGTGATCCGTCTTTGTGCGGAGAAGAAAAAAGACCAATCCGAATTGATCCGTTTTTGATGGTATGGTGGAGCCAGGGGAGGGGTAGTGTGTGTGTGTGTGTGTGCATATGTGTGTGTGTTTGGTATAGAGCACGAGGGGGTTGGAGACGTATAGAGACGTCAGCCACATCAGACAGCCCAGGATAGACAGTGACGTAAGTGGTCAAAGATGTCCAAATAGTTTATACATTAGGGAGGAGGGATTTTTTCCCCCTAATTTGACAATCTAATTGTCAGATTCAAATTTCCTGAATGTCTAAAAGCATCTCATAAACTTAAAAAGGGCAGACTTTTAATTTCCAGATTAACTCCTGCTTGGACACCAGTGAAAAGTGATTTGATATGATGAAGAGATTTGGATTTATCTGTCTGGAAAACCACACAAAATTCATAAAAGCCATTAAAATGACTCAACGTTTAATCAGTGCATGCAACCACGAAGCAGAGTCAGTGCGCATGGCTTCAAAAGACTCCAGGATGAGTGGAAATGGAGCGTTTAGGAGTAAAAAGACGAACAGATCAATAAACATGAGTGAATAATCGACTGATCCAAATTGTTTTAAGTTTCAGCAGCTTTCTACACGGACAGACTGTGAGTCAGTCTCACTTCAAAACGGAGCTCCCAGAAAAAAATAGGCCTTTATCAATACAAACCCTTTCCCTGATTGATTTACTGACCTCACCGGTCATGCTTCATCAACTCCACCTCCGTGTAGTCAGTAGATCAGCAGAAGAACAAAAGTGATGGAGACTTTAACAAAGAGGGATGCATCCACATTTGTTCAATTAAATAATCACAAAAACAGTTAAATGGGTGTAACCATGTTGCCTTTCTATGAAACAGGATTATGAGGGGGTCTGGATGATGGGAAATGTACCTTTAATGTATAGAAACGGATTAGAAAGACCACTGATTTGAATGATAAAGTATCCAGTAACATATAAAAGGAGGATACTACACTGAAAACAGCATTATGAATTAATGGAATTTAAAATGTTTTATTTTTGAGAATTAAAAGCAGCACTGACATACAAAAATATAAAAAAAACAAATAAACATAATTTATTTTTTAATGTAAAATGTGCGCATGATGCATCCAGCATGTCAATCAAGATGAATGAATGTACCATCAGAGTCTATCAGAGTCCATTGTAGAGTGGTCTGCAGTGCGGCTCCAGTTTGTCCTCCAGGACGTAATCTGGTCCGCAGACCCAGGGGTCCCCCGTCTCCCACTGCCACTTCTGCAGACTTTGCCTCAGGCTCTCCAGCACGGCGCTGAGGGATGGGTCTGACGCCAGGTTCCTCGTTTCCAGCGGGTCTGTCCTGTGTTGGTGAAGTTTTTATTAATATTTAAATATCATAAACACACTCAGGACTAGTATTCCCCCTCCCCAGACTCTACCAATAAAAAGAAAATCTCTACTTTTTGAAATACATCTGGATTTTCCACTTATTCACTTAGCAATTCAAGTATTGTTTTATTCAAGTGGATCAGCTCATTTTAGGGAACAACAATTGCTTATTAGCACAAAACACAATAACAATCTCAGAACCATTTTTCTATTTCCCCTATAATTAATATCAGATTACATAGTTCTTTCCAGGAATCCTTCAAGGAAATTATCAGGAAACTATGAACCTGTAAAATAAAGCAATACAAAACCCTCTCCATGTTTCCCAGAATAAAACTTTGGTACAGAAATATTTATTTATTTTGTTGGTCTAAAAGAGGTCAACTTTAATAGTCTGAATCTAAAACTACTGGAATAAGTCTAAATAATACCCACCATGTGTACGTTTTCTAACTGTAAACGCCCCCCAGGATGCTAAAACCCCTAAATTCCTAGAAAACAACACAGAGGACATGAACTCAGTGTCTTCAATGAAAGTCACAGCTCTGAAGAGTCCAGAGAAAATCCAGAGCCAGGCCTTCAAACATCAGTTATAAAGAATTCAACCTAATTGTGATTGTGATGATGACGGCGGCTGAAAATCTGGTTGGATTTGACGACAAAAGGCTTTTTGAAGTTAATGTATAATTGAAACAAAGTATCTGCAAGCAGGTCTGATCTGCTATAATCTTTTTTTTTTAGTATGTTATTTCAAAAAACTCAATCTGATTAATGTCAGAAAACAGTGTGAATCCCTGATGGCTCTTCAGAAAAATTAAACTCATTTTGGGATTCAGCTCTTCAGAGTTTAATTCTATGTGGATGACAGGTTCACATGCAGCTCCAGATGTGGTGGATCCAACCAGGTGAGTATCAACAAGCACTATTTCTACCAACTACGATTTTTTTCTACACTCGTAAGTTTTTTTTTTACATTTAAATAAAAGGTTGTTTTTGTTTACTGGATTTAGTTCCATTTATGGGTATAATTTCTGAAAATTAATTTCTTAACTAAACGATATTCGTCTGTGAGTCATCACAGTCAACATTTTGTCCTCCTTAAATGAAAGCAACATGATGAACACTGAGCAGCAGTTTCAGGCAACAGACCTGGTGTCGTACAGCTCCCAGCGCTCTCTGTAATAATACTGCTGCAGGCTTTTGAACCAGTGCGTCGGCTGACTCAGCCTCGTGCGGTTCAGCAGGTCCTGGAAGGTGGGTGACACATACAGGTCCTGGTCGATGGGGAAGGGCATGCGGTAGTGTAGGTTGTGGAGAAGGTGGTAGGCCCCCTGGTGGACAGAGCGGATTGGGTAGTACATGGTTACCTGAAAGTAAAATGACAATAAAGCAGTCAAATGCTTGTGTTTGAGTCCTTCATGAAAAGTCTATTTCTGACAGTCAGTGTTGATGACATCCTGTCTGACAGCAGCGATCTTCGCAAACCTCGTGGAGGGACTGGCTGCTGTAGACTGTGTGCCAGCTGCCGGGCTCAGTGACCAGAGCAGGCAGTAAGGAGCGACCGGTGAGGTGGACCAGGTCTGCAGGGCTGCCGGGGAGGCTGTAGGACGGGTAGGGAACAGAGAACCAGTCCAGTATGGTGGGAGTGATGTCTGCCGAAAGAAGAGAGAGGAGAAGAGTCACAGAAAGACAGAATGAGACAGACAGTCACAAAATGAGACAAACTACCTCAGCTGATGGAACAAATCACATTTCAGTGTAATGTTATTATACATTTACTTGTGATTACAGGAATTCTTAAATACTGCGCATGAACTCATTATTGGTATAGTGCTATTTCATACTGCATACAGAGGGACATCCCAATGAAAACCATGTATCTCCAATTTTGGTGATTTTTGATTTTTCAGATGAACTGAAGGGTCGATGTGTGACAGTGTCAAACATTGATATTAATGTCTCACATATTTAATGTTCACAAGTTATATACTTGAACACTTTCCAGTCTATTTAATGTGTTGTAATTATCCTCGGCAGTCATTTATATAACAACTGTTTCTACTGTTTTTGTACTGTTGCTTTGGTTTTAATCGATATTTTCATTTATGTATTATCCCCTCGGGGATCATTTTCAGTTAATCTCATTTTGTCTGAGATCTGCTCCTGATGCATCATTGTTAAGTCTCCCTCTTGTGGCCGACTAAGCACATGAGAGAAACACATGTTTGTTAATATGTATAAACCAACCTGAGGGTCGGACCCACCAGTGTGTTCCCATGATAAATCTGTGATGGCATGAGTTTATAAAGGAATGTTGAAATACTGAGCACTTTTTTTCCAGCCTATAAAAATTCTTGAAATCGAACTACCTGAAGAGGAAAATCTTTTTATTGAACTGCTCACAACTCATGTTCACATTAAGGCAAAAACCTGTGATGAGATGTGCCAAGAAATACTGCTTCATTGTTTTGGAGGAGGTGATTTTAAGTATTTAAGCCTTTATTATAGAAAGTGGAGAAACTGGGAACACTGCGGTCCATGGTTGACATCTTAACAGGGACTGGCTGCTACACTTGATGAGCTATACTTCATAATTTTTCAAGTCCGTCTTAAAACAATAGTCAGGTGTCCAAATGAACATTGAAATATGTTTTTCTTCTTTAAGGGCATATCTTCCAATTTAAAATATATTTATTTCCTCCAAGTGTAGAATAATTATGAATGCTTGACCCCTACGGTGAGGGGATCTGGTGGCTCTGTTATGCTTTGGGGGGCATTTTGCTGGCATGGTTTGGGTCCACTTGTCCCCTTAGAGGGAAGGGTCACTGCAAATCAATACAAAGTTGTTCTGAGTGATCACCTTTATCCTATGATGAAACATTTCTATCCTGATGGGAGAGGTGTCTTCCAGGATGACAATGCCCCCATCCAGAGGGCTCGAGGGGTCACTGAATGGTTTGATGAGTATGAAAATGATGTGAATCATTGATGTGACCTTCAGTCACCAGATCTCAACCCAATTGAACACCTAAGGGAGATTTTCTCTCCACCACCATCATCAAAACACCAAATGAGCGAAGAATGGTGTTCATCCCTCCAGAAGAGTTCAGAGACTGTAGAATTAATGTCAAGGCTGAGCTAATATGAAGCTTCAGCCATCCAAATGAAGCCTCATATCAGCTTCAGATACATTTTTAAATGTATTTTTGCATAAAATGACTGTGTGGTGTGGACACACTGTGGATTTTGTCCCTCATCACTTACACTGAAAGCACATTTGAAGGGGATCTTTTAATAGCCAGTATAAACAGGAGGAATGATTACATTGAGGAAAATCTTGTTTGGGCACCTGACTGTTGTTTTAAGACAGACTTGAAAAATTGTGAACCTATCCTTTAAGATAACAGCCACTTGCAGCTTCTCCGCCCTCTTTCTCCCATCCATCTCTTACCTAACAGGCTTACGAAGGCCTGGCTGGTGTCTCCCCATCGCTCTCTGTGCTCTGGAGAGGACACCAGCATGGGCTCTGCGGTCCCGGAGTGATACAGGTTGGTTCTGCCGTTAGGGAAGGGGATGCCGTTATCTGAGCTGTAGATGACCAGCGTGTCGTTCTCATAACCAGCGTCCCTGAGCTCCTGAAGAACTAATCCGATACCTACAGGGGAAATTTACACCGTTATGACATCTCTCCACCCTCTTTTTTATGTATGTATAAGTATAGTTCACATACCCTGATCCAGCCTGCTAACAGTGGTGTACTGTGCAGCCAAGTCAGCTCGTGCTACAGGTGTGTCCGGTACAAATGGAGGAACCTGAAGAAGAGATGATGAAAAATATTTGTGATTTGTTTGCAAATTTCATAAAGTTAAATATCAAAACTAACAACAGCAGTAAAGGTGTGCCCAAAAAATCCTTATTTTCAAATGAAATTGAGACTTTTTGTACATCTAAATAGGTTAATTTTTGATCACTGACCTTTACTTGTTCTGGTGTGTAATATTCTGGTGTCCAGTCAGGAATTCTGCCCATTCCCATTTCACCATTCCCAAACTTCTCACAGAAAGCTCCATACTGGGGCTGCGAGTGTCCACATCGGTGGGTGTCATGGAAGGCAACATACAGGAAAAAAGGCCTCTCTTCATCTTTTATACCCTCTCTGTCTCCTTTATTCTCTTCTTTCTTTTGCCTTCGCTCAAAGGCTTCGTCTTTATGGGTCTTAAAAAACTTGCGAACCAGGAGTTTGATGCGGGTGATGTTCCTCCCCACCTGGAGGACAGAGTTGGTCTCCTCTGTGTAGGCAAAATCAAAAGGGTATACAGATCCAGGACCAACGTGCTTCTTTCCAATTATACCTGTGGCAATGAGAGAGAACAAGATGAGATAAAAACATGAGTTTCTGTGTGTATACCTGAAATAAAAAACGAACAAGTCACTTTGTTATTTACCTGTGTGTATGTTAGCCTGGCTGAGGAGCAACGGCAGACTTTGAACTCCATCAAACGAGTTGAAATGATGGACCCCCTGATGAAGCCCATACATGCCATTCTGGTGCTGAGAACACGGGACAAACACAATTCATTGATATCATGAACAAATGAGGGGTTATACTGTACATGTGTGTGCATGTGTGTGTGTGTTACCTGTGGCAGGCCAGTGAGGATGGTGGAGCGGCTGGGGGAGCAGCTGCTGACAGAGGTGAAGGCGTTGCTGAACACCAGGCTGCGCTTGGCCAGAGAGCGCAGGTGTGGCGTGTGGACCACAGAGTTGTTATATACCTCCGTCTCAAAACCTGCATCATCAGCTGGAAGAGGAACAGACAGGGACTTTCTACATACTTTTACTTTTGATCACATAGTGCACATCAATGAACTCATGAGTATATACTGATGTCACAAAGTTTCTTCTGTTCACAAATTCAGAGGTGTTGCAAGAAACAGTTTCAGGATTCAATACGTTTCAATCACTGATTAATCATTTATAGATAAACAATAAAGTAATGTCTTAGAGTTAATTACTTTTTCTTAGGGTTAACTTCATAATAATATAAAACTAAGATAACATTATGTAATGGAATGTAATTAGGAAACAACTGTTATTAATTAGATGATAGGTTTGACTGATATGAAAGTTATGCTGTCAAAAAATATAAATTTGCCAGATTTTACTTTACTGGATTTGCCAAAAACAGACATTAACATCTGGTTATTTTACAGTATATATAAAGTTGGATAACAGATAAAAGAGTTATTCTTGTGTATGCATATAGTGTATGCTTATGGGTAGTTTATTAGTTAGCCTAATATTTCAGCACTATAATGTTTTCAGTCAGAAAGTTAAAAGGCTGATTTACAGTCTGAAGTTTTGCATGACTTGTTGTCACAGGTTAGAAATGAAACCACTCACCAATTATTAGAAGGACATTTCTGCTCTTTGACTCCCCGATGCAAAAACATGCCAAAGTGAGAAAAAACAACTCGAGCAGCATGATGATGATGATGATGATGATGATGATGACTGCTCTTCACTGTTTCCCAAAAAACAAGCCTACTCTTAAGGTTTCAGGACCACGTGCCGTCTGAAACATTTAAAACAAATGAATCCATTAAACAACATAAATTCAGTCGTCAAACTAGCTGAAATAAAGTGACTTATAATGTAGTGAAGCTCATAGATGTATCATAAAACCCGAGTAGACTTCACTTTTCACGTCTTCCTTAAACAACGTAAGCCCCGCCCACCCACGGTCACATGACAGACGTCACATGACGAGAGCCGACAGGGCGCTTTTGCTGAGTGACGTGAGTTTTAGGAAGTGGTTTCAGCGAGAGGAACAACACTTATGAGAGCAACTGTGCTCGCTGAAAAGCAGTGAAATCACAGCTGAATTACGAAATAATGCAAGAGAGGAAAGCATCAGACTGAGTAAGATTTTATATTTTATTCTATTTGTTATTTTCGGTTTTATTGTGTTTTATTCCTTTGTTTTTATTCTCTTCTATACTGTCCAAATTTATTCTATTCCGTTTGTTCAGATTATTCACATTCTTCCATAACATTTTATTGTCAAATCAATTTTAGAGGAATAATATAGCCTACATAACAAAAACGATTTTTTAATGTTTTATTATGTAATATTATACTCGTGATTGTGTAGAGAAATGCTTGTCTATTGTAAAGCAATCACTGATCAGACAGGTGTTCAAAGCACTGACCTATCATATGATCATCACATGATTGTAGGCCCTCAAAGCTCATTAAGGTCACAGGTCACAGGAAAGCATATGGAATACATGTCCTCAGATGACCTCCTTAACTTGTCGTAAGTGGTTGTTATCTGTGTAGCCGAGCAGCTCGACTGATGACTTTTTCCATCTCACACAGATCACAACATGCATCTGAAGATATGGCGCTGTATATTTGTCCAGGAAAACACACACAAACCGATGCACGCATGCACACAGAGCACATCTTTGTTGTGTTGTCCTGAATGCTCAGCCTGTGGGGACAGAGGACTCCCAGGAGAAAAAAACAAAACCAGAGAAACCACTTCACAAGAGCCGATGAGTGACATATAAAGCAAAAGAGGACATTTAAATCACTTTGTGTAAGTGGCTTTTATCTTGTATTCATCTTACTCATACATTCATTTGAATATGTAAAACAGGTTAAAAGAAAGGACATCTTTGTGCACCTGCAGCTATCTCTTCATTCTTTCTGCCAACCTCCTCCTCTCCAGGTTCTCCTCCTTCAGCTCTAACTTTTATATGATGGAGCAGCCTCTGATGGGAAGAGACTTGGCCCGAGGCTGCTGCTCCTGCAGCACCCTGAAGACCTGGCTGCCGATCCTCTCCTGGCTGCCCAGGTACAAGCTGAAATGGCTTCAGATGGATGTGCTCGCAGGACTCACTGTCGGGCTGACAACTGTACCGCAGGCGCTGGCCTACGCCGAAGTAGCGGGCCTTCCTGTGCAGGTGAGTCCTAGCAGAGCTGTGTTGAGTCATCAAGTTCTTAAAATCGTCTTGTTCCAGTAAAACATGAAATATCAAGGATAATGTGAACAAAAGAAGTGAACGAGTGTACATTCCCTCCATCTTTTTTGTCACTTCTGCTCAATTGTAGAGAGTTGAAATCATGATCTTGCCTATCAATGACATCCTGGATCATTCTGTTTATTTTTTACTGATGGCTTTACTTTCACATAAAGATCTCAATCTTTATTTATTTATCATAAGAACTATTTTCTTAAATGATCAATTGCTTAAGGCAAAAATTCCAAACATTTGCTGTTTTCAGCTTCTAAGATGTGAATATATGCCGCTTTTTCTGTTTTATATAACTGCAAATTGAATATCTTTGGGTTTTGAACAGTTTGTCGGATAAACAAGACATCCAACAACCTTGGGTTGTGGGAAATCTAATTTTTGAATGTTTTATAAACTGAAAAGGTCATTGATTAATTGA
This sequence comes from Thunnus thynnus, assembly GCF_963924715.1. Lineage (NCBI taxonomy): Eukaryota > Metazoa > Chordata > Actinopteri > Scombriformes > Scombridae > Thunnus > Thunnus thynnus. The sequence goes on along the minus strand of NC_089519.1, from coordinate 7,945,972 downwards.
GTAGGAATAGAGATTAAGTAATAATGAAAATAAGCCCTGTTAACAATTTAATCTAAAAGCTTTTCTCTCCACAGTATGGGCTCTACTCTGCCTTCATGGGGGGGTTCATCTACACTCTCCTGGGGACCTCTAAGGATGTGACGCTGGGTCCTACAGCCATCATGTCCCTCCTGTGTTTCTCCGTGGTGGGGGGGCAGCCCTGCCGAGCGGTGCTGCTCAGCCTCCTCTGTGGACTCATCCAGGCTGCAATGGCATTACTGAGATTAGGTGAGGGGAGGGCAGGGCGCTGCTGTAGTCATGTGAAAACCTTGTGACACCAGTTTTTTGGGGTTTTCTAAATTTAGTAACACTTGCCCTTGTGAGCCAAGTGGATGAACTCTTAACATGATGTTTTTTCAATATAAAAAATTACTTCTTATTCACATTGTGACACATTGTCTTTACCTGACATCACTGATGGTGTAACATTACATTTTCCAGTTTGTAAACGTTAGAGTGATCTCTGTATCAAAACCTGATATAACAATATCGAAACTAATTGTTCAGAAGACAGAAACGGAATCTAATTTACAAAATTAAAAAGCTTTATAGATAGAACAGAGTGTGAAGAAACAGGAGATTAGTTTGTGAGTGCAGGAGAACCACTTCCTGCCACCACATCAATGACTTCCTGTGTTTAATCGCACACAGTTTTTGTGAAATCTCTCAATCATGCTTTTGTTTTTGTTCATTCATTGCTATTCTGCAGGCTTCCTCTTGGACTTCATCTCTTTCCCTGTAATAAAAGGCTTCACTTGCGCTGCTGCAATAACGATCGGCTTTGGACAGGTCAAGGTGAGAGTCAAACACATACACAGACACCCACAGAAACGGCAACAGAAATAACAACACACACATCAAAACCACCAGTACCCGGCAGTAAAACTAGCCAATAGGAGTGCAGACACGTTTGATTGGCAGCAGAATAAATCAAATGAAGGCTGTAAATAGCTTTTACAGTTCAACCTCAGTTTAGTCAGTATGAAATCCAACATCAGTCGGGCTTCTACCCCAGTGTACAGTTTACAGCAAGGGTTCATTATATATCATATAGATTTTTCAAAATTAGGATCAGCACTTTGATACTAGATCTAGCTTGACCTTGGAGCCAACTGGGAGGTGCAATTTTTATTTATATAGCGCCAAATCACAACAAAAGTCATCTCAAGGCACTTTTCACATAGAGCAGGTCAAGACCGTACTCTTTAATTTATAGAGACCCAACACTTCCCCCATGAGCAAGCACTTGGCGACAGCGGTAAGGAAAAACTCCCCTTTAACGGGTAGAAACCTCAAGCAGAACTTCCAGTTTTTAACTGAGTCCTGGGGAAATTCTATACATGTCTTGTGGCATTTATACAAGTTTTCCCTCTCAATCTCCCAGACCATTAATTTAATCTACACACTACACACTCCCCTGTGCTAAACATAAAGATTGAGAATATCATTAAAAGAGTGTGTTGATTGATTTGGATATGCAAACTCATTTTGTCTACTTTTATGCACCCTCTGTGTTCATAATTTGACATTTGACCAGATCTACAACTCCTCTTATTGTCAGTGGTCTCAGCTGATAGCCATCCCCTTTGTTTATTTGTCTAGAATCTTCTTGGACTCGAAGGCATCCCCCATGAGTTCTTCCTGCAGGTTTACTACACCTTCTACAAGATCCCAGAGGCCAGGATAGGTGACGTGGTCCTGGGTCTGCTTTGTCTTGCTCTGCTGGTCATGCTGATGTTTATGAAGACGAGTCTGGGCTCTGGCAACGCTCCCGCCTACTCCAGAGTCGCCAGGAAACTAGTGTGGGCTGTTGCTACCAGTCAGTACCTCTCATGTTCATATGCATGCACACCAATGCTTTGTAAAAGTGAAACACTGTTCACTTTTACAAAGCATAAAGAAAGAAAATAAGTTTAATAAATAGGTCTATCATTGTTTCATTCATTGCTATAAATGATCTCTGCTATAAAAATCTCTGTCTTGGTCAGTGCGTAACGCCCTGGTGGTCGTGGCTGCATCCTTCGTTGCATTTTCCTGGGATGCTTACGGCCATCACGTGTTCACAATCACTGGGAAAACGTCCCAGGGGCTCCCGCCGTTCAGGCCCCCACCCACCTCAGACACCACAGCCAACGGGACCGTCGTCACGTTTGGAGAGATTGTAGAGGTGAGGAGCGGAGGGAAGGGCCAGTTACAGCACGAGGGCAGTGAATCTTTTTTCGCTGAATGATTGAGTTGCACTTCCCGAAATCTCCCTGTCTCCCAGGAAGTGCAGCTGACTAACCAGTCTTCCTCTCTATGTTTGTATGCAGGACTTTGGAGGAGGGCTTGCTGTGATCCCTTTCATGGGTTTGTTGGAAAGCATTGCTATCGCGAAAGCTTTTGGTAAGTGTCTAATTAACATTTATAAACCATGTCATGTTGCAAAAGCATTTTTCTACACACTTTGTCAGTATTAGATAATCAAGGCAGTTAAAGCTTGAGTGCTTCATCTGACTGTTGACTGATTTTGACTTCCTGTTTCTCTTCAGCCAGTCAGAACGACTACAGGATCGATGCCAACCAGGAGCTGTTGGCAATTGGTGTGACTAACATCCTGGGCTCGTTTGTGTCAGCCTACCCTGTCACTGGCAGCTTTGGGAGGTGTGTGTGTGTGTGTGTGTGTGTGTGTGTGTGTGTGTGTGTGAGAGAGAGTATATAATGAACTTGCTGTTCAGTTGGATCAATGTGCTGCTCCTAGCCTCTCCCTCCTAGACAGAGAGGTGAAGTCTCTTTTTTATGCTGATAACCTTGTTCTACTGTCTCCTACTGAACAAGGATTACAGCAACAGCTGGACATAGTAGAAAAGTACTGTCAGAACAGTAAATATGAAGAAAACTAATGTCATGATTTATCAAAATTGCCCCAGATGTCAGGAGAACAAATACCAGTTTACCACAAATAATCATGTCATTGAACATGGCATGACTTAGAACTACCTTGGTATAACCATAACAGCATCAGGGAGTTTCAAAATGGCAGAGAAAAGTGCAGTAAAAGAAAAAGCTTGAAGAGCTCTAAATGCAATTAAGAAAACATTTTATAATTTACAAATTCCACTTAAAATCTTAAAATATTTGATAGTGTCATCCTGCCCATTGCACGGTATGGTCGTGAAGTCTGGGGTCCACTCAGTCATCATAGCATTTTACACAGAAAAACACCAACCAATGCACATAGAGCAGAATTAGGCAGATACCTACTGATAATTAACATTCAGAAGAGAGCACTCAAATGTTTTAATAACCTTAAATCCAGCCCCCTAGACACCCTCCATAACAAAGCCCTCCAAACCCAAGAGCTGAGCCCAGAAAAGAGTCCCCTATGAGACTAACTGCCTCCTCTCAGACACTCTGACCAGTCTCACCAGCACTGCTTTCCAAATACCAATCAGAGTAAACCAAATTATAACACAATGTAAAGAAACCTACTTGCAACACTGGAAAGAAGAAATTAAAAGCCAAAGTAGATGAGACTTAGTTATCTGGCCCTGAAAAGAGATGATGAATAGTCAGAATATCTCTCCATTGTCAGAAAGCAGAGACAGATCCTAACCAAGTACAGGCTCAGTGACCACAAACTGACAATCCAAAGAGGACGACAAAAAATCATGGCAACCAAAAGAAAACAGAATACGTGGTCACTGTTTGACAGGTGAGGCTGAGACAGAGATACACTACAATGTAAAACATTCAATGAAATAAAGAACATTTACTTTAACAAGTTCAACTCTGTAATTTCAGATTTCAAAGAGCTTAATGACAAAAAATTCAAAATTAAAAATACTACTAGGAGAAGGAGAAAAGAGAAAGGGCATATCTTGCTGCCCAATATGTATCAACATGCCACAACCTGAGGGACAGTGAATGACCTGGACACAGACACACACACACACACACACACACTAATTTTGTTACCAAATATTTACTTTGTCATGTTATCTCTCCACATTCAGGACAGCAGTGAACTCCCAGACTGGTGTTTGCACTCCAGCGGGTGGGATCGTCACCAGTGAGTCATGACACTTTCAACTTTCACTTTACCTGTCTGTGCTCTCTACTGCCCTCTTGTGGTGGTTTGTGATTTTCTCTCGTTGCTTTACCTCCTTTCTCCCCCTCTGCCTCCCCCGTAGAAATGAGAAAGTGTTGTCATGGAGGTCAGAGCTTGTGTTAAAGGAAACATCAAAAACTGTCTTTAGCAGACATGGACAGATTGCAAAACAACAAAGGTGATATTAATCTTAAACAGAGGCAGCCCAGTATGTGGACATGAATGATAGTGTTCAATCAATCAATCAATCAATTTTTATTTACATAGCGCCAAATCACAACAAAAGTCATCTCAGGGCACTTTTCACATAGAGGAGGTCTAGACTGTACTCTTTAAACCACAAATGTGAACAACAGCCTGACTATGTGATCAGAGGTTGAGGAGTCAGAGAAGAGCAGAAGGATTTTGTGTTATCACTCAAAAAAGATTGTCACATAAAGTTCTCAGTTTATCAAGATAGCATAATGCAGTGTGTTGAAATACCTCTAATTTGTATATTTTAGCTTTTCTGGTTCAATTAAACATCACATACTGTAGGTAGAATGATGCTCTTTTAGGGTTTTGTGACTTCAACATCAATCTCTCCATGTCTATTTATTTATTTTTCAATTTTAAATAATCGTCTGGAGCAACAAAAAGGTCATCACGTATATATTAATGCGACTTTGCTTTCTCTGTCTTCTTGTGCTTGTTTCACAGTTTAGAAATGAGAAATATTGCTGAATTTCCCCTTCTGTCTTTTGCAGGTGTGATTGTGTTGCTTTCGTTGGCGTTCCTCATGCCGGCCTTCTACTACATCCCCAAAGCTTCTCTCGCTGCTGTTATCATCTGTGCTGTAGCTCCTATGGTGGATTACCAAGTCGTGGCAAAGATGTGGAGGATACGCAGTAGGTGTCTGCTCCATTTTAAACACAAGTGTATTTTCATGTGTATTCGTTTGTTTAATTAAATTCCCGGGGTAATGTGTCTCCCACAGAGCTGGACTTGCTGCCTTTCTTTGTGACATTCCTGATGAGTTTCTGGGAGGTGCAGTACGGCATCATGGGAGGTGTAGCTGTATCTGGAGTCCTGCTGCTGTACAACACAGCCAGACCCCAGATAAAGGTACCATAAAGTAACACTGTGCACAGGACTGCGTATGAGTGACTCTGATACTTAAAGGAAGAGTAAACTGCAGAACATATTTGCAAGAACCACTCGAATTAATAGATTTGTTAGATAGATTCACAATTATTCAAGTCTGTCATAAAACAATAATCAGGTGCCCACATTGTAGCTACATTGAAACAGGTTTTGCTTGCTGTAATCATTCCTCCTGTTCATTCTGGCTGTTTAAAGATCCCTTGAATGTAATTGATGGGGGACAAAATTCAGAGTCCTTCTGTTGTGTGAAAATGGATTCAAAAATTTATCTTAAGTTAATATGAGGCTTCAGCAATCTGAGTTACATGAATTAAGTGGATATCTTTAAAGGTTAAAGTATTTTTAGTACAAAATTCCCTGTTTTTAATTACATTACATTTTTTAATTACATCATTCAGTAATCAGGCCATCATCTGTTATCTGTAATGTTGCCTTTCTTTGCTTTACACCTTGTAGCACCATCTTGTGGTTCAATCGAAACAAATCAAACCAAGCAAAAAAACAAACAAACAATAAATCAAATTCCAGTGTAATTTCCAACATATTGTATCTAATCTATATGATCAAACTTAGCTGGTAAGAAAACACCTCCAGTTTAACTCTTCATTCAGTCTATGTGGCGATTGTGTGTTTAAATTATTTATTCAGAATACTTCATATTTCAAAAGCAATAGATCTGTAAACAGTTTTGAGGCTACCAGCACCAACATAAATTTGATGAGGTTGAGGTGCTTTTTCTTTTGCATTAAATCAACGGGAAAATGTGAACTGAAGATGAAAAAGTTAGAAGAAAAGTAGGTACAACAAAAAGACCAAAAGATTTGAGGAGTGTGTTGATCATAAATTAATGGCATCTAACATAACTGATGTTTTCTTCTTATCATTGTGTGTCCACTGTGATCAGGTGTCTGATCACGGTGTATTGCTGATTGAATTGGGCAGTGGACTCAGCTTTCCTGCCACAGAGTATCTCAGCCACATCATTCACTCTCAGGCTCTGCAGGGTGAGGATTTGTTTGATAATCTGTCTTTGTGTAGAGCACACTGACTTTTTGAGGCTGTCTTTACCATTTACTTTCCTGTCTTTCTAATCTTAACATGGCTCCCCTAGTGTCTCCTCCGCGGTCAGTGGTCCTAGATTGCCATCATGTCAGCATTATAGATTACACAGTGATCAGTGAGCTGCGGGACCTGCTGAGGCAGTTCAAACTCCGAGAAGTGGGTCTGGTCTTTTCCAGATTGCAGGTACGACAACCAGCCCTCACTGCCTTACAGATTTGAATTGAGTACTGATGGAGTTCAGATTATTGGCCTGTTAAATGCATTTTAGTTGAGGGCATTGAGGATTTGAAAATATAATTCTAATCTCATGTTATGGGGAAGAAATCACTTCCTATTATCTGTTTTGTCTCCTTTGCTCACACACTCTGCCTCTGTCTTCCTTACTCCTTTAGCCCTCTGTTCTTGAGGTTCTCCAAGCCGCTGATCTGCAGGACTTCAGGTATACAGACAGTGTGGAGGCGGCGCTGCTGCTGACAGAGTCAGGAAACCGCCTCAGTGACTGACACAGAAACTGCCCATTCACAGTCTGGAGAGGAAGAAATGACAAAAGCAAAAGCAAAAACAATCTGAACTGAGATAATTGGGCTGTTATGATGTTGATAAGTGATAAACTACCTCCAACAACTGATTAACTGGCTGTCAGGTGTTGTGATGCGATGTTGTGAAGTGATGCCCCTCCTTCCCCGGTCAAAGGAAAATGTTACCTTGGACTTTGTATCTGCTAAACTTGACTTTGGAAATCATTGAGGAATCTCAACACTAGATTACAGTTGCACAACAACATTGGCCCAGAAGTCTAATATTATGTTTTATAGCATTTTATGTTTTGTTTTTTTCAAAGAGACATTTTGCAGCATTTTGTATGAATGAGGAGGTATTTAGAGAAATAATATTAATGATTCTAGGTGAACTGCCGGAGACGAAATCTGTATTTACAGAACACAAAGAGGGACAATATGTGTGTAAATAATCAACAGAGTAAACTCACCAGATATGAGTCATTTTATTTATCTATGTAAAAGGAAATGTCTGATGATTGATTACCCTAATTTTTATGTTGTAAAGAACTGCTGCCAAGGTGGAGGCAAAATGATTTTAGTTTAGTCAACATAATGACACTAATTTATATCATTACATTATTAATCCAAATCATCACATCCATACAAGATTTTTTACGGAATAAAAAATTTACATTTTCATGTGTATGCATGTGTGTTTGTACTGTATGTATCTGTATTATACTGAAGTCACACATTTCTGTACGCTTGAAGAGAAGAACATTCATGCTCTCAAGGGTGAAGACCGTGCAACAATAATTTCAACATAACGACAGCAAAATTGCGCTTGTACAGGGAATATTTGTAAAAGGTTTCCTTGACAACAGTTTCTACCCAGTTTTATACCTAACTCCTGGTACTGATACATGGATGATGCTCTCACCAAACTGCACTACTCCAGCAGATCAGAGCAGGACATTATCAGTGAGGAGGAAAGCAGACAGAGGGAGCTGCAACAGGTCCAAGAGATCTTGACTTAAGACCAGAAAGGACACTGCTAAATCAACAGGGACCACCAGAAGCATCCCAGCTGGACTCCCTTACAGCACATAGCTTAGCTGTCAGAGCCTCTTGCCAGAATCTTCAGATCTCAAGGAGTCAACACTCACCACAGACCAATCAACACCTTAAAGGCCCTGAAAACCAATCACCAATCTCTTACTCCGAGCAATGAGGTCCAACATGAACCCAGTTTTCTGCCAAAGATGGAACACTTAATGTTATTTCACATAAGAGATTTCTGTATCTGTGCTTTTGTCTTTGCTTTTCTCTGGTTTAAAGTGTCTCAGTTGGAACAAGGCGTTGTCAAGTATTTTCATTCAAATCAAATCAAATTTATCAAACTACAACCACAGCACACCCAAACAGTCCTGATGAAGCAGATTATTAAGTGATAACCTCTTCATAAATAATAACTGAGGATACTTTTTTCAAAACTTGAACTGTTACTAATTAGGTCATGAACATTAAGAAATATATATGATTCGTAATCGGGTTTTCAGGGGCTTTAAGGATCTAAATGTCAGAAATGGACAACATCAGCTGTCTGTGATCACCAGAACAAAACCAATTGACCCATCGACAAAGTCGACAAAAAGGACAAAGTCATCGATCAGGCGTCAGAGAAAGATCAAGGAGGACGTTCACATCTGACATCAGAGACCATCTTTGAACACAGTGAACACAGACAGGCATTATGATCTTAAGTGACCAAAGTTATATATTATCATGTGTTGACAAACTCAGTGCCATCACTAAGGCAAATCATGTATAAAACATATCTATTCATGACAAACGTAAAAAATGTCACTGTATCACCATGTTTTGTTATGTATTATGTTCTTTACTTTTGGCTTTGATTATCTGACATGTTATAAGTGAGGTGCAAATGTACTCAAATACTTCCTGAGATGTACATAAACGTGCTTTCTCAACAATGTTATAGCCTGTGTGGCTGAGAGTTATATTTAAGTAAGGTTTTCTTTTTGAATGATGCCAAAAAAGTGCAACAAATGCTTCATAGCATACTTTCAGTAATAGGCACACTGGTGCATACAGACTCTTATCAGCATAAAGTGTTGAAAAAATCGTATAAGCACACTCCTCTTATAAAGGAACAAATCACTGAGTCAACCATTTACCTTGGATGATAATGATAATGATAATGATGATAAGAGGAGGACGTGAGTTTTGAAATATGACAGTGTTAATAATTTACAATGACTCCAGTAAATAATGATAAGAAATGAAAAACACAGTAAATGTATCATATACTGTACATTGGGAGAACAAGAAAACTCTCCATGTCTAGTGCACTGTTGTTTTCCATGTTTCTTCCCTGAAATATATATTTAAAACAAGTTGCTCCTATAGTTTCAAAGAAATCTGTTTGATTCATCAAGACAAACTTTTTCAAAGACAGACTGTTAAATACATAATGAAACATAAGATGATGTCCAAATTGCACAGTAATATATGATATAAATAACATCAATGGGATCATCACATAGTTGATAATTTTTAAAATCTGTTTATAATGCATGTACAGTACTTACATTAATAATCAATTTTAACAACAGGGAATTGCTACAAGTAAACATCATGTGTTGACAACCAAGCAAAGCTGGTAGGAGAATCTTGAGATAAGTTTTTATATAAGGATGGATTTTTTTTCAGCTCAAATGGGTTTAAATTTGTAATTTAAACATGATGCCATCTCCAAGGCAAATCATGTATATCTATTAATGACAAATGTTAAAAATGTCTCTCTGTCACTATGTGTTAATATGTATTGTGTTCTTTACTTTAGGCTTTGATTATCTGACATGTTATAAGTGATGTGCAAATGTACTCAAATACTTCCTGAGAGGTATACAAATGTGCTTTTTTAAACAATGTTATGGCCTGTGTGGCTGAAAATTGTATCTGAATGAGGTTTTCTTTTTGAATGATGCCAAACACTTCAAGAAAAGTGTTGAAAATGCTTTGTCGCATACTTTCAGTAACAGGCACACTTGTGCATACAGACTCTTATCAGCATGAAGTCTTGTAAAAATGGTATCAGCACACTCCTCTTGTAATGGTATTAAGTACTCAGTCAACCATTTACCTTGGATGATAGAACGTGAGGAGGACGTGAGCTTTGAAGTAAAAGGGCACAATGACTCCCATAAAAAATGATAAGAAGTGACATCAATATTATAAAAACACAATAAATGTATCATATACTACACAAGGGGAGAACAGGAAAGGTCAAGAGAGGTCTCCATGTTGTTTGTGTGTTCCTATCAGCACGTATTTCAAGTTCAAGTTCAAGTTTATTGGACACATCAATATAACAAGTTATAACAAAAGACAACACACATATCAGTAGGACAAGAACTATCCATAATGAATAAATAAATGAAGAAGTGCAATAGTACGCAGTGCAAATGGCTGCATGTTGAATTAATAAATATAATAACAATGTAATAAACAGCTAAAAAAAATGGATATGGTGTTATTCCCTTGATTTAGATAAGAGCATTAGTGGGGCGTAAGGGGGCACTAGTGGAATGAAAGGGGTGGGGACCAGGTTGAGATGAATGGATGGGGGCAGCTGTGGTTGGACCTGACCAATGCCGATACCACACAGATTGGTTGAGATCGCTCTGCAAATATACCATGTGCCTAGTAACATCAGGAACCTCATCCTGGATTACAACAACGATTTCAGGCTAAGAGTTGACTTCTGGGTCCGCAACATCCAACTGGCACTGGCTAGAAAAGGGAATCATAACAGGCTGTACCATCTCCGTAACCCTTTTTCGCCCTGGCTATAAACATGATTGTAAAATCTGCAGAGGTGGAATGCAGAGGCCCCAAGACGAAGTCTGGTGTGCAACAACCTCCAATCAGGGCCTTCATGAGAAATCTCACCATCACAACAACATCAGTATCTGGCACCAGATGGATCCTCCAAGGCCCAGAGAAGCTCATTACATGGGCAAGGATGAGTTTCAAACCCAGCAAGTCTAGGTCATTGGTGCTGAAAAAGGGGCAGGAAGTGGACAAGTTCTGCTTCACATTCCATTCCATTCCATTCCATCCATTAGCAAGCAGCTGGTGAGGAGTCTGGGAAAGATCTTTGACACCTTAAAGACTCTACTTCCATCAAAAAGACCATCAAAGACCTCAAAGACTGGCTCATAAAGGTGGACATTTATTTGTAAATATAAGTATTAAGTCCCATAGACCTTCCCATCGGGATTAAAATGCTGATTATGAACCACATGGCCTGGGGTTCAATACCGGGGGGAGCCTGTGCTAGTTGTCACTCCTCCTCTCTCAGCCTCTGACACACTCTGCTGTACACGGGGAGTTAAAGGCATTAGAGGTTGCTATAATGACTCTCCATTTTACAAAATCACCATGATGTACTGATCACCAGCAAAATATTTCATCACGGTTAAGCGTTACAGACCATTAAGTTATTCACTCTCATTGACTTCAATGCAGTACTTTACTAATTATATGCAGAATTAAGTTAATGTTTATTGTCAACTGCTGTCAGTGACATCTGTGTTGTCCTGATGGTCTAGTGGTCTAAACACATGCCCTGAAACTATAAGGTCATGGATTTGAATCCAGCCTGGTTCCAAGATGTGTGCATCCTCCTGTTTCTGCCCATCTGTTGTAAACTCTTGTGGTTTGAAAGGTGTACAACACAAATGTGTCATTATGTGCTTTGACCCACGTGATGTTTGCGGCTATATTTATTATATTACTTTTCATTAATAAGTAATTGTTTTATGAGATATGAATCAGTGCTGTCAATGACCCATTGAAGTGCTTCACCAATGAGTGGTAGGTATGGTCCTTTGAGCACTAACACAGGCCTATAAATTCTCACAGTCTCACTCACTGGGAGATTTACACTTTCAACTTTTTCCTGGTTTAAAGCACAGTCTCTCCAAGGTATGTACAAACACTGGCAAAGTAATGAATGTTATGCACAGCAGCATAATTTGAAAATATAGTCTTAAGATTGTACATTTGTATTGAATTTGTCATTTCACCAAGTCGGCATATTGTGCAGTTTTCTGGGGTTTATCAAGACATCTTTGTTGTCTTTTTTAACAGGTTTGTGTCCTGGATGTTGTCCAGAATGGGGGTGCCTGGGGGTTTATTGTTGATCTTAATTTTGCAGATTATTACAGGAAGCACTTCAGGTAAACCATCTGACATCTCATCATCTTGGGTTACACATTATGACACATATTCACTGTGTAATTGCTTTTTCCCTTTTGATTTTTGGAAATTTAAATAGATTTGGTACATTTCCCCCCCTTTTGTGTCACACATGAATGAACTTCTATTGAAAGACTTTAATCAATTGATGCATTGAATTTGCCTCCCCACACATAAATCATAACTGCCGACATCATATATATCGGGATGGATTACACAGATTCTACTCTCATAAATAACAATAATAATAATAATAATAATAATAATAATAATAATAATAATAATAATAATAATAATAATAATAATAATAATAATAATAAAAATAAAACCTCACATCCAGTATATAAGAACATAGTAATGCGATAATAATATTGTTAAAATACGGATATCTAATCCAGATGTAAAAGCTGGCAATCACACTCTTAGCTTCAATTTATTTCTACAGATATTACTCTGAGGAGATTTGAAAAGACCTTCATAAATCAGTGTGACTTTACACATAGACTGCCTAATTAAAAAGTATTTATGTCGCTTGAATGTAATAGCTTTACTTTCACTGTTTCATTCAGAAAAGCTGCTGAAAATAAGTAACAGCCTGCATCACACTATCTCTCTGCTTTTCACAGGGACACTTGTCTCCAGTTGTGATTTGTGTCATGATGAAGCCACCTGCCAGGAGTCACGAGAAAGAGGCGACACCTTTGCCAGTCAGGCGCTCTCTTGTGTCTGTAAAGATGGTTATGTAGGCGATGGTCTCACCTGTTACAGCACAAAACTCTGCAGTGACTCTTCTTGCTGTAGCCAAGGTTATCACTGGTCGCCAGACAGCGGCTGTGTGGACACTGACGAGTGCTCCCTCCCAGACTCGCCCTGTGCTCCACCTCAGGTTTGCCAAAACACACCAGGCTCCTTTGAATGCATGGAGCCTTCCTCCAGCACCAGATCAGGCCCCTCTTCCCAGTCTGTCCAGTTCAACTGTGGAGACAATGTTTGTCCTATAGGCATGGACTGCATCGGAAATAATGGGCATGACTGTGCCGACCCCTGTGACAACTACACTGTACTGGATGATGAGTGGCGTTCAACTAATAATACAATGAATCCGATCCTACACTGTGACATAAATGTTAATTGGCAAGGCTGGTATCGCCTGTTCCTGGGGCAAACCAATGCTCATATTCCAGAGAGTTGCGTAGCTGAGCAAAGTTGTGGAACCGATGCTCCTCTGTGGATAACAGAACCTCATCCCACACAGTCAAAGGAAATTGTAAATCGCAATGTGTGTGGTGCCTGGAGAGGCAGCTGCTGCACTTTTCGCTCACACGTCATACAGGTCAAGCTCTGTTATGAAAACTATTATGTCTACAAACTTGTGAAGCCAATAGGATGCAATCTTGCATACTGCACAGGTATTGGTCTATTTGAAACATCTTTACAGTGATACAAAAAATTAAATTTGCTCACCTAAACCATGGATTTAATGTCTTATGAACATTTTTCATGAACATTTTTTTCATTGTTCTCTGTTGTTAACAGAGGTTAACAGAACAGAACCTGCAGTTGCTTCAACCACACCTGATCCAAGACCACAAAGCTCCACCATTGCTCAGGTGACATCTGACATCACGGACGTAACAACAGCAGGTAACAGCACAGCAGTTGAGGGGCAGGTCCGCCTGGCTGATGGAAACAGTTCCTGCTCTGGTAGAGTCGAGATCTTCCACCGAGGACAGTGGGGCACAGTATGTGACGATGCCTGGGACCTGACTGATGCTCAAGTGGTGTGCAGACAGTTGGGCTGTGGCAGGGTCCTGTCAGCACCACAAAATGCACGCTTTGGACAGGGCGAAGGGCCTATTTGGTTGGATAATGTCATGTGTACAGGCAGCGAATCAGAGCTCAGCGAGTGCAGACACCAAGGGATTGGATCTCACAACTGTGGACACCATGAGGATGCTGGTGTAGTCTGTGAAGGTAAACACAAACTTGAGCAGCTAAAGTCAATGAAATCTCGCTGTGTAACAGCCTGTCTATGGTATTATATTTAGGATTTTAGTCACCATCTGTTACAGAAATATGATATATGTGATTTACACTTCACTTTTATTTTATTGATTCTATTTTTGGTTTCTCACAGATATCATTGTTTTCATGAAGTCCATCTTTCAACACTATTATGTTGTATGCTTTTCTGTTAGCTGGTTCACCAGTGAGGCTGGTCAACTCTGACAACCGCTGCTCTGGCAGAGTGGAGGTCTACCATGAAGGACAGTGGGGGACAGTGTGTGACGATGCCTGGGACCTGAACGACGCCAATGTGGTGTGCAGACAGCTGGGCTGTGGCGAGGCTCTTTCAGCTCTACAAAATGCAGCTTTTGGACAGGGCAGTGGACCCATCTGGTTGGATGATGTCAGCTGTTCAGGAAATGAACCATCGATAACAGACTGCAGACATCAAGGATTTGGGGTCCACAACTGCGGTCACATTGAAGATGCCAGTGTTGTTTGTTATGGTAAATGTTTATTGCTTACATTAAACAAGAAATTTCCTCATCAATAAGTTTCACTTTTTACCACACAAAATATATTTTGCTTTGTAGCACAATAAGTCAACACTTGGTGCCCAGTGATAAACCAATCATGTTGACCTATGATAAAGACAGGGGGCTTTTTACTTATTAATGCTGATAACAGTGCAGGCTGTTGTTGTCTTGTGAGTTCACAGAGACTTTTCTTTTAGTTCAACCAGAACTCAACAGCACAAATTTACCAACCACACCTGATCCAAGACCACAAAGCTCCACCATCGCTCAGGTGACATCTGACATCACGGACGTAACAACAGCAGGTAACAGCACAGCAGTTGAGGGGCAGGTCCGCCTGGCTGATGGAAACAGTTCCTGCTCTGGTAGAGTCGAGATCTTCCACCGAGGACAGTGGGGCACAGTATGTGACGATGCCTGGGACCTGACTGATGCTCAAGTGGTGTGCAGACAGTTGGGCTGTGGCAGGGTCCTGTCAGCACCACAAAATGCACGCTTTGGACAGGGCGAAGGGCCTATTTGGTTGGATAATGTCATGTGTACAGGCAGCGAATCAGAGCTCAGCGAGTGCAGACACCAAGGGATTGGATCTCACAACTGTGGACACCATGAGGATGCTGGTGTAGTCTGTGAAGGTAAACACAAACTTGAGCAGCTAAAGTCAATGAAATCTCGCTGTGTAACAGCCTGTCTATGGTATTATATTTAGGATTTTAGTCACCATCTGTTACAGAAATATGATATATGTGATTTACACTTCACTTTTATTTTATTGATTCTATTTTTGGTTTCTCACAGATATCATTGTTTTCATGAAGTCCATCTTTCAACACTATTATGTTGTATGCTTTTCTGTTAGCTGGTTCACCAGTGAGGCTGGTCAACTCTGACAACCGCTGCTCTGGCAGAGTGGAGGTCTACCATGAAGGACAGTGGGGGACAGTGTGTGACGATGCCTGGGACCTGAACGACGCCAATGTGGTGTGCAGACAGCTGGGCTGTGGCGAGGCTCTTTCAGCTCTACAAAATGCAGCTTTTGGACAGGGCAGTGGACCCATCTGGTTGGATGATGTCAGCTGTTCAGGAAATGAACCATCGATAACAGACTGCAGACATCAAGGATTTGGGGTCCACAACTGCGGTCACATTGAAGATGCCAGTGTTGTTTGTTATGGTAAATGTTTATTGCTTACATTAAACAAGAAATTTCCTCATCAATAAGTTTCACTTTTTACCACACAAAATATATTTTGCTTTGTAGCACAATAAGTCAACACTTGGTGCCCAGTGATAAACCAATCATGTTGACCTATGATAAAGACAGGGGGCTTTTTACTTATTAATGCTGATAACAGTGCAGGCTGTTGTTGTCTTGTGAGTTCACAGAGACTTTTCTTTTAGTTCAACCAGAACTCAACAGCACAAATTTACCAACCACACCTGATCCAAGACCACAAAGCTCCACCATCGCTCAGGTGACATCTGACATCACGGACGTAACAACAGCAGGTAACAGCACAGCAGTTGAGGGGCAGGTCCGCCTGGCTGATGGAAACAGTTCCTGCTCTGGTAGAGTCGAGATCTTCCACCGAGGACAGTGGGGCACAGTATGTGACGATGCCTGGGACCTGACTGATGCTCAAGTGGTGTGCAGACAGTTGGGCTGTGGCAGGGTCCTGTCAGCACCACAAAATGCACGCTTTGGACAGGGCGAAGGGCCTATTTGGTTGGATAATGTCATGTGTACAGGCAGCGAATCAGAGCTCAGCGAGTGCAGACACCAAGGGATTGGATCTCACAACTGTGGACACCATGAGGATGCTGGTGTAGTCTGTGAAGGTAAACACAAACTTGAGCAGCTAAAGTCAATGAAATCTCGCTGTGTAACAGCCTGTCTATGGTATTATATTTAGGATTTTAGTCACCATCTGTTACAGAAATATGATATATGTGATTTACACTTCACTTTTATTTTATTGATTCTATTTTTGGTTTCTCACAGATATCATTGTTTTCATGAAGTCCATCTTTCAACACTATTATGTTGTATGCTTTTCTGTTAGCTGGTTCACCAGTGAGGCTGGTCAACTCTGACAACCGCTGCTCTGGCAGAGTGGAGGTCTACCATGAAGGACAGTGGGGGACAGTGTGTGACGATGCCTGGGACCTGAACGACGCCAATGTGGTGTGCAGACAGCTGGGCTGTGGCGAGGCTCTTTCAGCTCTACAAAATGCAGCTTTTGGACAGGGCAGTGGACCCATCTGGTTGGATGATGTCAGCTGTTCAGGAAATGAACCATCGATAACAGACTGCAGACATCAAGGATTTGGGGTCCACAACTGCGGTCACATTGAAGATGCCAGTGTTGTTTGTTATGGTAAATGTTTATTGCTTACATTAAACAAGAAATTTCCTCATCAATAAGTTTCACTTTTTACCACACAAAATATATTTTGCTTTGTAGCACAATAAGTCAACACTTGGTGCCCAGTGATAAACCAATCATGTTGACCTATGATAAAGACAGGGGGCTTTTTACTTATTAATGCTGATAACAGTACAGGCTGTTGTTGTCTTGTGAGTTCACAGAGACTTTTCTTTTAGTTCAACCAGAACTCAACAGCACAAATTTACCAACCACACCTGATCCAAGACCACAAAGCTCCACCATCGCTCAGGTGACATCTGACATCACGGACGTAACAACAGCAGGTAACAGCACAGCAGTTGAGGGGCAGGTCCGCCTGGCTGATGGAAACAGTTCCTGCTCTGGTAGAGTCGAGATCTTCCACCGAGGACAGTGGGGCACAGTATGTGACGATGCCTGGGACCTGACTGACGCTCAAGTGGTGTGCAGACAGTTGGGCTGTGGCAGGGTCCTGTCAGCACCACAAAATGCACGCTTTGGACAGGGCGAAGGGCCTATTTGGTTGGATAATGTCATGTGTACAGGCAGCGAATCAGAGCTCAGCGAGTGCAGACACCAAGGGATTGGATCTCACAACTGTGGACACCGTGAGGATGCTGGTGTAGTCTGTGAAGGTAAACACAAACTTGAGCAGCTAAAGTCAATGAAATCTCGCTGTGTAACAGCCTGTCTATGGTATTATATTTAGGATTTTAGTCACCATCTGTTACAGAAATATTATATATGTGATTTACACTTCACTTTTATTTTATTGATTCTATTTTTGGTTTCTCACAGATATCATTGTTTTCATGAAGTCCATCTTTCAACACTATTATGTTGTATGCTTTTCTGTTAGCTGGTTCACCAGTGAGGCTGGTCAACTCTGACAACCGCTGCTCTGGCAGAGTGGAGGTCTACCATGAAGGACAGTGGGGGACAGTGTGTGACGATGCCTGGGACCTGAACGACGCCAATGTGGTGTGCAGACAGCTGGGCTGTGGCGAGGCTCTTTCAGCTCTACAAAATGCAGCTTTTGGACAGGGCAGTGGACCCATCTGGTTGGATGATGTCAGCTGTTCAGGAAATGAACCATCGATAACAGACTGCAGACATCAAGGATTTGGGGTCCACAACTGCGGTCACATTGAAGATGCCAGTGTTGTTTGTTATGGTAAATGTTTATTGCTTACATTAAACAAGAAATTTCCTCATCAATAAGTTTCACTTTTTACCACACAAAATATATTTTGCTTTGTAGCACAATAAGTCAACACTTGGTGCCCAGTGATAAACCAATCATGTTGACCTATGATAAAGACAGGGGGCTTTTTACTTATTAATGCTGATAACAGTGCAGGCTGTTGTTGTCTTGTGAGTTCACAGAGACTTTTCTTTTAGTTCAACCAGAACTCAACAGCACAAATTTACCAACCACACCTGATCCAAGACCACAAAGCTCCACCATCGCTCAGGTGACATCTGACATCACGGACGTAACAACAGCAGGTAACAGCACAGCAGTTGAGGGGCAGGTCCGCCTGGCTGATGGAAACAGTTCCTGCTCTGGTAGAGTCGAGATCTTCCACCGAGGACAGTGGGGCACAGTATGTGACGATGCCTGGGACCTGACTGATGCTCAAGTGGTGTGCAGACAGTTGGGCTGTGGCAGGGTCCTGTCAGCACCACAAAATGCACGCTTTGGACAGGGCGAAGGGCCTATTTGGTTGGATAATGTCATGTGTACAGGCAGCGAATCAGAGCTCAGCGAGTGCAGACACCAAGGGATTGGATCTCACAACTGTGGACACCATGAGGATGCTGGTGTAGTCTGTGAAGGTAAACACAAACTTGAGCAGCTAAAGTCAATGAAATCTCGCTGTGTAACAGCCTGTCTATGGTATTATATTTAGGATTTTAGTCACCATCTGTTACAGAAATACGATATATGTGATTTACACTTCACTTTTATTTTATTGATTCTATTTTTGGTTTCTCACAGATATCATTGTTTTCATGAAGTCCATCTTTCAACACTATTATGTTGTATGCTTTTCTGTTAGCTGGTTCACCAGTGAGGCTGGTCAACTCTGACAACCGCTGCTCTGGCAGAGTGGAGGTCTACCATGAAGGACAGTGGGGGACAGTGTGTGACGATGCCTGGGACCTGAACGACGCCAATGTGGTGTGCAGACAGCTGGGCTGTGGCGAGGCTCTTTCAGCTCTACAAAATGCAGCTTTTGGACAGGGCAGTGGACCCATCTGGTTGGATGATGTCAGCTGTTCAGGAAATGAACCATCGATAACAGACTGCAGACATCAAGGATTTGGGGTCCACAACTGCGGTCACATTGAAGATGCCAGTGTTGTTTGTGAAGGTAAATGTTTAAACAGGAAATTTTCTGTGTAAACATTTCCTGTGTCTCGCTGTGTAACAGCCTGTCTATGGTATTATATTTAGGATTTTAGTCACCATCTGTTACAGAAATATGATATATGTGATTTACACTACACTTTTATTTCATTTATTGTATTTTACGTTCTCACAGATATCATTGTTTTTCATGAAGCCCATCTTTCAACACTATTATGTTGTATGCTTTTCTGTTAGCTGGTTCAGTGAGGCTGGTCAACTCTGACAACCGCTGCTCTGGCAGAGTGGAGGTCTACCATGAAGGACAGTGGGGGACAGTGTGTGACGATGCCTGGGACCTGAACGACGCCAATGTGGTGTGCAGACAACTGGGCTGTGGCGAGGCTCGTTCAGCACTACAAAGTGCAGCTTTTGGACAGGGCAGTGGACCCATCTGGTTGGATGATGTCATCTGTTCAGGAAATGAACCTTGGATAACAGACTGCGGACATCAAGGATTTGGGGTCCACAACTGCGGTCATGGTGAAGATGCTGCTGTGGTCTGTGAACCCATTTGAAAAAATAATATACTTGTATTGCATATATTGCAAAGTATGTTTCAAGTACATTTATATAAATATGTACTTATTTTAAATAGATTGAAAGTATATTAATTTGAAGCTATCATGAAATACTCAATAGTATATTTTTACCGCATTTAATTTAAAATTGAAATATGGTGTACTTCTTTTTTAAGATTTTTTTTTTTTTTTTTAACATTTTATTTACATTTTAATTACAAAAGAAAAACAGACCAAAAACAAACAACACAAATATACAACACAAGGACAGTATGCTAGAAGTTACAGACATAAAGCAAAAACAAATAAATATAACATACTTTCTTACGAAATCATTACATCACCAATCCTTCTTGACAGGACTTCTCCGTTCTACCTACAAGGATCGAGTTTCAATTTCGTTGTGCTGGTTTTATATCCCGAACAGTCAAAACACTTCTTAACTTAAATGTCTTTATATTGTCTTTTATAAGTGTCTATGGTCTATCTAAGCCATTGCCTCCGTAAAGCCCCTGTAGGGCCGAGGCTGCACGTTCCAACATCATCAGTGCTATGAAGTCCTTAGGCATTGTTTCAAACAAAAACAGTTTAATTTCCTTACTTTCCAATTCATAAGAATGATCATTTTCACAGAAAGGAAAGCCAATGTTCTCAGGCGTTGTGTTTCAATTCATCCACTTTAACTCCCAACAAACACATTTTTTGTGGCATAGTGATACATCCGCATTTAATATTGAACTTAACATTTTTTGTACTCCCAAAATTGTCTTATTTCTGGACAGTGCCATAACATATGTATTAGGGATCCTCTCTCTCTCTCTACAGCCATACCAATATAGATCTGACATATTAGGATTACCTTTGTTCAGTTTCTGTGGAGTTATATATATTCGATATAAAATCTTCATCTGTGTAAGTTTATATCTAACACATTTTGATGAGTAATTTGTATGTCACATAATAGAGTCCTATTGTTGTGGTAGGTTGTGGTAGGTGTTTTCCTGGATCACGTTCCCATTGTGATTTGACTTTATCCATGCCACTACAGAAGGAGAGAGATATAAGTCTGTAAAGTTTACTTTCTGCCTCTATTTTTTACAATCTCTTCCAATTTATTATCTGTATCTTTATCTGAGGCCAGTATGGTACCTTGAGATATGAGTTTCTGTACTATAGATTTCAGCTGTAGATATTTCAGAAAACACAGATAATTGACGTTGAAATTAGCTTTAAGCTCATTGAACCTCATTATTCTCTCCTGCTTTACAATTTGGCCTAGATTCTTAACGTTGTGGCCTTCCCATTCCTTATTACTAAGAGTCTTCCCTCCAGCAGTCATGCAGTTGAGCAGAGTCGCTTCCCTCTTGTTCCAATTTACTTTATATCCTAAAAGATTGACAAACTCATTTATGAGCTTAAATAAGTGTGGCACTGAGATTGCTGGATTTGAAAGAGTTCAAATATATCATCTGCATATAAAATTATTTAAAAATCATACCCATATACAGTAAAGTAATACCACTTATTTGTTGGTTAGCTCTAATAGCACATGCCAGGGGTTCCAATGCCAAGATAAAAATCTATTGGTGAGACTGGACATCCTTGCCTTGTATATCTAGTAAGAATGAGGACACAATTCTGTTTGTTTTAACACAGGCAAGTGGTTTGTAATAAAGTGCCCTAATCCATTGTATACATATAGGTCCAAAGCCGTATTTTCCTTAAGTATGAAATGAATACGGCCATTCGATCCTGTTGAATGCTTTTTCAGCATCAAGCGATAACATTACCGCTGGATGCTGAAGTGAAGCAGCTCTGTACATTATATGAAAGATTCTTCTCATGTTGCTTGAAGCATGCTGGCCTTTTACAAATGCTGCTTAGTCAAAATGGACCAATGAGTGCACCACTCTTTCAAGACGTATTGCAAGTATTTTAGTGAATAACTTGCAGTCATTGTTAAGCAGACTAAGAGGTCTGTAATTTCTCATTTGCATATAATCTTTTATGGCCAGTTTTACCTCTGCATCGGTAATATATTCCTCAAGTTCTTTTTTGTCTGTCTCTTCAACCGAAGATAAACACATATTACTAAAAAAAATTGTGAGCTTCCTTTAAAATCGAATGAATCGCTGATTCATATAATTTCATATAATATGTTTTAACAGTGATTAATTTACTTTGGGTCTTGTATAAGTCTTCATTACAATATTTGATATTAAATGTTTGGATTCTATTTTTCTTAGTCTCATTGCCAGCATTTTGCCTGCCTTCTCACCAGACTCAAAATATTTTCTTCTAAGTTTAAACAATGTGAATGTGGTTTCTTCATGCATTATTTCTTGCAATTGTGCTCTGCAAAGTAACACAGAGTACCTTAATATGTGATTGTCTGGTTCCCTCATATGTCTTTTTTCAAGCTTGTTCAATTCTTCTTTTAGGGAATTTTCCCTCATTCTTCTCCCTCTTTTTAGCAGTTAAGTAACTAATTATCCATCCCCTACATGTAACCTTAAATATTTCCCATACTATCTGTATTGATGATACTGAATTCATATTTACAGTGAAATACTCCTTTACTTTGGCCCTTATTGAGGAGAGCAGAGCAGAGTACATGTAAGTACATGTTAATACAGTTTAAAGTCTACCTTATAATATATGTTAGGAATATTAAATCACACGAAAGAGTACTGGAAATGCTCAAGCAAAATGTATAATATTCTAATGTAAATGTACTTGTAATCTATTTTAGTACATTTATAAAATGGTTGCTTGTTGTTTGTTCACCCTTATACTTTATTGTAAATAAAGGCTTTTTAACTTAATCTTAGAGTTTTTTTTATTCCTGCTCCACGCATGAGTGCCTGAAGTTTTTTTTTTCTTCTATGTGATGACCCTTTTCTTCAAGAGCACCTGCATTTTTCTTTAGTTTTATATGATCAAGACAGTCCTCTAGCACACTACTACCTCTTTTTCACAAGTTTACACTTAAAGTGTACTGAAAATGCTCAAGCAATATGTATAATATTCTAATGTAAATATACTTGTAATCTATTTCAGTACATTTCATGTACATTATAAGTGCAACACAGTAGAGTATATTTAAGCACATTGATAGTATACTTTAAAGACAGCTATATTTTTAGGAGTTTTCAAGTACATTTAAAGTATATTGGAAATGCTCAAGCAGTATGTGTAAATACACTAATGTAGATGTTTTTGTAATCTATTAATGATAGATTTTATGTACACTCAAAGTACAATTTACATTACACTATAAATGTATTTCAGTTGTACTGTAAATCAAAGAACAGAATGAGGAAACATAAAACAAGTAGTACATTTGCAGTATATAAAGTATACTTAAAAAAGTTCCATTTTAGCACCATCAAGTATACTTGATGGCATGGCGGCTCAGTGGTTAGCACTGTTGCCCCACAGCAAGGTCCTGGATTTCAATTTAATCAATGAATCAGTCTCATAAATGTAAGTTCTTGTCCCAAACAGTGACCTCTGTTTACTGCAGCTCAAAGAAACAATCAACCACTTTAAGGGTAAATGAAGACATTTATTAATAGCTAAACGTCTTGAGGATACATGATAAAGCATAAGATAATATACAAAAATAAATAAAAATAAAGTAAAATAAATTAAAAAAAAAAAAATCACTCCACCATCGCTCATGTGTGATCTGACATCTCAGCCACAACAACAGGAGGTAACAGCACAGCAGTTGAGGGGCAGGTTCGCCTGGCTAATGGAAGAAACAGCTGAGTACTCCTGCTGAGTAGAGATCTCTAACTGAGGACAGTGGGGTGTTGTGGAAACTGTCTTAAAACTCTGAACACACATATGAAATAATACACAAAGTCTGCTGGGTTGAAGATTAAAAATGATTATTGTACAATAAGAAGACAGAGCTCACAAAGATTTGCATCAGCTTGTCTTAACGAACAAGAGCAATGAAATGATCTGTGATTGGCCAATGTATATTATTTTTCACTTTCAACCTGTTGGCATAAGGCTTACATGATCATGACATTGAAGATGCCAGTGTTGTTTGTGAATGTAGGTTTTCTTTTATATTGTCAAATGTTTGGACACCATACATTTGAAATTACATACTGAGGTGAGGGTTTATGGAGGTTTCCTATCTTGTGTTTACTGTCTCATCCTCTTCCTCTCACACTTTTATTTGGTGACCTTATATCTTTTTCTTTGGTCCAGCATCCTCTACTTATTCAACTTATTTGTGGCCATGATAAACTCCAAGTAGGCCTGAGGGGTGTACTACGACGTGGGATTAGTGGGTTAGCGAGGTATGTTGAGACTAAAGCCAAGGTTTTCAATATCAAAGGTGGCTCTCTTTTAACCTGGCTAGATCACCATGGTAACTTATGCTGCAAATTTAACCTGGTGCAGAGCAGGTTATATTCCGAGTTTCAGCTTAAATCGGCAATAAAAAGCGCTGCCCTTTCACTAACTACCTGATTTGCGGCCAAGTCCGTTTAACACTGCTGGTACTGCAGCTATTAGAACACCGATTAGAAAATTGATTAGTCTTTTATCACACTTACCATTGATTTGATATGTCATATGGTAAATTTGTAATGGTGCAAGAGGTTAGGGCTACTTGCGGGATGGGATTTTGTTACCATATATAAAACTGTATTTCAAATTAAAAAAAATAACAAAAAACTAATGAAGAAATACTTTGAACGAAAGAAATTAGTCTATTGGTATTCATCACAGATAATATTCAATCTATAATATTAATTTCACTTTGATTTGGCCAAAACCTAAAGTGATTTCCACTTATCCTTCATTATGGGACAGAGTCAGACCTGAATGCACTTCTTGAGTATAATGTTTAAATCTGCAGCATCAGTTTAAAGTTTAAGAGCTCTGGTTGTGGAAGGTACGACTGGTAAAATAAGTATATAAACTAATTACATAATTAATAAATTAATGAATTAGTGTTTTAATTAACAAATTTACATGATCAGCAATTCTGCCAGCATTCATCTCTCACCTTATTTGCAGCATCAGTGTTTCATTTTGCTGTGATAATTTATATTATTCATAGCTCTCTGTTATAATGATCTGTTCCTCCCGACTGAAGTAGGCAGCACGCGATCATTCCAATTTGTGCGGAAAAAGAGTCAATGACACGCAAAATGCCCCCTTTTATGGGGACGTGCACAGAGCCTGAAGCAGAAAACCTGGGTTGGCAAAGAAAGTTCATATCCACTGTTGTGATACCACTTATCTCTGATCGCATGTTTAGAGTTTGTCGAGCCAGCTAACACAAAGAAAGCCTGAGTAAGTTGAACTTGCTTCTTAGTACACTCCCCTCTGGTTTGAGCCCATTCTCTGGCAACCCGCAACTGCTCCTGGGTCAGAGTGCATAATGATGTACTGTGGTACAAAGTAGAAACCCAGGCAGGAGCCTGTGGAAACACACAGAGTAAAGACTCAATCATTTTTTGTTGTTTGTTAGGGTTAGCAGTAGATGGACCCAAAACCAGGACACATCAGGCACAGGAACTGAAGAACTATATTTACACTTGGAAGTGCAGGCAAAGCAAAACTGAACAGAACAGAACAAAAGTGAACAACACAGAGCAAAGGATCCAACAAAACTGAACTGAAACACAGGACTGAAATACTAACTGAACTAACAAGGAGATGAGGTGCAGGTGGGGAGATGAACAGAGAAACTCAAGTGACGGGAATGAGGAGATGAAACAAGAGAACTAGAAAGAAGCTGATTGGCTTGGGAAAACGCTGGGAAAAGAGCAGGACTAACGAGGCTGAATGCAGGGCAGGTGTGGAAGGAAAAGCAGGATGGGGAAAACAAGAAAAAAAATCAGGGGCTGAGGCTTACTGGTGGGACAGGTGTTAATACTAAATTAAAAACCAATCAGGTGTTTAGAGTCAACGGCAAGGCGGCCTACCACCACCCAGCACAGCAGCAGCAGGTGCACACAGAGCAGCAGCGGAGACACAGCAAGCAGCCGAAACAGCAGGAGACACAAGGACCGGAGACAAAACAGCAGCGGCTCCAATCAGCTGGTGGTGATGTCCGTCTACACCACCGGTGGACTCGGCCAGCTAACGAGGGTTCCCTTTAGAGCGTCCAACACAGGCACAGGAAAGTGAGGAGAGAGAGAGAAACCCGCACGGCTACCAGCATTTACCCGAAATAACCGCAGCGAGGCACACTCAGTGCTGCTTTGACAGACCAAAACTCCCGGACCGGAAGTGACGCGATGGGGGAGCGCAAGAGGAAGAGGCAGGTGAAGACTGCCACCTTTATATAAAGCTGAACCAATGACCGCCACCAGGTGGAATCAATTATAAACAGAGCCCTCTATGCTGCTACATAATCATGCACAATCCTCTTCATATATAAATCATCATTCATCAAACTGTCTCAAAATTACATAAATATATCTTCAATCAGTGCACAAGTCACACTGAGCAAACACAGCAAATAAACTTCAGCATTATATTGCCAACCTAGGAACCTTTACTATAACGATTAGAAACATACATTCCTGTTGACATAAACATGAACCAATAAATCTGTCAAGCTTCAATGACGCAAGCAACAGTATCTCAAGTGGTCCTTAAATATAATTTGCAACCTCTCTCATCTGTCCTTCTCCCACTCAGTCCAGTCTTAACAAACAGGGAGAAAAGTCTGAGAGCATGTGGTAGACTGGTGCTGGGACACAGAGTCAGACTGTGACAGAACCATGACAGTTAATTTTTTTCTGTAAACCTACGTGCATGTCTATAAAACCATATAGACATGCATGTTGTTCAGGGTTAAACCCAGACAGCTAGCATAGTGCTAGCTACTATGGTCATCACAATTTAGAAGTGAAATCCTAAATTAACATTAGCTGGTTGGAGATGAAGCAGAAGGTGAACTGCTACAAAAGTGTGTAGAGTCATTGCAGCATGAAGAAGAAAAGTTTCTTAACATTTATGTGTGGTGTGAATATTTGCACTGCAGTTGTTTTTTGTTTTACACATCTTGTGATGCATATGGACACATAGTCAGTGATGTAAGCTGGGGTCTTTTCAACAAGTTTTTAAATATCAGACACCATCGCCCAGGCAATCAAACCAGGTTGATCATCTTGTGTCCAATTAGCATATGTGGTTCATAGGTCTTGATTCACAGTCATCTGCCATCTTGATGCCTTGTTGTAGTATTGGTGATGTTCCTGATGACTCTTCCTGTGCAGTCCTTTGATTTTGAAGGATTTTGAAGGCCCTGCATTGGGGACTAGCTAGCAAAACATCTACATTGCAGGTGTGTCCTTGAGGGTGTCATCAGACATTGAGCAATGATACTGAAGAAGATCTTGCCTTCAACCCTGACAAGTGAGATGGCCCTGAACTGCTCAATGTTGCTTGTATTCTCCTCATTTGCAGAGATTCTCTGAAAATCTCCACTGCTGAGCTACCTTCTTCTCTTTCAAATCACCTTGAGGATCCTCCATCATTGCAAGACCTGGGGTACCTCTTGGAGACCTTGTGTGGCACTTCACGAGGGCCTGAAGATGAGGTTGTTCTAGCAGCTCTGATGACCATCTGGATCTTGTTCAAGGTTGGCTAATTGGTGTTGACCTCAGTGGTGGGTTCTGGTGATGACATCAAAGCCCAACAGATCACATCTCCCAGTTCTTGGTCCCACTTACTATTTTTTTAGGTGCTACCTGGTACTGATCAATCTCCTCTTTGGAGCATGCAAGTGGCCACTTCACTTCTGCCCAAGCAGTTTTTGAACTTGATGGAGTTTGCCATGATTGCAGCTTGCTTCCTGGCTCTCTCTTTGCCCCCTCTTCTGTGCTGCTGTGCGCCACGGAGGATGATGGTCTTCTTCTTCATGATGTTGCATCGATCTGCTAAGACGGCCTTATTCTCCCCCCTTGCTTCCTTGCTACTGCCTCCTTAGAGATTTCAGCTCCTGTCTTATTGTAGATGGCTTATTCTCGTCTCTTACCAATTTTGCCCCAGTTTTGTCACCCACTGCTTCATAATGCCAAACCTCTCAGCAACAATGTTGACAGTGATTGTTGCCATTAAGTGGCACTTCTGATCTGCATCACTACTGACTGTGGCAAGGACTCAAGGATGCAGTACACATCCACATCAAACTGGAGCCATTCTGTCTTCTTGTTAGATGCTGACCACTTGACCCATTGATGTTCAGATGTTTTGCCTTGAGGTGGAATGTACAGTGCATGGCAGTTCTGGCCACTGTGTAAGCCTATGTCCTGCACAATTCGCTCACCCCTCAAAGCTTGTGGGTTTTGCAGACCTTGCCACAAACTGCACATTGTTATATTCTAATGATAATAATAATAATTTTTATTATATGGTATTTATACAGCACTTTCCAACAACTCTGATGCAGGAGAAATTCCTGCAGAGATGGAAGCCAAAGACCCTGCAGACAGGGGCCTCCAACAGATATTCACAGCCAAAGGTGTTTTGGTACCAGGTGCACTTATGAACCATCTCATGCTTAAACATTGTGTTTGTTGTGGCCAATGCCTGACTAGCACAGAAGTCCAATAAAAAAGCACCATTTGGGTTCAGATCAAGCCATTCCTCCCAATCACCCCCCTCCAGGTTTCTTCACAACCTTCTTCACAATCCACATGAGCATTGTAGTCCCCCAGCAGAACTATTGAGTCACCAGGCAGGACCTCACTGAGAAACATCAAGTACGTTTGGTGCATTCGCACAAACAACAGTCAGAGCATTCCTCCCAGAATGACATGTCAAGGAGGTGACCCTCTCACTCCATGGGGAGAACTCCAATATAGTAGCACTCAGCTAGGGGCTCTCAGCTTGGGTAATTCTGAAAAAGAACAGTCTAGCCTCTCTCCGGTAGTTTGGCTCTGGAGAGTTTTTTTTTTTTGTTTTTGGCTGCAGGGTTGACATTTGTTGACAAAGAGCCAAGATGTCTTTTTAAAATTGTGGGGGACTTTGAAAGGACAGAAAGAATTATTTTTGATTTAGCTGGGGAACATTGTGGGACATCAAACATGTTATTTCTGACAGAACAGATAATGAATAATGAAAGTTGTCTCCTTCACTGGTGTATGGGACATAAATGGCGTCCTATATAGAAATGGTGACACAATGGTACTGAATATGTACTGTATGTGCTGCCTGTATGTTAGTCCATCTGATTATTGTTACTATAATTGAGACTGGGTTATTGGTTTCCATATTGAAAATGTTTTCACTTACTCTTCTGCAGGGAGGTCAGGTCAGCAGGAACTGGCAGGGACTAAGTATTCATTATCTTACAGTATCTTGAACCCAAGTCCTCCACCTGAAGGAAAATTTTCTAACTGCTTGACCAAGTGCTGCTGCTTTTAATAGCACACCCTCTCAAGCTGATTTAATCACTCAACTGACTGAATTTAACCATCTTCTGTCTTTCAGACCAACCACACACATGCCATCTACTCCAACAGTTTATTCATCAAAAGAAAGAACAACAGCAGAGTTAGCGAAGGAGAGTTCCCATACTGGGTCTCACACCCCAGGCTCCCAGACCATGGACATCTGCGCTAACAACTCAGCCAAACGGTCAACCTGCTAGCCAAGGGCCATCACGTCAAATCAAGTCATCTGTGGTCATTATCCTCTAGAGGACACAGGACTGCACCATGAGTCTTCCCTTCTTCTGTGCCTATCTCCCGGCCTATTATTTATTATTTTCTTATTTAAGAATGGATGCCTGCTGGGGGAAATGCCTTTCTTTCATAAGTTTTCTTGACAGATTGGCAGGTGGCATTTTAGGCTCGGGTACCAAAGCCAGAATTTCCATGTTTCTGTTTCGCAACTCCAACTTCATAAAGACTTATCCAGCAGGTCGGGGCATCCTGTCAGTGGGCTCACCATTGTACGTGGGCGTCTCTGTAGACGAGAGAGATCCAAGCTTTGCAGCTGTTCTGAAGGACTGCTACGCCACTCATTCATCAAACCCAGATGATTCTGTGCGATACTCTCTCATCCAGAACAAGTATGTGTCCCACAGCAGATGCTTTGTGGAGTATAGTGGAAATGGGGAAAAAGTGAAATGTACAGCAATGTGAAACAGAACTGATGATTTCATCCTCTCTGCCAGGTGTCCCACTGACCGCAGACAGGTGTCAGTGGTTGAGAGCCCATAACAGATTTTCCACATTATAGAGTAAACTGTCACCTTTTTTTTAAAATAAAACCTTGATGGTTGAATATGCAGTAGTTAAAAAAATAAGTGAAACCAAATTACAACCATGATACATGACTTTGGTCCAGACTGAAATTTCTCAACAACTGCTGGATGAATTGCCATTAAATCTGGTACAGATATCCACAGTGTCGATGGGATGGAGATTATTAACTTTGGTGACTGCGTGACTTTTCATCTAGAAGCACCATGAGGTTGACACTTGTGGCTCAGACTGAAATGTCCTGACAAGTTTTGGATGGATCACCATGCAATTTGGTGCAGACATTTCATTTTCCTTGTGAACTTTAGAGATCCCTTAACTTATCATCTGGCGCCATCATCAGGTGAACATTTCAATCTGTCCAGTATTTTGGTTTATCTGTCTGATATGAAAGTTTCTTTACACAGTATTTAGCATTACAGCCTCACAGTAGGGGTGGGCAGACCGATACCTTAAAAAGTTGGATCCATCTGACATTAGATCATGTTGTTGGCACATGAACACTCGTCTTAGTGAATACACTCTCTGCTGCTCTGCTGCTGTTGTGTAGTACTAACAAAAGTATCAATATTGGAATCAGTGATTATGGTCCTGGCACTACTTGGTGTTGGATTACACCCAAATTTTGTGGTATACATCATCCACCCCTACCTCACAGAGCTGCCAGCATGGCTGTAGATTCTTAATCTTACTATATTTTCTTCTCCATCTCTTTTGTTTCAATCTTTCCACTTTTCTTCTTCCTGTAAAACACTTTGAAGAGTACCATATATATAATGTTTGTTTTAGGGTTGGGCAGATAAATCCCAAAATTATTGATAGTATCAATATTGAGTCCTGTTTTGAGCATTGATAGTAACTTTGAAAGAATCAATCAGTCAACCAAGTAAATGGACCCATCTTTTACTTGGGTTTCACTTTCTCAGTGCTACACTCTCTGCTGCTGTTGTGTGTATGCATGCAATCTCGTTAGTTCAGACAATCACATGATAAACATTTTATTTACCATTAAAACCTGTTTCACATGTGATCAAGTAATCAATAGATAATGCTGCTGATCCCAGAACTGTTTTACATTATTTATTCATCTATTCACTTTTGGGCTGATTGGGGGTCGATGAGAGGGATGAAGGGGGTCGATGGCATGGGGGTGACCAGAGACCAAATGGAATCATAATGAGGCTGGAGCATCTAGGAACCGAGGGGTCGAGACTCAGGGTGGGGGGCATGTCTCGATAAGCTTTCTGCTTCGTCATCCCCCTGTGGTTCCTAAAATAGAACAAAAAGAATTACTTATGGAGAAGTACTAACCCTAACACGCATGTCTTTGATGGTGGGAGGAAACTGAGCACCCAGTGGAAACCCACACAAACATGGGGAGAACATGCAAACTCCACACAGAAAGGATCTGAGATGGCCAGTGTTCGAACCCAGGACCTTCTTGCTGTGAGGCATAAGTGCTAACCACTGAGCCACTGTGACGCCTGTTGAGAGGAGAGAGAGGAGAAAAAAGGGTTTGGGGGATAGGGTCGTGAGAACTGAGATGAACGAGAGAGAAAGCGGTTAGACATGCCTATATAGGTATGCACAGGTGATTGAATTAGTTAGGTGTAGGCGTTGTGTGTGAGTTGCATGAACCTATACACTAACTATACACTAATATTTGAAAGCACTGACACATTACAAATTTAACAAATAAACAGAAAGAAAGAGGGAATTTTTTGAACATGTTAATGCATTATTTATTTAACATCAGCAGTACAAAGTGTTGTCATAACAACACTGCCATACTCCATATAACAGGTCGTAACTCTCAGAAAAATTCCTGTTGTTACTCTGAAAACATCTGCCAGCTCCATAGGCTACATAAACAAACAATAGTATTATGATTTTACTCCTTTTTCTCCTCCTTTACTTAAAATGACAACTTCTCAAAATACACCTGAAAATGTTTGAGCTGATGTCCGATCCAAGATATGCAAGTGGACATCACCATAGACATGTATGTAATACCCAAGGAACAACTTTAGCGACAAAGACTTCAGAACAGATGGCCATTTGTGGGCATATGTGAACAATCTGATGTCACAAACACAAACATTTAACAGTCTTGAACACAAATAACCAACAGCCTTTTCTGAGTGTCAGGCCAAGAGCTGTTTAGGCCAGTAACTTGTTTATGAGGCTCATGAACCTGGAAGTTGGGTTTGGCTGCAGTGTGTCCAGTCCCACAAACGGTCTTTGAAAGACTTCAAAGGTTTTGGCCAGTTTTGTAGGATACTCCAGGTTTTGGGTGTTTGTCAGGCCAAGAGGAAGGCAGCACGCTCTGGCCACGTTGTCCACATCAGTAAGCACTGGGATGCCCTCGATGATAATGCCCACTGCATCTGGCTCATGGCAAACATAAATCTTCATGCTGTGAATTTTAAGGTCCTGTTGCATGTTGACCTCTGCTGTTCCCTATAAAACATACAGACAAATCACAATAATGAAGACAAACAGTCTCATTTGTTGATGAAAGATACAAATAAATTGGATTTTATGTTATCTATTTCAGATAATGCTTCAATTTGGAACAAAACACATCACACCTGTAGAGCCCAGTGTAAAAATTTAAATAATTCCATAAGAATTCTTAATTTGAGATTTTGTCCAGATCTTGTGATTTTTAAAAAGCCTTGCAGCTACTGCACATGAAGTGCGCAAGTACATCTATTCAAGGGCTATATAAACATTTTAATTGTTTATGTGGTGTGGTTAGATGGTGTTACATGCTGTGTGCAGTTTCAGCATTGTCTCTAGTCTACTTTAAAAAATGGTGAATGTACTACTTTGATTTTCTTTTAGCCTGCTACCACCAATTATTACACAAACAAATAGCATACAGCAGTGCTCAGAGAGCAAGAGATTGCAAGGAAGGAATTCCACAACTACAATTAGGCTAGACTTAGAAATTAAAAGGAGTATTTAAATCTTTTGGAATTGTACTTGTTCATTTTATAGCAAGAGTTAAATGAGGAGATCAATATCAATTTTGTGGTATCTTTTATTATGACATGATTTATGGAAGATGCCAAAAATGCCCAAATTAAAACATATCCACTTCCTGTCTTCTCCAGCTGTATGTTTTGGCCATCATGTAATTTATGCTCTTGACACCATCCTTTTTCTTTCTGGCTTCAATAAGGTCAAGTCTTACACCCTCAAGAGTGTTGTCTGTCTCACCAGTTGGGTGTGGGGGGAGAAAATTTACTTCTGCCTTCCTTGGTTTCTTGACATTTTTTGCAGCTTTTCTGTCACCCTCTTTCTTGTGTTTCAGTGAATTTATCAGGAGTTCAGGGCTTCCCATTGCTTCACATTTGTCCGGTAGTTTCCACATTTGTATGTCAGGCTTTGCTGCCACCTGTAACATCCATTAAAAGAGCCAGGTTCCTTCAAGCAGGGATGCTTTCCGATTAGTGCTTGTGATGTCAGTGGTGTACCATCTCTTAAGTAAATCTCATTGCCTTGTCTCAAAGCCAGCTCAGTGTTGTGGGAGAAAGTTGGAATGCAAAACACAGTAGGCCATGGATCCTGCCTTTCTGAGGGAGGAGGACTCAGAATCAAAGTGTCTTGTGAATCCACAGAGTGGAAATCACATACCGAGCACCCATCAGAGGTATCAGGGTTGCTCTCCTGTGGGACAATGGTTAGTGTGATGGTTTGTGGTACATTCACTACTTTGAGGGTGTCTTTATATTTCAGGTCATTTGTAGAGGTTAGGGTGAAGAAGTCATCAAAGTCCTTGTCTTTGTACTGAAGACTTATGTCTGTGGTGATGGAATAAGCATCTTTGATAGCTTTAACCAACTCATTCACCGTTGAGAGTAAGTTTCTTGAATTCATGATCCATGAGGATTCGGAGTCTCGCGGCTTGTTCCATGTCTGCAGGAAAAGAGGAGATAAAGAAGAATCAGATGATACCGTTGTACTCAGCACTGGAGGCAGATAGTGTTCACCATACCAGGAAATCTGTGTTTTCACAATGAAATGTACACTTTCTTCAAGAAAGGCAATCTGCACAATCTCTGCAAAATCAAGAAGACCAGCAGTACAACCATAGGCCACAACCATACCTTTAGAGTATCTGGTTCCCTGGAAGGTGACAATGTTAGCTAGCTGTACATTGTCAAGGATATAGACACCTGATTGACTCCTGAACATTTGCATGCAGAACATCTAATGGCACTGATGTTACTCTTACAACACTCACACCCACATCTGTTGTGGAATGCAGGTGGTGGGCAATCATAAGCTGATGCTTTGTAGCCAGGGATAGAATTATGTTCTTAAAAGCCTCACAATCTGTTTAAAGTAGCTGTGTTCGGCTCAGCTACCACTGGTCCAAAAACTTTTAAACAGGATTAAACAGGATAGTGTTCTAAGAACTGGTGCTTTGGGATTAATTTTTCAGTAGGAAATACTTCCAAGAATCTGCATGCTCCTTTTTGGTACAAGCAGGAAAAGCACATAACCTCAAGACAAAATCTGCATATGAATGGTCCAGAAAAATTTTCCACAAGTCCGCTGATTGAGTGTGCCCCAAGATTATCAGCAACTACACTCAACACAGTGCCTTTCACATTTTGCCCAACACTGGAAATGTAGATGCTGTCACGCTCCAAGATAGCAACGTATTTTAATAGAGGGTCAAACGCTTCAGCATAACCAAATCTTTTGATATCAACTTCTTTGATTAAAACACCAGGTATACTGAGTTAAGAGTAGATGGAGATGAAGAAGAGATGTTGCCCAACACCCAGTATACAGCTGTAATTTTATGCTTTTTTCTTGATGTTCCCAGTGGGTTACAAACCTCAAAGTCATCTACGTACAGTATGATTTTTATCCTTAGTTCTTCAGAATAAAAGGAATTCTCTTTATAAAATGTACCATCATGATATGATCCATATTTAGTAGATGATGACTGGTCCTGCTCTCTACTCAGGGCCTTTCCTCTAAGATGTTCATTTTTCAAAATTTGAAGCAAGGATTGAACAATCGAGACATACTGGAAACTTCTTCTCTGATTTGGTTCAAAGATGTATTCAACTGGTTCAACAACTTCAAATGTTTCTTTAAAATACTGTCTTGTTCTTCTGTCCCCCCTCCCCCTTTCTCTCTCTCTTTCTCTCTCTCAACCCAACCGGTCAAAGCAGATGGCCGCCCACCAAGAGCCGGGTTCTGCTTGAGGTTTCTACCCGTTAAAGGGGAGTTTTTCCTTACCGCTGTTGCCAAGTGCTTGCTCATGGGGGAATTGTTGGGTCTCTGTAAATTAAAGAGTACGGTCTTGACCTGCTCTATGTGAAAAGTGCCTTGAGATGACTTTTGTTGTGATATGGCGCTATATAAATAAAAATTGATTGATTGATTGATTGATTCTTAATTATGAGGAAAGAGGACCACCAGCACTTAATGCTGTACTTAGGGGATTCTTCCACTAGAGAATTAACAAACTCGTCATCAATACTGTGGTCATTGCTCTTTAAATGTGAAACAATGATATCTTTGTTGGCAGTTTTGGGTGCAGAACTTGATATGAAGTGAAGCTCCTCTACCAATTCATCAATGCACCGAAGTGAGACATCATGAAATTTCAATAAGAGGGATGCTATATGCTCTATAAACACTAGTTTCATGTTCTTCAGACTGCGCATCTGAGCTTGTTACTGCATAATTAGCATCATTGCGATCATTCTCGTGTTCAGAGACTTCAACATCAGGTTCTTCGAGTGTTTCTCTACACTGCTCTTGAGAGAAAATACCTGGTTTGAAATCATGTTAAGTATAAGGAGTATGTTTCCTGTGTTTGTGTGTCACAAAAGTCCCATATACATTTGTTTGGTGATCACACCCTGCAAAGACACACCTTATAGTCTCATTATTTTTCAGATGATGACCTTTGTGTTCAAAATAATCCTTTTCAGTAGGGAATACAGATCCTTGACATAATTGGCAGGTGAATGAAAGAATTACTTCTGGTAGAGACTGAACTTCCACATGATATCTCGACAAATGAGAGCAGAGGGCAGTCCAGCTTTTAAAAGAGCATGGGCAGCCTACATGTATACAGGGTAAGGCATGACTGTGTCCAAAAGTTCCAGTATGCAGTCAATAATGCTTTAAAATATCACTTTTTGTAGGGACAACATTGGTACATAATTTACAAGGCCATCGCATGTGTAATTGAAGAAATAGAAAAGAGTATGGTTACCTCCAGCCTGTTTGATACATGCCTTATGACAGCCGTTAAGATTAGAATTTATATAGAGAAGATTTGATGGTCTTCTGAAGAAGAAATTAAAATGACAAAATAGTTCAGTGATGTTAATGGTATGAGTCAAGAACATCTGTAATTTCAACTTAACTTTTTGTCACTTGAACACATAATTTAAAATGTTATTAAGAAAGTATTACACGTTATGTTAGTATTAGAGTATTAGGTTAGATAAAGTCACACAGAAAAATACACACAACAAATGATTTAATTATTCATTTAATTTTGCAATATACACCTTATACACTGGAATGTGAAAGAACATGAATGTGAAAGTGAGAAGTATAAGAAAAGTGTTGAAAATACTTTGTAGCATACTTTCAGTAATAGGCACACACGTGCATACAGACTCTTATCTGCATAATATGTTGTAAAAATCATATTAGCACACTTTTCTTATAATGGAGCAAAGCACTGAGTCAACTATTAACCTTGGATGATAAAATGTGAGAAGGAAGTGAGTTCTGAAATATAATATGACAGAATTCACAGGGAGCGGCACAATGACTCCGGTAAACAATGATAAGAAGAGACATAAATATTATAAAAACACAATAAATGTATCATATACTGCACATGAGGGGAAAAGGAAAGGTTTATGTGTTGTTTGTTTGTTCCCTGCAGTACGGCTGTAACCAAGTTGCTCCTATAGTTTCAAAGAAACCTGTTTTAATCATGAAAACAATTTTTTTCAAAGCCAGACTGTTAATACATAATGCAGAAACATAAGATTGTGTCCAAAATGCACATCCTATACAGTAATACATGATATCAATGACATCAAGGGGATCATCAATCACATGGTTGATCATTTTTGAAATTGTTTATAATTGCATGTACGTACTTCTTCCTTGGATTTGGACAAAATAATCTTAATTCACGGTCCACCTACAATTTCTGGAAATGGATGCCAGTTACATTTACTCAGTTAAAGCTATAATACGTAACTATTCTGCATTAAAATGTCTTAAAATGACAAGACTTATGTTATATATTTTATTGAGTTGTGTACTTTGTGGTGGAAATCTGAAAAATAAAAAGCTGACAAAGACCAAGTTGTCTTTTTGTCTTTTAATGAAAAACCTAGCAAGGGATCAGTATACGGTCACAACAGAGTGTAATTGCAGACTGATAATCAAATACAAAGTGTACATACTTTTTATAGACTTGGAGTGTGGGAAACAGTATCAGGATGTGAGTGGGGTGCAGTGCCGGATGTCATCAAAACTGTCAGACTGCCTAAAAAGAACTGTAGCATGTCCGAGATGAAGCTACTCCCTACTTTGATCCAGACAGTGACGAAAAACAATAATGAGCATACGACCTGATGGTTACATGTTCAAGGTTATTTGTGAGTTTATCCAAAATGCAAAGTCTAAAATGTGGTGCAGAGAATACAAAGTGTGTTTTTTTCCATTACAACTTACATTATCCCAAATGTTCCCAACAATTTTTAAACCCAAAGAAATCTGTAATTTTAATCAAGGTTACTGTCCATTTCATTTGGTCACCTGTCGATAGTGTCATATCCCCTGTACCAAAGAGTATACACGTTCCATGATAGGGTCAATAATGCTTTAAAATATCACTTTTTGTAGGGACAACATTGGTACATAATATGCACGACCATCCCATGTGTAATTGAAGAAATAGATAAGAGTACGGTTACCTCCAGCCTGTTTGATACATGCCTTATGACAGCCGTTAAGATTAGAACTTATACAGAAATATGTAGTGCAAAAACCTCTGATACATCTACTCAAGTCTGACACACTTAAGGGCTGACTATCTGTGTATCCAAATGACACACCAAGGTAGGTGGGGAGGTGTCTTCAGATCAGACAAGATTTGATGGTCTTCTGAAGAGGAAATTAAAATGACAAAATAGTTACATGACGAAAATATCAGGAACCGTCATGTTAATGGTATGAGTCAAGAACATCTGTAATTTCAACTTAACTTTTTGTCACTTGAACACATAATTTAAAATGTTATTAAGAAAGTATTACACGTTATGTTAGTATTAGAGTATTAGGTTAGATAAAGTCACACAGAAAAATAGACAGAATAAATGATTTAATTATTCATTTTTATTTTGCAATATACACCTTATACACTGGAATGTGAAAGAACATGAATGTGAAAGTGAGAAGTATAAGAAAAGTGTTGAAAATGCTTTGTAGCATACTTTCAGTAATAGGCACACAAGCATCTCTTGTAATGGAACAAAGCACTGAGTCAACTATTAACCTTGGATGATAAAACGTGAGAAGGAAGTGAGTTCTGAAATATTATAATATGACAGAATTCACAGGGAGGGGCACAATGACTCCGGTAAATAATGATAAGAAGAGACATAAATATTATAAAAACACAATAAATGTATCATATACTGCACATGAGGGGAAAAGGAAAGGTTTATGTGTTGTTTGTTTGTTCCCTGCAGTACGGCTGTAACCAAGTTGCTCCTATAGTTTCAAAGAAACCTGTTTTAATCATAAAAACAATTTTTTTCAAAGCCAGACTGTTAATACATAATGCAGAAACATAAGATTGTGTCCAAAATGCACATCCTATACAGTAATACATGATATCAATGACATCAAGGGGATCATCAATCACATGGTTGATCATTTTTGAAATTGTTTATAATTGCATGTACGTACTTCTTCCTTGGACTTGGACAAAATAATCTTAATTCACGGTCCACCTACAATTTAACATAAGATTGTGTCCAAAATGCACATCATAATTTTAATCAAATTACTGTCCAATTAATTTGGTCACCTGTCGATAGTGTCATACCCCCTCTACCAAAGAGTATACATGCACAAGATGATAATCATCTTGTGTGCATGTGTAGACGTTGCAGTTGTCCACCACAATGGCATCTCCTGAAGAGTATAGGCTTACAAGATAATATGTTGGTGTTTTGGTTGCATAATTTCAATGACCAGTTACGTTTGAATATCCAATCACGCCAATCACAACACATCATTAGGTAGAGACAAACATGTTTTGCCACTGTTAGCTAGCTAGCTTTATCTGTGGATCCTGCTTCAGAAGACATGGCTCTATCCACTGTGTTGGACAATGAACTGATGGAACTATCAGCAGACAGCAGCCTGAAGCTTCAGCTCACACGAGTTGACTTTACTTCATTCTGGATACTGGCTGCCAGGCAATATCCCTCTCTGTCAAAAAGGGCAATCATATCTCTGTTGCTGTTCATCACAACCTATTTATGTGAGTCAGGGGTTTCCATTGCCACTGACTGTCACAAAATCAAAGGCAAGGAAGAAATTAAAAGCAACTTGGAATGCTACTCTGCATGTCAGCCTCTCACTCATCCCACCACGACTTGATCTCATTATTTCCCAGAAGCAAGCCCAAGTGTCTCACTGAGGGTAGGCAGAATATTTATTTTGGTCATAACAGCTGACAGTGGCATAACATATATTTACAGCCCAGTTTTTTGTCATGTTGTGTTTTTTTGTCATTTATATGGGAAGGTGGTCCTTGAAAGTTTTTTAACAATCAGAAGTGGGCCTTAAAGGTGCAGTGTGTAGAATTTAGTGGCATCTAACGGAACGGAAATGGAATATAATATTCATAACCTGAATATAAGAATCGTCATGTTTTCCAAGGTGTGTGCATCCTCCTGTTTCTGCCCATCTGTTGTAAACTCTTGTGGTTTGAAAGGTGTACAATACATGTATGTGTTATTATTGGCTTGGACACCGCTTATTGACACTTGTGGCTATATTTTTTATATCATTTTTGATTAATAAGTAACTGTGTTGATATGATATGAGTCATTGCTGTCAGTCACCCATTTAAGTGCTTCACCAATGAGTGGTAGGTGTGGTCCTTTGAGCACTAACACAGGCCTATAAATTCTCACAGTCTCACTCACTGGGAGATTTACACTTTCAACTTTTTCCTGGATTCCCACACAGTCTCTCCAAGGTATGTTCAAACACTGGCAAAGTAATGAATTTTATGCACAGCAGCAGTTTGGAAATATAGATTTAAGATTGTCCATTTGTGTTGAATTTGCCATTTCACTAAGTTGGCATATTGTGCAGTTTTCTGGGGTTTATCAAGACATCTTTGTTGTCTTTTTTAACAGGTTTGTGTCCTAGATGTTGTCCATAATGGGGGTGCCTGGGGGTTTATTGTTGATTCTAATTTTGCAGATTACAGGAAGCACTTCAGGTAAACCATCTGACATCTTGGGTTACACATTATGACACATATTTACTATGTAATTGCTCTTTTCCTTTTGATTTTTTAAATAGATTTGATACATTTTACCCCCTTTTGCGTCACAAATGAATGAACTTCTATTGAAAGACTTTAATCAATTGATGCATTGAATTTGCCTCCTCACACATAAATCATAACTGCCAACATAATAATAATAATAATAATAATAATAATAATAATAATAATAATAATAATAATAATAATAATAATAATAATAATAAACATGTTAATTTTAAAATTTCTCAGTAATTCCCTCATATTTCCACTTCAAAGTTAGATAACATTTGACACTATCAATGTCACATATTCTTAACTGCCTATCTTAGGGATTTTTTTGAAGCAATATTATTCTTACACTG
Source organism: Thunnus thynnus (assembly GCF_963924715.1). Taxonomy (NCBI): domain Eukaryota; kingdom Metazoa; phylum Chordata; class Actinopteri; order Scombriformes; family Scombridae; genus Thunnus; species Thunnus thynnus. The sequence goes on along the minus strand of NC_089519.1, from coordinate 7,904,770 downwards.
ACATCGATATCAACATGTTTTTTTTATATTCCAATGTTTTTTATGATGGCCCTATGACATCAAATGGAAAATTCTGGATGACTTGAACATAATTTCACATGTTATAATATATATATTATAACATATATATTAATATTGATTTTTCTATATATTATTTTGAAAACTTATTTCATCAACATCTTTATACTGATAGAAGATATTCAATTTGCTCAATGAAGACACCACTGTCCACTTGTTCTTATATTAACCATTTATGAACAAAATGTTTTTCATCATTAACAGAGCTTAACAGAACAGAAGATGCAGTTGCTTCAACCACAAATGATCCAAGACCACAAAACTCCACCATCGCTCAGGTGACATCTGACATCACGGCCACAACAACAGTAGTTAACAGCCTAGCAGTTGGGAATAAAAGGTCATTTGTGCAAATTGTTGAGGGGCAGGTCCGCCTGGCTGATGGAAACAGCTCCTGCTCTGGTAGAGTAGAGATCTTCTACCGAGGACAGTGGGGCACAGTGTGTGATGATGCCTGGGACCTGACTGATGCTCAGGTGGTGTGCAGACAGTTGGGCTGTGGCAGGGTCCTGTCAGCACCACAAAGAGCACGCTTTGGACAGGGCAGAGGGCCTATTTGGTTGGATAATGTCATATGCACAGGCAGCGAATCAGAGCTCAGCGAGTGCAGACACCAAGGGATTGGAACTCACAACTGTAGACACCGTGAGGATGCTGGTGTGGTCTGTGAAGGTAAACACAAACTTGAGCAGCTAAAGTCAATGAAATCTCGCTGTGTAACATCCTGTCTGTGGTATTATATTTAGGATTTTAGTCACCATCTGTTACAGAAATATGATATGTGTGATTTACACTTCACTTTTATTTTATTTATTCTATTTTTGGTTTCTCACAGATATCATTGTTTGAAGTCCATAGTTCAACACTATTATGTTGTATGCTTTTCTGTTAGCTCGTTCAACAGTGAGGCTGGTCAACTCTGACAACCGCTGCTCTGGCAGAGTGGAGGTCTACCATGAAGGACAGTGGGGGACAGTGTGTGATGATGCCTGGGACCTGAACGACGCCAATGTGGTGTGCAGACAGCTGGGCTGTGGCGAGGCTCTTTCAGCTCTACAAAGTGCAACTTTTGGACAGGGCAGTGGACCCATCTGGTTGGATGATGTCAGCTGTTCAGGAAATGAACCATCGATAACAGACTGCAGACATCAAGGATTTGGGGTCCACAACTGCGGTCATGGTGAACATACTGGTGTGGTCTGTGAAGGTAAACACAAATTTGAGCATCTAAAGTTAATGAAATCTCAGTGTGTAACAGCCTGTCTATGGTGTTATATTTAGGATTTTAGTCACCATCTGTTACAGAAATATGAAGTATGTGATTTACACAACACTTTTATTTTATTTATTCTACTTTTAGTCTCTCAAAGATGTTGTTGTTTTCATGAAGTCCATCTTTCAACAATATTATGTTGTATGCTTTTCTGTTAGCTGGTTCAGTGAGGCTGGTCAACTCTGACAACCGCTGCTCCGGCAGAGTGGAGGTCTTACATAATGGACAGTGGGGGACAGTTTGTGATGATTTCTGGGACCTGAATGACGCCAATGTGGTGTGCAGACAGCTGGGCTGTGGCAGGGCTCGTTCAGCACTACATAATGCAGCTTTTGGACAGGGCAGAGGAGCCATCTGGTTGGATGATGTCAGCTGTTCAGGAAATGAACCATGGATAACAGACTGCAGACATCGAGGATTTGGGGTCCACTACTGCAGTCACAGTGAAGATGCTGCTGTGGTCTGTGAACCCAATTGAAAAAATAATTAACTTAAGTGTATTTAAAATGCACTGAAATATTGCAAAGTATGTTTCAAATACATTTATATAAATGTGCACTCATTTTAAATAGATTGAAAGTATATTAATTTTATGCTATCATGAAATACTCAATAGTATATTTTCACCACACTTAATTAAAAATTGAAATATAGTGTACTTTTATACTATCATGAAATATTCAAAAGTATAATGACTGCATCATGTGACCTACATCTGGATGTCTCTGCCACCTTCCACCTTTAAATTTGAAAAACTGCCACCGTACCAATACAAAAATACCACATTGTGGGAAAATAGTGTGCATTTGGATGCTGCAAGTATTGTTTATTTTGTTTACTCTAATTTCCAAAGAAAGAAAAAATACTTGTTTATGTTAAGCAATAGTTCTTTCATTTGTAAACTTTGAATGTTTATTTGTAACTGCATTTTACACAATAAAACTGATGTCACAGTATTCATTGAAATCTATTATTCATTATATTATTATATTATTATATTGAGTCAAGTGTTGGACTCAATTCAATGTATTTTAACAGCATTGGTACAGTGTACTTGTAGTATATAGAGAATTAAACAAAACAATTAACAATTATTTGTATTTGTATTCTAATAAAAGTGAAAAGAAGCTTAAAAAAAGAATGGGATCCCCACACCAGGTCTTGAATTGGAGTCTCCCAGATCATAGACAACTGCACTGACTACTGAGCTAAAACTTTACTCATCGACTCATTGCACACAGACCTCTACCTATCTATACACCAGTAAAACAGAGACAGCACACCATGTAACATGTAGTAGAACTTCAAAGGTGATTCTTACTTTGCACTTTTCATTTATTGCCTATTTTTTTACAACCTAACTTTGTGGAAAGGAGAAGGGGAACAACAGGTTATAGAGAGTCCCTTGGGACTTACCCCTGATAGATGTAACAGTGGAGCAGAGGAGAGAGACCGAGATAACAATGTAACAGACCTGCAAACTGGTATTTAACAGGTTTTTTTTTTCTTCCCAAAAACAAATAATTTTTAAAATATTTGAATGAAACTAATATTGGTATAAAACCCACTATTTGTGCTTTGCTGAATAATGTATTTGTATTCGGGCACACCCCTAATCCCTTGCTTGATTCCAGCCAGGGACCTTTGTTGCATGTCATATCCTCTCTACTCTTGTTTCCTGTCTGCCTTATCCCCTATCCAATAAAGGCAAAACTGGCAAAAAAAGAGGTACGGTGGCTAAGTGGTTAGCACTGTTGCCTCACAGCAAGAAGGTCATGGATTTCAACTCCAGCTGTCCCTGGTCCTTTGTGTGTGGCGTTGCATGTTCTTCCCATGTTTGCTGGACTGCCTTACCACCTGGCTCAAGGCTGGCAACAAGAAGGGAGGCCACACACAGACATATCAGTCAAAAGTAATTTATTTAACTCAAAGAAATAATATACCAACTAACTGGTGGGGTGTGTAAGTCGGAGAAACATCAGTAGTGTTTGTAATGTATGGATGAATGAAAATGTGATGTAAACAAAAGAAAAAGGCCGAGGCCCCTGCAGTAGGCTCGGCTTAGAGAGAAAGAGCAAGACTCTCAGAAGGGCAGTCCTTTTATGCCTTCTGGGAAGCCCAACCCAGATGGGCAGGTACAAGGCAAACCTCCCAACTCCACCTGCTAGCTGACTCCCAGTATCTGCAAAAAATGGGAGTAAAGTAAGGCACACAATCAGGTAGAGTGAGAAGGCCCATCCCAACTGAAATACTAACTGAACTAACAAGGAGATGAGGTGCAGAAGGGGAGATGGGTGGAGAAACTCAAGCGAATGAGGAGATGAAACAGGAGAACAGGAAAGAAGCTGACTGGCTGGGGAAAACACTGGGAAAGGGCAGGGCTAACGAGGCTGAATGCAGGGCAGGTGTGGAAGGAAAAGCAGGCTGAGTAAAACAAGAAAAAACACAAAAGGCAATACCTTCTCTGAGCTGAGGACAAATCAAAAACAAACCTTCATCCATAAGTTAAATAAAAGTTTATAAGATGATCATGCACAATCGTCTTCATATATAAACTGTCATTCGTCAAACTGTTTCAGAATGCCATAAATATAACTTAAATAGGTGCACAAGTCACACTGAGCAAACACAGCAAATAAACTTCAGTATTACATTGCAAACCAAGGAACCTTTACCATAACGATTAGAAACATACATTCCTGTTGACATAAACATGAACCAATAAATCTGTCAAGCGCAGTGGCCTGCATATTAAGGCTGCATGTAACAACTTAAACTGGACTGAAGGACAACTGTTGCCCTGAGTTACAGTTCACTTTTGCACTTAGTTTCTACGAGGGTCAATGAAACATGCAACAGTATATCAAGTGGTCCTTAAATACAATTTGCAATCTCTCTTATCTGTCCTTCCCAAGGTATCTCGTGGACTGGTGGTGGGGCATAGAGCCAGACTGTGACAGAACAATGACAGCTGGTTTCTTTTTTCTGTAAACCTAAGTGCATGTCTATAAAACCTGCTCCAACATATCATCATACTCTCTGTTGTTATGTATATGTTATTCAGGGTTAAACCCAGACAGCTAGCATAGTGCTAGCTACTATGGTCATCACAATTTAGAAATGAAATCCTAAATTAACATTAGCTGGTTGGAGATGAAGCAGAAGGTGAACTGCTACAAAAGTGTGTAGAGTCATTGCAGCATGAAGAAGATAAAGTTACTTAACATTTTTTTGTAGTGTGAATTTTTGCACTGCAGTTGTTTTTTTTTTTTTATACATCTTGTGATGTATATGGACACATAGTCAGTGATGTAAGCTGGGGGTCTTTTCAACAGGTTTTTCAATATCAGACACCATCGCCCAGGCAATCAAACCAGGATTGATCACTCTGTGTCCAATTAGCATGTGTGGTTCATAGGTCTTGATTCACAGACATCTGCCATCTTGATGCCTTTCTGTGGCATTATTGATGTTCCTGAAGGCTCCCTTCCTATGCAGTCCTTTGATTTTGAAGAATTAGAGGAGAAATCTCTACATTGCAGGTGTGTAAGGGTGTCATCAGGCATTGAGCAATGATACTGAAGAAGATCTTGCCTTCAACCCAAGTGAGATGGCCCTGAAGTGCTCAATGTTGCTTGTATTCTCCTCATTTTCAGAGATTCTCTGCAAACCTCCACTGCTGAGCTACCGTCTTCGCTTTCAAATCACCTTGAGGATCCTCCATAATCACCACAAGACCTGGGGCACCTCTTGGAGACCTTGTGAGGCACTCCATGAGAACTCCGAGATTAAGTTTTTCTAGTAGCTCTGATGACCATTTGTATCTCTTTCAAGGTTGTCTAATTGGTGTTGAACTTAATGGGTTCTGGTGGTGACATCAAAGCCCAAAAAATCTCCCAGTTCTCTCAGTTCTCTATTTTTATGGGTGTTGTTGAAGTACTGGTCAATCTCCTCTTTGGAGCAAGCAAAGTGGCCACTTCACTTCTGCCCAAGCAGATTCTTGGTGAACTTGATGGGGTTTGCCACAATTGCAGCTTACTTCCTCACTCTCTCTTTTCCCCTTCTTCTGTGCCACTGTGCACTGAGGAGGACGATGGTCTTCTTCTTCATGATGTTACAAAGATCTTTTAAGGCAGCCTTATTCTCCCCCCTTGCTTCCTTGCTGCTCCCTCCTTAGAGATTTCAGCTCTCGGCTTATTGTAGGTGGCTTATTCTTGTCTCCTGCCAATTTTGCCCCACGAGGCTTCTTGTCACCCACTGCTTCATAATGCCAAACCTCTCAGCAGCAATGCTGACAGTGATGGTTGCCATTAAGTGGCACTTCTGATCTACATCACTGCTGACTGTGGCTTCAAGAATTCACTCCACCTCCACATCAAACTGGAACCATTCTGTCTTTTGTTATGTATTATGTTCTTTACTTTTGGCTTTGATTATCTGACATGTTATAAGTGAGGTGCAAATGTACTCAAATACTTCCTGAGATGTACTTAAACGTGCTTTCTTAACAATGTTATAGCCTGTGTGGCTGAGAGTTATATTTAAGTAAGGTTTTCTTTTTGAATGATGCCAAACACAAGAAAAGTGCTGCAAATGCTTCGTAGCATACTTTCAGCAATAGGCCCAGTGGTGCATACAGACTCTTATCAGCATAAAGTGTTGAAAAAAATGTATTAGCACACTCCTCTTGTAATGGAACAAAGCACTGAGTCTACCATTTACCTTGGATGATAAAACGTTAGGAGGAAGTAAGTTTGAAATATGATAATATAACAGAATCTACAGGAAGGGGCACAATGACTCCAGTAAGTAATGATAAGAAATGAAAAACAAAATAATGTACATGTGTATATACTGCACACTGGGAGAACAAGAAAGCTCTCCATGTCTAGTGCACTGTTTTTTTTCCCCATGTTTCTTCCCTGAAATATGTATTTAAACCAAGTTGTTCCTGTAGTTTCAAAGAAACCTGTTTGATTCATCAAGACAAACTTTTTCAAAGACAGACATAAAATGGTGTAAAATGCACAGTAATATATATCAATGACATCGAGGAGATCATCACATGGTTGAACATTTTTGAAATCTGTTTATAATTGCACGTACATACTTCTTCCTTCGACAGAATAATCTTAATTCACGGTTCACTTATTTCAATTTCTTCAGGGCTCCTATCAGTTTTGTACATCAAGCTTGAGAAAATGTATTCATCTCTAATGCACATTTAACATTTTTAAAAATATAAATACATTATCTAAACATATGGTACGTTGATGTGCAGCCTTAGTCCAACATTGAAAAGTGTCACTCTTTATATCTTAATGTTCACACAGCGCACTCTCTCCTCAAGCAAGGTTGTCAAAGTTGATGTCAGTTAAAAGCACAGAAAATACATCTGTATGTTTGTTTAACAGGACAAAATTATATTTTTTATAGCATTCTGATTTAATTTAGGAGTCTTCATAGCTCTTGGTGAAACATTAATAATACATTTTAACAGCAGGGAATTGCGACAAATAAACTAAGGGAACAATCACTGGGTCACCGATCTGTTTTATTGTATCTAATTTGTACAGGGAATATTTGTAAAAGGTTGCCTTGACAACAGTTTCTACCCAGCTTTATACCTGAAACCTGGTACTGATTCATGGACAACACTCTCACCAAACTGCACTACTCAAGCAGATCAGAGCAGAGCTTTGGCTTTGATTATTTGATATGTTTTAAGTGATGTACAAATGTATTCAAAAACTTCCTGAGAAGTATACAAACATGTGCTTTCTTAACAATGTTACAGCCTGTGTGGCTGAAAGTTGTATTTGAGTAAGGTTTTCGTTTTTCTTTTTCTGTTTTTTTTTTTTTTATTTAGTGAGATGAGACAAAACAGGTGATAAAAGACAAAACAAAACGTAATACAATAGATGATATGACAGGATTTGCGCAACAAGACAAAACACAGCAGAAAAGAAAGATTCAAATGTTAGTTTGATATGGACTGTGTGTATAAGGGAAGGTATAGGGCAGTCTGTAGTACAGGATTTCTGTTTGTGTGTAGGTGTGAGTGTGTATGTAAGTGTAGAGGAGCAATCAGGGTGAGTGGTTATAAGGGCAAATAAATAAATAAATAAAAAGTTAGTAATACTCATGATAATAACAAGTAAAAATATATAAATAAATAAATGAATAAAGAAATAAATAAATACATCTGGAGAGGGACCGGAAAGGAACAAGGAAAAAAGAGAAATTTTAGAATTAACAAGAATAATAATGTTGAATTTTCTCAGTAGGGGAGGCTGGTGATGGTGACAGTTTCAATTCTAGTGGATAATGCTATGCTGATGATTTTGATGTCTCTATTGATTAGAGATAGAGGGCAATAGCTGGAGGGAAGGGTGCGATTTTACCGGTTTTTACTAATTCTTGTGTCATTCTGATAAAAGAGGTGAACTAGTTTGCCAGAAATGTCTAAAAAAAACTCAGCAGGGAAGCCATTGGGGCCTGGTGCTTTATTAGAGGATATTTGCAAGGATGCTTTGCAGTATTCTCCTGATGTAAATGGTTTATGTAATGTTTCAGCTTGGTTTTCTGTTAGTGTGGGTAGGTCTGTGTTATGGAGGACTTTATTTATATCTTAAGGATCTGGTTCTTTATCTGATGTGTATTGATGGTAGAATGTTTGGAAGGTGTTTTTTTATTTCTGCTTGTGAGATCAGGATTTTCCCTGCTTTTTTACAGCTGGAATGAAGTTTTTTTCCTTCTTTTGTTGAAGTTGATTTGCGAGAAATTTCCCAGATTTATTATTATATTTAAAATGCTCATGTTTAAGTTGTTGTATTAAAAACTGTTTTTTTTATTGTTATGTCAGACATACCTAATTTATATTTCCTAAACCTGTTGAGGTTTTCTGCTGTGGGAGTTTTGGCATGAATATTTTTTAATTCTTTGATTTTTAGTTCTAAATTATTTTTATGTGCTGTTTCTGTTTTCTTTTGTAAAATGATTATTAGATTATTTCCCCCCAGATTACTGTTTTTGCAGTTTCCCAGGTTGCTGAGTTATTTGGAGTTATTTATATTAGTGAAGGATGCCCGCTCATTGCTTAAAAACCTGTCAAAGTCTGGGTCTTTAAGCAAAGAGATACTGAAGCGCCATCTGGAGGGTTGTTTATGGAATTGTTTACTGTGTAGATGTAATGAGATAGGAGCATGATCACTTATTATAATTGAAGGGATTGAGTATCAGTTATGTCCTGTATGATCGATTCACTAGTTAGGAAAAAGTCGATACGAGAGAACGAATGATGTAGTGGTGAGAAATATGAAAATTCTTTTGCTGTTGGATTATTTATTTGCCGACTGTCGTCAAGTCCAAACTCCTCCATATACTGTTTTATTGCCTCTGTGGATTTCCATTTCCTGCTTGCTATTCCTGCTCAGTCTATTGCTGGGTTGAGAACTGTGTTAAAATCACCTCCAATGATAATTTTGGAGTCTGTGAAATTACATAATGATGTGAAGAATCTATGAAAGACAGGAGGGGGTCATCTGTGTTGGGTTTGTAGATATTTGCTATGGTCAGACTGGTGTTATTGATTGATGTATTTAAGATATGGCGATATGAGTTAATGGGATTCTCTTGTGAATTAAATGACTTAATTGATTTTAATGTGTGGTCATTAGAGTTTGACATATGGGTTTCTTGAAGTAGGCAGATATCTGGATTTAGTTGATTTAAGTGAATAAATATTTTATTCCTTTTAATTTAGGAGCCAATCCTATGTATATTCCAGTTTTCATTAATTAATTTTAATTGATTTAAGTGGAGCCATGATTCAGGATTATTGGTGAAATACATCCTGGTAAATGCTTGTTTTGAGTGGCGTGTTTTTGTGTGTGTGTGTGTGTGTGTGTGTGTGTGTGTGTATTTGCTTCTGCTGTCACATGCAATCAGACGGGGAGGGGGAAATGATAGCGACAAAAACAACAATAAATATTTACATATACACATGAAAACAAGCATAATAAGAAAGGTTTTCTTTTTGAGTGATGCCAAACGCTTCAAGAAAATTGCAGAAAACGTGTTTTGTAGAATACTTTCAGTAATAGGCACACTGGTGCATACAGACTCTTATCAGCATAAATTGTTGCAAAAATCGTAATAGCACACTCCTCTTGTAATGGAACAAAGCACTGAGTCAACCATTTACCTTGGATGATGAAATATGAGGAGGAAGTGAGTTTTGAAATATAATAGTATGACATAATTCTCAGGAAGGGGCACAATGACTCAAAACTGTCTAGTACACTGTTGTTTTCCATGTTTGTTCCCTGCAGTACGTATTTAAACCAAGTTGCTTCTATAGTTTCAAAGAAACCTGTTTGATTCATAAAAAACAAACCTTTTCAAAGCCAGACTGTTAAATATATAATGAAATATAACATGGTGTAAAATGCAAAGTAATACATGATATCAATGACATCAAGGGGATCATCACATGGTTAATGTTTTTTTAAACCTGTTTATAATTGCATGTACGTACTTCTTCCTTGAACTTGAACAAAATAATCTTAATTCATGGTCCTCCTCCAATTTCTGGAAATGGATGCCAGTGACAGTTAGTTAAAATGTGTAAGACTGTAAATGAAGACTAGAGGGATAAACTTTCAAACTCATAAACTCATTGTACTTTCTGGCATTTCATTACAGTCACTGCTGTTGACAAAAGGTGATTATAAATGGGCCACTCCGTAGATACATTAACACTGTAATGTGCAAACTTTTGAAGATCGAAAGATTTCTAGTGTCTTTCAACACTGACCTGAGACTGATTGTTGTAGCATAAAATATATTGACTAAAGACTTTGTTTGTGTGCCAATGATTTCAAAAGGCAATGAGTGTAAGTTATTATATAATTTTTGATTAATAAGTAACTGTTTTGATGAGATATGAATCAGTGCTGTCAATGACCCATTGAAGTGCTTCACTAATGAATGGTGAGCACTAACACAGGCCTATAAATTCTCACAGTCTCACTCACTGAGAGATTTACACTTTCAACTTTTTCCTGGATTCCCACACAGTCTCTCCAAGGTATGTTCAAACACTGGCAAAGTAATGAATTTTATGCACAGCAGCAGTTTGGAAATATAGATTTAAGATTGTCCATTTGTGTTGAATTTGCCATTTCACTAAGTTGGCATATTGTGCAGTTTTCTGGGGTTTATTAAGACATCTTTGTTGTATTTTTTACCCACTGCCTCATAATGCCAAACCTCTCAGCGGCAATGCTGACAGTGATGGTTGCCATTAAGTGGCATTTCTGATCTACATCAATGCTGACTGTGGTTTCAAGGATTCACTCCCCTTTCACATCAAACTGGAACCGTTCTGTCTTCTTATTAGCTGCTGGTTACTTGACCCACTGATGTTCAGATGTTCTGCCTTTGGGTTGAGCGTGCAGTGCATGGCGGTTCTGGCCACCGTGGGATGACACCAGGCCGGGCACCTCCTAATAATAATAATAATAATAATAATAATAATAATAATAATCTTTATTATACTGTATTTATACAGCACTTTCCAAAAACTCTGAGACCCGGTGACCCAAGAAGCCTAGCTGCTGCTGTAGATTGTCTCAGCAAAGTCAACTGTTGGATGGCACAAAATTTCCTTCAACTCAACAATTCAAAAACAGAGGTCATACTGTTCAGTCCCCCTGATCCAAATAACCCCATCAGTCTTGGTCCCCTATCCACCTACACGAAGCCCACCGCCAGAAATCACGGAGTGTTGTTCGATTCAGGTCTAAGTTTCAAACCACACATTAACAAAGTTGTTCAGTCCTGCTTCCTCCAAATCAGAACCATTTCCAGAATTAAGCCAACGCTCCACCATTCAGACCTTGAAAAAATCATCCATGCTTTCATTTTCTCTAGACTACATTACTGCAACTCCCTCCTTTCCGGTATTACACAAAAATCCCTGTTCCACCTCCAACTAATTCAGAACACAGCAGCTAGGCTTCTTACTGGTTTTAACAGACAACATCACATCACCCCAATCCTAGCTTCTCTCCATTGGCTCCCTGTTCATTTTAGAATTGATTTTAAGATTTTACTGATCACTTTTAAAGCACGTCTGGGTCTGGCTCCAAGCTACATAACAGATATACTGACCCCGTACGAGCCAGCCTGCAGCCTTAGATCCTCAGGTGGGGCCCTTCTGGCTGTTCCAAAGTCGAGGCTTAAATCTAAAGGTGACTGTGCTCTTTCCGTCAGGGCCCCTCGACTTTGGAACGACCTGCCTGAGGAGATAAGGCTTGCAGAATCAGTAACTTCTTTTAAATCACTTCTTAAAACCCATTTTTATAGACTTGCTTTTATTTAATGTTCATTGATTGTTTGATCATCTTTCTTTTAAACTGAGACTGATTGTAGTAGCATAAAATATATTGACTAAAGACTTTGTTTGTGTGCCAGTTATTTCAGAAGGCAATGAATGTAAGTTATTATATAATTTTTGATTAATAAATAACTGTTTTGATGAGATATGAATCAGTGCTGTCAATGACTGATCTACATCACTGCTGACTGTGGTTTCAAGGATTCACTCCCTCTCCACATCAAACTGGAACTGTTCTGTCTTCTTATTAGCTGCTGGTCACTTGACCCACTGATGTTCAGATGTTCTGCCTTTGGGTTGAGCGTGCAGTGCATGGCGGTTCTGGCCACTGTGGGGTGACACCAGGCCGGGCACCTCCTAATAATAATAATAATAATAATAATAATAATAATAATAATCTTTCTTATACTGTATTTATACAGCACTTTCCAAAAACTTTGATGCAGGAGAGTTGGTAGCCAAAGACCCTGCAGACAGGGGCCTCCAGCAGATATTCCCAGTTCACCCTCACTATACGTTTGGTCTACGAGGTCTGTCTGGCACCTGATCCAACTCACCAACAGGCGCTGATCAGTTGACAGCTCTGCTTCTCTTTCACCTGAGTGTCCAAGACATATGGCAACAGATCTCATGATACCACTAAAACATCAATCATCAATCTTTGGCTTAAGGGGTTTTGGACTTTTGCACTTATGAACCACCTCATGCCCAAACATTGTATTCATTATGGCCGATGCATGACTAACAGAGAAGTCCAATAACAAAGCACCACTTTGGTTTTATATCAGGCCAGCCGTTCCTCCAAATCCCCAGCCCAGGTTTATTCATTGTTGTCCGCATGAGGGTTGAAGTCCCCAAGCAGAACTATGGAGTCACCAGGCAGGACCCCATCCAGAAACATCAAGCAAGCCGGATACTCTGAATTGTTGTTTGGTATGTTCCTATAAACAACAATCAGAACCTTTCTCCCAGTGACATGTAGTTGCAAGGAGGCAACCCTCTCACTCCACCGGGAGAACTCCAATACAGTAGCGCTTAGCTGGGGGGTCTCACCCTGGGCAATTCTGAAAAAGAAGAGTCCAGCCCCTCTCCAGGAGTTTGGTACTGGAGAGGTTTTTTTGTTTCTGGCTGCAGGGTTGACATTTGTAGACAGGGAGCCATGATGGCTCTGTAAAATTGGGGTGGACTTTGAAGGACAAAAAAGAATGTTTTTTGATTTAGCTGGGGAATGTTTTGGGACATCAGTCATGTTATTTCTGACAGACCAGATAATAAATAATAAAAGTTGACTCCTTCACTGGTGTATGGGACATAAATGGTGTCCCATACATAAATGGTGAAACGATGGTACTGAATATGTACCGTATGTGCTGCCTGTATGTTAGTCCATCCAATCATTGTTACTGTAATTAAGACTAAGTTACTGGTCCCCATATTGAAAATGTTTTCCCTTACTCTTCTGCAGAAAGGTCAGGTCAACAGGACTGGCAGGGATATTCATTATCTTACAGTATCTTGAACCCAGGTCCTCCATCTGAAGGACAATTTTCTAACCGCTTGACCAAGCACTGCTGCTTTTATAAGCACAGCCTCTCAAGCTGACATAATTGCTCAACTCCCTCCCCTTGTCATTTTATTGATGCATCACAAGAAACGTGTAAGAAATTTTTAAATTTTTTTAGTGATAAGGTCATGGAAATAAGGCAACAAATCCCCCCCCCCAGCCCATGTTTTACATACCAGCAGGGACATTAATTGTCATTTTATTAATTTTAATCCTATATCACTGTCAATTTTATCTGATATCATAGCCCATATGAAGCCCACCACGTGTAGTCTTGTAGTCTATCCCCACGAAATTTCTCAAAGAAGTGTTGGGGTTGAAAGGAGTGCGTTTGGTTATTAGCTATAATTTGTAATTATCAAAGATAATTATAAATTATGAAATTAAACTTTATTAACTCAGTTAATAATGCGGGGCACCACCCGGAGACCGGGACTAATAACCAACTGTAAAGGTAGTCTCATAAACAAAGTATTCACTTAAGGGGAGCTAACACCTGGGGTATCAGCACCTCTAAGTGAATGGTGAAGGTGAGAGTCCGAGCACTGGCTCCCTCAATCAGCCACTTATCATAATAATAGATGCACAATAATGACAAGAAAACTTCTCTTTAAAGCTACAAATAGTATTTATTAACTTCCACAAGAATTAACAAAGTCAACAATTGCTTCAATCAACAAAATACTATACTACCACTAATACTAGCAAAAAGAACACATAAAACAGCAGCTGGGTAAAGGTAAACCGATGCGTGTGTGTGTGTGTGTGTGTGTGTGTGTGTGTGTGTGTGTGTGTGTGTGAGAGGGAGGAGGTAAGAGTAGGTGTAAGCGTGTATGTGTGTGGGTGTGTGTATGAGTCACAAGATGGCCGACGTGGATCACGTGACGATGCAAGTGACTCAAGATGGCGCGGCTTCCGGGGGAAGTCGCGTCACGTTAGGACAACCGGCGGAAGACGCCGCAGAGTTCCAGTTAACAATAGCAGATAGCGCCGACCGGTGGTCGGTGGCATTTCTGCACTCACGTGTCTGATAGCCGGTAACAAAGGGGCAAGACGGCGCTATGGCCCTCTGTTATCTGACTATCAGATGTGTGGAAAACGTGCGTAGTTAGACGGATGTGCAAGTGTATATGCGTGTGTGTGTGTGGGTGTTAGTAAGGGAAGGAAAGAGAGGAAAGGAGATCGACTCTCGGTCCCGCGACCGTGAGGGGAGAGTAGCGGTTGCTTTGTCTACAGAGAGCGGGGTACGGACGGTAGTCGGTACGCACGTTGTCTAGTTGTGGACCGACAAAGCAACTTACTTTCCACTTGCGGTGGCGCACACAGGAATCCCGAACGGGATAACACAAACAGTTTAGCGTGGTGAACACAAACTAAACAGGCAGCAACTTAGAACATACACTCCTCGGAGTACAGCAGCAAACAGGACTCGGCGGTCCGTTAAACACACAAAACAGTTCAAACACTAAGTTCACAAACACACAACTCTACTACTATCTCTGCCCAGACAACCTCTTACTTGTGTCGCTCTCCGGAGCGAACCGATGTGTGTGGGAAAAGTCCGTCAGTGAAATCCAGCAGCGGGTCCTCCGGTGCGTGATGCTGGCAGAACCGTCCTGGTTTCCCGGGAATGACGGCGCTGGTTCCTCGGTGGGGCAGCGAAGAACGCAGGGTAGTCGACTTAGTCGGTAGACGGCGGGGCGTAGAAGTTATCCGCGTCTCCGTGGAGAAAATCCTTTCTCCCTTCTGCAGGTATTGGGTGAGAGCGCTGGGTTGCAACAGCAGTCTCTCGCGGATCCGGTACGTTACGGTGTTCGGGTGAACACGGGTCGAGGTCTCGTCTCGTCCAGCGAGGGGAGATACTCCAAAAGAAAAAGGGGAAATAGCACACGTGTACGAGTCCCTTTCGTTGGCGATCCAGCTGATCGAAAAGGCGGACCTTCTCCTAAGCAAGAGTACCTGAAAGAGGACGAGATTCTGTCCCGCTCCGTGTTTTAAAGGGGAATGACGTCACGGCTCCGTTGCCATGACTCCCCGTAACGTTGGTGCGTCTCTGCCAATCAGAGACTGTGCTGGGCCGTTTCCTACTTAGCACCTAGGTGCGAAGTGGTGCACACTGGGGGATGGAGTCAGTGGTCAGCCTTTTGGTGCTGATCCTTTGTTTCAAGGGAACAAAGGCGGCCTCGTGGCCAGGCCTCAGGGTTTCCATGTAGGCCCCTTTGTCTGACTGTATGTGGAGGCCCAACAGAAGTTATTGACACAGTTGGCACCAGTATTTTATCGATTATCAACAGTTCCCCCAAAAATGGATTTTTTCCTTCTATTTTTAAACATGCTGTTGTGCAACCTCTTTTAAAGAAACCTAACCTCAATCCCTCTGTTTTTAAATAATTTAAGACCAATTTCTAAACTTCCCTTTTTAAGCAAAGTTTTAGAAAAGGTTGTTTCAACCCAACTTTTAGCATTTATGTGTCAAAACAATATCTTTGAGAAATTTCAGTCTGGTTTTAGAGCTTTACATAGCACAGAAACTGCCCTCCTCAAGGTAACTAATGACCTCCTTTTAGCAGCTGACAGGGGGGAGAGTGCAATTTTAATTCTTTTAGATTTAAGTACAGCTTTTGACACAGTAGACCACACTATTTTAATTGACCATCTTAAAACCTGGGTGGGCATCAAGGACACTGCACTTGATTGGTTTTATTCATACCTTTTAGAAAGAACCTTCTCGGTCACCATTGGTAATTTCACTTCTTCCACAGCCCACATTACCAGTGGTGTATCGCAAAGTTCGATTTTAGGTCTAATTTTATTTTCTATCTATATGCTTCCACTTGGCCAAATCATTCAACAACACAAAGTTTCTTTTCATTGCTATGCAGACGACACACAGATATACCTTCCCTTGAGACCCGGTGACCCAAGAAGCCTAGCTGCTGCTGTAGATTGTCTCAGCAAAGTCAACTGTTGGATGGCACAAAATTTCCTTCAACTCAACAATTCAAAAACAGAGGTCATACTGTTCAGTCCCCCTGATCCAAATAACCCCATCAGTCTTGGTCCCCTATCCACCTACACGAAGCCCACCGCCAGAAATCACGGAGTGCTGTTCGATTCAGGTCTAAGTTTCAAACCGCACATTAACAAAGTTGTTCAGTCTTGCTTCCTCTAAATCAGAACCATTTCCAGAATTAAGCCAACGCTCCACCATTCAGACCTTGAAAAAATCATCCATGCTTTCATTTTCTCTACACTAGATTACTGCAACTCCCTCCTTTTCGGTATTACACAAAAATCCCTGTTCCACCTCCAACTAGTTCAGAACACAGCAGCTAGGCTTCTTACTGGTTTTAACAGACTACATCACATCACCCCAATCCTGGCTTCTCTCCATTGGCTCCCTGTTCATTTTAGAATTGATTTTAAGATTTTACTGATCACTTTTAAAGCACGTCTGGGTCTGGCTCCAAGCTACATAACAGATATGCTGACCCCGTACGAGCCAGCCTGCAGCCTTAGATCCACAGGTGGGGCCCTTCTGGCTGTTCCAAAGTCGAGGCTTAAATCTAAAGGTGACTGTGCTTTTTCTGTCAGGGCCCCTCGACTTTGGAACGACCTGCCTGAGGAGATAAGGCTTGCAGAATCAGTAACTTCTTTTAAATCACTTCTTAAAACCCATTTTTATAGACTTGCTTTTATTTAATGTTCATTGATTGTTTGATCATCTTTCTTTTAAACTTTTTTAAACTTTTCATCTTTCTTTTAAACTTTTTATCATTTCTTTGTTGTCTTTCTTTGCCTTTAGCAGCCATCTTTTTAAGGTCAGATCTGTTATTGTTTTCTGTTTCATGTCTTTGCTTTGCATTGTACTGCTTTTGCTTTGTCTGTCAAAGCATTTTGTAAACTCTGTTTTTAAAAGGTGCTATATCAATAAAGTTATTATTGTTATTATTATATAAGGATGTCTTTTTTTTCAGGGCAAATGGTTTGAAATTTGTAATTAAAACATGATGTCATCATAAAACATATCTATTCATGACAAATGTAAAAAATGTCTCTCTGTCACTATGTGTTGTTATGTATTGTGTTCTTTACTTTTGGCTGTGATTATCTGACATGTTATAAGTGATGTGCAAATGTACTCAAATACTTCCTGAGATGTACATAAACATTCTTTCTTAATAATGTTATGGCCTGTATGGCTGAAAGTTGTATTTGAGTGAGGTTTTCTTTTTGAATGATACCAAACACTTCAAGAAAAGTGCAGAAAATGCTTGGTAGAATAGTTTCAGTAATAGGCACACTGGTGCATACAGACTCTTATCAGCATAAATTGTTGTAAAAATCATAATAGCACACTCCTCTTGTAATGGTACAAAGTACTGAGTCAATCATTTACCTTGGATGATGAAATATGAGGAGGAAGTGAGTTTTGAAATATAATAGTATGACATAATTCTCAGGAAGGGGCACAATGACTCAAAACTGTTTAGTACACTGTTGTTTTCCATGTTTGTTCCCTGCAGTACATATTTAAACCAAGTTGCTTTTATAGTTTCAAAGAAACCTGTTTGATTCATAAAAAACAAACCTTTTCAAAGCCAGACTGTTAAATATATAATGAAATATAACATGGTGTAAAATGCAAAGTAATACATGATATCAATGACATCAAGGGGATCATCACATGGTTAATGTTTTTTTAAACCTGTTTATAATTGCATGTACGTACTTCTTCCTTGAACTTGAACAAAATAATCTTAATCCATGGTCCTCCTCCAATTTCTGGAAATGGATGTCAGTGACAGTTAGTCAAAATGTGTAAGACTGTAAATGAAGACTAGAGGGATAAACTTTCATGCTCATGAACTCTTTGTACTTTCTGGCATTTCAGTCACTGCTGTTGACAAAAGGTGATTATAAATGGGCCACTCGGTAGATACATTAACACTGTAATGTGCAAACTTTTGAAGATCAAAAGGTTTCTATTGTCTTTCAACACTGACCTGAGACTGATTGTAGTAGCATAAAATATATTGACTAAAGACTTTGTTTGTGTGCCAATGATTTCAAAAGGCAATGAATGTAAGTTATTATATAATTTTTGATTAATAAGTAACTGTTTTGATGAGATATGAATCAGTGCTGTCAATGACCCATTGAAGCGATTCACCAGTTAATGGTCAGTATGATTCTTTGAGCACTATAACACAGGCCTATAAATTCTCACAGTCTCACTGAGAGATTTACACTTTCAACTTTTTCCTGGATTCCCACACAGTCTCTCCAAGGTATGTACAAACACTGGCAAAGTAATGAATTTTATGCACAGCAGCAGTTTGGAAATATAGATTTAAGATTGTCTATTTGTGTTGAATTTGCCATTTCACTAAGTCGGCACATTGTGCAGTTTTCTGGGGTTTATTAAGACATCTTTGTTGCCTTTTTTAACAGGTTTGTGTCCTGGATGTTGTCCAGAATGGGGGTGCCTGGAGGTTTATTGTTGATCCTAATTTTGCAGATTATTACGGGAAGCACTTCAGGTAAACCATCTGACATCTCATCATCTTGGGTTGCACATTATGACACATATTCACTGTGTAATTGCTTTTTCCCTTTTGATTTTTGGAAACTTAAATAGATTTGGTACATGTTCCCCCCTTTTGTGTCACACATGAATGAACTTCTATTGAAAGACTTTAATCAATTGATGCATTGAATTTGCCTCCCCACACATAAATCATAACTGCCAGCATCATATATATCGGGATGGATTACACAAATTCTACCCTCATAAATAATAATAATAATAATAATAATGATAATAATCATAATAATAATAAACCTGTTAACTTTAAATTTTCTCAGTAATTCTCTCATATTTCCACTTCAAATTTAGATAACATTTGACACTATCAATGTCACATATTCTTACACTGACATAGATATCAATATCTGAGATGCCTTTTTTATGACAGTCCTCAATTGGAACATTCTAGATGACTTACATAACACAACATACTTTCACACATACTATGCTTTATTGCTTAATATGCCTTTGTAATAATAATCCACCATGAGACAGGTGCCATATTTCAAGACCCCTTGAAACCTCACATCCAGTATATAAGAACATAGTAATGCGATAATAATATTGTTAAAATACGGATATCTAATCCAGACGTAAAAGCTGGCAATCACACTCTTAGCTTCAATTTATTTCTACAGATATTACTCTGAGGAGATTTGAAAAGACCTTCATAAATCAGTGTGACTTTACTCATAGACTGCCTAATTAAAAAGTATATGTCGCTTGAATGTAATAGCTTTACTTTCACTGTTTCATTCAGAAAAGCTGCTGAAAATAAGTAACAGCCTGCATCACACTATCTCTCTGCTTTTCACAGGGACACTTGTAGCCAGTTGTGATTTGTGTCATGATGAAGCCACCTGCCAGGAGTCACGAGAAAGAGGCGACACCTTTGCCAGCCAGGCGCTCTCTTGTGTCTGTAAAGATGGTTATGTAGGCGATGGTCTCACCTGTTACAGCACAAAACTCTGCAGTGACTCTTCTTGCTGTAGCCAAGGTTATCATTGGTCGCCAGACAGCGGCTGTGTGGACACTGACGAGTGCTCCCTCCCAGACTCGCCCTGTGCTCCACCTCAGGTTTGCCAAAACACACCAGGCTCCTTTGAATGCATGGAGCCTTCCTCCAGCACCAGATCAGGCCCCTCTTCCCAGTCTGTCCAGTTCAACTGTGGAGACAATGTTTGTCCTATAGGCATGGACTGCATCGGAAATAATGGGCATGACTGTGCCGACCCCTGTGACCACTACACTGTACTGGATGATGAGTGGCGTTCAACTAATAATACAATGAATCCGATTCTACACTGTGACATAAATGTTAACTGGCAAGGCTGGTATCGCCTGTTCCTGGGGCAAACCAATGCTCATATTCCAGAGAGTTGCGTAGCTGAGCAAAGTTGTGGAACCAATGCTCCTCTGTGGATAACAGAACCTCATCCAACACAGTCAAAGGAAATTGTAAATCGCAATGTGTGTGGTGCCTGGAGAGGCAACTGCTGCACTTTTCGCTCACACGTCATACATGTCAAGCTCTGTTATGAAAACTATTATGTCTACAAACTTGTGAAGCCAATAGGATGCAATCTTGCATACTGCACAGGTATTGTTCTATTTGAAACATCTTTACAATGATACAAAAAATTAAATTTGCTCACCTAAACCATGGATTTAATGTCTTATGAAGACACCACTTGTTCTTAAATTAACCATTTATGAAAATTTTTTTCATTGTTCTCTGTTGTTAACAGAGGTTAACAGAACTGAACCTGCAGTTACTTCAACCACACCTGATCCAAGACCACAAAGCTCCACCATTGCTCAGGTGACATCTGACATCACGGACGTAACAACAGCAGGTAACAGCACAGCAGTTGAGGGGCAGGTCCGCCTGGCTGATGGAAACAGTTCCTGCTCTGGTAGAGTCGAGATCTTCTACCGAGGACAGTGGGGCACAGTGTGTGACGATGCCTGGGACCTGACTGATGCTCAAGTGGTGTGCAGACAGTTGGGCTGTGGCAGGGTCCTGTCAGCACCACAAAGTGCACGCTTTGGACAGGGCGAAGGGCCTATTTGGTTGGATGATGTCATGTGCACAGGCAGCGAATCAGAGCTCAGTGAGTGCGGACACCAAGGGATTGGATCTCACAACTGTGGACACCATGAGGATGCTGGTGTAGTCTGTGAAGGTAAACACAAATTTGAGCAGCTAAAGTCAATGAAATCTCGCTGTGTAACGGCCTGTCTATGGTATTATATTTAGGATTTTAGTCACCATCTGTTACAGAAATATGATATATGTGATTTACACTTCACTTTTATTTTATTTATTCCATTTTTGGTTTCTCACAGATATCATTGTTTTCATGAAGTCCATCTTTCAACACTATTATGTTGTATGCTTTTCTGTTAGCTGGTTCACCAGTGAGGCTGGTCAACTCTGACAACCGCTGCTCTGGCAGAGTGGAGGTCTACCATGAAGGACAGTGGGGGACAGTGTGTGATGATGCCTGGGACCTGAACGATGCCAATGTGGTGTGCAGACAGCTGGGCTGTGGCGAGGCTCTTTCAGCTCTACAAAGTGCAGCTTTTGGACAGGGCAGTGGACCCATCTGGTTGGATGATGTCAGCTGTTCAGGAAATGAACCATCGATAACAGACTGCAGACATCAAGGATTTGGGGTCCACAACTGCCATCACGTTGAAGATGCCAGTGTTGTTTGTTATGGTAAATGTTTATGGTTCACATTAAACAGGAAATTTCCTCATCAATAAGTTTCACTTTTTACCACACAAAATTTATTTTGCTTTGTAGCACAATAAGTCAACACTTGGTGCCCAGTGATAAACCAATCATGTTGACCTATGATAAAGACAGGGGGCTTTCTACTTATTAATGCTGATAACAGTGCAGGCTGTTGTTGTCTTGTGAGTTCACAGAGACTTTTCTTTTAGTTCAACCAGAACTCAACAGCACAAATTTACCAACCACACCTGATCCAAGACCACAAAGCTCCACCATTGCTCAGGTGACATCTGACATCACGGACGTAACAACAGCAGGTAACAGCACAGCAGTTGAGGGGCAGGTCCGCCTGGCTGATGGAAACAGTTCCTGCTCTGGTAGAGTCGAGATCTTCTACCGAGGACAGTGGGGCACAGTGTGTGACGATGCCTGGGACCTGACTGATGCTCAAGTGGTGTGCAGACAGTTGGGCTGTGGCAGGGTCCTGTCAGCACCACAAAGTGCACGCTTTGGACAGGGCGAAGGGCCTATTTGGTTGGATGATGTCATGTGCACAGGCAGCGAATCAGAGCTCAGTGAGTGCGGACACCAAGGGATTGGATCTCACAACTGTGGACACCATGAGGATGCTGGTGTAGTCTGTGAAGGTAAACACAAATTTGAGCAGCTAAAGTCAATGAAATCTCGCTGTGTAACGGCCTATCTATGGTATTATATTTAGGATTTTAGTCACCATCTGTTACAGAAATATGATATATGTGATTTACACTTCACTTTTATTTTATTTATTCCATTTTTGGTTTCTCACAGATATCATTGTTTTCATGAAGTCCATCTTTCAACACTATTATGTTGTATGCTTTTCTGTTAGCTGGTTCACCAGTGAGGCTGGTCAACTCTGACAACCGCTGCTCTGGCAGAGTGGAGGTCTACCATGAAGGACAGTGGGGGACAGTGTGTGATGATGCCTGGGACCTGAACGATGCCAATGTGGTGTGCAGACAGCTGGGCTGTGGCGAGGCTCTTTCAGCTCTACAAAGTGCAGCTTTTGGACAGGGCAGTGGACCCATCTGGTTGGATGATGTCAGCTGTTCAGGAAATGAACCATCGATAACAGACTGCAGACATCAAGGATTTGGGGTCCACAACTGCCATCACGTTGAAGATGCCAGTGTTGTTTGTTATGGTAAATGTTTATGGTTCACATTAAACAGGAAATTTCCTCATCAATAAGTTTCACTTTTTACCACACAAAATTTATTTTGCTTTGTAGCACAATAAGTCAACACTTGGTGCCCAGTGATAAACCAATCATGTTGACCTATGATAAAGACAGGGGGCTTTCTACTTATTAATGCTGATAACAGTGCAGGCTGTTGTTGTCTTGTGAGTTCACAGAGACTTTTCTTTTAGTTCAACCAGAACTCAACAGCACAAATTTACCAACCACACCTGATCCAAGACCACAAAGCTCCACCATTGCTCAGGTGACATCTGACATCACGGACGTAACAACAGCAGGTAACAGCACAGCAGTTGAGGGGCAGGTCCGCCTGGCTGATGGAAACAGTTCCTGCTCTGGTAGAGTCGAGATCTTCTACCGAGGACAGTGGGGCACAGTGTGTGACGATGCCTGGGACCTGACTGATGCTCAAGTGGTGTGCAGACAGTTGGGCTGTGGCAGGGTCCTGTCAGCACCACAAAGTGCACGCTTTGGACAGGGCGAAGGGCCTATTTGGTTGGATGATGTCATGTGCACAGGCAGCGAATCAGAGCTCAGTGAGTGCGGACACCAAGGGATTGGATCTCACAACTGTGGACACCATGAGGATGCTGGTGTAGTCTGTGAAGGTAAACACAAATTTGAGCAGCTAAAGTCAATGAAATCTCGCTGTGTAACGGCCTATCTATGGTATTATATTTAGGATTTTAGTCACCATCTGTTACAGAAATATGATATATGTGATTTACACTTCACTTTTATTTTATTTATTCCATTTTTGGTTTCTCACAGATATCATTGTTTTCATGAAGTCCATCTTTCAACACTATTATGTTGTATGCTTTTCTGTTAGCTGGTTCACCAGTGAGGCTGGTCAACTCTGACAACCGCTGCTCTGGCAGAGTGGAGGTCTACCATGAAGGACAGTGGGGGACAGTGTGTGATGATGCCTGGGACCTGAACGATGCCATTGTGGTGTGCAGACAGCTGGGCTGTGGCGAGGCTCTTTCAGCTCTACAAAGTGCAGCTTTTGGACAGGGCAGTGGACCCATCTGGTTGGATGATGTCAGCTGTTCAGGAAATGAACCATCGATAACAGACTGCAGACATCAAGGATTTGGGGTCCACAACTGCCATCACGTTGAAGATGCCAGTGTTGTTTGTTATGGTAAATGTTTATGGTTCACATTAAACAGGAAATTTCCTCATCAATAAGTTTCACTTTTTACCACACAAAATATATTTTGCTTTGTAGCACAATAAGTCAACACTTGGTGCCCAGTGATAAACCAATCATGTTGACCTATGATAAAGACAGGGGGGTTTCTACTTATTAATGCTGATAACAGTGCAGGCTGTTGTTGTCTTGTGAGTTCACAGAGACTTTTCTTTTAGTTCAACCAGAACTCAACAGCACAAATTTACCAACCACACCTGATCCAAGACCACAAAGCTCCACCATTGCTCAGGTGACATCTGACATCACGGACGTAACAACAGCAGGTAACAGCACAGCAGTTGAGGGGCAGGTCCGCCTGGCTGATGGAAACAGTTCCTGCTCTGGTAGAGTCGAGATCTTCTACCGAGGACAGTGGGGCACAGTGTGTGACGATGCCTGGGACCTGACTGATGCTCAAGTGGTGTGCAGACAGTTGGGCTGTGGCAGGGTCCTGTCAGCACCACAAAGTGCACGCTTTGGACAGGGCGAAGGGCCTATTTGGTTGGATGATGTCATGTGCACAGGCAGCGAATCAGAGCTCAGTGAGTGCGGACACCAAGGGATTGGATCTCACAACTGTGGACACCATGAGGATGCTGGTGTAGTCTGTGAAGGTAAACACAAATTTGAGCAGCTAAAGTCAATGAAATCTCGCTGTGTAACGGCCTGTCTATGGTATTATATTTAGGATTTTAGTCACCATCTGTTACAGAAATATGATATATGTGATTTACACTTCACTTTTATTTTATTTATTCCATTTTTGGTTTCTCACAGATATCATTGTTTTCATGAAGTCCATCTTTCAACACTATTATGTTGTATGCTTTTCTGTTAGCTGGTTCACCAGTGAGGCTGGTCAACTCTGACAACCGCTGCTCTGGCAGAGTGGAGGTCTACCATGAAGGACAGTGGGGGACAGTGTGTGATGATGCCTGGGACCTGAACGATGCCAATGTGGTGTGCAGACAGCTGGGCTGTGGCGAGGCTCTTTCAGCTCTACAAAGTGCAGCTTTTGGACAGGGCAGTGGACCCATCTGGTTGGATGATGTCAGCTGTTCAGGAAATGAACCATCGATAACAGACTGCAGACATCAAGGATTTGGGGTCCACAACTGCCATCACGTTGAAGATGCCAGTGTTGTTTGTTATGGTAAATGTTTATGGTTCACATTAAACAGGAAATTTCCTCATCAATAAGTTTCACTTTTTACCACACAAAATTTATTTTGCTTTGTAGCACAATAAGTCAACACTTGGTGCCCAGTGATAAACCAATCATGTTGACCTATGATAAAGACAGGGGGCTTTCTACTTATTAATGCTGATAACAGTGCAGGCTGTTGTTGTCTTGT
Source organism: Thunnus thynnus (assembly GCF_963924715.1). Taxonomy (NCBI): domain Eukaryota; kingdom Metazoa; phylum Chordata; class Actinopteri; order Scombriformes; family Scombridae; genus Thunnus; species Thunnus thynnus. The sequence continues at coordinate 7,879,324 of NC_089519.1, read as the reverse complement.
GAGTTCACAGAGACTTTTCTTTTAGTTCAACCAGAACTCAACAGCACAAATTTACCAACCACACCTGATCCAAGACCACAAAGCTCCACTATTGCTCAGGTGACATCTGACATCACGGACGTAACAACAGCAGGTAACAGCACAGCAGTTGAGGGGCAGGTCCGCCTGGCTGATGGAAACAGTTCCTGCTCTGGTAGAGTCGAGATCTTCTACCGAGGACAGTGGGGCACAGTGTGTGACGATGCCTGGGACCTGACTGATGCTCAAGTGGTGTGCAGACAGTTGGGCTGTGGCAGGGTCCTGTCAGCACCACAAAGTGCACGCTTTGGACAGGGCGAAGGGCCTATTTGGTTGGATGATGTCATGTGCACAGGCAGCGAATCAGAGCTCAGTGAGTGCGGACACCAAGGGATTGGATCTCACAACTGTGGACACCATGAGGATGCTGGTGTAGTCTGTGAAGGTAAACACGAATTTGAGCAGCTAAAGTCAATGAAATCTCGCTGTGTAACGGCCTGTCTATGGTATTATATTTAGGATTTTAGTCACCATCTGTTACAGAAATATGATATATGTGATTTACACTTCACTTTTATTTTATTTATTCCATTTTTGGTTTCTCACAGATATCATTGTTTTCATGAAGTCCATCTTTCAACACTATTATGTTGTATGCTTTTCTGTTAGCTGGTTCACCAGTGAGGCTGGTCAACTCTGACAACCGCTGCTCTGGCAGAGTGGAGGTCTACCATGAAGGACAGTGGGGGACAGTGTGTGATGATGCCTGGGACCTGAACGATGCCAATGTGGTGTGCAGACAGCTGGGCTGTGGCGAGGCTCTTTCAGCTCTACAAAGTGCAGCTTTTGGACAGGGCAGTGGACCCATCTGGTTGGATGATGTCAGCTGTTCAGGAAATGAACCATCGATAACAGACTGCAGACATCAAGGATTTGGGGTCCACAACTGCCATCACGTTGAAGATGCCAGTGTTGTTTGTTATGGTAAATGTTTATGGTTCACATTAAACAGGAAATTTCCTCATCAATAAGTTTCACTTTTTACCACACAAAATATATTTTGCTTTGTAGCACAATAAGTCAACACTTGGTGCCCAGTGATAAACCAATCATGTTGACCTATGATAAAGACAGGGGGCTTTCTACTTATTAATGCTGATAACAGTGCAGGCTGTTGTTGTCTTGTGAGTTCACAGAGACTTTTCTTTTAGTTCAACCAGAACTCAACAGCACAAATTTACCAACCACACCTGATCCAAGACCACAAAGCTCCACCATTGCTCAGGTGACATCTGACATCACGGACGTAACAACAGCAGGTAACAGCACAGCAGTTGAGGGGCAGGTCCGCCTGGCTGATGGAAACAGTTCCTGCTCTGGTAGAGTCGAGATCTTCTACCGAGGACAGTGGGGCACAGTGTGTGACGATGCCTGGGACCTGACTGATGCTCAAGTGGTGTGCAGACAGTTGGGCTGTGGCAGGGTCCTGTCAGCACCACAAAGTGCACGCTTTGGACAGGGCGAAGGGCCTATTTGGTTGGATGATGTCATGTGCACAGGCAGCGAATCAGAGCTCAGTGAGTGCGGACACCAAGGGATTGGATCTCACAACTGTGGACACCATGAGGATGCTGGTGTAGTCTGTGAAGGTAAACACAAATTTGAGCAGCTAAAGTCAATGAAATCTCGCTGTGTAACGGCCTGTCTATGGTATTATATTTAGGATTTTAGTCACCATCTGTTACAGAAATATGATATATGTGATTTACACTTCACTTTTATTTTATTTATTCCATTTTTGGTTTCTCACAGATATCATTGTTTTCATGAAGTCCATCTTTCAACACTATTATGTTGTATGCTTTTCTGTTAGCTGGTTCACCAGTGAGGCTGGTCAACTCTGACAACCGCTGCTCTGGCAGAGTGGAGGTCTACCATGAAGGACAGTGGGGGACAGTGTGTGATGATGCCTGGGACCTGAACGATGCCAATGTGGTGTGCAGACAGCTGGGCTGTGGCGAGGCTCTTTCAGCTCTACAAAGTGCAGCTTTTGGACAGGGCAGTGGACCCATCTGGTTGGATGATGTCAGCTGTTCAGGAAATGAACCATCGATAACAGACTGCAGACATCAAGGATTTGGGGTCCACAACTGCCATCACGTTGAAGATGCCAGTGTTGTTTGTGAAGGTAAATATTTATTGTTCACATTAAACAGGAAATTTCCTGTGTAAACATTTTCTGTGTCTCGCTGTGTAACAGCATGTCTATGGTATTATATGTAGGATTTTAGTCACCATCTGTTACAGAAATATGATATATGTGATTTACACTTCACTTTTATTTCATTTATTCTATTTTACCTTCTCACAGATATCATTGTTTTTCATGAAGTCCATCTCTCAACACTATTATGTTGTATGCTTTTCTGTTAGCTGGTTCAGTGAGGCTGGTCAACTCTGACAACCGCTGCTCTGGCAGAGTGGAGGTCTACCATGAAGGACAGTGGGGGACAGTGTGTGACGATGCCTGGGACCTGAACGATGCCAATGTGGTGTGCAGACAGCTGGGCTGTGGCGAGGCTCTTTCAGCTCTACAAAGTGCAGCTTTTGGACAGGGCAGTGGACCCATCTGGTTGGATGATGTCAGCTGTTCAGGAAATGAACCTTGGATAACAGACTGCAGACATCAAGGATTTGGGGTCCACAACTGCCATCACACTGAAGATGCCAGTGTTGTTTGTGAAGGTAAATGTTTAAACAGGAAATTTCCTGTGTAAACATTTCCTGTGTCTCGCTGTGTAACAGCCTGTCTATGGTATTATATTTAGGATTTTTGTCACCATCTGTTACAGAAATATGATATATGTGATTTACACTACACTTTTATTTAATTTATTCTATTTTACCTTCTCACAGATATCATTGTTTTTCATGAAGTCCATCTTTCAACAATATTATGTTGTATGCTTTTCTGTTAGCTGCTTCAGTGAGGCTGGTCAACTCTGACAACCGCTGCTCTGGCAGAGTGGAGGTCTACCATGAAGGACAGTGGGGGACAGTGTGTGACGATGCCTGGGACCTGAGCGACGCCAATGTGGTGTGCAGACAGCTGGGCTGTGGCGAGGCTCTTTCAGCTCTACAAAGTGCAGCTTTTGGACAGGGCAGTGGACCCATCTGGTTGGATGATGTCAGCTGTTCAGGAAATGAACCTTGGATAACAGACTGCGGACATCAAGGATTTGGGGTCCACAACTGCCATCACACTGAAGATGCCAGTGTTGTTTGTGAAGGTAAATGTTTAAACAGGAAATTTCCTGTGTAAACATTTCCTGTGTCTCGCTGTGTAACAGCCTGTCTATGGTACTATATTTAGGATTTTAGTCACTATCTGTCACAGAAATATGATATATGTGATTTACACTACACTTTTATTTAATTTATTCTATTTTACCTTCTCACAGATATCATTGTTTTTCATGAAGTCCATCTTTCAACAATATTATGTTGTATGCTTTTCTGTTAGCTGCTTCAGTGAGGCTGGTCAACTCTGACAACCGCTGCTCTGGCAGAGTGGAGGTCTACCATGAAGGACAGTGGGGGACAGTGTGTGACGATGCCTGGGACCTGAACGACGCCAATGTGGTGTGCAGACAGCTGGGCTGTGGCGAGGCTCTTTCAGCTCTACAAAGTGCAGCTTTTGGACAGGGCAGTGGACCCATCTGGTTGGATGATGTCAGCTGTTCAGGAAATGAACCTTGGATAACAGACTGCGGACATCAAGGATTTGGGGTCCACAACTGCCATCACACTGAAGATGCCAGTGTTGTTTGTGAAGGTAAATGTTTACACAGGAAATTTCCTGTGTAATCATTTCCTGTGTCTCGCTGTGTAACAGCCTGTCTATGGTACTATATTTAGGATTTTCGTCACTATCTGTCACAGAAATATGATATATGTGATTTACACTACACTTTTATTTAATTTATTCTATTTTACCTTCTCACAGATATCATTGTTTTTCATGAAGTCCATCTTTCAACAATATTATGTTGTATGCTTTTCTGTTAGCTGCTTCAGTGAGGCTGGTCAACTCTGACAACCGCTGCTCTGGCAGAGTGGAGGTCTACCATGAAGGACAGTGGGGGACAGTGTGTGACGATGCCTGGGACCTGAACGACGCCAATGTGGTGTGCAGACAGCTGGGCTGTGGCGAGGCTCTTTCAGCTCTAGAAAGTGCAGCTTTTGGACAGGGCAGTGGACCCATCTGGTTGGATGATGTCAGCTGTTCAGGAAATGAACCATTGATAACAGACTGCGGACATCAAGGATTTGGGGTCCACAACTGCCATCACACTGAAGATGCCAGTGTTGTTTGTGAAGGTAAATGTTTAAACAGGAAATTTCCTGTGTAAACATTTCCTGTGTCTCACTGTGTAACAGCCTGTCTATGGTATTATATTTAGGATTTTAGTCACCATCTGTTACAGAAATATGATATATGTGATTTACACTTCACTTTTATTTTATTTATTCCATTTTTGGTTTCTCACAGATATCATTGTTTTCATGAAGTCCATTTTTCAACAATATTATGTTATATGCTTTTCTGTTAGCTGCTTCAGTGAGGCTGGTCAACTCTGACAACCGCTGCTCTGGCAGAGTGGAGGTCTACCATGAAGGACAGTGGGGGACAGTGTGTGATGATGCCTGGGACCTGAACGACGCCAATGTGGTGTGCAGACAGCTGGGCTGTGGCGAGGCGCGTTCAGCACTACAAAGTGCAGCTTTTGGACAGGGCAGTGGACCCATCTGGTTGGATGATGTCAGCTGTTCAGGAAATGAACCTTGGATAACAGACTGCGGACATCAAGGATTTGGGGTCCACAACTGCGGTCATGGTGAAGATGCTGCTGTGGTCTGTGAACCCATTTGAAAAAATAATATACTCGTATTGCATATATTGCAAAGTATGTTTCAAGTACATTTGAAATATTATTATTTTAAATAGATTGAAAGTATATTAATTTGAAGCTATCATGAAATACTTAATAGTATATTTTTCCTGTATTTAGTTTAAAATTGAAATATGGTGTACTTTTAATAAATACACTTCTGTCAAATATATTTTGAGTAAGATTCTTTTTTTTTTTTTACATTTTATTTACATTTTAATTACAAAAGAAAAACAGACCAAAAACAAACAACACAAATATACAACACAAGGACAGTATGCTAGAAGTTACAGACATAAAGCAAAAAGAAATAAATATAACATACTTTCTTACGAAATCATTACATCACCAATCCTTCTTGACCGGACTTCTCCGTTCTACCTACAAGGATTGAGTTTCAATTTCATTGTGCTGGTTTTATATCCCGAACAGTCAAAACACTTCTTAACTTAAATGTCTTTATATTGTCTTTTATAAGTGTCTATGGTCTATCTAAGCCATTGCCTCTGTAAAGCCCCTGTAGGGCCGAGGCTGCACGTTCCAACATCATCAGTGCTATGAAGTCCTTTAGCTAGTGTTTCAAACAAAAACAGTTTAATTTCCTTACTTTCCAATTCATAAGAATGATCATTTTCACAGAAAGGAAAGCCAATGTTCTCAGGTGTTGTGTTTCAATTCATCCACTTTTACTTGCAACAAACACATTTTTTGTGGCATAGTGATACATCCGCATTTAATATTGAACTTAACATTTTTTGTACCCCCAAAATTGTCTTATTTCTGGACAGTGCCATAACATATATATTAGAGATCCTCTCTCTCTCTCTATAGCCATACCAATATAGATCTGACATATTAAGATTACTTTTGTTCAGCTTCTGTGGAGTTATATATATTCAATATAAAATTTTCATCTGTGTAAGTTTATATCTAACACAATTTGATGAGTAATTTGTATGTCACATAATAGAGTCCTATTGTTGTGGTAGGTTGTGGTAGGTGTTTTCCTGGATCATGTTTCCATTGTGATTTGACTTTATCCATGCCACTACAGAAGAAAGAGAGAAATAAGTCTGTAAAGTTTACTTTCTGCCTCTATTTTTTACAATCTCTTCCAATTTATTATCTGTATCTTTATCTGAGGCCAGTATGGTACCTTGAGATATGAGTTTCTGTACTATAGATTTCAGCTGTAAATATTTCAGAAAACACAGATAATTGAGGTTGAAATTAGCTTTAAGCTCATTGAACCTCATTATTCTCTCCTGCTTTACAATTTGGCCTAGATTCTTAACGTTGTGGCCTTCCCATTCCTTATTACTAAGAGTCTACCCTCCAGCAGTGAATAATGGGTTCTCCCATAAAGGACATGAGGGCAAAACTAATCCACTGATTGCACATTTCTTTTGAATTATTTTTGCTATTTCACATGAAAAACTAATAATTGGGTTCTTAATGTTTGTATTGACCTTTGTACAATACCACAAAAAAGAAAGAGATACTTGTTTTTTACTCTCACCAACAATTTTCTGCTCCAGCCACATCCAACTGCCGATCTCACACTGTTCGTGATAGACCCAGAGCATGGGGTATTTGCCATTAAAGGCCAAATAGTATGTATATAAATGCAGTATCCCTACTCCTCCTTTATTTCTATTTTCTTTAATTTTCTTTAGTTTTTTAAAACTGATTCTTGTTTTTTTATTCCCCCAAAGAAACTTTATAAAAAGCTGTTTAATTTCTTTAAACCAATAATCAGGTAATTTAAGTGGAATTGAAGATATGATAAAAGACAGTTTGGAGAAAACGTTCATTTTTATTTATCTCTGCTCTGCCCCACAAGGATAGCAGAAGTGTTCCCTATCTGGTAAGAGCTTCTCTAATAGTTTTAATCAGTTTAGGACCATTTATCTTGAATATCTTCTCAATGGGGGGAATTATATTAATACCAAGATATTTCAGTCCCTCTTTCTTTCAAACTATCTGAGTTATGGCAAGATGAGCTGGAAAAGTCGTGCAGTTGAGCAGAGTTGCTTCCCTCTTGTTTCAATTTACTTTATATCCTAAAAGATTGACAAACTCATTTATGAGCTTAAATAAGTGTGGCACTGAGATTGCTGGATTTGAAAGAGTTCAAATATATCATCTGCATATAAAATTATTTAAAAATCATACCCATATACAGTAAAGTAATACCACTTATTTGTTGGTTAGCTCTAATAGCACATGCCAGGGGTTCCAATGCCAAGATAAAAATCTATTGGTGAGACTGGACATCCTTGCCTTGTATATCTAGTTAGCTCAAAGAATGAGGACACAATTCTGTTTGTTTTAACACAGGCAAGTGGATTGTAATAAAGTGCCCTAATCCACTGTATACATATAGGTCCAAAGCCGTATTTTCCTTAAGTATGAAATAAATAAGGCCATTTGTTCCTGTTGAATGCTTTTTCAGCATCAAGCGATAACATTACCGCTGGATGCTGAAGTGAAGCAGCTCTGTACATTATATGAAAGATCCTTCTCATGTTGCTTGAAGCATGCTGGCCTTTTACAAATGCTGCTTAGTCAAAATGGACCAATGAGTGCACCACTCTTTCAAGACGTATTGCAAGTATTTTAGCGAATAACTTGCAGTCATTGTTAAGCAGACTAAGAGGTCTGTAATTTCTAATTTGCATATGATCTTTGGTATTGTTGAAATCACAGCTGTTCAGACATTATAATATCATTATATAGCACTGTAAGAAAAGGAGTCAAAACATCCTGAAAACATTTATAAAACTCAATACTCCAAGTGTCTTACCGTTAGACAGACACTTTATGGCCAGTTTTACCTCTGCATCGGTAATATATTCCTCAAGTTCTTTTTTGTCTGTCTCTTTAACTGAAGATAAACACATATTACTAAAAAAAATTGTGAGCTTCCTTTAAAATCGAATGAACCGCTGATTCATATAATTTCATATAATATGTTTTAAAACAGTGATTAATTTACTTTGGGTCTTGTATAAGTCTTCATTACAATATTTGATATTAAATGTTTTGATTCTATTTTTCTTAGTCTCATTGCCAGCATTTTGCCTGCCTTCTCACCAGACTCAAAATATTTTCTTTTAAGTTTAAACAATGTGAATGTGGTTTCTTCATGCATTATTTCTTGCAATTGTGCTCTGCAAAGTAACACAGAGTACATTAATATGTGATTGTCTGGTTCCCTCATATGTCTTTTTTCAAGCTTGTTCAGTTCTTCTTTTAGGGAATTTTCCCTCATTCTTCTCCCTCTTTTTAGCAGTTAAGTAACTAATTATCCATCCCCTACCTGTAACCTTAAATATTTCCCATACTATCTGTATTGATGATACTGAATTCATATTTACAGTGAAATACTCCTTTACTTTGGCCCTTATTGAGGAGAGCAGAGCAGAGTACATTTAAGTACATGTTAATACAGTTTAAAGTCTAACTTATAATATATGTTAGGAATATTACGTTACACGGAAGAGTACTGGAAATGCTCAAGCAATATGTATAATATTCTAATGTAAATGTACTTGTAATCTATTTTAGTACATTTATAAAATGGTTGCTTGTTGTTTGTTCACCCTTATACCCTGATGAAGACCTTTATGGTCGAAACCGGTCGTTTTTTATTGTAAATAAAGGCTTTTTAACTTAATCCTAGAGTTTTTTTTATTCCTGCTCCATGCATGAGTGCCTGAAGTTTTTTTTTTCTTTTATGTGATGACCCTTTTCTTCAAGAGCACCTGCATTTTTCTTGAGTTTTATATGATCAAGACAGTCCTCTAGCACACTACTACCTCTTTTTCACAAGTTTACGCTTAAAGTGTACTGGAAATGCTCAAGCAATATGTATAATATCCTAATGTAAATATACTTGTAATCTATTTCAGTACATTTCATGTACATTATAAGTGCAACGCAGCAGATTATATTTAAGCACATTGGTAGTATACTTTAAAGACAGCTACATTTTTAGGAGTTTTCAAGTACATTTAAAGTATATTGGAAATGCTCAAGCAGTCTGTGTAAATACACTAATGTAGATGTTTTTGTAATCTATTAATGATAGATTTTATGTACACTCAAAGTACAATTTACATTACATTATAAATGTATTTCAGTTGTACTGTAAATCAAAGAACAGAATGAGCAAACATAAAACAACACATTTGCAGTATGTGAAGTATACTTAAAAAAGTTCCATTTTAGCACCATCGAGTATACTTGATGGCATGGCGGCTCAGTGGTTAGCACTGTTGCCCCACAGCAAGGTCCTGGATTTCAACCCAGGTCCTCTCTGTGTGGAGTTTGCATGTTCTTCCCATGTTTGTGTGGGTTTCAGCCGGGCACTACGGGTTCCCACTATCAAAGGATCAAAAGACAGCAAAAGATCAAAAGACACTGTTGGAGTATTAATACTTTAATATTTAATTATCTCTTTATTGGAGCACCACCTCCTTTTTGGTTAGGATTTGTTAGTGCCAGGAGGGAGCACTAACCCTTGTTCAATTTAATCAATGAATCAGTCTCATAAATGTAAGTTCTTGTCCCAAACAGTGACCTCTGTTTACTGCAGCTCAAAGAAACAACCAACCACTTTAAGGGTAAATGAAGACATTTATTAATAGCTAAACGTCTTGAGGATACATGATAAAGCATAAGATAATATACAAAAATAAATAAAAATAAAGTAAAATAAAAAAAAAATAATAATAAGGCCTATAAATAGTAATAAAATTAATAAAGAAAATTATTCAGCAAGAGTGGTTCAAAGTGTGTCACTCGAGGCTTAATTTATTGAAATGGAGAATGTTAAGGGGATGCTATTTCAACTTCTCTAAATAAATTATCTTTTAATTTTGACGTTATTCGACATCAACCCTTGATCACAAAGCCATGTTATGCCTTAATGTTGAGGTGTTTTGTCGTGGTAGAGGTGTCATCTCGGCAATTCCAACCCTTGTTGGCAAGGAAAGAGCCCAGATCAGGCTTCGGACTGTGGGCATGTCTCTGTGGGTGCAAAGGTGTTGAACACCGGTAGGAAGGAGTCAAGCCGTTTCAGGCTGTTCAACTTCTAGTTTGCAGTATTGCTCTCAGAGAGTAGGTAGAGGTCCAGTTTCAAGTGTTGTTTTCTTCTTTAGGAGTTTAAGTTGAGGATTCAAGCTTTGGTTGGATTGTAGAAACTTGAGTTGAGTGTTGAATAAAGTTTAATCTGACTACGCTCAAATCTTCAGCGGCGTTTACTTTAAAATAAAATACTGTACGTGTTTACTTCAAAATTAAATTACTGTTCGTGGAAATATGAGACTTAATGTTCCAAATAAAACAAAAACAAATTAAACTTGTTTCAATAAAAGATTAAATACATATATACTTGGTTGAAAAACAAAGAAGTCTTAAGAATTTTCTTAAATTCTTGGAGGCCAGCTCAAAGAGTAATCTCTTTGAGGCTCTTTTAAAAGTCTTGATAGAAACAGGCGGAGTTTGGGTGTGTTCTAAAAGTTTTTGCGCCGAATTGTTGATGAATATTCAATTCCTTTGTTCTTGAGGGACTTTAGGTGTGGCTGGTGTCTACAGCCTGTGTCTACTGAAATAAAGGAATTTTTGGGGAAGTCTAATCCGAGTTTTTACACGCAAAATCACAGTTCAAGTCACTGTGGCCTCGTATTTCACATTAAAGTTGTAAACATGTTTTCATAATGTTCAAGTATTTCATGATATTTTCTAATTAGTAATGGTTGTGCTGTAATAGAGTGAATGACAGAGTTAAAGCAGTGATTCTGTGAGATTAACACAACATTCAGAAATAAAAATACATTTAACACAGTTATTTAATTACCTCTGTGACTTCAAGCATTCAAAGTGTCTTCCTATCTTCCTCTAATGAGTTTATCCATATATGATTAAAGTTAACACCTATGTGATTGGATTAAACCTTAAGAAACTCTTACTTCATAAGATAAAACATTCGATATGACTATTGTTTAATAATACAAGAAAACTTCAACCTGGAACTCTTAAACATTATATCTTGGCATTCCTACTACTTACTACCAATACAAGTACTTATCTAATTTAATTACTAAAATATTATTGTATATGAGGTTAATAGATCAAAAGTTACTCACTTAGGTGATTTTAAAATACAAATCCATAGTTACCAAACATTCATCAACTCTTAACATAAAGGAATTTAACTCTTGTCACTAGTGGGCAGTATTGTTACATGTAGTTCAATGTCACAAAAGTGGCTCTCTTTTAACCTGGCTAGATCACCATGGTAACTTATGCTGCAAATTTAACCTGGTCCAAAGCAGGTTATATTCCGAGTTTCAGCTTAAATTGGCAATAAAAAGCGCTGCCCTTTCACTAACTACCTGATTTACTGCCAAGTCCGTTAAACACTGCTGGTACTGCAGCTATTAGAACACCGCTTAGAAAATTGATTAGTCTTTTATCACACTTACCATTGATTTGAAATGTCACATTGTAAATTTGTAATGGTGCAAGAGGTTAGGGTTACTTGCAGGATGGGATTTTGTTACAATATATCAAACTGTATTTCAAATAAAAATAAATAAATAAATAAATAAATAAACTAATAAACAAAAAACTAATAAAGAAATACTTTGAACAAAAATAAATAAATAAAATTGATTAGTCTATTGGTATTCATCACAGATAATATTCAATTTATAATATTAATTTCACTTTGATTTGGCCAAAACCTAAAGTGATTTCCACTTATCCTTCATTATGGGACAGAGTCAGACCTGAATGCACTTCTTGAGTATAATGTTTAAATCTGCAGCATCAGTTTAAAGTTTAAGAGCTCTGGGCGTGGAAGGTACGGAGAGTGCTTTGAGTGGTAAAATAAGTATATAAACTAATTACGTAATTAATAAATTAATGAATTAGTGTTTTAATTAACAAATTTACATGATCAGCAATTCTGCCAGCATTCATCTCTCACCTTATTTTCAGCAACAGTGTTTCTTTTTGCTGTGATAATGTATTTATATTATTCATAGCTCTCTGTTATAATGATCTGTTCCTCCCGACTGAAGTAGGCAGCACGCGATCATTCCATTTTGTGCGGAAAAAGAGTCAATGACGCGCCAAATGCCCCCTTTTATGGGGACATGCACAGAGCCTGAAGCAGAAAACCTGGGTTGGCAAAGAAAGTTCATATCCACTGTTGTGATACCACTTATCTCTGATCGCATGTTTAGAGTTTGTCGAGCCAGCTCACACAAAGAAAGCCTGAGTAAGTTGAACTTGCTTCTTAGTACACTCCTCTGGTTTGAGCCCATTCTCTGGCAACCCGCAACTGCTCCTGGGTCAGAGTGCATAATGATGTACTGTGGTACGAAATGGAAACCCAGGCAGGAGCCTGTGGAAACACACAGAGTAAAGACTCAATCATTTTTTGTTGTTTGTTAGGGTTAGCAGTAGATGGACCCAAATGCAGGAGACATCAGGCACAGGAACTATCTTTATTTACACTTAGAAATGCAGGCAAGGCAAAGCAAAACTGAACAGGACAGAACAAAACTGAACAACACAGAGCAAAGGATCCAACAAAACTGAACTGAAACACGGGACTGAAATACTAACTGAACTAACAAGGAGATGAGGCGCAGGTGGGGAGATGAACAGAGAAACTCAAGTGAGGGGAATGAGGAGATGAAACAAGATAATTAGAAAGAAGCTGATTGGCTTGGGAAAACGCTGGGAAAAGAGCAGGACTAACGAGGCTGAATGCAGGGCAGGTGTGGAAGGAAAAGCAGGATGGGGAAAACAAGAAAAAACACAAAAGGCAATAACTGCTCTGGGTTGAGGCCAAATCAAAAACAGAACTTCATCCATGAGTTAAATAAAAGTCTACAATATGGTTGTCGCCACAGCGGTCAACGGAGTTATACTATCACAATTTCAGTTAAGTTGCCAGACAACGCCACCTTGAGAATTTCACCCAGAGAATTATTTATGACTATCATCAATAGGACACAGGTTCATTTACTGGAGGCAAGAGAAAACATGGTTTCAGAACTTACAAAATAGTACATTTTATTGCCAATACAATTTAAAATGACAACACAATCATACGGGGGGGAACTAAATCAGGGGCTGAGGCTTACTGGTGGGACAGGTGTTAATACTAAATTAAAAACAAATCAGGTGTTTAGAGTCAACGACAAGGCGGCCTACCACCACCCAGCACAGCAGCAGCAGGTGCACACAGAGCAGCAGCGGAGACACAAGGGCCAGCATTTACCCGAAATAACCGCAGCAAGGCACACTCAGTGCTGCTTTGACAGACCAAAACTCCCGGACCGGAAGTGACGCGATGGGGGAGCGCAAGAGGAAGAGGCAGGTGAGGACTGCCACCTTTATATAAAGCTGAACCAATGGCGGCCACCAGGTGGTATCAATTATAAACAGCGCCCTCTATGCTGCTACATAATCATGCACAAACCTCTTCATATATAAATCATCATTCATCAAACTGTCTCAAAATTACATAAATATATCTTCAATCAGTGCACAAGTCACACTGAGCAAACACAGCAAATAAACTTCAGCATTACATTGCCAACCTAGGAACCTTTACCATAACGACTAGAAACATACATTCCTGTTGACATAAACATGAACCAATAAATCTGTCAAGCTTCAATGAAGCAAGCAACAGTATCTCAAGTGGTCCTTAAATATAATTTGCAACCTCTCTTATCTGTCCTTCTCCCACTCAGTCCAGTCTTAACAAACAGGGAGAAAAGTCTGAGAGCATGTGATAGACTGGTGCTGGGACATAGAGTCAGACTGTGACAGAACCATGACAGTTAATTGTTTTCTGTAAACCTACGTGCATGTCTATAAAACCTATATCATCATACTCTTTGCTGTGTTATGTATATGTTGTTCAGGGTTAAACCCAGACAGCTAGCATAGTGCTAGCTACTATGGTCATCACAATTTAGAAGTGAAATCCTAAATTAACATTAGCTGGTTGGAGATGAAGCAGAAGATGAACTGCTGCAAAAGTGTGTAGAGTCATTGCAGCATGAAGAAGATAAAGTTACTTAACATTTATTTGTTGTGTGAATTTTTGCACTGCAGTTGTTTTTTGTTTTACACATCTTGTGATGTATATGGACACATAGTCAGTGATGTAAGCTGGGGTGTTTTCAACAGGTTTTTAAATATCAGACACCATCGCCCAGGCAATCAAACCAGGTTGATCATCTTGTGTCCAATTAGCATATGTGGTTCATAGGTCTTGATTCACAGTCATCTGCTATCTTGATGCCTTGTTGTAGTATTGGTGATGTTCCTGATGACTCTCTTCCTGTGCAGTCCTTTGATTTTGAAGGATTTTGAAGGCCCTGCATTGGGGACTAGCTAGCAAAACATCAACATTGCAGGTGTGTCAGGGTGTCATCAGACATTGAGCGATGATACTGAAGAAGATCTTGCCTTCAACCCTGACAAGTGAGATGGCCCTGAACTGCTCAATGTTGCTTGTATTCTCCTCATTTGCAGAGATTCTCTGAAAATCTCCACTGCTGAGCTACCTTCTTCTCTTTCAAATCACCTTGAGGATCCTCCATCATTGCAAGACCTGGGGTACCTCTTGGAGACCTTGTGTGGCACTCCACGAGTTCCTGAAGATGAGGTTGTTCTAGCAGCTCTGATAACCATCTGGATCTTGTTCAAGGTTGGCTCATTGGTGTTGACCTCAGTGGTGGGTTCTGGTGATGACATCAAAGCCCAACAATCTCCCAGTTCTTGGTCCCACTTACTATTTCTATAGGTGCTACCTGGTACTGATCAATCTCCTCTTTGGAGCATGCAAGTGGCCACTTCACTTCTGCCCAAGCAGTTTTTGAACTTGATGGAGTTTACCATGATTGCAGCTTGCTTCCTGGCTCTCTCTTTGCCCCCTCTTCTGTGCCGCTGTGTGCTACGGAGGATGATGGTCTTCTTCTTCATGATGTTACATAGATCTGTTAAGACGGCCTTATTCTCCCCCCTTGCTTCCTTGCTACTGCCTCCTTAGAGATTTCAGCTCCTGTCTTATTGTAGCTGGCTTATTCTCGTCTCCTACCAGTTTTGCCCCAGTTTTGTCACCCACTGCTTCATAATGCCAAACTCTCAGCAACAATGTTGACAGTGATTGTTGCCATTAAGTGGCACTTCTGATCTGCATCATTACTGACTGTGGCAAGGACTCAAGGATTCAGTACACATCCACATCAAACTGGAGCCATTCTGTCTTCTTGTTAGATGCTGACCACTTGACCCATTGATGTTCAGATGTTTTGCCTTGAGGTGGAATGTGCAGTGCATGGCGGTTCTGGCCACTGTGTAAGCCTATGTCCTGCACAATTCACTCATCCCTCAAAGCTTGTGGGTTTTGCAGACCTTGCCACAAACTGCACATTGTTATATTCTAATGATAATTATAATAATTTTTATTATATGGTATTTATACAGCACTTTCCAACAACTCTGATGCAAGAGAAATTCCTGCAGAGATGGAAGCCAAAGACCCTGCTGACAGGGGCCTCCAACAGATATTCACAGCCAAAGGTGTTTTGGTACCAGGTGCACTTATGAACCAAGTCATGCTTAAACATTGTGTTTGTTGTGGCCAATGCCTGACTAGCACAGAAGTCCAATAAAAAAGCACCATTTGGGTTCAGATCAAGCCATTCCTCCCAATCACCCCCCTCCAGGTTTCTTCACAACCTTCTTCACAATCCACATGAGCATTGATGTCCCCCAGCAGAACTATTGAGTCACCAGGCAGGACCTCACTGAGAAACATCAAGTATGTTTGATGCATTCGCACAAACAACAGTCAGAGCATTCCTCCCAGAATGACATGTCAAGGAGGTGACCTTCTCACTCCATGGGGAGAACTCCAATATAGTAGCGCTCAGCTAGGGGCTCTCAGCTTTGGCAATTCTGAAAAAGAAGAACAGTCCAGCCCCTCTCCGGTAGTTTGGCTCTGGAGAGTTTTTTTTGACATTTGTTGACAGAGAGCCAAGATGTCTTTTTAAAATTGTGGGGGACTTTGGAGGACAGAAAGAATGATTTTTGATTTAGCTGGGAAACATTTTGGGACATCAAGCATGTTATTTCTGACAGACCAGATAATGAATAATGAAAGTTGTCTCCTTCACTGGTGTATGGGACATAAATGGTGTCCCATATAGAAATGGTGACACAATGGTACTGAATATGTACTGTATGTGCTGCCTGTATGTTAGTCCATCCGATTATTGTTACTATAATTGAGACTGGGTTATTGGTTCCCATATTGAAAATGTTTTCACTTACTCTTCTGCAGGGAGGTCAGGTCAGCAGGAACTGGCAGGGACTAAGTATTCAGTATCTTGAACCCAAGTCCTCCACCTGAAGGAAAATTTTCTAACTGCTTGACCAAGCACTGCTGCTTTTAATAGCACACCCTCTCAAGCTGATATAATCACTCAACTGACTGATAATTTAATCATCTTCTGTCTTTCAGACCAACCACACACATGCCATCTACTCCAACAGTTTATTCATCTAAAGAAAGAACAACCGGAGAGTTCCCATACTGGGTCTCACAGCCCAGGCTCCCAGACCATGGACATCTGCGCTAACCACTCAGCCAAACAGTCAACCTGCAAGCCAAGGGCCATCACGTCAAATCAAGTCATCTGTGGTCGTTATCCTCTAGAGGGCACAGGACTGCACCATGAGTCTTCCCTTCTCCTGTGCTAATCTCCTGGACACATACAAACACACAGAACAATCTAGCGCATGTGACAGCATCATGAGCATACATATCTCCATAATCCATTATAGATAGTATGGTGGATTGTATAATGTTTTTCCCTTTTTGAAGGGAGAAACAAGTTCTATTTTAATATAAGAATTAATTTTAATCATAATTTCTTTAGGAAAACAATTAAGTGTTCACCATGCTGTACTGTAAATCTGATCCCTCCATCCAAGTTAACAGTTCATCCGCTGATACTGTTTTAACGAACACAGCACGGTGCACCACAACAGCACAAAAATTCCAGAAACTTCAGACACCTCAGCAAAGATGAACCTAAACAAGCCTGTGTGATTGTTGTACAAAAAACTATCTAGCTGATACCTAATGACAGAACAGTTTTATGGTGCGGCCTATTATTTATTATTATCTTATTTAAGAATAGATGCCTGCTGGGGGAAATGCCTTTCTTTCATAAGTTTTCTTGACAGACTGGCAGGTGGCATTTTAGGCTCGGATACCAAAGCCAGAATTTCCATGTTTCTGTTTCGCAACTCCAACTTCATAGAGACTTATCCAGCAGGTCGGGTCATCCTGTCAGTGGGCTCACCATTGTATGTGGGCGTCTCTGTAGACGAGAGAGATCCAAGCTTTGCAGCTGTTCTGAAGGACTGCTACGCCACTCATTCATCAAACCCAGATGATTCTGTGCGATACTCTCTCATCCAGAACAAGTATGTGTCCCTCAGCAGATGCTTTGTGGAGTATAGTGGAAATGGGGAAAAAGTGAAATGTACAGCAATGTGAAACAGAACTGATGATTTCATCCTCTCTGCCAGGTGTCCCACTGACCGCAGACAGGTGTCAGTGGTTGAGAGCCCATAACAGATTTTCCATATTATAGAGTAAACTGTCACCTTTTTTTTTAAAATAAAACCTTGATGGTTGAATATGCAGTAGTTAAAAAAAATAAGTGAAACCAAATTACAACCATGATACATGACTTTGGTCCAGACTGAAATTTCTCAACAACTGCTGGATGAATTGCCATTAAATCTGGTACAGATATCCACAGTGTCGTGGCTCAGACTGAAATGTCCTGACAAGTTTTGGATGGATCACCATGCAATTTGGTGCAGACATTTCATTTTCCTTGTGAACTTTAGAGATCCCTTAACTTATCATCTGGCGCCATCATCAGGTGAAAATTTCAATCTGTCCAGTATTTTGGTTTATCTGTCTGATATCAAAGTCAGTCTTACTATATTTTCTTCTCCATCTCTTTTATTTCAATCTTTCCACTTTTCTTCTTCCTGTAAAACACTTTGAAATGTACCATATAAATAATGTTTGTTTTAGGGTTGGGCAGATCAATCCCAAAATTATTGATAGTATCAATATTGAGTCCTGTTTTGAGCATTGATAGTAACTTTGAAAGAATCAATCAGTCAACCAAGTAAATGGACCCATCTTTTGTTAGTTCACGTTCTCAGTGCTACACTCTCTGCTGCTGTTGTGTATATGCATGCAATCTTGTTAGTTCAGACAATCACATAATAAACATTTTATTTACCATTAAAACCTGTTTCACATGTGATCAAGTAATCAATAGATAATGCTGCTGATCCCAGAACTGTTTTACGAGAGGGATGAAGGGGGTCGATGGCATGGGGATGACCAGGGACCAAATGGAATCACAATGAGGCTGGAGCATCTAGGAACCCAGGGGTCGAGACTCAGGGTGGGGGGCATGTCTCGATGAGCTTTCTGCTTCGTCATCCCCCTGTGGTTCCTAGAATAGAACAAGAAGAATTACTTATGGAGAAGTATTAACCCTAACACGCATGTCTTTGATGGTGAGAGGAAACTGGAGCACCCAGTGGAAACCCACACGAACATGGGGAGAACATGCAAACTCCACACAGAAAGGATCTGGGATGGCCAGTGTTCGAACCCAGAACCTTTTTGCTGTGAGGCATAAGTGCTAACCACTGAGCCACTGTGACGCCTGTTGAGAGGAGAGAGAGGAGAAAAACGGGGTTTGGGGGATAGGGTCATGAGAACTGAGATGAATGAGAGAGAAAGCGTATATAGGTATGCACAGGTGAGTGAATTAGTTAGGCATAGGTGGAATTTAGTGAGTGAGAGGGGTGTGATCTTGTTCCTAAACCTTAGTTACAAGACTGTAGAGCCACTATGAAAAGTAGCTAATCAGAGACTTGTGACATGTGACATTGTCTGACTTCTCCTTTCATTCAGTTCACTATCAGAGCTCCTATAAGTTCTGTACAACATGCTTGAGAAACTGTGTTCATCTCTAATGTACATTTAACTTTTTTAAAAACACAAATACATTACTTAAACATATGGTGCATTGATGCATGGCCATAGCACTTGGTGAAACATTAATAATCACCTTTAGCACCAGGGAATTGCTACAAGTAAACTAAGGGAACAACCATGGGGTCACCAGTCTCCCTCATTGTATCTAACTTGTATGGGAATATTGAATATGAATATTTGTAAAAGGTTGCCTTGACAACAGTTTCTACCCAGTTTTATACCTGACACCTGGTACTGATACATGGGTGACACTCTCACCAAACTGCACTACTCCAGCAGATCAGAGCAGGACATTATCAGTGAGGAGGAAAGCAGACAGAGGGAGCTGCAGCAGGTCCAAGGGATCTTGACTTAAGACCAGAAAGGACATTGCTAACTCAACATGGACCACGAGAAACATCCCAGCTGGACTCCCTTACAGCGCATACTTGGGCTGTCAGAGCCTCTTGCCAGAATCTTCAGGTCTCAAGGAGTCAACACTTACCACAGTAGGCCATGGATCCTGCCTCTCTGAGGGAGGAGGACTCAGAATCAAAGTGTCTCGTGAATCCACAGAGTGGAAATCACATACCGAGCACCCATCAGAGGTATCAGGGTTGCTCTCCTGTGGGACAATGGTTAGTGTGATGGTTTGTGGTACATTCACTACTTTGAGGGTGTCTTTATATTTCAGGTCATTTGTAGAGGTTATGGTGAAGAAGTCATCAAAGTCCTTGTCTTTGTACTGAAGACTTATGTCTGTGGTGATGGAATAAGCATCTTTGATAGCTTTAACCAACTCATTCACCGTTGAGAGTAAATTTCTTGATTTCATGATCCATGAGGACTCGGAGTCTCGCGGCTTGTTCCATGTCTGCAGGAAAAGAGGAGATAAAGAAGAATCAGATGATACTGTTGTACTCAGCACTGGAGGCAGATAGTGTTCACCATACCAGGAAATCTGTGTTTTCACAATGAAATGTACACTTTCTTCAAGAAAGGCAATCTGCACAATACCTGCAAAATCAAGAAGACCAGCAGTACATACCTTTAGAGTATCTGGTTCCCTGGAAGGTGAAAATGTTAGCTAGCTGTACATTGTCAAGGATATAGACACCTGATTGACTCCTGAACATTTGCATGCAGAACATCTAATGGCACTGATGTTACTCTTACACTCACACCCACATCAGTTGTGGAATGCAGGTGGTGGGCAATCATAAGCTGATGCTTTGTAGCCAGGGATGGAATTATGTTCTTAAAAGCCTCACAATCTGTTTAAAGTAGCTGTGTTCGGCCTCAAATCGCATTGTCCAGAAAGCTACCACTGGTCCAAAAACTTTTAAACAGGATTAAACAGGATAGTGTTCTAAGAAGTGGTGCTTTGGAATTAAATTTTCAGTAGGAAATACTTCCAAGAATCTGCACGCTCCTTTTTGATACAAGCAGGAAAAGCACATAACCTCAAGACAAAATCTGCATATGAATGGTCCAGGAAAATTTTCCACAAGTCCGCTGATTGAGTGTGCCCCAAGATTATCAGCAACTACACTCAACACAGTGCCTTTCACATTTTGCCCAACACTGGAAATGTAGATGCTGTCACGCTCCAAGATAGCAACGTTTTTTAATAGAGGGTCAAACACTTCAGCATAACCAAATCTTTTGATATCAACTTCTTTGATTAAAACACCAGGTATACTGAGTTAAGAGTAGATGGAGATGAAGAAGAGATGTTGCTCAACACCCAGTATACAGCTGTAATTTTATGCTTTTTTCTTGATGTTCCCAGTGGGTTACAAACCTCAAAGTCATCTACGTACAGTATGATTTTTATCCTTAGTTCTTCAGAATAAAAGGAATTCTCTTTATAAAATGTACCATCATGATATGATCCATATTTAGTAGATGATGACTGGTCCTGCTCTCTACTCAGGGCCTTTCCTCTAAGGCCTTTCCTCATTTTTCAAAATTTGAAGCAAGGATTGAACAATCGAGACATACTGGAAACTTCTCCTCTGACTTGGTTCAAGGATGTATTCAACTGGTTCAACAACTTCAAATGTTTCTTTAAAATACTGTCTTCTTCTGAATTATGAGGAAAGAAGACCACCAGCACTTAATGCTGTACTTAGGGGATTCTTCCACTAGAGAATTAACAAACTCGTCATCAATACTGTGGTCATTGCTCTTTAAATGTGAAACAATGATATCATTGTTGGCAGTTTTGGGTGCAGAACTTGATATGAAGTGAAGCTCCTCTACCAATTCATCAATGCGCCGAAGTGAAACATTATGAACGCTTTCCAATTTCAATAAGAGGGATGCTATATGCTCTATAAACACGAGTTTCATGTTCTTCAGACTGCGCATCTGAGCTTGTTACTGCATAATTAGCATCATTGCGATCATTCTCGTCTTCAGAGACTTCAACGTCAGGTTCTTCAAGTGTTTCTCTACACTGCTCTTGAGAGAAAATACCTGGTTTGAAATCATGTTAAGTATGAGGAGTATGTTTCCTGTGTTTGTGTGTCACAAAAGTCCCATATACATTTGTTTGGTGATCACACCCTGCAAAGACACACCTTATAGTCTCATTATTTTTCAGATGATGAGCTTTGTGTTCAAAATAATCCTTTTCAGTAGGGAATACAGATCCTTGACATAATTGGCAGGTGAATGGAAGAATCACTTCTGGTAGCGACTGAGCTTCCGCATGGTATCTCGACAAATGAGATCAGAGGGCAGTCCAGCTTTTAAAAGAGCATGGGCAGTCTACATGTATACAGGGTAAGGCATGACTGTGTCCAAAAGTTCCATGATGCAGTCAGTAATGCTTTAAAATATCACTTTTTGTAGGGACAACATTGGTACATAATTTACACGGCCATCGCATGTGTAATTGAAGAAATAGAAAAGAGTATGATTACCTCCAGCCTGTTTGATACATGCCTTATGACAGCCGTTAAGATTAGAATTTATATAGAGAAGATTTGATGGTCTTCTGAAGAAGAAATTAAAATGACAAAATAGTTCAGTGATGTTAATGGTATGAGTCAAGAACATTTTTAATTTCAATTTAACTTTTTGTCACTTGAACACATAATTTAAAATGTTATTAAGAAAGTATTACACGTTATGTTAGTATTAGAGTATTAGGTTAGATAAAGTCACACAGAAAAATACACACAACAAATGATTTAATTATTCATTTAATTTTGCAATATACACCTTATACACTGGAATGTGAAAGAACATGAATGTGAAAGTGAGAAGTATAAGAAAAGTGTTGAATATGCTTTGTAGCATACTTTCAGTAATAGGCACACAAGTGCATACAGACTCTTATCGGCATAATATGTTGTAAAAATCATATTAGCACACTTTTCTTATAATGGAACAAAGCAGTGAGTCAACTATTAACCTTGGATGATAAAACGTGAGAAGGAAGTGAGTTCTGAAATATAATATGAAAGAATTCACAGGGAGGGGCACAATGACTCTGGTAAATAATGATAAGAAGAGACATAAATATTCTAAAAACACAATAAATGTAGGGGAAAAGGAAAGGTTTATGTGTTGTTTGTTTGTTCCCTGCAGTATGGCTGTAACCAAGTTGCTCCTATAGTTTAAAAAAAAACTGTTTTAATCATAAAAACAAACTTTTTCAAAGCCAGACTGTTAATACATAATGCAGTAACATAAGATTGTGTCCAAAATGCACATCCAACAATTTTCAAACCCAGAGAAATCCGTTATTTTAATCAACTTACTGTCATTTGGTCACCTGTCGATAGTGTCATACCCCCTCTACCAAAGAGTATACACGCACAAGATGATAATCATCTTGTGTGCATGTGTCGATGTTGTGGTTGTCCACCACAATGGCATCTCCTGAAGAGGATAGGCATACAAGATAATACATTGGTGTTGTGGTTGCATAATTTCAATGACCAGTTACGTTTGAATATCCAATCACGCCAATCACAACAAATCATTAGGTAGAGACAAACGCGTTTTGCCACTGTTAGCTAGATAGCTTTATCTGTGGATTGTGCTTCAGACAACGTGGCTCTATCCACTGTGTTGGAAAATGAACTGATGGAACTATCAGCAGACAGCAGCCTGAAGCTTCAGCTCACACGAGTTGACTTTACTTCATTCTGGATACTGGCTGCCAGGCAATATCCCTCTCTGTCAAAAAGGGCAATCATATTTCTGTTGCTTTTCATCACCACCTATTTATGTGAGTCAGGGGTTTCCATTGCCACTGACTGTCACAAAATCAAAGGCAAGGAAGAAATTAAAAGCAACTTGGAATGCTACTCTGCATGTCAGCCTCTCACTCATCCCACCACAACTTGATCTCATTATCTCCCAGAAGCAAGCCCAAGTGTCTCACTGAGGGTAGGCAGAATATTTATTTTGGTCATAACAGCTGACAGTGGCATAACACATATTTACAGCCCAATTTTTTGTCATGTTGTGTTTTTTTTGTCATTTATATGGGAAGGTGGTCCTCGAAAGTTTTTTAACAATCAGAAGTGGGCCTTAAAGGCACAGTGTGTAGAATTTAGTGGCATCTAGCGGAACAGAAATGGAATATAATATTCATAACCTGAATATAAGAATCATCATGTTTTCCAAGGTGTGTGCATCCTCCTGTTTCTGTCCATCTGTTGTAAACTCTTGTGGTTTGAAAGGTGTACAATACATGTATGTTTTTGATTAATAAGTAACTGTGTTGATATGATATGAGTCATTGCTGTCAGTGACCCATTTAAGTGCTTCACCAATGAGTGGTAGGTGTGGTCCTTTGAGCACTAACACAGGCCTATAAATTCTCACAGTCTCACTCACTGGGAGATTTACACTTTCAACTTTTTCCTGGATTCCCACACAGTCTGTCCAAGGTATGTTCAAACACTGGCAAAGTAATGAATTTTATGCACAGCAGCATAATTTGAAAATATAGATTTAAGATGTACATTTGTGTTGAATTTTCACCAAGTCGGCATATTGTGCAGTTTTCTGGGGTTTATCAAGACATCTTTGTTGTCTTTTTTAACAGGTTTGTGTCCTGGATGTTGTCCATAATGGGGGTGCCTGGGGGTTTATTATTGATCCTAATTTTGCAGATTATTACAGGAAGCACTTCAGGTAAACCATCTGACATCTTGGGTTACACATTATGACACATATTTACTGTGTAAAAATTCTAGATGACTTGAACATAATTTCACATATGTTATAATATATATATTATGACATATATATTAATACTGATTTTTCTATATATTATTTTGAAAACGTATTTCATCAACATCTTTACACTGATAGAAGATATTCAATTTTCTCAATGAAGACACCACTGTCCACTTGTTCTTAAATGAACCATTTATGAACAAAATGTTTTTCATCATTAACAGAGGTTAACAGAACAGAAGATGCAGTTGCTTCAACCACACCTGATCCAAGACCACAAAACTCCAACATCGCTCAGGTGACATCTGACATCATGGACGTAACAACAGCAGGTAACAGCACAGCAGTTGAGGGGCAGGTCCGCCTGGCTGATGGAAACAGTTCCTGCTCTGGTAGAGTAGAGATCTTCCACCGAGGACAGTGGGGCACAGTGTGTGATGATTTCTGGGACCTGACTGATGCTCAGGTGGTGTGCAGACAGTTGGGCTGTGGCAGGGTCCTGTCAGCACCACAAAGAGCACGCTTTGGACAGGGCAGAGGGCCTATTTGGTTGGATAATGTCATATGCACAGGCAGCGAATCAGAGCTCAGCGAGTGCAGACACCAAGGGATTGGAACTCACAACTGTAGACACCGTGAGGATGCTGGTGTGGTCTGTGAAGGTAAACACAAACTTGAGCAGCTAAAGTCAATGAAATCTCTCTGTGTAACAGCCTGTCTGTGGTATTATATTTAGGATTTTAGTCACCATCTGTTACAGAAATATGATATATGTGATTTACACTTCACTTTTATTTTATTTATTCTATTTTTGGTTTCTCATAGATATCATTGTTTGAAGTCCATAGTTCAACAGTATTATGTTGTATGCTTTTCTGTTAGC
Source organism: Thunnus thynnus (assembly GCF_963924715.1). Taxonomy (NCBI): domain Eukaryota; kingdom Metazoa; phylum Chordata; class Actinopteri; order Scombriformes; family Scombridae; genus Thunnus; species Thunnus thynnus. Next base: position 7,854,144 of record NC_089519.1, on the reverse strand, counting down.
TCGTTCAACAGTGAGGCTGGTCAACTCTGACAACCGCTGCTCTGGCAGAGTGGAGGTCTACCATGAAGGACAGTGGGGGACAGTGTGTGACGATGCCTGGAACGTGAACAACGCCAATGTGGTGTGCAGACAGCTGGGCTGTGGCGAGGCTCTTTCAGCTCTACAAAGTGCAGCTTTTGGACAGGGCAGTGGACCCATCTGGTTGGATGATGTCAGCTGTTCAGGAAATGAACCATCGATAACAGACTGCAGACATCAAGGATTTGGGGTCCACAACTGCCGTCACATTGAAGATGCCAGTGTTGTTTGTGAAGGTAAATGTTTATTGTTCACATTAAACAGGAAATTCCCTCATCAATAAGTTTCACTTTTTACCACACAAAATATATTTTGCTTTGTAGCAAAATAAGTCAACACTTGGTGCCCAGTGATAAACCAATCATGTTGACCTATGATAACGACATGGGGGCTTTTGCTTATTAATGCTGATAACAGTGCAGGCTGTTGTTGTCTTGTGAGTTCACAGAGACTTTTCTTTTAGTTCAACCAGAACTCAACAGCACAAATTTACCAACCACACCTGATCCAAGACCACAAGAGTCCACCATTGCTCAGGTGACATCTGACATCACGGACGTAACAACAGCAGGTAACAGCACAGCAGTTGAGGGGCAGGTCCGCCTGGCTGATGGAAACAGCTCCTGCTCTGGTAGAGTAGAGATCTTCCACCGAGGACAGTGGGGCACAGTGTGTGACGATGCCTGGGACCTGACTGATGCTCAGGTGGTGTGCAGACAGTTGGGCTGTGGCAGGGTCCTGTCAGCACCACAAAATGCACGCTTTGGACAGGGCAGAGGGCCTATTTGGTTGGATGATGTCATGTGCACAGGCAGCGAATCAGAGCTCAGTGAGTGCGGACACCAAGGGATTGGATCTCACAACTGTAGACACCATGAGGATGCTGGTGTAGTCTGTGAAGGTAAACACAAATTTGAGCAGCTAAAGTCAATGAAATCTCTCTGTGTAACATCCTGTCTGTGGTATTATATTTAGGATTTTAGTCACCACCTGTTACAGAAATATGAAGTATGTGATTTACACTTTACTTTTATTTTATTTATTCTATTTTTGGTTTCTCACAGATATCATTGTTTTCATGAAGTCCATCTTTCAACACTATTATGTTGTATGCTTTTCTGTTAGCTGGTTCACCAGTGAGGCTGGTCAACTCTGACAACCGCTGCTCTGGCAGAGTGGAGGTCTACCATGAAGGACAGTGGGGGACAGTGTGTGACGATGCCTGGGACGTGAACGACGCCAATGTGGTGTGCAGACAGCTGGGCTGTGGCGAGGCTCTTTCAGCTCTACAAAGTGCAGCTTTTGGACAGGGCAGTGGACCCATCTGGTTGGATGATGTCAGCTGTTCAGGAAATGAACCATCGATAACAGACTGCAGACATCAAGGATTTGGGGTCCACAACTGCCGTCACATTGAAGATGCCAGTGTTGTTTGTGAAGGTAAATGTTTATTGTTCACATTAAACAGGAAATTTCCTCATCAATAAGTTTCACTTTTTACCACACAAAATATATTTTGCTTTGTAGCAAAATAAGTCAACACTTGGTGCCCAGTGATAAACCAATCATGTTGACCTATGATAACGACATGGGGGCTTTTGCTTATTAATGCTGATAACAGTGCAGGCTGTAGTTGTCTTGTGAGTTCACAGAGACTTTTCTTTTAGTTCAATCAGAACTCAACAGCACAAATTTACCAACCACACCTGATCCAAGACCACAAGAGTCCACCATTGCTCAGGTGACATCTGGCATCATGGACGTAACAACAGCAGGTAACAGCACAGCAGTTGAGGGGCAGGTCCGCCTGGCTGATGGAAACAGCTCCTGCTCTGGTAGAGTAGAGATCTTCCACCGAGGACAGTGGGGCACAGTGTGTGACGATGCCTGGGACCTGACTGATGCTCAGGTGGTGTGCAGACAGTTGGGCTGTGGCAGGGTCCTGTCAGCACCACAAAGTGCACGCTTTGGACAGGGCAGAGGGCCTATTTGGTTGGATGATGTCATGTGCACAGGCAGCGAATCAGAACTCAGTGAGTGCAGACACCAAGGGATTGGATCTCACAACTGTAGACACCATGAGGATGCTGGTGTGGTCTGTGAAGGTAAACACGAATTTGAGCAGCTAAAGTCAATGAAATCTCTCTGTGTAACATCCTGTCTATGGTATTATATTTAGGATTTTAGTCACCATCTTTTACAGAAATATGATATATGTGATTTACACTTTACTTTTATTTTATTTATTGTATTTTTGGTTTCTCACAGATATCATTGTTTTCATGAAGTCCATCTTTCAACACTATTATGTTGTATGCTTTTCTGTTAGCTGGTTCACCAGTGAGGCTGGTCAACTCCGACAACCGCTGCTCTGGCAGAGTGGAGGTCTACCATGAAGGACAGTGGGGGACAGTGTGTGACGATGCCTGGGACCTGAAGGACGCCAATGTGGTGTGCAGACAGCTGGGCTGTGGCGAGGCTCTTTCAGCTCTACAAAGTGCAGCTTTTGGACAGGGCAGTGGACCCATCTGGTTGGATGATGTCAGCTGTTCAGGAAATGAACCATCGATAACAGACTGCAGACATCAAGGATTTGGGGTCCACAACTGCCGTCACATTGAAGATGCCAGTGTTGTTTGTGAAGGTAAATGTTTATTGTTCACATTAAACAGGAAATTTCCTCATCAATAAGTTTCACTTTTTACCACACAAAATATATTTTGCTTTGTAGCAAAATAAGTCAACACTTGGTGCCCAGTGATAAACCAATCATGTTGACCTATGATAACGACATGGGGGCTTTTGCTTATTAATGCTGATAACAGTGCAGGCTGTAGTTGTCTTGTGAGTTCACAGAGACTTTTCTTTTAGTTCAACCAGAACTCAACAGCACAGATTTACCAACCACACCTGATCCAAGACCACAAAGCTCCACCATCGCTCAGGTGACATCTGACATCACAGACATAACAACAGCAGGTAGCAGTCCAGCAGTTGAGGGGCAGGTCCGCCTGGCTGATGGAAACAGCTCCTGCTCTGGTAGAGTAGAGATCTTCCACCGAGGACAGTGGGGCACAGTGTGTGACGATGCCTGGGACCTGACTGATGCTCAAGTGGTGTGCAGACAGTTGGGCTGTGGCAGGGTCCTGTCAGCACCACAAAATGCACGCTTTGGACAGGGCGAAGGGCCTATTTGGTTGGATGATGTCATGTGCACAGGCAGCGAATCAGAGCTCAGTGAGTGCGGACACCAAGGGATTGGATCTCACAACTGTAGACACCATGAGGATGCTGGTGTGGTCTGTGAAGGTAAACACAAATGAGGAGCTAAAACCAATGAAATCTCTCTGTGTAACAGCCTGTCTATGGTATTATATTTAGGATTTTAGTCACCACCTGTTACAGAAATATGATATATGTGATTTAGACTTTTATTTTATTTATTCTACTTTTAGTTTCTTAGTGATATCATTGTTTTCATGAAGTCCATCTTTCAACAATAGTATGTTGTATGCTTTTCTGTTAGCTGGTTCACCAGTGAGGCTGGTAAACTCTGACAACCACTGCTCTGGCAGAGTGGAGGTCTACCATGAAGGACAGTGGGGGACAGTGTGTGACGATGCCTGGGACCTGAATGACGCCAATGTGGTGTGCAGACAGCTGGGCTGTGGCGAGGCTCTTTCAGCTCTACAAAGTGCAACTTTTGGACAGGGCAGTGGACCCATCTGGTTGGATGATGTCAGCTGTTCAGGAAATGAACCATCGATAACAGACTGCAGATATCAAGGATTTGGGGTCCACAACTGCGGTCATGGTGAACATGCTGGTGTTGTCTGTGAAGGTAAACACAAATTTGAGCATCTAAAGTTAATGAAATCTCGCTGTGTAACAGCCTGTCTATGGTGTTATATTTAGGATTTTAGTCACCACCTGTTACAGAAATATGAAGTATGTGATTGACACAACACTTTTATTTTATTTATTCTATTTTTAGTTTCTCAAAGATGTCATTGTTTTCATGAAGTCCATCTTTCAACAATATTATGTTGTATGCTTTTCTTTTAGCTGGTTCAGTGAGGCTGGTCAACTCTGACAACCGCTGCTCTGGCAGAGTGGAGGTCTTACATAATGGACAGTGGGGGACAGTTTGTGATGATTTCTGGGACCTGAATGACGCCAACGTGGTGTGCAGACAGCTGGGCTGTGGCAGGGCTCGTTCAGCACTACATAATGCAGCTTTTGGACAGGGCAGAGGAGCCATCTGGTTGGATGATGTCAGCTGTTCAGGAAATGAACCATGGATAACAGACTGCAGACATCGAGGATTTGGGGTCCACTACTGCAGTCACAGTGAAGATGCTGCTGTGGTCTGTGAACCCAATTGAAAAAATAATTAACTTAAGTGTATTTAAAATGCACTGAAATATTGCAAAGTATGTTTCAAATACATTTATATAAATGTGCACTCATTTTAAATAGACTGAAAGTATATTAATTTTATGCTATCATGAAATACTCAATAGTATATTTTCACCACACTTAATTAAAAATTGAAATATAGTGTACTTTTATACTATCATGAAATATTCAAAAGTATGATGACTGCATCATGTGACCTACATCTGGATGTCTCTGCCACCTTCCACCTTTAAATTTGAAAAACTGCCACCGTACCAATACAAAAATACCACATTGTGGGAAAATAGTGTGCATTTGGATGCTGCAAGTATTGTTTATTTTGTTTACTCTAATTTCCAAAGAAAGAAAAAATACTTGTTTATGTTAAGCAATAGTTCTTTCATTTGTAAACTTTGAATGTTTATTTGTAACTGCATTTTACACAATAAAACTGATGTCACAGTATTCATTGAAATCTATTATTCATAAGTGTTGGACTCAATTCAATGTATTTTAACAGCATTGGTACAGTGTACTTGTAGTATATAGAGAATTAAACAAAAAAATTAACAATTATTTGTATTTGTATTCTAATAAAAGTGAAAAGAAGCTTAAAAAAGAATGGGATCCCCACACCAGGTCTTGAATTGGAGTCTCCCAGATCATAGACAACTGCACTGACTACTGAGCTAAAACTTTACTCATCGACTCATTGCACACAGACCTCTACCTATCTATACACCAGTAATACAGAGACAGCACACCATGTAACATGTAGTAGAACTTCAAAGGTGATTCTTGCTTTGCACTTTTCATTTATTGCCTATTTTTTTACAACCTAACTTTGTGGAAAGGAGAAGGGGAACAACAGGTTATGGAGAGTCCCTTGGGACTTACCCCTGATGGATGTAACAGCAGAGGAGAGAGACCGAGATAACAATGTAACAGACCTGCAAACTGGTATTTAACAGGTTTTTTTTTTTCTTCCCAAAAACAAATAATTTTTAAAATATTTGAATGAAACTAATATTGGTATAAAACCCACTATTTGTGCTTTGCTGAATAATGTATTTGTATTCGGGCACACCCCTAATCCCTTGCTTGATTCCAGCCAGGGACCTTTGTTGCATGTCATACCCTCTCTACTGCCTTATCCCCTATCCAATAAAGGCAAAACTGACAAAAAAAGAGAACAGAATAGCCCTTTATTATTAGAGATTATAGGACTGACTGATAGAACACATTTGAGATATCATGATTTTTATTTTTATAAGTACATGTTAAGTACATGTTAGTACAGTTTAAAATCTCACTTATAAATGTAAATGTACTTGTAATTTAGTTTAGCACATTTCATGTACATTATAAGTGTGACGCAGTAGAGTATATTTAAGCACATTGGTAGCACTCTTTAAAGACTCCTGTCAGTATACTTCAAATATACTTTAAGTATACTGGAAATGCTCAAGCAGTATGTTAAAATACATTAGTAGTGTAATGCAGATGTATCTGTAATCTATAAAATGTTACATTTTATGTACAGTCAAAGTACAATTTACATTACATTATAATGTAATGTATTTCAGTTGTACTGTAAAATTAAAGAACAGAATGAGCGGACATAAAATAAGTATATTTGCAGCATATTAAGTATACTTAAAACAGTTCCATTTTAGCACCATCAAGTATACTTGATTGCATGGTGGCTGAGTGGTTAGCACTGTTGCCTCACAGCAAGAAGGTCATGGATTTCAACTCCAGCTGTCCCTGGTCCTTTGTGTGTGGCGTTGCATGTTCTTCCCATGTTTGCTGGACTGCCTTACCACCTGGCTCAAGGCTGGCAACAAGAAGGGAGGCCACACACAGACATATCAGTCAAAAGTAATTTATTTAACTCAAAGAAATAATATACCAACTAACTGGTGGGGTGTGTAAGTCGGAGAAACATCAGTAGTGTTTGTAATGTATGGATGAATGAAAATGTGGTGTAAAGGGTGTTGGATGGTGCAACAAACCAAACAAAAGAAAAAGGCTGAGGCCCCTGCAGTAGGCTCGGCTGAGAGAGAGAGAGCGAGACTCCCAGAAGGGCAGTCCTTTTATGCCTTCTGAGAAGCCCAACCCAGATGGGCAGGTACGAGGCAAACCTCCCAACTCCACCTGCTAGCTGACTCCCAGTATCTAAAAAAATGGGAGTAAAGTAAGGCACACAATCAGGTAAGTGAATGAGGAGATGAAACAGGAGAACAGGAAAGAAGCTGACACACAGACATATCAGTCAAAAGTAATTTATTTAACTCAAAGAAATAATATACCAACTAACTGGTGGGGTGTGTAAGTCGGAGAAACATCAGTAGTGTTTGTAATGTATGGATGAATGAAAATGTGGTGTAAAGGGTGTTGGATGGTGCAACAAACCAAACAAAAGAAAAAGGCTGAGGCCCCTGCAGTAGGCTCGGCTGAGAGAGAGAGAGCGAGACTCCCAGAAGGGCAGTCCTTTTATGCCTTCTGAGAAGCCCAACCCAGATGGGCAGGTACGAGGCAAACCTCCCAACTCCACCTGCTAGCTGACTCCCAGTATCTAAAAAAATGGGAGTAAAGTAAGGCACACAATCAGGTAAGTGAATGAGGAGATGAAACAGGAGAACAGGAAAGAAGCTGACTGGCTAAGGAAAACACTGGGAAAGGTGTGGAAGGAAAAGCAGGCTGAGTAAAACAAGAGAAAACACAAAAGGCAATAGCTTCTCTGAGCTGAGGACAAATCAAAAACAGAACTTCATCCATAAGTTAAATAAAAGTTTATAAGATGATCATGCACAATCGTCTTCATATATAAACTGTCATTCATCAAACTGTTTCAGAATTACATAAATATAACTTAAATAGGTGCACAAGTCACACTGAGAAAACACAGCAAATAAAGTATTACATTGCCAACCAAGGAACCTTTACCATAACGATTAGAAACATCCATTCCTGTTGACATAAACATGAACCAATAAATCTGTCAAGCGCAGTGGCCTGCATATTAAGGCTGCATGTAACAACTTAAACTGGACTGAAGGACAACTGTTGCCCTGAGTTACAGTTCACTTTTGCACTTAGTTTCTACGAGGGTCAATGAAACATGCAACAGTATATCAAGTGGTCCTTAAATACAATTTGCAATCTCTCTTATCTGTCCTTCCCAAGGTATCTCGTGGACTGGTGGTGGGACATAGAGCCAGACTGTGACAGAACAATGACAGCTGGTTTCTTTTTTCTGTAAACCTAAGTGCATGTCTATAAAACCTGCTCCAACATATCATCATACTCTCTGTTGTTATGTATATGTTATTCAGGGTTAAACCCAGACAGCTAGCATAGTGCTAGCTACTATGGTCATCACAATTTAGAAGTGAAATCCTAAATTAACATTAGCTGGTTGGAGATGAAGCAGGAGGTGAACTGCTACAAAAGTGTGTAGAGTCATTGCAGCATGAAGAAGATAACGTTACTTAACATTTTTTTGTAGTGTGAATTTTTGCACTGCAGTTGTTTTTTTTATACATCTTGTGATGTATATGGACACATAGTCAGTGATGTAAGCCAGGGGTCTTTTCAACAGGTTTTTCAATATCAGACACCATCGCCCAGGCAATCAAACCAGGATTGATCACTTTGTGTTCAATTAGCATGTGTGGTTCATAGGTCTTGATTCACAGACATCTGCCATCTTGATGCCTTTCTGTGGCATTTTTGATGTTCCTGAAGGCTCCTTTCCTATGCAGTCCTTTGATTTTGAAGAATTAGAGGAGAAACCTCTACATTGCAGATGTCTAAGTGTGTCATCAGGCATTGAGCAATGATACTGAAGAAGATATTGCCTTCAATTCAAGTGAGATGGCTCTGAAGTGCTCAATGTTGCTTGTATTCTCCTCATTTTCAGAGATTCTCTGCAAACCTCCACTGCTGAGCTACCGTCTTCTCTTCGCTTTCAAATCACCTTGAGGATCCTCCATAATCACCGCAAGACCTGGGGCACCTCTTGGAGACCTTGTGAAGTTTTTCTAGTAGCTCTGATGACCATTTGTATCTTTTTCAAGGTTGTCTAATTGGTGTTGAAATTAATGGGTTCTGGTGGTGACATCAAAGCCCAAAAAATCTCCCAGTTCTCTATTTTTATGGGTGTTGTTGAAGTACTGGTCAATCTCCTCTTTGGAGCAAGCAAAGTGGCCACTTCACTTCTGCCCAAGCAGATTCTCGGTGAACTTGATGGGGTTTGCCATGATTGCAGCTTACTTCTTCACTCTCTCTTTGCCCCTTCTTCTGTGCCACTGTGCACTGAGGAGGACGATGGTCTTCTTCTTCATGATGTTACAAAGATCTTTTAAGGCAGCCTTATTCTCCCCCCTTGCTTCCTTGCTGCTCCCTCCTTAGAGATTTCAGCTCTCGGCTTATTGTAGGTGGCTTATTCTTGTCTCCTGCCAATTTTGCCCCACGAGGCTTCTTGTCACCCACTGCTTCATAATGCCAAACCTCTCAGCAGCAATGCTGACAGTGATGGTTGCCATTAAGTGGCACTTCTGATCTACATCACAGCTGACTGTGGCTTCAAGAATTCACTCCACCTTCACATCAAACTGGAACCATTCTGTCTTCTTATTAGCTCCTGGTCACTTGACCCACTGATGTTCAGATGTTCTGCCTTTGGGTTGAGCGTGCAGTGCATGGCGGTTCTGGCCACTGTGGGATGACACCAGGCCGGGCACCTCCTGACATCTCACCAGTTATAAGCCTATGTCCTGCACACCTCGCTCACCCCTAGAGGTTTTTGGGTTTTGCAAACCTTGCCACCTACACTGTCAAATACACAAACATACTCATTATATTATCAACACTTGAACTTGAATTCTTACTAATTAGGTCATGCATATTAAGAAATACATCTGATTTGTAACCAGGTTTTCAGGGGCCTTAAGATCTGAACGTCAGAAACGGACAGCATCAGCTTGTGATCACCACAACAAAACCGGTTGACCAATCAACTGGAAAGAGGACAAAGTCATCGATCAGTAGTCAGTGGACAGCTACAGAAAGATCAAGGAGGACGTTAACATCTGACACCAGAGACCATCTTTGAACACAGTGAACACAGACAGGCATTATGATCTTAAGTGTTACATATTATCATGTGTTGACAACCGCATGAAGCCGGTAGGAGAATCTTGAGATTTGATTTTATATAAGGACTTCTTTTTTTTTCAGCTCAAATTGGTTCAAATTTGCAATTAAAACATGATGCTATCTCTAAGGCAAATCATGTATAAAACATAACTATTCATGACAAACATAAAAAATATCACTCTATCACCATGTTTTGTTATGTATTATGTTCTTTACTTTTGGCTTTCATTATCTGACATTATAAGTGAGGCGCAAATGTACTCAAATACTTCCTGAGATGTACTTAAACGTGCTTTCTTAACAATGTTATAGCCTGTGTGGCTGACAGTTATATTTAAGTAAGGTTTTCTTTTTGAATGATGCCAAACACAAGAAAAGTGCTGCAAATGCTTCATAGCATACTTTCAGCAATAGGCACAGTGGTGCATACAGACTCTTATCAGCATAAAGCGTTGAAAAAAATGTATTAGCACACTCCTCTTGTAACGGAACAAAGCACTGAGTCAACCATTTACCTTGGATGATAAAATATGAGGAGGAAGTGAGTTTTGAAATATAATAGTATGACATAATTCAGTGAAAGGGGCACAATGACTCAAAACTGTCTAGTACACTGTTGTTTTTCATGTTTGTTCCCTGATAAAACGTTAGTAGGAAGTGAGTTTGAAATATGATAATATGACAGAATTTACAGGAAGGGGCACAATGACTCCAGTAAGTAATGATAAGAAATGAAAAACAAAATAATGTACATGTGTATATACTGCACACTGGGAGAACAAGAAAGCTCTTTCTTCCCTGAAATATGTATTTAAACCAAGTTGTTCCTGTAGTTTCAAAGAAACCTGTTTGATTCATCAAGACAAACTTTTTCAAAGACAGACTGTTAAATACATAGTGTAACATAAAACGGTGTAAAATGCACAGTAATATATATCAATGACATCAAGGAGATCATCACATGGTTGAACATTTTTTAAATCTGTTTATAATTGCACGTCCTTCCTTGGACAGAATAATCTTAGTTCACAGTTCACTTATAATTTCTTCAGGGCTCCTATCAGTTTTGTACATCAAGCTTGAGAAAATGTATTCATCTCTAATGCACGTTTAACATTTTTAAAAATATAAATACATTATCTAAACATATGGTACATTGCTATGCAGCCCAAGTCCAACATTGAAAAGTGTCACTCTTTATATCTTAATGTTCACACAGCGCACTCTCTCCTCAAGCAAGGTTGTCAAAGTTGATGTCAGTTAAAAGCACAGAAAATACATCTGTATGTTTGTTTAACAGGACAAAATTATATTTTTTATAGCATTCTGATTTAATTTAGGAGTCTTCATAGCTCTTGGTGAAACATTAATAATACATTTCAACAACAGGGAATTGCGGCAAATAAACTAAGGGAACAATCACTGGGTCACCGATCTGTTTTATTGTATCTAATTTGTACAGGGAATATTTGTAAAAGGTTGCCTTGACAACAGTTTCTACCCAGCTTTACACCTGACACCTGGTACTGATTCATGGACAACACTCTCACCAAACTGCACTACTCAAGCAGATCAGAGCAGAGCTTTGGCTTTGATTATCTGATACATTTTAAGTGATGTACAAATGTATTCAAAAACTTCCTGAGAAGTATACAAATATGTGCTTTCTTAACAATGTTACAGCCTGTGTGGCTGAAAGTTGTATTTGAGTAAGGTTTTCGTTTTACTTTTTCTTTTTTTTCTTTTTTTATTTAGTGAGATGAGACACAACAGGTGATAAAAGACAAAACAAAACATAATACAATAGATGATATGACAGGATTTGCGCAACAAGACAAAACACAGCAGAAAAGAAAGATTCAAATGTTAGTTTGATATGGACTGTGTGTATAAGGGAAGGTGTAGGGCAGTCTGTTTTCCAGATTTATTATTATATTTAAAATGCTCATGTTTAAGTTGTTGTATTAAAAACTGTGTTTTATTGTTATGCATACCTAATTTATATTTCCTAAACCTGTTGAGGTTTTCTGCTGTGGGAGTTTTGGCATGAATATTTTCTAATTCTTTGATTTTTAGTTCTAAATTATTTTTATGTGCTGTTTCTGTTTTCTTTTGTAAAATGACTATTAGATTATTTTTCCCCAGATTACTGTTTTTGCAGTTTCCCAGGTTGCTGAGTTATTTGGAGTTATTTATATCAGTGAAGGATGCCCACTCATTGCTTAAAAACCTGTCAAAGTCTGGGTCTTTAAGCAAAGAGATACTGAAGCGCCATCTGGAGGGTTGTTTATGGAATTGTTTACTGTGTAGATGTAATGAGATAGGAGCATGATCACTTATTATAATTGAGGGGATTGAGTATCAGTTATGTCCTGTATGATCGATTCACTAGTTAGGAAAAAGTCGATGCGAGAGAACAATGATGTAGTGGTGAGAAATATGAAAATTCTTTTGCCGTTGGATTATTTAGTTGACAACTGTCGTCAAGTCCAAACTCCTCCATATACTGTTTTATTGCCTCTGTGGATTTCCATTTCCTGCTTGCTATTCCTGCTCAGTCTATTGCTGGGTTGAGAACTGTGTTAAAATCACCTCCAATGATAATTTTGGAGTCTGTGAAATAACATAATGATGTGAAGAATCTATGAAAGACGGGAGGGGGTCATCTGTGTTGGGTCTGTAGATATTTGCTATGGTCAGACTGGTGTTATTGATTGATGTATTTAAGATATGGTGATATGAGTTAATGGGATTCTCTTCTGAATCAGTATGGATACATCTCTTTGTCTTGAGTTGCAGGGGGCAGAGAAAACTTGACTTAATTGATTTTAATGTGTGGTCATTAGAGTTTGACATATTTCTTGAAGTAGGCAGATATCTGCATTTAGTTGATTTAAGTGAATAAATATTTTATTCCTTTTAATTTAGGACCCAATCCTACGTATATTCCAGTTTTTATTAATTAATTTTAATTAATTTAAGGGGAGCCATGATTCAGGATTATTGGTGAAATACATCCTGGTAAATGCTTGTTTTGAGTGGCGTGTGTGTGTGTGTGTGTGTGTGTGTGTGCGTGTATTTGCTTCTGCTGTCACATGCAATGAGACGGAGAGGGGGAAATGACAGCAACAAAAACAACAATAAACATTTACATATACACATGAAAACAAGCATAATAAGTTAGGCTGAGATTATCTGACATGTGATAAGTGATGTGCAAATGTACTCAAATGCTTCCTGAGATGTACATAAACATCCTTTCTTAATAATGTTATGGCCTGTGTGGCTGAAAGTTGTATTTGAGTGAGGTTTTCTTTTTGAATGATGCCAAACACAAGAAAAGTGCTGCAAATGCTTCATAGCATACTTTCAGCAATAGGCACAGTGGTGCATACAGACTCTTATCAGCATAAAGTGTTGAAAAAAATGTATTAGCACACTCCTCTTGTAACGGAACAAAGCATTGAGTCAACCATTTACCTTGGATGATAAAATATGAGGAGGAAGTGAGTTTTGAAATATAATAGTATGACATAATTCATTGAAAGGGGCACAATGACTCAAAACTGTCTAGTACACTGTTGTTTTTCATGTTTGTTCCCTGCAGTATGTATTTAAACCAGGTTGCTTCTATAGTTTCAAAGAAACCTGTTTGATTCATAAAAAACAAACCTTTTCAAAGCCAGACTGTTAAATATATAATGAAATATAACATGGTGTAAAATGCAAAGTAAAACATGATATCAATGACATCAAGGGGATCATCACATGGTTAATGTTTTTTTTAAACCTGTTTATAATTGCATGTACGTACTTCTTCCTTGAACTTGAACAAAATAATCTTAATTCATGGTCCTCCTCCAATTTCTGGAAATGGATGCCAGTGACAGTTAGTTAAAATGTGTAAGACAGTAAATGAAGACTAGAGGGATAAACTTTCATGCTCATAAACTCATTGTACTTTCTGGCATTTCAGTCACTGCTGTTGACAAAAGGTGATTATAAATGGGCCACTCGGTAGATACATTAACACTGTAATGTGCAAACTTTTGAAGATCGAAAGGTCTCTATTGACTTTCAACACTGACCTGAGACTGATTGTAGTAGCATAAAATATATTGACTAAAGACTTTGTTTGTGTGCCAGTTATTTCAAAAGGCAATGAATGTAAGTTATTATATAATTTTTGATTAATAAATAACTGTTTTGATGAGATGAATCAGTGCTGTCAATGACTGATCTACATCACTGCTGACTGTGGTTTCAAGGATTCACTCCACCTCCACATCAAACTGGAACCATTCTGTCTTCTTATTAGCTGCTGGTCACTTGACCCACTGATGTTCAGATGTTCTGCCTTTGGGTTGAGCGTGCAGTGCATGGCGGTTCTGGCCACTGTGGGGTGACACCAGGCCGGGCACCTCCTAATAATAATAACAATAATAATAATAATCTTTATTATACTGTATTTATACAGCACTTTCCAAAAACTCTGATGCAGGAGAGTTGGTAGCCAAAGACCCTGCAGACAGGGGCAGATATTCCCAGTTCACCCTCACTATACGTTTGGTCTACGAGGTCTGTCTGGCACCTGATCCAACTCACCAGCAGGCGCTGATCAGTTGACAGCTCTGCTTCTCTTTCACCTGAGTGTACAAGACTTATGGCAACAGATCTCATGATACAACTAAAAAATCAATCATCAATCTTTGGCTTAAGGTGTTTTGGACTTTTGCACTTATGAACCACCTCATGCTCAAACATTGTATTCATTATAGCCGATGCATGACTAACAGAGAAGTCCAATAACAAAGCACCACTTTGGTTTTAAATCAGGCCAGCCGTTCCTCCAAATCCCCAGCCCAGGTTTATTCATTGTTGTCCGCATGAGGGTTGAAGTCCCCAAGCAGAACTATGGAGTCACCAGGCAGGACCCCATCCAGAAACATCAAGCAAGCCGGATACTCTGAATTGTTGTTTGGTATGTTCCCATAAACAACAATCAGAGCCTTTCTCCCAGTGACATGTAGTCGCAAGGTGGCAACCCTCTCACTCCACTGGGAGAACTCCAATACAGTAGCGCTTAGCTGGGGGGTCTCACCCTGGGCAATTCTGAAAAAGAAGAGTCCAGCCCCTCTCCAGGAATTTGGTACTGGAGAGGTTTTTTTGTTTCTGGCTGCAGGGTTGACATTTGTAGACAGGGAGCCAAGATGTCTTTGTAAAATTGGGGTGGACTTTGAAGGACAAAAAATAATGATTTTTGATTTAGCTGGGGAATGTTTTGGGACATCAATCGTGTTATTTCTGACATACCAGATAATAAATAATAAAAGTTGACTCCTTCACTGGTGTATGGGACATAAATGGTGTCCCATACATAAATGGCGAAACGATGGTACTGAATATGTACTGTATGTGCTGCCTGTATGTTAGTCCATCCAATCATTGTTATTGTAATTAAGACTAAGTTACTGGTCCCCATATTGAAAATGTTTTCCCTTACTCTTCTGCAGAAAGGTCAGGTCAACAGGACTGGCAGGGATATTCATTATCTTACAGTATCTTGAACCCAGGTCCTCCATCTGAAGGACAATTTTCTAACCGCTTGACCAAGCACTGCTGCTTTTAAAAGCACAGCCTCTCAAGCTGACATAATTGCTCAACTCCCTCCCCTTGTCATTTTATTGATGCATCACAAGAAACGTGTGAGAAATTTTTACATTTTTTTAGTGATAAGGTCATGGAAATAAGGCAAACCCCCCCCCCCCCCCAGCCGATGTTTTACATACCAGCAGGGACATTAATTGTCATTTTAGTAATTTTAATCCTTATATATCACTGTCAATTTTATCTGATATCATAGCCCATATGAAGCCCACCACGTGCAGTCTTGTAGTCTATCCCCACAAAATTTCTCAAAGAAGTTATTGACACAGTTGGCACCAGTATTTTATCGATTATCAACAGTTCCCCCAAAAATTGATTTTTTCCTTCTATTTTTAAACATGCTGTTGTGCAACCTCTTTTGAAGAAATCTAACCTCAATCCCTCTGTTTTTAAATAATTTAAGACCAATTTCTAAACTTCCCTTTTTAAGCAAAGTTTTAGAAAAGGTTGTTTCAACCCAACTTTTAGCATTTATGTGTCAAAACAATATCTTTGAGAAATTTCAGTCTGGTTTTAGAGCTTTACATAGCACAGAAACTGCCCTCCTCAAGGTAACTAATGACCTCCTTTTAGCAGCTGACAGGGGGAAGAGAGCAATTTTAATTCTTTTAGATTTAAGTACAGCTTTTGACACAGTAGACCACACTATTTTAATTGACCATCTTAAAACCTGGGTGGGCATCAAGGACACTGCACTTGATTGGTTTTATTCATACCTTTTAGAAAGAACCTTCTCAGTCACCATTGGTAATTTCACTTCTTCCACTCCCCACATTACCAGTGGTGTATCGCAAAGTTCGATTTTAGGTCCAATTTTATTTTCTATCTATATGCTTCCACTTGGCCAAATCATTCAACAACACAAAGTTTCTTTTCATTGCTATGCAGACGACACACAGATATACCTTCCCCTGAGACCCGGTGACCCAAGAAGCCTAGCTGCTGCTGTAGATTGTCTCAGCAAAGTCAACTGTTGAATGGCACAAAATTTCCTTCAACTCAACAATTCAGAAACAGAAGTCATACTGTTCAGTCCCCTTAATCCAAATAACCCCATCAGTCTTGGTCCCCTATCCACCTACATGAAGCCCACCGCCAGAAATCTTGGAGTGCTGTTTGATTCAAGTCTAAGTTTCAAACCTCCAAATTAGAACCATTTTCAGAATTAAGCCTGGTAACAGTTACTTATTAATTTTTGATTAATAAATAACTGTTCTGTAAGTAACTGTATATCTGTTGATGAGATATGAATCAGTGCTGTCAATGATCCATTGAAGTGCTTAACCAATTAATGGTCAGTATGGTTCTTTGAGCACTAACACAGGCCTATAAATTCTCACAGTCTCACTCACTGAGAGATTTACTCTTTCAACTTTTTCCTGGATTCCCACACAGTCTGTCCAAGGTATGTTCAAACACTGGCAAAGTAATGAATTTTATGCACAGCAGCAGTTTGGAAATACAGATTTAAGATTGTCCATTTGTGTTGAATTTGCCATTTCACTAAGTCGGCATATTGTGCAGTTTTCTGGGGTTTATTAAGACATCTTTGTGGTCTTTTTTAACAGGTTTGTGTCCTGGATGTTGTCCAGAATGGGGGTGCCTGGGGGTTTATTGTTGATCCTAATTTTGCAGATTATTACAGGAAGCACTTCAGGTAAACCATCTGACATCTCATCATCTTGGGTTACACATTATGACACATATTCACTGTGCAATTGCTTTTTCCCTTTTGATTTTTGGAAACTTAAATAGATTTGGTACATTTATCCCCCTTTTGTGTCACACATGAATGAACTTCTATTGAAAGACTTTAATCAATTGATGCATTGAGTTTGCCTCCCCACACATAAATCATAACTGCCAGCATCATATATATCGGAATGGATTACACAAATTCTACCCTCATAAATAATAATGATAATAATAATAATAATAATAATAATAATAATAATAAACCTGTTAATTTTAAATTTTCTCAGTAATTCTCTCATATTTCCTCTTCAAATTTAGATAACATTTGACACTATCAATGTCACATATTCTTACACTGACATAGATACCAACATGTGAGATGCCTTTTTTATGACAGTCCTATTACATCAAATAGAAAATTCTAGATGACTTAAACATATTTTCACATATACTGTTAATATTGATTTTTTCTATATATTATTTTGAAAACTTCATCTTTCATCGACATCTTTACACTGATAGAAAAATTTTTATTTGCTTACCTGATCCATTCATTTAAATGATTTAGACTAATGAAGACACCACTGCCCACTTGTTCTTATATTAAACATTTATGAACAAAATGTTTTTCACTGTTAACAGAGGTTAACAGAACAGAGGCTGCAGTTGCTTCAACCACACCTGATCCAAGACCACAAAACTCCACCATCGCTCAGGTGACATCTGACATCACGGCCACAACAACAGCAGGTAACAGCACAGCAGTTGAGAATAAAAGGTCATTTGTGCAAATGGTTGAGTGGCTGATGGTTTACTCATAGACTGCCTAATTAAAAACTATCCAGAATTTATTATATTTATGTCGCTTGAATGTAATAGCTTTATTTTCACTGTTTCATTCAGAGAATAAGTAACAGCCTGCATCACACTATCTGTCTGCTTTTCACAGGGACACTTGTCTCCAGTTGTGATTTGTGTCATGATGAAGCCACCTGCCAGGAGTCACAAGAAAGAGGCGACACCTTTGCCAGTCAGGCGCTCTCTTGTGTCTGTAAAGATGGTTATGTAGGCGATGGTCTCACCTGTTACAGCACAAAACTCTGCAGTGACTCTTCTTGCTGTAGCCAAGGTTATCACTGGTCGCCAGACAGCGGCTGTGTGGACACTGACGAGTGCTCCCTCCCAGACTCGCCCTGTGCTCCACCTCAGGTTTGCCAAAACACACCAGGCTCCTTTGAATGCATGGAGCCTTCCTCCAGCACCAGATCAGGCCCCTCTTCCCAGTCTATCCAGTTCAACTGTGGAGATAATGTTTGTCCTATAGGCATGGACTGCATCGGAAATAATGGGCATGGTTGTGCCGACCCCTGTGACCACTACACTGTACTGGATGATGAGTGGCGTTCAACTAATAATACAATGAATCAGATCCTACACTGTGACCGAAATGTTAACTGGCAAGGCTGGTATCGCCTGTTCCTGGGGCAAACCAATGCTCATATTCCAGAGAGGTGTGTAGCTGAGCAAAGATGTGGAACCCATGCTCCTCTGTGGATAACAGAACCTCATCCCACACAGTCAAGGGAAATTGTGAATCGCAGTGTGTGTGGTGCCTGGAGAGGCAGCTGCTGCACTTTTCGCTCACACGTCATACAGGTCAAGCTCTGTTATGAAAACTATTATGTCTACAAACTTGTGAAGCCATCTGTATGCCATCTTGCATACTGCACAGGTATTGTTCTATTTGAAACATCTTTACAGTGATACAAAAAATTAAATTTGCTCACCTAAACCATGGATTTAATGTCTTATGAAGACACCACTTGTTCTTAAATTAACCATTTATGAACTTTTTTTTTTTCATTGTCAACAGAGGCTGACAGAACAGAAACTGCAGTTGAGGGGCAGGTCCGCCTGGCTGATGGAAACAGCTCCTGCTCTGGCAGAGTAGAGATCTTCCACCGAGGACAGTGGGGCACAGTGTGTGACGATGCCTGGGACATGACTGATGCTCAGGTGGTGTGCAGACAGTTGGGCTGTGGCAGGGTCCTGTCAGCACCACAAAGAGCATGCTTTGGACAGGGCAGAGGGCCTATTTGGTTGGATGATGTCATGTGCACAGGCAGCGAATCAGAGCTCAGTGAGTGCGGACACCAAGGGATTGGATCTCACAATTGTAGACACCATGAGGATGCTGGTGTGGTCTGTGAAGGTAAACACGAATTTGAGCAGCTAAAGTCAATGAAATCTCTCTGTGTAACATCCTGTCTATGGTATTATATTTAGGATTTTAGTCACCATCTGTTACAGAAATATGATATATGTGATTTACACTTTACTTTTATTTTATTTATTCTATTTTTGGTTTCTCACAGATATCATTGTTTTCATGAAGTCCATCTTTCAACACTATTATGTTGTATGCTTTTCTGTTAGCTGGTTCACCAGTGAGGCTGGTCAACTCTGACAACCGCTGCTCTGGCAGAGTGGAGGTCTACCATGAAGGACAGTGGGGGACAGTGTGTGATGATGCCTGGGACCTGAACGATGCCAATGTGGTGTGCAGACAGCTGGGCTGTGGCGAGGCTCTTTCAGCTCTACAAAGTGCAGCTTTTGGACAGGGCAGTGGACCCATCTGGTTGGATGATGTCAGCTGTTCAGGAAATGAACCATCGATAACAGACTGCAGACATCAAGGATTTGGGGTCCACAACTGCCGTCACATTGAAGATGCCAGTGTTGTTTGTGAAGGTAAATGTTTATTGTTCACATTAAACAGGAAATTTCCTCATCAATAAGTTTCACTTTTTACCACACAAAATATATTTTGCTTTGTAGCAAAATAAGTCAACACTTGGTGCCCAGTGATAAACCAATCATGTTGACCTATGATAATGACAGGGGGCTTTTGCTTATTAATGCTGATAACAGTGCAGGCTGTAGTTGTCTTGTGAGTTCACAGAGACTTTTCTTTTAGTTCAACCAGAACTCAACAGCACAGATTTACCAACCACACCTGATCCAAGACCACAAGAGTCCACCATTGCTCAGGTGACATCTGACATCACGGACGTAACAACAGCAGGTAACAGCACAGCAGTTGAGGGGCAGGTCCGCCTGGCTGATGGAAACAGCTCCTGCTCTGGTAGAGTAGAGATCTTCCACCGAGGACAGTGGGGCACAGTGTGTGACGATGCCTGGGACCTGACTGATGCTCAGGTGGTGTGCAGACAGTTGGGCTGTGGCAGGGTCCTGTCAGCACCACAAAGTGCACGCTTTGGACAGGGCAGAGGGCCTATTTGGTTGGATGATGTCATGTGCACAGGCAGCGAATCAGAGCTCAGTGAGTGCGGACACCAAGGGATTGGATCTCACAACTGTAGACACCATGAGGATGCTGGTGTGGTCTGTGAAGGTAAACACGAATTTGAGCAGCTAAAGTCAATGAAATCTCTCTGTGTAACATCCTGTCTATGGTATTATATTTAGGATTTTAGTCACCATCTGTTACAGAAATATGATATATGTGATTTACACTTTACTTTTATTTTATTTATTGTATTTTTGGTTTCTCACAGATATCATTGTTTTCATGAAGTCCATCTTTCAACACTATTATGTTGTATGCTTTTCTGTTAGCTGGTTCACCAGTGAGGCTGGTCAACTCTGACAACCGCTGCTCTGGCAGAGTGGAGGTCTACCATGAAGGACAGTGGGGGACAGTGTGTGACGATGCCTGGGACCTGAACGACGCCAATGTGGTGTGCAGACAGCTGGGCTGTGGCGAGGCTCTTTCAGCTCTACAAAGTGCAGCTTTTGGACAGGGCAGTGGACCCATCTGGTTGGATGATGTCAGCTGTTCAGGAAATGAACCATCGATAACAGACTGCAGACATCAAGGATTTGGGGTCCACAACTGCCGTCACATTGAAGATGCCAGTATTGTTTGTGAAGGTAAATGTTTATTGTTCACATTAAACAGGAAATTTCCTCATCAATAAGTTTCACTTTTTACCACACAAAATATATTTTGCTTTGTAGCAAAATAAGTCAACACTTGGTGCCCGGTGATAAACCAATCATGTTGACCTATGATAATGACAGGGGGCTTTTGCTTATTAATGCTGATAACAGTGCAGGCTGTAGTTGTCTTGTGAGTTCACAGAGACTTTTCTTTTAGTTCAACCAGAACTCAACAGCACAGATTTACCAACCACACCTGATCCAAGACCACAAGAGTCCACCATTGCTCAGGTGACATCTGACATCACGGACGTAACAACAGCAGGTAACAGCACAGCAGTTGAGGGGCAGGTCCGCCTGGCTGATGGAAACAGCTCCTGCTCTGGTAGAGTAGAGATCTTCCACCGAGGACAGTGGGGCACAGTGTGTGACGATGCCTGGGACCTGACTGATGCTCAAGTGGTGTGCAGACAGTTGGGCTGTGGCAGGGTCCTGTCAGCACCACAAAATGCATGCTTTGGACAGGGCGAAGGGCCTATTTGGTTGGATGATGTCATGTGCACAGGCAGCGAATCAGAGCTCAGTGAGTGCGGACACCAAGGTATTGGATCTCACAACTGTAGACACCATGAGGATGCTGGTGTGGTCTGTGAAGGTAAACACAAATGAGGAGCTAAAACCAACAAAATCTCACTGTGTAACAGCCTGTCTGTGGTATTATATTTAGGATTTTAGTCACCACCTGTTACAGAAATATGAAGTATGTGATTTACACTTTTATTTTATTTATTCTACTTTTAGTTTCTTACAGATATCATTTTTTTCATGAAGTCCATCTTTCAACAATAGTATGTTGTATGCTTTTCTGTTAGCTGGTTCACCAGTGAGGCTGGTAAACTCTGACAACCACTGCTCTGGCAGAGTGGAGGTCTACCATGAAGGACAGTGGGGGACAGTGTGTGACGATGCCTGGGACCTGAATGACGCCAATGTGGTGTGCAGACAGCTGGGCTGTGGCGAGGCTCTTTCAGCTCTACAAAGTGCAACTTTTGGACAGGGCAGTGGACCCATCTGGTTGGATGATGTCAGCTGTTCAGGAAATGAACCATCGATAACAGACTGCAGACATCAAGGATTTGGGGTCCACAACTGCGGTCATGGTGAACATGCTGGTGTTGTCTGTGAAGGTAAACACAAATTTGAGCATCTAAAGTTAATGAAATCTCTCTGTGTAACAGCCTGTCTATGGTGTTATATTTAGGATTTTAGTCACCACCTGTTACAGAAATATGAAGTATGTGATTGACACAACACTTTTATTTTATTTATTCTATTTTTAGTTTCTCAAAGATGTCATTGTTTTCATGAAGTCCATCTTTCAACAATATTATGTTGTATGCTTTTCTTTTAGCTGGTTCAGTGAGGCTGGTCAACTCTGACAACCGCTGCTCTGGCAGAGTGGAGGTCTTACATAATGGACAGTGGGGGACAGTTTGTGATGATTTCTGGGACCTGAATGACGCCAACGTGGTGTGCAGACAGCTGGGCTGTGGCAGGGCTCGTTCAGCACTACATGGTGCAGCTTTTGGACAGGGCAGAGGAGCCATCTGGTTGGATGATGTTAGCTGTTCAGGAAATGAACCATGGATAACAGACTGCAGACATCGAGGATTTGGGGTCCACTACTGCAGTCACAGTGAAGATGCTGCTGTGGTCTGTGAACCCAATTGAAAAAATAATTAACTTAAGTGTATTTAAAATGCACTGAAATATTGCAAAGTATGTTTCAAGTACATTTATATAAATGTGTACTCATTTTAATTAGATTGAAAGTATATTAATTTTATACTATCATGAAATATTCAAAAGTATGATGACTGCATCATGTGACCTACATCTGGATGTCTCTGCCACCTTCCACCTTTAAATTTGAAAAACTGCCGCTGTACCAATACAAAAATACCACATTGTGGGAAAATAGTGTGCATTTGGATGCTGTTTGGATGGTGCAAGTATTGTTTATTTTGTTTACTCTAATTTCCAAAGAAAGAAAAAATACTTTTTTACTGTTTATGTTATGCAATAGTTCTTTCATTAGTAAACTTTGAATGTTTATTTGTAACTGCATTTTACACAATAAAACTGATGACACAGTATTCATTGAAATCTATTATTCATAAGTGTTGGACTCAATTCAATGTATTTTAACAGCATTGGTACAGTGTACTTGTAGTATATAGCGTATTAAACAAAAAAATTAACAATTATTTGTATTTGTATTTTTATTCTAATAAAAGGGAAAAGAAGCTTAAAAATCCTGTTTTTGTATTTATTACGCTTTTAATTTAAAAAAATTAAGCTGAGCTAAAACTTTACTCATCGACTCATTGCACACAGACCTCTTCCTATCTATACACCAATAATACAGAGACAGCACACCATATAACATGTAGTAGAACTTCAAAGGTGATTGTTGCCTTGCACTTTTCATTTATTGCCTATTTTTTTACAACCTAACTTTGTGGAAAGGAGAAGGGGAACAACAGGTTATGGAGAGTCCCTTGGGACTTACCCCTGATGGATGTAACAGTGGAGCAGAGGAGAGAGACTGAGATAACGATGTAACCGACCTGCAAACTGGTATTTAACAGATTTTTTTTTCTTCCCAAAAACAAATAATTTTTAAAATATTTGAATGAAACTAATATTGGTATAAAACCCACTATTTGTGCTTTGCTGAATAATGTATTTGTATTCGGGCACACCCCTAATCCCTTGCTTGATTCCAGCCAGGGACCTTTGTTGCATGTCATACCCTCTCTACTGCCTTATCCCCTATCCAATAAAGGCAAAACTGACAAAAAAAGAGAACAGAATAGCCCTTTATTATTAGAGATTATAGGACTGACTGATAGAACACATTTGAGATATCATGATTTTTATTTTTATAAGTACATGTTAAGTACATGTTAGTACAGTTTAAAATCTCACTTATAAATGTAAATGTACTTGTAATTTAGTTTAGCACATTTCATGTACATTATAAGTGTGACGCAGTAGAGTATATTTAAGCACATTGGTAGCACTCTTTAAAGACTCCTGTCAGTATACTTCAAATATACTTTAAGCATACTGGAAATGCTCAAGCAGTATGTTAAAATACATTAGTAGTGTAATGCAGATGTATCTGTAATCTATAAAATGTTACATTTTATGTACAGTCAAAGTACAATTTACATTACATTATAATGTAATGTATTTCAGTTGTACTGTAAAATTAAAGAACAGAATGAGCGGACATAAAATAAGTATATTTGCAGCATATTAAGTATACTTAAAACAGTTCCATTTTAGCACCATCAAGTATACTTGATTGCACGGTGGCTCAGTGGTTAGCACTGTTGCCTCACAGCAAGAAGGTCATGGATTTCAACTCCAGCTGTCCCTGGTCCTTTGTGTGTGGCGTTGCATGTTCTTCCCATGTTTGCTGGACTGCCTTACCACCTGGCTCAAGGCTGGCAACAAGAAGGGAGGCCACACACAGACATATCAGTCAAAAGTAATTTATTTAACTCAAAGAAATAATATACCAACTAACTGGTGGGGTGTGTAAGTCGGAGAAACATCAGTAGTGTTTGTAATGTATGGATGAATGAAAATGTGGTGTAAAGGGTGTTGGATGGTGCAACAAACCAAACAAAAGAAAAAGGCTGAGGCCCCTGCAGTAGGCTCGGCTGAGAGAGAGAGAGCGAGACTCCCAGAAGGGCAGTCCTTTTATGCCTTCTGAGAAGCCCAACCCAGATGGGCAGGTACGAGGCAAACCTCCCAACTCCACCTGCTAGCTGACTCCCAGTATCTAAAAAAATGGGAGTAAAGTAAGGCACACAATCAGGTAAGTGAATGAGGAGATGAAACAGGAGAACAGGAAAGAAGCTGACTGGCTGGGGAAAACACTGGGAAAGGGCAGGGCTAACGAGGCTGAATGCAGGGCAGGTGTGGAAGGAAAAGCAGGCTGAGTAAAACAAGAGAAAACACAAAAGGCAAAAGCTTCTCTGAGCTGAGGACAAATCAAAAACAGAACTTCATCCATAAGTTAAATAAAAGTTTATAAGATGATCATGCACAATCGTCTTCATATATAAACTGTCATTCATCAAACTGTTTCAGAATTACATAAATATAACTTAAATAGGTGCGCAAGTCACACTGAGAAAACACAGCAAATAAAGTATTACATTGCCAACCAAGGAACCTTTACCATAACGATTAGAAACATACATTCCTGTTGACATAAACATGAACCAATAAATCTGTCAAGCGCAGTGGCCTGCATATTAAGGCTGCATGTAATAACTTAAACTGGACTGAAGGACAACTGTTGCCCTGAGTTACAGTTCACTTTTGCACTTAGTTTCTACGAGGGTCAATGAAACATGCAACAGTATATCAAGTGGTCCTTAAATACAATTTGCAACCTCTCTTATCTGTCCTTCCTAAGGTATCTCGTGGACTGGTGGTGGGACATAGAGCCAGACTGTGACAGAACAATGACAGCTGGTTTCTTTTTTCTGTAAACCTAAGTGCATGTCTATAAAACCTGCTCCAACATATCATCATACTCTCTGTTGTTATGTATATGTTATTCAGGGTTAAACCCAGACAGCTAGCATAGTGCTAGCTACTATGGTCATCACAATTTAGAAGTGAAATCCTAAATTAACATTAGCTGGTTGGAGATGAAGCAGGAGGTGAACTGCTACAAAAGTGTGTAGAGTCATTGCGGCATGAAGAAGATAACGTTACTTAACATTTTTTTGTAGTGTGAAGTTTTGCACTGCAGTTGTTTTTTTTATACATCTTGTGATGTATATGGACACATAGTCAGTGATGTAAGCCGGGGGTCTTTTCAACAGGTTTTTCAATATCAGACACAATCGCCCAGGCAATCAAACCAGGATTGATCACTTTGTGTTCAATTAGCATGTGTGGTTCATAGGTCTTGATTCACAGACATCTGCCATCTTGATGCCTTTCTGTGGCATTTTTGATGTTCCTGAAGGCTCCTTTCCTATGCAGTCCTTTGATTTTGAAGAATTAGAGGAGAAACCTCTACATTGCAGGTGTGTAAGGGTGTCATCAGGCATTGAGCAATGATACTGAAGAAGATCTTGCCTTCAATTCAAGTGAGATGGCTCTGAAGTGCTCAATGTTGCTTGTATTCTCCTCATTTTCAGAGATTCTCTGCAAACCTCCACTGCTGAGCTACCGTCTTCTCTTCGCTTTCAAATCACCTTGAGGATCCTCCATAATCACCGCAAGACCTGGGGCACCTCTTGGAGACCTTGTGAAGTTTTTCTAGTAGCTCTGATGACCATTTGTATCTTTTTCAAGGTTGTCTAATTGGTGTTGAAATTAATGGGTTCTGGTGGTGACATCAAAGCCCAAAAAATCTCCCAGTTCTCTCAGTTCTCTATTTTTATGGGTGTTGTTTAAGTACTGGTCAATCTCCTCTTTGGAGCAAGCAAAGTGGCCACTTCACTTCTGCCCAAGCAGATTCTCGGTGAACTTGATGGGGTTTGCCATGATTGCAGCTTACTTCCTCACACTTTGCCCCTTCTTCTGTGCCACTGTGCACTGAGGAGGACGATGGTCTTCTTCTTCATGATGTTACAAAGATTTTTTAAGGCAGCCTTATTCTCCCCCCTTGCTTCCTTGCTGCTCCCTCCTTAGAGATTTCAGCTCTCGGCTTATTGTAGGTGGCGTATTCTTGTCTCCTGCCAATTTTGCCCCACGAGGCTTCTTGTCACCCACTGCTTCATAATGCGAAACCTCTCAGCAGCAATGCTGACAGTGATGGTTGCCATTAAGTGGCACTTCTGATCTACATCACTGCTGACTGTGGCTTCAAGAATTCACTCCACCTTCACATCAAACTGGAACCATTCTGTCTTCTTATTAGCTTCTGGTCACTTGACCCACTGATGTTCAGATGTTCTGCCTTTGGGTTGAGCGTGCAGTGCATGGCGGTTCTGGCCACTGTGGGATGACACCAGGCCGGGCACCTCCTGACATCTCACCAGTTATAAGCCTATGTCCTGCACACCTCGCTCACCCCTAGAGGTTTTTGGGTTTTGCAAACCTTGCCACCTACACTGTCAAATACACAAACATACTCATTATATTATCAACACTTGAACTTGAATTCTTACTAATTAGGTCATGCATATTAAGAAATACATCTGATTTGTAACCAGGTTTTCAGGGGCCTTAAGATCTGAACGTCAGAAACGGACAGCATCAGCATGTGATCACCACAACAAAACCGGTTGACCAATCAACTGGAAAGAGGACAAAGTCATCGATCAGTAGTCAGTGGACGGCCACAGAAAGATCAAGGAGGACGTTCACATCTGACACCAGAGACCATCTTTGAACACAGTGAACACAGACAGGCATTATGATCTTAAGTGTTACATATTATCATGTGTTGACAACCGCATGAAGCCGGTAGGAGAATCTTGAGATTTGATTTTATATAAGGACTTCTTTTTTTTTCAGCTCAAATCGGTTCAAATTTGCAATTAAAACATGATGCTATCTCTAAGGCAAATCATGTATAAAACATATCTATTCATGACAAACATAAAAAATGTCACTCTATCACCATGTTTTCTTATGTATTATGTTCTTTACTTTTGGCTTTCATTATCTGACATTATAAGTGAGGCGCAAATGTACTCAAATACTTCCTGAGATGTACTTAAACGTGCTTTCTTAACAATGTTATAGCCTGTGTGGCTGACAGTTATATTTAAGTAAGGTTTTCTTTTTGAATGATGCCAAACACAAGAAAAGTGCTACAAATGCTTCGTAGCATACTTTCAGCAATAGGCACAGTGGTGCATACAGACTCTTATCAGCATAAAGTGTTGAAAAAAATGTATTAGCACACTCCTCTTGTAACGGAACAAAGCACTGAGTCAACCATTTACCTTGGATGATAAAATATGAGGAGGAAGTGAGTTTTGAAATATAATAGTATGACATAATTCAGTGAAAGGGGCACAATGACTCAAAACTGTCTAGTACACTGTTGTTTTTCATGTTTGTTCCCTGATAAAACGTTAGTAGGAAGTGAGTTTGAAATATGATAATATGACAGAATTTACAGGAAGGGGCACAATGACTCCAGTAAGTAATGATAAGAAATGAAAAACAAAATAATGTACATGTGTATATACTGCACACTGGGAGAACAAGAAAGCTCTTTCTTCCCTGAAATATGTATTTAAACCAAGTTGTTCCTGTAGTTTCAAAGAAACCTGTTTGATTCATCAAGACAAACTTTTTCAAAGACAGACTGTTAAATACATAATGTAACATAAAATGGTGTAAAATGCACAGTAATATATATCAATGACATCAAGGAGATCATCACATGGTTGAACATTTTTGAAATCTGTTTATAATTGCACGTCCTTCCTTGGACAGAATAATCTTAGTTCACAGTTCACTTATAATTTCTTCAGGGCTCCTATCAGTTTTGTACATCAAGCTTGAGAAAATGTATTCATCTCTAATGCACATTTAACATTTTTAAAAATATAAATACATTATCTAAACATATGGTACATTGATGTGCAGCCTTAGTCCAACATTGAAAAGTGTCACTCTTTATATCTTAATGTTCACACAGCGCACTCTCTCCTCAAGCAAGGTTGTCAAAGTTGATGTCAGTTAAAAGCACAGAAAATACATCTGTATGTTTGTTTAACAGGACAAAATTATATTTTTTATAGCATTCTGATTTAATTTAGGAGTCTTCATAGCTCTTGGTGAAACATTAATAATACATTTCAACAACAGAGAATTGCTACAAATAAACTAAGGGAACAATCGTTGGGTCACCGATCTCTTTTATTGTATCTAATTTGTACAGGGAATATTTTTTAAAAGGTTGCTTTGACAACAGTTTCTACCCAGCTTTACACCTGACACCTGGTACTGATTCATGGACAACACTGCACTACTCACCAAACTGCACTACTCAAGCAGATCAGAGCAGAGCTTTGGCTTTGATTATCTGATACATTTTAAGTGATGTACAAATGTATTCAAAAACTTCCTGAGAAGTATACAAATATGTGCTTTCTTAACAATGTTACAGCCTGTGTGGCTGAAAGTTGTATTTGAGTAAGGTTTTCGTTTTTCTTTTTCTTTTTTTTCTTTTTTTATTTAGTGAGATGAGACACAACAGGTGATAAAAGACAAAACAAAACGTAATACAATAGATGATATGACAGGATTTGCGCAATAAGACAAAACACAGCAGAAAAGAAAGATTCAAATGTTAGTTTGATATGGACTGTGTGTATAAGGGAAGGTGTAGGGCAGTCTGTTTCCAGATTTATTATTATATTTAAAATGCTCATGTTTAAGTTGTTGTATTAAAAACTGTTTTTTATTGTTATGCATACCTAATTTATATTTCCTAAACCTGTTGAGGTTTTCTGCTGTGGGAGTTTTGGCATGAATATTTTCTAATTCTTTGATTTTTAGTTCTAAATTATTTTTATGTGCTGTTTCTGTTTTCTTTTGTAAAATGATTATTAGATTATTTTCCCCCAGATTACTGTTTTTGCAGTTTCCCAGGTTGCTGAGTTATTTGGAGGTATTTATATCAGTGAAGGATGCCCACTCATTGCTTAAAAACGTGTCAAAGTCTGGGTCTTTAAGCAAAGAGATACTGAAGCGCCATCTGGAGGGTTGTTTATGGAATTGTTTACTGTGTAGATGTAATGAGATAGGAGCATGATCACTTATTATAATTGAGAGGATTGAGTATCAGTTATGTCCTGTATGATCGATTCATTAGTTAGGAAAAAGTCGACACAAGAGAACAATGATGTAGTGGTGAGAAATATGAAAATTCTTTTGCCGTTGGATTATTTAGTTGACAACTGTCGTCAAGTCCAAACTCCTCCATATACTGTTTTATTGCCTCTGTGGATTTCCATTTCCTGCTTGCTATTCCTGCTCAGTCTATTGCTGGGTTGAGAACTGTGTTAAAATCACCTCCAATGATAATTTTGGAGTCTGTGAAATTACATAATGATGTGAAGAATCTATGAAAGACGGGAGGGGGTCATCTGTGTTGGGTTTGTAGATATTTGCTATGGTCAGACTGGTGTTATTGATTGATGTATTTAAGATATGCGATATGAGTTAATGGGATTCTCTTGTGAATTAATTGACTTAATTTTAGAGTTTTACATATGGGTTTCTTGAAGTAGGCAGATATCTGGATTTAGTTGATTTAAGTGAATAAATATTTTATTCCTTTTAATGTAGGAGCCAATCCTATGTATATTACAGTTTTTATTAATTAATTTTAATTAATTTAAGTGGAGCCATGATTCAGGATTATTGGTGAAATACATCCTGGTAAATGCTTGTTTTGAGTGGCGTGTGTGTGTGTGTGTGTGTGTGTGTGTGTGTGTGTGTGTGTGTGTGTGTGTGTGTGTTTGCTTCTGCTGTCACATGCAATGAGACAGGGAGGGGGAAATGATAGCGACAAAAAAACAATAAACATTTACATATACACATGAAAACAAGCATAACAAGTAAGATTTTCTTTTTGAGTGGTGCCAAACGCTTCAAGAAAATTGCAGAAAACGTGTTTTTTTAGAATACTTTCAGTAATAGGCACACTGGTGCATACAGACTATGCACCAGTGTGCCTATTACTGACTATGCACCAATTTATGCTATCAGCATAAATTGTTGTAAAAATCGTAATAGCACACTCCTCTTGTAATGGAACAAAGCACTGAGTAAACCATTTACCTTGGATGATGAAATATGAGGAGGAAGTGAGTTTTGAAATATAATAGTATGACATAATTCTCAGGAAGGGGCACAATGACTCAAAACTGTTTAGTACACTGTTGTTTTCCATGTTTGTTCCCTGCAGTACGTATTTAAACCAAGTTGCTTCTATAGTTTCAAAGAAACCTGTTTGATTCATAAAAAACAAACCTTTTCAAAGCCAGACTGTTAAATATATAATGAAATATAACATGGTGTAAAATGCAAAGTAATACATGATATCAATGACATCAAGGGGATCATCACATGGTTTATGTTTTTTTTAAACCTGTTTATAATTGCATGTACGTACTTCTTCCTTGAACTTGAACAAAATAATCTTAATTCATGGTCCTCCTCCAATTTCTGGAAATGGATGCCAGTGACAGTTAGTTAAAATGTGTAAGACTATAAATGAAGACTAGAGGGATAAACTTTCATGCTCATGAACTCATTGTACTTTCTGGCATTTCAGTCACTGCTGTTGACAAAAGGTGATTATAAATGGGCCACTCCGTAGATACATTAACACTGTAGTGTGCAAACTTTTGAAGATCGAAAGGTCTCTATTGTCTTTCAACACTGACCTGAGACTGATTGTAGTAGCATAAAATATATTGACTAAAGACTTTGTTTGTGTGCCAGTTATTTCAGAAGGCAATAAATGTAAGTTATTATATAATTTTTGATTAATAAATAACTGTTTTGATGAGATGAATCAGTGCTGTCAATGACTGATCTACACCACTGCTGACTGTGGTTTCAAGGATTCACTCCACCTCCACATCAAACTGGAACCGTTCTGTCTTCTTATTAGCTGCTGGTCACTTGACCCACTGATGTTCAGATGTTCTGCCTTTGGGTTGAGCAGTGCATGGCGGTTCTGGCCACTGTGGGGTGACACCAGGCCGGGCACCTCCTAATAATAATAACAATAATAATAATAATCTTTATTATACTGTATTTATACAGCACTTTCCAAAAACTCTGATGCAGGAGAGTTGGTAGCCAAAGACCCTGCAGACAGGGTCAGATATTCCCAGTTCACCCTTACTATACGTTTGGTCTACGAGGTCTGTCTGGCACCTGATCCAACTCACCAACAGGCGCTGATCAGTTGACAGCTCTGCTTCTCTTTCACCTGAGTGTCCAAGACTTATGGCAACAGATCTCATGATACAACTAAAAAATCAATCATCAATCTTTGGCTTAAGGTGTTTTGGACTTTTGCACTTATGAACCACCTCATGCTCAAACATTGTATTCATTATAGCCGATGCATGACTAACAGAGAAGTCCAATAACAAAGCACCACTTTGGTTTTAAATCAGGCCAGCCATTCCTCCAAATCCCCAGCCCAGGTTTATTCATTGTTGTCCACATGAGGGTTGAAGTCCCCAAGCAGAACTATGGAGTCACCAGGCAGGACCCCATCCAGAAACATCAAGCAAGCCAGATACTCTGAATTGTTGTTTGGTATGTTCCCATAAACAACAATCAGAGCCTTTCTCCCAGTGACATGTAGTCGCAAGGAGGCAACCCTCTCACTCCACCGGGAGAACTCCAATACAGTAGTGCTTCGCTGGGGGGTCTCACCCTGGGCAATTCTGAAAAAGAAGAGTCCAGCCCCTCTCCAGGAGTTTGGTACTGCAGAGGTTTTTTTGTTTCTGGCTGCAGGGTTCACATTTGTAGACAGGGAGCCAAGATGGCTTTGTAAAATTGGGGTGGACTTTGAAGGACAAAAAAGAATGATTTTTGATTTAGCTGGGGAATGTTTTGGGAGATCAATCATGTTATTTCTGACAGACCAGATAATAAATAATAAAAGTTGACTCCTTCACTGGTGTATGGGACATAAATGGTGTCCCATACATAAATGGCGAAACGATGGTACTGAATATGTACTGTATGTGCTGCCTGTATGTTAGTCCATCCAATCATTGTTACTGTAATTAAGACTGAGTTACTGGTCCCCATATTGAAAATGTTTTCCCTTACTCTTCTGCAGAAAGGTCAGGTCAACAGGATCTGGCAGGGATATTCATTATCTTACAGTATCTTGAACCCAGGTCCTCCATCTGAAGGACAATTTTCTAACCGCTTGACCAAGCACTGCTGCTTTTAAAAGTACAGCCTCTCAAGCTGACATAATTGCTCAACTCCCTCCCCTTGTCATTTTATTGATGCATCACAAGAAACGTGTGAGAAATTTTAAAAACTTTTTAGTGATAAGGTCATGGAAATAAGGCAACAACCCCCCCCCCCCCCCAACCCATGTTTTACATACCAGCAGGGACATTAATTGTCATTTTAGTAATTTTAATCCTCATATATCACTGTCAATTTTATCTGATATCATAGCCCATATGAAGCCCACCACATGCAGTCTTGTAGTCTATGCCCATGAAATTTCTCAAAGAAGTTATTGACACAGTTGGCACCAGTATTTTATTGATTATCAACAGTTCCCCCAAAAATTGATTTTTTCCTTCTATTTTTAAACATGCTGTTGTGCAACCTCTTTTAAAGAAACCTAACCTTGATCCCTCTGTTTTTAAATAATTTAAGACCAATTTCTAAACTTCCCTTTTTAAGCAAAGTTTTAGAAAAGGTTGTTTCAACCCAACTTTTAGCATTTATGTGTCAAAACGATATCTTTGAGAAATTTCAGTCTGGTTTTAGAGCTTTACATAGCACAGAAACTGCTCTCCTCAAGGTAACTAATGACCTCCTTTTAGCAGCTGACAGGGGGGAGAGTGAAATTTAATTCTTTTAGATTTAAGTACAGCTTTTGACACAGTAGACCACACTATTTTAATCGACCATCTTAAAACCTAGGTGGGCATCAAGGACACTGCACTTGATTGGTTTTATTCATACCTTTTAGAAAGAACCTTCCCGGTCACCATTGGTAATTTCACTTCTTCCACAGCCCACATTACCAGTGGTGTATCGCAAAGTTCGATTTTAGGTCCAATTTTATTTTCTATCTATATGCTTCCACTTGGCCAAATCATTCAACAACACAAAGTTTCTTTTCATTGCTATGCAGACGACACACAGATATACCTTCCCCTGAGACCCGGTGACCCAAGAAGCCTAGCTGCTGCTGTAGATTGTCTCAGCAAAGTCAACTGTTGGATGGCACAAAATTTCCTTCAACTCAACAATTCAAAAACAGAAGTCATACTGTTCAGTCCCCCTAATCCAAATAACCCCATCAGTCTTGGTCCCCTATCCACCTACATGAAGCCCACCGCCAGAAATCTCGGAGTGCTGTTCGATTCAGGTCTAAGTTTTAAACCTCCAAATCAGAACCATTTCCAGAATTAAGCCAACACTCCACCATTCAGACCTTGAAAAAATCATCCATGCTTTCATTTTCTCTAGACTACATTACTGCAACTCCCTCCTTTCCGGTATTACACAAAAATCCCTGTTCCACCTCCAACTAGTTCAGAACGCAGCAGCTAGGCTTCTTACTGGTTTTAACAGACAACATCACATCACCCCAATCCTGGCTTCTCTCCATTGGCTCCCTGTTCATTTTAGAATTGATTTTAAGATTTTACTGATCACTTTTAAAGCACGTCTGGGTCTGGCTCCAAGCTACATAACAGATATGCTGACCCCGTACGAGCCAGCCTGCAGCCCTAGATCCTCAGGTGGGGCCCTTCTGGCTGTTCCAAAGTCGAGGCTTAAATCTAAAGGTGACTGTGCTTTTTCCGTCAGGGCCCCTCGACTTTGGAACAACCTGCCTGAGGAGATAAGGCTCGCAGAATCAGTAACTTCTTTTAAATCACTTCTTAAAACCCATTTTTACAGACTTGCTTTTATGTAATGTTCATTGATTGTTTGATCATCTTTCTTTTAAACTTTTTTAAACTTTTCATCTTTCTTTTAAACTTTTTATCATCTCTTTATTGTCTTTCTTTGCCTTTAGCAGCCATCTTTTTAATGTCAGAGCTGTTATTGTTTTCTGTTTCATGTCTTTGCTTTGCATTGTACTGCTTTTGCTTTGTCTGTCAAAGCATTTTGTAAACTCTGTTTTTAAAAGGTGCTATATAAATAAAGTTATTATTGTTATTATTATATAAGGATGTCTTTTTTTCAGGGCAAATGGTTTGAAATTTGTAATTAAAACATGATGCCATCATAAAACATATCTACTCATGACAAATGTAAAAAATGTCTCTCTGTCACTATGTGTATGTATTGTGTTCTTTACTTTTGGCTGTGATTATCTGACATGTTATAAGTGATGTGCAAATGTACTCAAATACTTCCTGAGATGTACATAAACATCCTTTCTTAATAATGTTATGGCCTGTGTGGCTGAAAGTTGTATTTGAGTGAGGTTTTCTTTTTGAATGATACCAAACACTTCAAGAAAAGTGCAGAAAATGCTTTGTAGAATACTTTCAGTAATAGGCACACTGGTGCATACAGACTCTTATCAGCATAAATTGTTGTAAAAATCGTAATAGCACACTGCTCTTGTATTGGAACAAAGCACAACCATTTACCTTGGATGATAAAATATGAGGAGGAAGTGAGTTTTGAAATATAATAGTATGACATAATTCATTGGAAGGGGCACAATGACTCCAGTAAAAAATGATAAGTGACATCAGTATTATAATAATATAAAAATAATAACAAACAAAAAACAATATAAAACACAATAAATGTATTATACTATACATGGGGAAAAACTGTCTAGTACACTGTTGTTTTCCATGTTTGTTCCCTGCAGTATGTATTTAAACCAAGTTGCTTCTATAGTTTCAAAGAAACCTGTTTGATTCATAAAAAACAAACCTTTTCAAAGCCAGACTGTTAAATATATAATGAAATATAACATGGTGTAAAATGCAAAGTAATACATGATATCAATGACATCAAGGGGATCATCACATGGTTTATGTTTTTTTTAAACCTGTTTATAATTGCATGTACGTACTTCTTCCTTGAACTTGAACAAAATAATCTTAATTCATGGTCCTCCTCCAATTTCTGGAAATGGATGCCAGTGACAGTTAGTTAAAATGTGTAAGACTATAAATGAAGACTAGAGGGATAAACTTTCATGCTCATGAACTCATTGTTCTTTCTGGCATTTCAGTCACTGCTGTTGACAAAAGGTGATTATAAATGGGCCACTCGGTAGATACATTAACACTGTTATGTGCAAACTTGTGAAGATCAAAAGGTCTCTAGTGTCTTTCAACACTGACCTGAGACTGATTGTAGTAGCATAAAATATATTGACTAAAGACTTTGTTTGTGTGCCAGTTATTTCAAAAGGCAATGAATGTAAGTTATTATATAATTTTTGATTAATAAGTAACTGTTTTGATGAGATATGAATCAGTGCTGTCAATGACCCATTGAAGTGCTTCACCAATGAATGGTCGGTATGGTTCTTTGAGCACTAACACAGGCCTATAAATTTTCACAGTCTCACTCACTGAGAGATTTACACTTTCAACTTTTTCCTGGATTCCCACACAGTCTCTCCAAGGTATGTTCAAACACTGGCAAAGTAATGAATTTTATGCACAGCAGCAGTTTGGAAATATAGATTTAAGATTGTCCATTTGTTGAATTTGCCATTTCACTAAGTCGGCATATTGTGCAGTTTTCTGGGGTTTATTAAGACATCTTTGTTGTCTTTTTTAACAGGTTTGTGTCCTGGATGTTGTCCAGAATGGGGGTGCCTGGGGGTTTATTGTTGATCCTAATTTTGCAGATTATTACAGGAAACACTTCAGGTAAACCATCTGACATCTCATCATTTTGGGTTACACATTATGACACATATTCACTGTGTAATTGCTTTTTCCCTTTTGATTTTTGGAAACTTAAATAGATTTGGTACATTTTCCCCCCTTTTGTGTCACACATGAATGAACTTCTATTGAAAGACTTTAATCAATTGATGCATTGAATTTGCCTCCCCACACATAAATCATAACTGCCAGCATCATATATATCGGGATGGATTACACAAATTCTACCCTCATAAATAATAATAATAATAATAATAATAATAATAATAATAATAATAATAATAATAATAATAAACCTGTTAACTTTACATTTTCTCAGTAATTCTCTCATATTTCCACTTCAAATTTAGATAACATTTAACACTATCAATGTCACATATTCTTACACTGACATAGATATCAACATCTGAGATGCCTTTTTTATGAAAGTCCTCAATTGGAACATTCTAGATGACTTACATAACGCAACATAATTTCACACATACTATGCTTTGTTGCTTAATATGCCTTTGTAATAATAATCCACCATGCGACAGGTGCCATATTTCAAGACCCCTTGAAACCTCACATCCAGTATATAAGAACATAGTAATGCGATAATAATATTGTTAAAATACGGATATCTAATCCAGATGTAAAAGCTGGCAATCATACTCTTAGCTTCAATTTATTTCTACAGATATTACTCTGAGGAGATTTGAAAAGACCTTCATAAATTAGTGTGACTTTACTCATAGACTGCCTAATTAAAAAGTATTTATGTCGCTTGAATGTAATAGCATTACTTTCACTGTTTCATTCAGAAAAGCTGCTGAAAATAAGTAACAGCCTGCATCACACTATCTCTCTGCTTTTCACAGGGACACTTGTCTCCAGTTGTGATTTGTGTCATGATGAAGCCACCTGCCAGGAGTCACGAGAAAGAGGCGACACCTTTGCCAGCCAGGCGAAGGCTTGTGTCTGTAAAGATGGTTATGTAGGCGATGGTCTCACCTGTTACAGCACAAAACTCTGCAGTGACTCTTCTTGCTGTAGCCAAGGTTATCACTGGTCGCCAGACAGTGGCTGTGTGGACACTGACGAGTGCTCCCTCCCAGAATCGCCCTGTGTTCCACCTCAGATTTGCCAAAACACACCGGGCTCCTTTGAATGCATGGAGCCTTCCTCCAGCACCAGATCAGGCCCCTCTTCCCAGTCTGTCCAGTTCAACTGTGGAGATAATGTTTGTCCTATAGGCATGGACTGCATCGGAAATAATGGGCATGGTTGTGCCGACCCCTGTGACCACTACACTGTACTGGATGATGAGTGGCGTTCAACTAATAATACAATGAATCAGATCCTACACTGCGACCGAGATGTTAACTGGCAAGGCTGGTATCGCCTGTTCCTGGGGCAAACCAATGCTCATATTCCAGAGAGGTGCGTAGCTGAGCAAAGATGTGGAACCCATGCTCCTCTGTGGATAACAGAACCTCATCCCACACAGTCAAAGGAAATTGTAAATCGCAATGTGTGTGGTGCCTGGAGCGGCAGCTGCTGCAATTTTCATTCACACGCCATACAGGTCAAGCTCTGTTATGAAAACTATTATGTCTACAAACTTGTGAAGCCAACAGGATGCCATCTTGCATACTGCACAGGTATTGTTCTATTTGAAACATCTTTACAGTGATACAAAAAATTAAATTTGCTCACCTAATCCATGGATTTAATGTCACCACTTGTTCTTAAATTAACCATTTATGAACATTTTTTTCATTGTTCTCTGTTGTTAACAGAGGTTAACAGAACAGAACCTGCAGTTGCTTCAACCACACCTGATCCAAGACCACAAAGCTCCACCATTGCTCAGGTGACATCTGACATCACGGACGTAACAACAGCAGGTAACAACACAGCAGTTGAGGGGCAGGTCCGCCTGGCTGATGGAAACAGTTCCTGCTCTGGTAGAGTAGAGATCTTCCACCGAGGACAGTGGGGCACAGTGTGTGACGATGCCTGGGACCTGACTGATGCTCAAGTGGTGTGTAGACAGCTGGGCTGTGGCAGGGTCCTGTCAGCACCACAAAGTGCACACTTTGGACAGGGCAGAGGGCCTATTTGGTTGGATAATGTCATGTGCACAGGCAGCGAATCAGAGCTCAGTGAGTGCAGACACCAAGGGATTGGATCTCACAACTGTGGACACCATGAGGATGCTGGTGTGGTTTGTGAAGGTAAACACAAATGAGGAGCTAAAACCAATGAAATCTCACTGTGTAACAGCCTGTCTATGGTATTATATTTAGGATTTTAGTCACCACCTGTTACAGAAATATGAAGTATGTGATTTACACTACACTTTTATTTTATTTGTTCTATTTTTAGTTTCTCACAGATATCATTGTTTTTCATGAGGTCCATCTTTCAACAATATTATGTTGTATGCTTTTCTGTTAGCTGGTTCACCAGTGAGGCTGGTCAACTCTGACAACTGCTGCTCTGGCAGAGTGGAGGTCTACCATGAAGGACAGTGGGGGACAGTGTGTGGATGATTTGGTAACCTTATATCTTTGTCTTTAGTCCAGCGTCCTCCACTCCAGCCTTCTCAACTTATTTGTGGCCATGATAAACTACAAGTAGGCCTGGATTTGGCTAGCATGACATCCTCTGGTTTGAACCCATTATCTGGCAACCTGGCAGCCCACAACTGCTCCTGGGTCAGAGTGAATAATGATGTAGTGTGGTACGAAGTGGAGGCCCAGGCAGGAGCCTGTGGAAATGCACTGATGGTAAAGACTTAATCTTTTTTGTTTGTTTGTTTGTTTATTTGTTAGTTTTTTCCTGTAAACTTAAGTGCAAGTGTATAAAAACTGACAACATGTCATCATACTCTCTGCTGTGTTATGTATATGTTGTTCAGGGTTAAACCCAGACAGCTAGCATAGTGCTAGCTACTATGGTCATCACAATTTAGAAATGAAATCCCAAATTAACATTAGCTAGATTGGAGATGAAGCAGAAGGTGAACTAATACAAAAGTGTGTTGAGTCATTGCAACATGAAGAAGATACAGGTACTTAACATGTATTTGTAGTGTGAATTTCTGCAGTTGTTCATTTTTCACATCTTGTGATGCTTATGGACACATAGTCAGTGATGTAAGCGGGGTCTTTTCAACAGGTTTTTAAATATCAGACACCATCGCCCAGGCAATCAAACCAGGTTGATCATCTTGTGTCCAATTAGCATATGTGGTTCATAGGTCTTGATTCACAGTCATCTGCCATCTTGATGTCTTGTTGTAGTATTGGTGATATTCCTGATGACTCTCTTCCTGTGCAGTCCTTTGATTTTGAAGGATTTTGAAGGCCCTGCATTGGGGACTAGCTAGCAAAACATCTACATTGCAGGTGTGTCAGGGTGTCATCAGACATTGAGCAATGATACTGAAGAAGATCTTGCCTTCAACCCTGACAAGTGAGATGGCCCTGAACTGCTCAATGTTGCTTGTATTCTCCTCATTTGCAGAGATTCTCTGCAAATCTCCACTGCTGGGCTACCTTCTTCTCTTTCAAATCACCTTGAGGAATCCTCCATCATTGCAAGACCTGGGGCACCTCTTGGAGACCTTGTGAGGCATTCCACAAGGGCCCGGGGAGGAGGTTATTCTAGCAGCTCTGCTGACCATCTGGATCTTGTTCAAGGTTGTCTCATTGGTGTTGACCTCGCTGTTGGGTTAGTTAGTGACATCAAAGCCAAACAGTCTCCTAGCTCTATTTTTGGTCCCGCTCTCTATATCTATAGGTGTTGTTGAGGTACCAGTCAATCTCCTCTTTGGAGCAAGGAAAACGGCCACTTCACTTCTGCCCAAGCAGTTTCTTGGTTCCTGGCTCTCTCTTTGCCCCTTCTTCTGTGCCACTGTGTACTGTGGAGGATGATGGTCCTCTTCTTCATGATGCTACAAAGATCTGCTAAGACGGCCTTATTCTCCCCCCTTGCTTCCTTGACGCTCCCTCCTTAGAGATTTAAGCTCCTGTCTTATTGTAGATGGCTTATTCTCGTCTCCTACCAGTTTTGCTCCAGTTTTGTCACCCACTGCTTCATAATGCCAAACCTCTCAGCAGCAATGCTGACAGTGATGGTTGCCACTAAGTGGCATTTCTGATCTACATCACTGCTGACTGTGGCTGCAAGGATCCTGTCCACATCCACATCAGACTGGAGCCATTCTCTCTTCCAGTTAGATGCTGACCACTTGACCCACTGATTTTCAGATGTTCTGCCTTTGGGTTGAGCATGCAATGCATGACGGTTCTGGCCACTGTGGGGTGACACCAGGCCGGGCACCTCCTGACATCTCACCAGTTATAAGCCTATGTCCTGCACACCTTGCTCACTTCTCAAGGTTTGTGGTTTTGCAGACTTTGCCACATACAGAAACTGCACTGTGAAATACACATACTGGACATAATCATGATGATAATAATAATAATCTTTATTATACAGTATTTATACAGCACTTTCCAACAACTCTGATGCAGGAGAAATTCCGGTAGAGGTGGAAGGCGAAGATCCTGCAGACAGGGGCCTCCACCAGATATTCCCTGTTCACCAGGCAGGACCCCACCCAGAAACATCAAGAAGGTCGGATACTCTGAACTGCTGTTTGATGCATTTGCACAAACAACAGTCAGAGCCTTGCTCCTGGTGACATATGTCATCAGTTGGGGCTTCTCACCCTGGGCAATTCTGAAAAGGAAGAATCCAGCCCCTCTCCAGCAGTTTGGTTATGGAGAAGTTTCTGTGTCTCTGGCTGCAGGGTTGACATTTGTAGACAGGGAGCCAAGATGTTTTTGTGAAATTGGGGCAGACTTTGGAGGACAAAAGAGAATGATTTTTGATTTAGTTGGGGAACATTTTGAGACATCAAGCATGTTATTTCTGACAGACCAGATAATAAATAATGAAAGTTGCTGGCTTCACTGGTGTATGAGACATAAATGGTGAAACAATGGTACTGAATATGTACTGTATGTGCTGCCTGTATGTTAGTCCATCCAATTATTGTCACTATAATTGAGACTGGGTTATTGGTCACATATTGAAAATGTTTTCACTTTCTCTTCTGCAGGGAGGTCAGGTCAACAGGAAGTGACAGGGACTAAATATTAATTATTTTACAGTATCTTGAACCCAGGTCCTCCTCCTAAAGGACATTTTTTTAACTGCTTGACCGAGCACTGCTGCTGCTAATAACACACCCTCTCAAGCAGACATAATCATTCAACTGACTGATAATTTAATCATCTTGTCTTTCAGACCAACCACACACATGCCATCTACTCCAACAGTTTATTCATCTATCCAATGAACAACATGTCCTTCATCCTTCCTGTGAGTCTTCCCTTCTCCTGCGCCTATCCCCTGGACACAGACACCAGCCTGAATGTGGCTATCAGACCGTTCCTGGCGTGAGTAACCTTTTATTGAAGGGGACTATGGCATCGTTCACCATTTAAACTTATAATTTATTTTGACATCACATCATAAAAATTAAGGGAAACCTGATGAAAGTTGGTCTTGTCTATATCTATGTTGCTTTTAACTAGTCATTATAGTGTAAACGTACATTGCTGTCTGCCACAATATCTTTTCTAATACTACCACAGGGAGTCTATAAAATCTATTATAGTATCTATTATAGTTATATTTTTGAAATGACTTGAAGGGCTATCATGCTGAACAGCAGTGTTGCAAGTTGTGATATACAGAATCATAAAAGTATGATCAAGATTTCTTAGTTTCTTTTGAAACCAATTTTATATATAAGATTACAAAATGAGACAGTCACTCACAGAACAATCAGACCGTGTAACAGCATCATGAACATACATGATATCACAATAATCCATTATAGATAGTATGGTGGACTGTATAATGTTTTTCCTTTTTTTGAAGGGAGAAGCAATTTCTGTTTTAGTATAAGAATTAGGGGTGTGCCTGAATCCAAATAAGTTATTCAGCAAAGCACAAATAGTGGGTTTTTTTACGAACATTTATTTTGTACAAATATTTTTTAAAAACTGCTCTGCTGTTACATCTATAAGCAGGTCTCAACAAGGGTAATCACATCCACCTGCTACATGACGCACATTTCCTAATTTGGACATCACTCCCAGAGTTGGGGGTATTCCCCAGAGATAAAGCTGAGTCACTGACCCAAGCAAAGTGCTCTCAAGGGACTCCCCATAACCTGTTGTCCCCCTTCTCCATTCCACAAAGTTAGGTTGCAAAAAATAGGCAATAAATGAAAAGTGCAAAGCAATAATCGCCTTTGGAGTTCCTCCTTACACGTTATACAGTGTGCTGTCTCTGTGTTATGGGTGTATAAATAAATAGAGGTCCGTCTGCACAATGGTAATGTACTTGGTTTGAGCTCAGTAGTCAGTGCAGTCATCTATAATCTGGGATACTCAAGTTCAAGACCCGGTGTGGGGACCTCCTTCGTAAGATAGATTATTCATAAACACTTATTTTAACACTTTAATATTCTAATTAAAAGTGTAATAAAACAAAAAAAAATGTTTTCCACTTTTAATCGAATACCAATACAAAAATAAATCATTTTGCTGCCTCAACAAATATAGATACAAATACAAATACTTGGCTCTATGCACATCCCTAATAAGAATTGAACTGAACAGCACAAAAACTGAAAACACAAAAACACAGAATCTTCAGACACCTCAGCAAGGATGTACCTAAACAAGCCTGTGTGATGGTTATACAAAAAGCTATCTAGCTGACACTTAATGACAGAACATTTTTATGGTGCTGCCTATTATTTGATATAAACTAATAATAGACACCTGTCGGGGAAATGCCTTGGTTTTCGTAACAAAAAGCATGTTTTTTGACAGATTGGCAGGTGGCATTTCAGGCTCGGGTACCAAAGCCAGAGCCTCCATGTCTCTGTTCCGCAACTCCAACTTCACAGAGACTTATCCAGCAGGTCAGATCGTCCTGCCAGTGGGCTCACCATTGTACGTGGGGGTCTCTGTGGACGAGAGAGATCCAAGCTTTGCAGCTGTTCTGGAGGACTGCTACGCTACTCATTCATCAAACCCCGATGATTCTGTGCGATACTCTCTCATCCAGAACAAGTATGTGTCCCTCAGCAGATGCTTTGTGGAGTATAGTGGAAATGGGGAAAAAGTTAAATGTACGGCGATGTGAAATGG
Source organism: Thunnus thynnus (assembly GCF_963924715.1). Lineage (NCBI taxonomy): Eukaryota > Metazoa > Chordata > Actinopteri > Scombriformes > Scombridae > Thunnus > Thunnus thynnus. The sequence continues at coordinate 7,810,295 of NC_089519.1, read as the reverse complement.
AACTGATGACCCGTTTCATCCTCTCTACCAGGTGTCCCACTGACCGCAGACAGGTGTCAGTGGTTGAGAGCGGCTCATCCTCCAAGGCTCGTTTCTCTGCCCTGTTCTTCCTGCTCCAGGGTGAATACCGAGACGTTTTCCTTCACTGCAGCCTCAGCCTGTGTGACCAGAGGGGCTCCTCCTGTGTTCCAGTGAGTCACACATGTCACTTTATCAATAGCATTGTCAATCCATAATTAGTGTTGCTTAAACACTGTGTTTTAATGGTATCTTTTATTTTTTCCATCCTTTCCCACCACCCAGCCTTGCACAAGGAGGACACATCGCTCCGTTTCAAACTCTGCTCCTATGAAGCCACTGACTATTGGACCAATCATTTGTGAGTATGAATTACAATCTGATCTCAGGGCGGCTGATGTCTCGACACAACAAACTATATGGAGTAATGACATGTTTTTCCCTCTTGTCTTTGTCTTTAGGGGACAAGTCACCGGAGTAAGCTGGTTACAGTAACAATGCACGCATGTGTTGTACTGTGATATTTTTTTTTTTTAAGATTTTTTTTTATTCACAGAGACATAAAATTGTAAAAACTGGTTACACTGAATAATTAAATCTCACCATACTATTGTATTATTCTTCAATTCTATAAACTGTAATATTCATAATAAAAATGAAGGTACCAAAACTTTTCTGCTACTCTGTGCTTATTTTCAGTACAGCCTTATCTGTGAAACATCATAATGTGACAATTGTGGGGAAAACAAATATTAAGAGCAAAACTTTTGCATCACTAGTGATTTGATTCTATTCATTTTTTGTCATCTTTAAGGGTTATTTATAATGATCTTGTTCATTCCATCAAACAACTATGATGTGTGATTATCAACACTTTCCTTTTTAAAAAGTTCTTTTGCATTTGTTTACAATTCATTTCCTCTGTTACATTTTTTCAACAATAGCATGGACTCTTCTTTAGATCCAGTAACAGATTTTCCATATTATAGAGTCAACTGTCACCTTTTTTTAAACAAAACCTTGATGGTGGATTATGCAGCAGTTACAAAAGAAAACGTAAAACCAAAACGCAACCATGATGCATGACTTTGGTCCAGATTGAAATTTCTCAACAACTGCTGGATGAATTGCCATTAAATCTGGTACAGATATCCACAGTGTCGATGGGATGAAGATTAACTTTGGTGACCCAAAGTTGTTTAATGACAACTTTCTAAGCAACCTTTGAGAGTACTGGCAGTATACTTATTAGTCTGTAGTTACTTTCCCTGTACTTTGAGTTTAAAATCTCCTAAAAATTTTGGGTCCCTCCTTGTGATATTATCAATGTTTTTTCCAGATCAATTTACTGTTGCCTTTTGCCTCATTCAAAATATTGAGGTAAAAACAAGATTTAGCTTCTCTTATCTCTTGGATAAATTTGTTCCTTAAACCTTTATAAATCAGTATGTCAGTGCAGCTATAGTTGAATGCCCTGAATTCAGGCACTTCAGACCTGCAATTCATAAATATATAAAAAGTTTAATTTCTCACATGACATGACTTTATTGAACTCAAGATTGATATTGAATTCTTCACTCACCAGCATACAGGTTTGGGGCTGCAACAAACTGTTTTCATCATAGATTAATCTGCCAAGTATTTTCTTGATTAATCACTTAATCATTTTGTCTATGAAATGTCACATAATAAGAGAAAATGCCCATCAGAGCTTTCCAAGATTACATCTTCAAATTGTGCTCCGCTCTGTGCAGAGGCAGTGCAGAGCTTCAGGGCTCTGCCTTTTGACTCCAGCATGTCAGAGAGAGACGAGGCATAACATGAGTAAGAGAAAAGCGCTCTAAAGAGAGAAAAGTAGACAGTGAAAACAGAGCTTTTAATCAACAATGGACACTCTTACTCTGTGTCTAGAAAGAAAGCATAGGGTTAGCAGGACGTTTAGCAGATCAACAGCAAGTGAATACACAGAAGGTGTTCAGGTATATTGTTGAGCGTAGGTCACCTGCGATTTGGAAGTGCTCAGAGCCCAATACACAATAACTGTAGTTACGTGCTAAACTGAGAAAATACTTCCATGGGCAGTTCAAAACCAGTTTGTCTCATATGTTCCAAGACCATGGCAATTGTGAAGTGCCACTACAGACTAAAAGCCCAATATGATCGATCCACTTTATTTTAGGATGCACATTATTTTATTTTTAAATGCAGCCCTTATTTTACTTGAAATCAGAGAACATTCTGTGTTTACTAGGGATGTGCAGAGAGCTCAGTATTTGTATTTGTATCTGTATTTGTTGGAGCAGCAAAATTATTTATATTTGTATTTGTATTTGAATAAAAGTGGAAAGAGGCTTAAAAATCCTGTGTTTTTTTATTATGCTTTTAATTTTAGAAAATTAAAGTGTTACAACAAGTGTTCATAAATAAACTACCTTGCGAAGGAGGTCCCCACACCGCGTCTCAAACTGGAGTCTCCCAGATCATAGATGACTGCGCTGACTACTGAGCTAAAACTTTACTCATCACCTCATTGCAGACAGATCTCTACCTATTTATACACCCATAGCACAGAGACAGCACAGTGTGTAATGTATAAAGAGGAACTTCAAAGGCAATTATTGCTTTGCACTTTTCATTTATTGCCTATTTTTTTACAACCTAACTTTGTGCAAAGGAGAAAGGGGACAACAGGTTATGGAGAGTCCCTTGGAAGCGCTTTGTGTGTGTAAGTAGCTCAGCTTTATCTCTGGGGAACACCCCCAACACCAGGAGTAATGTCCAAATTAGGAAATGTACGTCATGTAGCAGGTGGATGTGACTCCACTCGTTGAGACCTGCTTATAGATGTAACAGTGGAGGAGAGGAGAGAGACTGAGATAGCAATGTAACTGACCTGCACGCTGGTATTTGACATGGGTTTTTTTTTCTTCCCGAAAACAAATAATTTTTAAAATATTTGTATGGAACAAATATCATAAAAAAACAAACAAAAACAAAATACTATTTGTGCTTTGCCCAATAATGTTTTGTATTTGGGCACACCACTAGTATTTACTATTAGAGTACTTAGCGTGTTATTTATAACATCTATGTATAATAGAATGTCAGTTTCTTTCATTTTGTTGGTGTATATACTCATTCACACCTCACATCAACTGTATTCATTTTTCTCTGCGTTGAAGTAGCAGCCAGAGGCAAAGCAATCAGCCCATTCTGAACAGACACATTTTAAAAGGGCACTGCACAAGTTTTAAATTAAATGAAACACAGAAAATCAGCCAATCCTGACACTGGAGAGGCTGGAAAAAGCAAATGTTTGCATAAAATGACTCAAATGATTAATGATAAAATAAATTGCATTCTGTTGGTCAAATAATTCATTACCTCACTAATTGTTTTGGTTCCAATAAGGCTGATAGTTCTATGCCTATTTATTGTGCTCTACTATGATTTGTTCTCTACTGTACTTTATTTTTGACATAGAAGCTTGTCCACCTTGTGAAGCCAAAGGCAAATTTGAATAAGTTTGAATTATGCTTTTGTTTGAAATAGAGCTGAAACAATAAGTTGATTAATAGATAATTAATCAATTCAATTTAAGCTCAAAGGACAAACATTGGATGGTTACAGCTTCTCAAATGTGAGAATTAGGTGTTTTTCTTGTCTTACATTAGTATAGTAAACTTAATCTCTTTGAGCTTTGGACTGTTGGACAGACAAAATGAAGGAATATGAAGACGTCACCTCAGGCTCCAGGAAATTGTGATGGGCATTTGTGATGTATTTTACAGACCAAACAATGAAAGAATTGAAAAAAGGCAGATAAATCAATTATTAGTTCCGGTCCTTGATTATGATTTTGATTTACTGGGTGGACTAAGCCTGGATGAGTGGTGGAAAGAGACAGATAGGATGATGAACCCTATGGTGTCTGTTGAAAATACTGAGTTTATCACTAGCAACAATGTTTTCGTTGGACTAGTGAAAAAACCTTGCTGAGAAGGACACAACAAAACATCCCACCACCAAGCATTAACAGAGGCAGACTCTCAGAAAATCAAGCACTCTCAGGTACTGAATTCAAACACACCTGAGGGTGGTGTCAGCAAAGTCTGGTTTGATGTGCATTTGCATATGGGACACAGAGCTACAGAGGGCAACTGCCAACTGATGCCCAAATCATTTATCATCTGCCAGGACGAAAATGGTCAGAAATATGCAGCACTGTCATTCAACGAATGCACAAAAAACCACAAAGATGCCGGCAAAAGAAACAAAGAGAGCCTACAGGGATTTATGTTTGAGCAGCCAGTAAACTGTGTCCTGTCTCTTCGTTGGAAAAATACCTCTCATTGATGCCGCCCAATCCACCGGTCTCTTATCTCCATCCAAAGCAGACCAACTTACCCCGATCCAACAGATGGTCACATATAACTCCTATTTTAATCTCACTGCACTGGCTTCCAGTTCATTTTAGAATTCATTTTAAAATTTTGGTGCTCACTTATAGAGCCCTACATGGCCAGGCTCCACAGTATATTATGGACCTTCTACACCCCTACACCACAAACCAAGCTCTTAGGTCCTCCACCCAGGGATTTCTAAATCTACCTTGTACACATTTTAAGACTCAGGGAGATTGTGCATTCCAGTTGGCAGCCCCCAAGCTCTGGCATAGTCTCCCAATAGGCTTAAGGTCCATGGATACTGTGGACTTTTTTTAAAAAGCAGCTAAAAACCCATCTGTTCAGACAGGCATTTGGATAGTGTGTGGTATTTTATATTTTAATTTGTCTATTTTGTCCGCTCTCCTTGTATATTTTATCTGGTGTCTTTGTTTTTATTTTTTTGATTGTATTTGATTTTTTTTTCTTTGACTGTGAAGCACTTTGTGACTGGTGTCTGTGAAAAGTGCTATATAAATAAACTTTGCTTGCTTGCTTATTGTATGTCTAAGAAAACATACAGTGAAGCCACTTTGTTAGACACGCTTGTTCTGAAGAACAAAAAAAGAAAACAGGTTGTCAGTCGCGCCCAAATGTTTCAGCACTGAGAACAGCACACAGCACTCTACATGCATCGATTGATGGATGATAGACAGCGACAGGCCAGGTGCGCTGTCTCAGTACTATGTCTTGCTTACAAGGGAATAACAATAAACATAACATAGACACGGCGGTCTACAACACTGTACAAGGGCTATTCAAGCATAAAATAGACACAGCAGTTATTGTCCCTACTCAGCATGTAGTTTAGTGTAGTCCATTTGTGTATTCCACCATCCTCCATAGAACAAAATAATCCAAACAGGTTAACGAACTTTGTTCATATCACTGTCCCTTTTTAAAACTTCATTCTCCACTCCTTTATGGTGGCAAACCTGCCATTCACTTTGTCTTTGTCAATGTTTATGTCCCGCTACAGCAAAATGAGGTTGGACAGTCTGGCTGTTAGGCTAGTAGTGCTAGCAGTAACATTAGCTTGATTATCTGTCCCTCTCGCGCCTTGCATTTTAATGCACCCAATTCATACTTTCTCTCCACTTTATCTCCTAGCTAGATTAAAAAAAAACATATCACCTTGATCGTTAACTTGATAGTGTGTGACAACATGACGCATTCACGAATACACAGGCTAGAGCTTTTAAAACTCCCAGTAGCCAAATAGAGTGGCAGGGGCCTGATAAAGGGGGTACTAAGGGGGTGGAAACAACAACAATACAAACAGGCCCAAGTGCCCCTGCTGGTGCTGTTTGCTGCATAAAACGAGTAACTGACATGCTAGATGGTTTGTTACACAGAACCATCTGAGAAGTTGTCCATGGAAACTGTTTGGAAAAGAGCAGGCACTTCCAAAAAATACTTATTCTTATTCTTATACAGTTGATTGGTTCATTGGATGAACCATCTGTCTATCACCGTCTTACCTTGTGAGGCAGCTGGATTTGCGGCACTGATTGGTGACACAAGCACATAACTTGAAGCCTGACAAGATGGATTCTCACATGATCTTATGAATCCAGCTGCCTCGCAAGGTAATAAAATGAGAACCCCTTGGCAGTGGTGGGGGCTCGTCTCTGCTCTGCAGAAGACACACTCTTAGTCTGACTTTTATTTTTGCCAAAATGAATACTGTATGTGTTGCCTGTGTTTTTTGTCCTTTTCCTCTCCTGTCTATTGCTCTGCCCAGGTCATCTATACTTAGGGTGCTTTTCATTGTGCTAATGTATCTCCTCACTTCCCTCACTCATGTCTCTTCCTCACGCCTTAGCTCCTCCCAGCAAGGATGAGAGAGAGATGCGAGTAAGAGACACGAGGACAGAGGAATTTATTTTATCAAACGGGATGCTCTCGCTCACTCCAGCGTCATTTTGAGGAGATGAAAAGTAGTAGTAGATGCACACCACCCTAAATGTCAAATATGAATAAGTCAGCAATAGAAATTAGTAAGTAAGTAAGCAGTTAAAACTCTAAAGTTTGCATTTAAAATTCATGTACAATTATTGAACACTTTACACTGTTACTTAATAATTTCTACATATTGATAGCTGGAAGGAAAACACCTGATAACTGCTCCAATTTATCATTTGATTATAGATCTATAGCAGCTTCTGGCTGTCACAGAATAAGACACAAATAGACAATTTAAATCTATGTATTACTGAAAGAACAGAACCAACATAAAGGAACAATAGATACAGCTGTAGCCTGCAGAATATGTTATAAAACGTAAATAAAATGTTGCTTATTTAGTTTGTGAAAGTCTGACATGCTTTTCAGGCTCAGGATTATTTTATAGGAGACACACAGATGTGCAGCATCATATTTTCCTGATAGAGCTAAGACACATTGAAACGGAGAAGAAGAAAGGATAAGCCTTTTGGCTCATGAAGAAAAATAGTGTGTTTTTATGATTGATTCATGATTCAGTAATCTTTATTTTTATAAATAAATAGACTATGAGAAGCTGCTGTTGGTGCTTTCATTCCTTCTCCACAGGTATTTTCCTGATCTGCTGTATTACAATAACAGCCCGACTGTTTACTGTCCCATCAGATCAGCTGACCAATCAATACACACTTTGGATCAAAGGGGTGTTGCCATCTGTTAAAACACTTCTGTGTAGGATACACCTGTGTTTCCTTCCTCTCTCCTCTCTCCTCTCTCCTCGCCTCCTCCAGGTGCATTTAAGGAATTGGAAGATCCTCCACGATGGCGGAGGGAGATCGGTTTCCAGGTCATGGAGGAGAGAGGACATGAGGAAGCACAGAATTAGCATAATGAAAGGCACCCTGAATCAGTCCACAATGAGGTGCACCTGGCAAGGGAGGAAAGGTTGATTCTCCAGGTTCCTGTTGCAGAGAGAGAGGCTTTTTGTTTGTGGACTGCTGATCTTGCCTCTCAAACTGGGATTTTATGTTATTTAGTTTTTCTGTTGTATTTTGATTGTTTATAGTCGTCATGTAGTATCATGGTTGCTTTGTATGTTTTGTTAATAAATCCCATGGTTTGGGTATTTTATAAGGTGTTGGGGTTTTACTTTGAGTAAATAGTGGATTGCTGTTCGCCCCCCTAGGGCGGATCAAGAGTGGGGCGTAACAGATGGGAGCTCGTCCAGGAGCTGAGCATACATGAGGTGAAGTAAAGGTGTTTGTGTGTAGTGATTATCTCTTTTGTTAGATAATTTTTCATTGTTGCTGCTTGTTTACTTGTGCTTTTGACTGGGTAACTGCTTCAGTAGCTTGGAGTTTCAGTTTTAAGCACCCTGACGCCACCAGGCAGGTTTGAAGAGCTTGCTACTTTGTTGTTTTACCTTTCTTATTTTTGGTGGTAATCCTGACTGGGGTGGACTGTAGCCACTGTGGATCACACATCCAGTATTGAAGGTCTAAAAGCAGGATATGCTGTTGTTCAACTTCTTTTTGATAACACTATGGTAACCAGAAAAGCAGAACAACGTGTACAACCATGCCCCGCACAGTTAGCAGAACTAATAGCCTTGACTGAAGCATGCATATCGGCTAAAAATAATACTGTAAACATATGCACTGACTCTGCATATGCTCATAGCCAGATACTTTTAGTGCCGTCTTGCAATACTCGGGCCAAATATTCAACTTTGGACTGACAGTACTGCAACTTCTGTTGAGAGGCCTGATGCCCTCCTTTGGCCAATTCCTGCAGTACTGTTATGGAGTCTTTGTGACACTGCTCCTGTGAATCTGAACAGATGATCAGATCATACTGAATTACAGTGCTACTAACTTTGTGTTTTAGTGCATGTAAATCTTCTTTCAGCACTTTATTAAACACATGTGGTGAATGTTTAAACCCCTGTGGCATTCATGTGTACATTTACTGCTGCCCTCATTAGGTGAAAGCAAACAGGACCTGAGATCTAGAGCTCAGAGGTACACTGAAAAATGCAGAGCAGAGATCAATGACAGTGTAATATTTACAAGTTGGTGGCACATTTGTCAAGACTGTGTGGATTTGGCACATCTGCATCATAGTCTTGCACTACTTCGTTTACGGCTCGTAAATCATGTACCAGCTGGTACTTTGATTTATATGCTTTCAACACTGGAAATATTGGAGTACAATTTTTAGACAACTTTTAAGATCCCGAACTCTACCTATTGACTCTCTAAGTGGGCCAGGTCAATATGCTTTTGCCTGATCTTTAGACATCCGCTGTTGATCTAGTCTGTCGAACATGCATTCATTCTCGTAGCAACCTATGTTTACATCTATGGAATAAATTTGATAGCCTGGTTCAGGAGGTACACACCTTTCTAGTTCGGTTGTTTTACCTAATGGCCATTGTCCAGAAGGAGTCTGGATTGCTATGGTCCACGTCCCTTGGCTATCATCTCTATACAGCATCCCCTTGAGTCTGCAAACATTGTTAGTATGTTGATATGGCATTATTGTTACAACTGCTGCTAGTAGACAATTTTCCATTTCATGAGTGACTGTAAGATTGCTTGACTTAAATGGATGATAGTCTGGTTTTAAACTATATAATTCTTCTTGTTAGCATTGATTAGTTGGCCTAGTTCTACCCTGCTCTATCTTATAAAGTACAGTGGTCACAAATTCCCATTGCAAAGAATCAGCAACATTTATCCAATTACCTTGATCCACTATTTTAGAACATAGTTCTTTTGTGCACGCTATATTAAAGGACAAATCAATGCTCATGGAATATTCTGATTTGAAGGCTCCAATCATGGCTATGGCTTCCAATATGTAATAGGGAAATTGTCAGATCACAACTTCCCATTTAGTGTACGTTTTTTTGCATTACTTCTGTATGTGCACGGACTTCCCAAATGGTTAGTTCTGTGTTTATTATTTGTTTTGATTGTGCTCATGCAGCTAATACACAATTCTCCATTTTTTCTTGTAGAGGTAATTTGAATAATTGAGGCGGTGAGACATTCTTTCTCCATTCTATATTAATGGGCTGAGAGTGTTGTCCTAAGTTTATTTTCAGTGTTCTCGAGATCTTTATTATCAATAACTCTCCTAAATTTTTGTCACCTACCCCAGTCACAATTTGTTTTTGTACATGATCCATTTGTGCTTGACACATATTTTTCCAACAAGAGACACATTTGACAAAAAGACTGTTTATTGAAGGTGAATGACAGTATTCAGAAACAGAATTCAGGCTTACCCTCCAGTTGGTTCTATCCAGCTGTACTTTCATAACATCTGAATCTGTTAAAAGTATTAGTGAATTTACACACGTTATGACACTTTTGTTCAGGTATGTCAAAACTGAGGATAGTTGAACCACATCTAAGAATTTGTTCATTCAGATCTTCATCAAAAGTCAAAGAATCATATATATATATAACAATAGGGAAGTCAGTTCAACATTTAGCAATCCTATTGGTCTCTGTAAGATATTTATTCTTTCTATAAGTCTACCAGAAATACTTCCTATCTTCAAAGGAGACTCCTGTACAGTGCACATATCTTCAAGGCAGATCAATGTGGTATAAATACAGGCAGTTTAAGGATCAATATGGCAAACATTCTCTGAGATTACAACCCAATGTTGACATAATCCTGTTTCTAATCCTATATTTGAGTTAAAGTAGGAATTGCTCCTGCTACAACTGAGGCTATACATGACATATTTGGTGAGATGGTGATGTGGCTGCTAACATTAATTTTGCTGCTGTATTGCTCCCCTCCACCCTTCGGGTCCCCCAACACCTTACCAACTACCATGGTCGAGGTTGGTGAAATTGACGGTTGGGAATTCAGCTGTGAGATCACCATGGTCAGGGTCTGAGAAGTTGGAAGTTGTGGTGGGTTGGTTGGGTCAGGTTTTGTGGGTGGTCCTGGTTTTGTAGGTTGGTCAGTAGTTGAGCTGATGAAGGTGGTGCCATATACAGTGCACATGTTGCCAGAACCAGGACCATTATCTGTTGGAGCCCCTGAGTCTGATTCATCCTTACACTCGGGCGCTCTTTCCAATGTGCCCCCTTGAGGCTCCTCATCTCTCATGCTCTCCTCCATTCCATTGGTAGCTCCTTCAGTTGGCTCACCTCCTCCAGGAGGGGCTTTGGTGCAGTGGTTAAGGTGATACCACGTAGGTGAACCTTTCACCTGGACCGCTGTGCCTGTGGATTGGACCACCTCTAATGATCCTTCTCATTGAGGCCCGTTCCAGCATTTTTGTGTTTCTGTCTGTGTCAGAAAAATAAAATCAAAACTAAAATTTGTCGCTCTGTACTGCAGTTTTTCCTTTATTAGGGCTCAAGCACCTAGCGGTTCGCTCACGCTCTCCATTCAAATATATGAGTATTTTTCTGTGTCCAGCCGCAGTTACTTATTGTCTCTCCACACCTGGCAATACACATTTCAATCAAACTTTGACCAGGTCATGCGGGTTAATAGTCTTTACTTTTGTAAAAATAAACTTGATGAAAATTAGGAAATCAATTTGTTTTACACACAAACTCAAAAGTTTTCAAATTATTAATTGAAATTACAGTGAAAGGGCCCAAAACTTGCATAATTTTGATGCCACAGGTGTGAGCAAGACAGACATGTCTCACCCTGCAGAAAATTCTCATCCTCATACCGTTGAGTTTTGATGTTTTGCCATGACACAGGAACTTGCTATAAGTTTATTGTACATGCTCCAATCTGCACCAAACTTAACATGTTTTTAAAGTCAGACCTGTCAGCCCAGGTCTGACAACATCTACATGCTTGTGACAGAAGCCGTTGGACTGCACTGCACTCCGACGTGCGCAAGGGTGTGAAGGCCCATTCAACACTGCTTGCAGTTTTAATTATTGCTATTTTGTGTGGAAGCATCATAGCCTCCATGAGTGCTATGACTTGATCACGGTGTTGAATTGGTGAGCCATCTGTCTTTTTGAACCCTCTTGCTTTCCAAGTTGCTCCATAAAGGTGGCAAACGCTATGAGCATATACAGAGTCAGTGCATATGTTTACAGTGTTACTTTTAGCCAATTTGCATGCTTCAGTCAAGGCTATTAGTTCCGCCAACTGTGCGGTGCATAGTTGTATACATTGTTCTGCTTTTCTGGTTGCCATAGTGTTATCAAAATTAAGTTGAACAACAGCATATCCTGTTTTTAGACCTTCAATACCTCAATAACAGGACCCATCAACAAAGAATGTGAGTTGAGCTAATGGACTTGGGCTAGCACTTAGGTCAGATCTCATTTTAACAAAAGCTTTCACTCCTGCCTCACAGTCATGAGGTTCCCCTTCATGGGGTAGAGGTACCAAATCTGCGGGGTTAGCTGTGGTACAAGATTTGACAGTTACATCTGGATATTGCAAAACTCTGGTATATGTTTGCAGTCTTTGATTAGTTAACACAAATTTGCACTTTTTCATTAAATTTGCAAGTTTGTGATGTGTATGGATGTCATAAGCCATAGTGATGGAGGATTCCCTCTCATACATCAAATGTGCAGCTGCCAATACCTGATATCAGGAAGGCAGACCTTGCCCTACTGAAGACAGAGCAGTTGAGTAGTAGGCCATTGGTTGCTTTTTTCCTCCAATACCTGTAACTTGTGTGAGAACTGCTGTGGCACGTTGAAGTCGGTGGGAAACAAAAGATGAAACAGTTTATCATAATTTGGTAGTGCCAGTGCTGGAGCTTGTTGGAGGAGACACTTTATTGCATTAAAGGCCTGTTCTCCCTCTTCAGTCCATATTAATGGTGCCCGAAGTTTGTCAGTACCTGTAGCTTTTATCATGTTTCTCAGGGGTGTAGTACTATAATTATATAATATATAATTTTCAATCCCCAGAAACGTCATCATCTGTTGGACAGTAATTGGTTTGGGAGCTGCAGATATGCCCTTAAGATGAGATGGCGAGATACTTTTAGTGCCATCTTGCAATACTTGGGCCAAATATTCAACTTTGGACTGACAGTACTGCAACTTCTGTTGAGAGGCCCTATGCCCTCCTTTGGCCAATTCTTGCAGTAAACTGTCACTCTCACTCAATGAGCATGTTATAGAGTCCTCATGACACTGCTCCTGTGAATCTGAACAGATGATCAGATTGTCAACATACTGGATAACAGTGCTGCTAACTTTGTGTTTTAGTGCATGTAACTCTTCTTTAACCACTTTATTAATACATGTGGTGAATGTTTAAACCCCTGTGGCATGTGTGTGTATTTGTTCTGCTGCCTTCGGTAGGTGAAAGCAAACAGGTGCTAAGATCTAGAGCTCAGAGGTACACTGAAAAATGCAGAGCAGAGATCAATGACAGTGTAATATTTACAAGTTGGTGTGTGGATTTGGCACATCTGCATCATAGTCTTGCACTACTTCGTTTACGGCTCATAAATCATGTACCAGCTGGTACTTTGATTTATCTGCTTTCAACACTGGAAATATTGGAGTACAATTTTTAGACAACTTTTAAGATCCCGAACTCTACCTATCGACTCTCTACGTGGGCCGGGTCAATATGCTTTTGCCTGATCTTTAGACATCCACTGTTGATCTAGTCTGTCGAACATGCATTCATTCTCGTAGCAACCTATGTTTACATCTATGGAATAAATTTCATAGACTGGTTTGGGAGGTACACACCTTTCTAGTTCAGTTGTTTGATCTAATGTCCATTGTCCAGAAGGAGTCTGGATTGCTATGGTCCACGTCCCTTGGCTATCATCTCTATACAGCATCCCCTTGAGTCTGCAAACATTGTTAGTATGTTGATATGGCATTATTGTTACAACTGCTGCTAGTAGACAATTTTCCATTTCATGAGTGACTGTAAGATTGTTTGACTTAAATGGATGATAGTCTGGTTTTAAACTATATAATTCTTCTTGTTAGTATTGATTAGTTGGCCTAGTTCTACCCTGCTCTATCTTATAAAGTACAGTGGTCACAAATTCCCATTGCAAAGAATCAGCAACATTTATCCAGTTACCTTGATCCACTATTTTAGAACACAGTTCTTTTTCTCATGTTTTGTTAAAGGACAAATCAATGCTCGTGGAATATTCTGATTTTGAAGGCTCCAATCATGGCTATGGCTTCCAATATGTAATAGGGAAATTGTCAGATCACAACTTCCCATTTAGTGTACGTGTTTTTGCATTACTTCTGTATATGCACGGACTTCCCAAATGGTTAGTTCTGTTTATTATTTGTTTTGATTGTGCCCATGCAGCTAATACACAACTCTCCATTATTTCTTGTAGAGGTAATTTGAATAATTGAGGCTCCATTCTATATTAATGGGCTGAGAGTGTTGTCCTAAGTTTATCAGGCAATTTTCAGTGTTCTCGAGATCTTTATTTATTATCAATAACTCTCCTAAACCTTTGTCACCTACTCCAGTCACAATTTGTTTTTGTACATTATCCATTTGTGCTTGACACACATTTTTCCATCAAGAGACATCTTTGACAAAAAGACTGTTTATTGAAGGCGAATGACAATATTCAGAAGCAGAACTCAGGCTTACCCTCCAGTTGGTTCTATTCAGCTGTACTTTAATAATATCGGAATCTATTGACCAAGTAATAGTGAATTTACACACGTTTTGAGACTTTTGTTCAGGTATGGCAGAACTGTGGATAGTTAAACCACATCTAATAATTTGTTCATTCAGATCTTCATCAAATGTCAAAGAATCATATGTAACATCAGGGAAGTCAGATTCAACATTTAGCAATCCTATTGGTCTCTTCAAGCTATTCATTCTTTCTATAAGTCTACCAGAAATACTTCCTATCTTCCAAGGAGAGTCCTGTACAGTGCACCTATCTTCAAGGCAGATCAATGTGGTGTAAATGCGAGCAGCTTGAAGATAAATATGGTAAATATTATCTGAGATTGCAACCGGATGTTGACCTAATCCTATATCTAATCCTATATTTGATGCTTTTATAGTTATCTGCTCCTGATAAGTCTTAGTTAAAGTAGGAATTGCTCCTGCTACAACTGAGGCTATACATGACATATTTGGTGAGATGGTAATGTGACTGCTAACATTTATTTTGCTGCTGTATTCCTCTCCTCCCCTCTTCGGGTCCCCCAACACCTTACCAACTGCCATGGTCGAGGTTGGTGAAGTTGACGATTGGGAATTCGTCTGTGAGATCACCATGGTTGGGGTTTGAGAAGTTGGAAATTGTGGTGGGTTGGTTGGGGTTGTTGGCAAGGGTTGTGGCTGGGGTCAGGTTTCATGGATGGTCCTGGTTTTGTGGGTTGGTCAGTAATTGAGCTAATGGAGGTGGTGCCATGTACAGAGCACATGTTGCCAGAACCAGGACCACTATCCGTTGGAGCCCCTGAGTCTGATTCATCCTTACACTCGGGCACTCTTTCCGATGTGCCTTCTCGAGGCTCCTCATCTCTCGTGCTCTCCTCCGTTCCGCTGGTAGCTCGTTCAGTTGGTTCACCTCCTCCAGGAGGAGCTTTGGTGCAGTGGTTAAGGTGATACCACATAGATGAACCTTTCACCTGGACCGCTGTGCCTGTGGATCGGACCACCTCGAATTGTCCTTCTCATCGAGGCCCATTCCACCTCTGTCGAAAGACTCACGAACACCCGATCCCCAGGCTGGATGGATGGTGTCTCAGCTTCCTTTGGCACCTTCTCCGTCTTTTTTTCACACAAAAAGATAGCTCGGTGTATGTTAGCAATCTGTTGCTAAATTTTTTTTTTTTTTTTTTCTAAGACATCCAATATAGGACCTTTCTGCACATGTCTATATGCTGGAGCAGGCATGGGTCAACCTCCAAGCATTTCATGCAGTGTTAGTTGCGTTTTACAGTTAGTGCTGCTTCTGTAAGCCATGAGTGCCAAAGGCAATGCGTCTATTCAATTAAAGTTAGTGTGATCACAGATTTGTACCAGCTTTGCTTTTAATACCCCTTTCACTTTCTCAACCATTCCTTGTGACTGTGGCAGATAAACACATCCTAGTCTTTGTTCTATCCCTAGCTTTTGGTAAATCCCTTTTACTGTTTTATCAATAAACTCCCTTCCATTGTCAGAGCTAATTATGTTGGGTACGCTGAATCTTGGAATTACTTCCCTACATAGGAATTTTACCGCAGCTCAGCATTGTTTTGTTTTGCAGGAACTGCTTTGACCCAGCAGTTGAATCTGTCCTCTATGACGAACAAGTGCCTCTTTCCCTGTACCGGTTTAATCATATCGACATAATCCATTGTTAAGTGTTTAAAAGGGCCTTCTGGTATTGGTGTGTGCCAAATTGGAGTGGTAATTGCTTTTCAAATGTTGTTCTTTATATATGTCACACATCTTCCCAAAATTGCATCTACATGTGCCTGCAGTTTAGGAGACCATAATCCCATTTTTGTTGTTATTCTTGTTATTACCTCCCCCTTGTGCAATGGTCAACACCATGTGCATCAGGTATGACAAGAGAAAGAAGATCAGTAGTAGAAACCAACAATCCATCATGGTTTCTCCATAATTTATCTGGGCCTTGAGATATACCCCTTTGTTTCCATAACTTTTTTTTAGCTTGTGATACTGCTTCTTGAATGTCACACAAATCTTTAGAAGTAATTTCACTTGTAAATTAACACCATCACAGCTTTTGGATCTGAGGTAGCAGCAGTTTTTTTATGAGCTTGACACTTTATTATTGCTATTTTGTGTGGAAGCATCATACCCTCCATGAGTGCTATGCCTTGATCACGGTATTGAATTGGTGAGCCATCTGTCTTTTTGAACCCTCTTGCTTTCCAGGTTGCTCCATAAAGGTGGCAAACGCTATGAGCATATACAGAGTCAGTGCATATGTTTACAGTGTTAATTTTTAGCCAATTTGCATGCTTCAGTCAAGGCTATTAGTTCCGCCAACTGTGCGGAGCGAGGTTGTACACATTGTTCTGCTTTTCTGGTTACCATAGTGTTATCAAAATTAAGTTGAACAACAGCATATCCTGTTTTAGACCTTCAATACCTCAATAACAGGACCCATCAACAAAGAATGTGAGTTGAGCTAATGGACGTGGGCTAGCACTTAGGTCAGATCTCATTTTAACAAAAGCTTTCACTTCTGCCTCACAGTCATGAGGTTCCCCTTCATGGGGTAGAGGTACCAAATCTACGGGGTTAACTGTGGTACAAGATTTGACAGTTACATCTGGATATTGCAAAACTCTGGTATATGTTTGCAGTCTTTGATTAGTTAACACAAATTTGCTCTTTTTAATTAAATTTGCAAGTTTGTGATGTGTATGGATGTCATAACCCATAGTGATGGAGGATTCCCTCTCATACATCAAATGTGCAGCTGCCAATATCTGATATCAGGAAGGCAGACCTTGCCCTACTGAAGACAGAGCAGTTGAGTAGTAGGCCATTGGTTGCTTTTTTCCTCCAATACCTGTGACTTGTGTGAGAACTGCTGTGGCACGTTGAAGTCGGTGGGAAACAAAAGATGAAACGGTTTATCATAATTTGGTAGTGCCAGTGCTGGAGCTTATTGGAGGAGACACTTAATTGAATGAAAGGCCTGTTCTCCCTCTTCAGTCGATATTAATGGTGCCTAAAGTTTTTCAGCACCTGCAGCTTTTATCATGTTTCTCAGGGGTGTAGTGTAGCTGTAGTGAACTCAGAGGTACACTGAAAAATGCAGAGCAGAGATCAATGACAATGTAATATTTTTAATATTTTGAAGTTGGTGGCACATTTTTCAAATGTGTGTGTGGATTTGGCACATCTGCATCATAATCTCACACTATTTTTTTGTTACTGCTCGTAAATCATGTACCAGCCGGTACTTTGATTTATCTGCGTTCAACACTGGAAATATTGGAGTATTGGCTTCAGATTGAGTGTGGATAAGTACTTCTGCTTTTAACAATCTTTCTATTGTTTTTGCAATGTTTTGCTTCTGATTTCATAGGGTACTGTTGTATTTTGGGAGGAGCACATGCTGGCTTAAGCAGTATTTCTACTGGTTGAGCATATTTTATAAGCCCTATATCTGTGTCATGTTTTGACCATAACTGTGGTGGTACCTCTGTAACACGTCTTTAAACAAGTCTTTTTGCTCTACCACCATCTGCATCTAGGTAGGTAATCTGACTGTTTGGGGTTCAGCCAATGCAGAAAAAGATGTCATAATTTTGAAATAGTTTTTATTTTGGCTAGAACAGCGGGCATTTTGTTGCATTCCATTCCTGCTCTTGTGCTTGTCTTATCATGGGGCCAAGATGTTTTGACTCATAATCTGGATTTACTCTTAGGGTAATATTAGGAATGGCATGTTTTATTTTCGATTGATTTTTTACTTATTTGTTCTCAGATACTGCTAACGCAGCACCCTGTTTACCTATGATAATAGCTGCTGAATTGAGTTTCACATGCAATGGTTGATCTTTAAGCCAAAGTTCATTTCTTCTTTCACTGTTTTTTTGCGAAAAATTGCAAAGTGCAGTGAGGTTCAAATGGAGGTTCTTTTGATTGTGGAATTTGTGCCATTATGAAGGGTTCTAAGATCTTGTGGTGATATATGAGAGGTCAAGATGCTTTTTCCCAATTCTCTATTTTGCAATTTATCTGTATGGAAGGTCAATGCACAATTTTTCAGATCTCAAACTCTACCTTTCGACTTTCTAAGTGGGCCAGGCCAATATGCTTTTGCCTAATCTTTAGACATCCACTGTTGATCTAGTTTGTCGAACAAGCATTCTTTCTCGTAGTAACCGATGTTTACATCTATGGATTAAATTTGATAGCCTGGTTCAGGAGGTACACACCTTTCTAGTTCGGTTGTTTTACCTAATGGCCATTGTCCAGAAGGAGTCTGGATTGCTATGGTCCACGTCCCTTGGCTATCATCTCTATACAGCATCCCCTTGAGTCTGCAAACATTGTTAGTATGTTGATATGGCATTATAGTTACAACTGCTGCTAGTAGACAATTTTCCATTTCATGAGTGACTGTAAGATTGCTTGACTTAAATGGATGATAGTCTGGTTTTAAACTATATAATTCTTCTTGTTAGCATTGATTAGTTGGCCTAGTTCTACCCTGCTCTATCTTATAAAGCACAGTGGTCACAAATTCCCATTGCAAAGAATCAGCAACATTTATCCAGTTACCTTGATCCACTATTTTAGAACACAGTTCTTTTTCGCACGCTATATTAAAGGATAAATCAATGCTCATGGAATATTCTGATTTGAAGGCTCCAATCATGGCTATGGCTTCCAATATGTAATAGGGAAATTGTCAGATCACAACTTCCCATTTAGTGTACGTTTTTTTGCATTACTTCTGTATATGCATGGACTTCCCAAATGGTTAGTTCTGTGTTTATTATTTGTTTTGATTGTACCCATGCAGCTAATACACAATTCTCCATTATTTCTTGTAGAGGTAATTTGAATAATTGAGGCGGAGAGACATTCTTTCTCCATTCTATATTAATGGGCTGAGAGTGTTGTCCTAAGTTTATCAGGCAATTTTCAGTGTTCTTGAGATCTTTATTTATTATCAATAACTCTCTTAAACTTTTGTCACCTACTCCAGTAACAATTTGTTTTTATACATGATCCAATTGTGCTTGACATATTTTTCCAACAAGAGACACGTTTGACAAAAAGACTTTTTATTGAAGGTGAATGGCAGTATTCAGAAGCACAACTCAGGCTTACCCCCCAGTTGGTTCTATCCAGCTGTGCTTTCATAAAATCTGAATCTGTTGACCAATTAATAGTGAATTTACACAGGTTATGATACTTTTTTCAAGTATGGCAAAACTGAGGATAGTTGAACCACATCTAAGAATGTTTTCATTCAGATCTTCATCAAAAGTCAAATTTTGTTTTTATTTATGTTCTTGCTTTTTATCGTGACTGTGTATTTTATCTTAATCTGTAAAGCTCTTTGTAACTGCGTTTTGAAAAGTGTTAAACAAATAAAGTTATTATTATTTTTATTATTATTAATTTGAGCAAGGCAGATTCTGTGCTATGGTGGGCCCTAAAACCGGTCTCCCATTTTTGTCGCAGCCTAGAAGCTGGGCTGTGACAAGAAATAGATGTTTGTGTCAGTATAACACTCAGGGTTGTACAGTGTCTAAGTACTGGTACACACAAATGTCAGGACACACACACACAATTGTGCATATATACAGTATGTGCACGTCCTGTAACAACACATTCATAAGGCAACAATTGATGTTGATTGTTGAAAGACAATATGTGTTCCATGCAGTAGACACATGGCAGCTGATTTATCAGGCTGTGGCTCAGAAGGTACAGCGGGTCATCACTTAATTACTTAAATACTTAAACATAATTAAAGATAATACTTAATGTTCTAAAGTCTAAATGTTCATCCATAGTGTTGTTGACCACTACATCATGGTACATGGTCTTTGCCTAAACATACCATAATTGGGCATTGAGAAAATAAAGAATTTGAAAGAATTTACTGTTCCATATTGGTCTTTTGTTATGCAACTGTTTTTTACAACATTTATTACATATTGCATTCAGGCTGTTTATTACAAAATGCAGCAGATTATTACAAAATGTGGGTGTTATTACATAATGAAATGGAAATTGATTACATTTTGTTGAGTTATTGCATAATGCGTTGTTATTACATAATGCGTTGTTACTAGGGATGTGCACCTCCATCACTGAGGCCAATGCAATATGCACCTTGATGCATTGCCAATGATCTGATACATTAAAGATACATATGAAGCAACTGCCAATGCATTACAATACAATTCAACCCTATTGCGATACAATAGACACAATTTGATTCAACACAATGCAATTTAATGTGATACGATTTGATGCCAAAGAATGATGCTATGCAATTCAATATGGTACAGAGAGTTTGATTTTATTTCTTAAGCATACAGCAAATCATGAATGAACTAAAAAAGTGCCATTTTTATTTACATATTTGTTTCTCTAGTACTGCAACTCAGTAAGCATCTAATTTATGCTGTTTCTTTTTGACCTCGAAAAAAACACTTGGACCTTTCACAAACAGGCCTCTGTTTCAAATTTACATGGTTATGCTCCGTCACCCAAACAATTACTGTCAAAATAGTTTAATAATCCAGATACTCTGACGTGCGGAACAATAATTCTGGAGCACAAGTTCCACCTGGAACGTTTTGGCAGCACACCACTTAGCTGTAGCATGCTAGCACACTTCAGAAACAGTTTAGAGCGGAGGAATCAATTCAAATATCAAATTACTGGTCACAAATTATTGGTCACATTTCTAAATAATAAAGGCATAGAGCCTCCACTAATAATTATATATAAATAAATTGGATTTTACCGATGCAAAAATGTTAGAAACCATGCATCACAAGTTCATCTCAAATTGTATCAGGTGCATACTTTTTTTAATCAAGGCAATTGCATTGTGAACATTTATGCCGGTGCACCGAATCTTGCACCCTGGATAGTCCATACCACTGCAGGGGACAACCTTAATCCCTCCAAGCACTCCTGTTCAGGGGAAAGGCCCATAACCACTGGCCTATCTCTGGGAGGTGTAGGACGAGCTGTCTAGCTGTGAGAGTGCGTCTCTGTGCCACCGGAGTTGCCGTGGCTTCCCCGATAGCAGCTGTATCATCTCAGGAACCATGATGCACCTGTGCGTTCTTGGGCCACCAGAATGGCTACAGTACTCTCCTCCTGAATGCGCACCAGAAAGCATAAAGGAGAGCTTTGGGCCACAATTGGTGAGGGAAAGCATCTACTCCCAATGGGGGATCATCTCATGTGCCCATGGAGAACAATAGCACATGCTGTGCATCTCGTTGTGAGGTGAACAGATCCACCTCCACTCTCCCAAACCTGTCCCACAAATTTTGAATAAGTGTGGGATTTAATCTCCACTCATTTTGGGAGGGACCTCTGCATGACATTATGCCCGCGGTTCAGTTCTGTTTGCCTGGGATATAAACCACTCTGATGGAGTGCAGATTCGCATGAGACCACAGCAGCAGGATTCTGGCCATTTCCAGCAACCGAGCTGAGCAAACACTGCCCTGGCAATTTATATACACTGCTGTTGCCATGTTGTCTGTCCTTACCACAACATGCTTGTCTGTCAGCAGTGAGGCAAAGTTTTTCAGCACCATGAACAGCTCCAGGCATTTTATGTGGAGAGATGGTGGCTCTGGCCATTTTTCCCTCATTACGTGAGACTGACACAATAGCCCCCAGCTGAAGACAGATGCATCTGTGTACACTGAAATGTGCGACATAGGTCTCCTGAGGGGAACCCCAGCTGACAGAATGCAAGAGGTTTTCCACTATGTCAGGTCCAACTGAAAAAACATGTTTGTCTTTCAGCAGTACAGCACAGTGTTTCAGCACTTTCAGCACAGTGGACAGCTCCAGGCAGTTTATGTGGCCACTTCCCTCTCACAATGTCAGACTGACACTTTCCTCCCCATGTGAAGAGAGATGAATCTGTGTCCACCGATATGTGTACATGCATGTCACACACAGTGGACTTGTTGGGAGAGCAGGCAGGGACGGTCATTACACACTGTGACAGTCCCAAAAACTTGTACAAATAAGTTAGAAGAGAGCTTGAGTATATGACAGCTTGTAGCACATACAGCAGCTCTCTACAGAGATGACTGTGTGTGCATAATGTGCCCATAGCTGACAGTATAGCTCTCCCAAGGGGGATCCACACAGCCAGTCATCATGCATCTTTGTGGCGTATGGGGTCGAGGCAGAGACGGCCAAACCGTCTCTGGAGTTTTCTCATGTAAAGAAGACTCAGGAGAAAAACACCATATGACTGGCTGACATCATGCCCGGCAGGCGCGTCACAGACAGCGCTGTCACCACTTTGTAAGGGGCGATGCATGACAAGGGAAAGCTGAGCGCATCCACACATTTTGAGAAGGTGCGTTGAGCCAGAGAAAAACAGTTTTTACAAAAAATGGACTGCTTGAAGGAGAAATGCAGGAATTTCCTGTGTCTGGGGATGACGGGCACATTGAAACAGGTGTCTTTTAGGCCAATGGATGTGAATCAATCGATGAGACGCACATACTCCAGCATATGTTTCATGGTGAGCATGTGAACAGTCAAGTCAAGAATTCTGCCTGTTCCTCTTGGCACTAGAAGTAACAGGAGTAACAACCCATGTTCTCCTTACAAGGTGGGACTCTGGAAAAATAGCTCTTAAGCTTTTTCAAGAGCTCCAACAACTCTGTCTCAGAGCAGCTGTCTGTGATAAAGTCTCCAGCACCCTGTTGAATGGTCAGGGAGTGGAGATTGTAAACCTTTTTATTAATTTTGCCATCCGTTCACTTATGGAAAACAGACTTTGCCACAATGAGTAGTGCTCTGAAAGTAGGCGATTAAACATCTGCAGAGCCTCTGTGGACATTTCTGACAGCCAGTGAAGACCCCTCACTGCCACTGTGTGAGGTGATTGTTCACTCTACACAGCCCATGGAAGAGCTGATCTTAAAAGGCTGAAGCGGAGGATATATAACAGTGAAACCCATACATAAGATGTAGCCATGAGTTTAGGAGATGAATGAAAAATAAATAATACAAGTAGAAGTTATGGAGATCATTGGAGATGAGAGAGGGTTTGAAAACCTTACAGCAGATAGTTGATTTAAAAAGAGTGACACATTAGCCGCAGGCTTTTATAAATTTACTTTGTAACTTTTACTGTGACACTGCTGCCATGGAGACCTTTATGCTTTTACCTCAGCCTGGAAAAATTCAATATGGATTTTCGTTTGAGCTCTGATTCCAGATTTCATTCAAACAGCTGAAAATTTTGAGGAATGGTTTGCTTGGCAGGAAGTCAGATTTATAGAAAAAGTTAGAAATGTGAAGAATAATGTAAAAAATAAATAAATAAATAAATAAAAAGAAGGAAGTTAAATGAATATTCCAACATTTTGGAAAGTTTGCTCATTTGTCACCTCACAAAGAGTTACATTTCTCAGACTCCTCAGATTTACAGTTTGGTAGTTTGTTGTCATTTGAATAATTAAATTAAATTAAATTAAATAATTGCAAATTGGTTTGGCAATATGCATCAATAAATAAAATAAATAAATAAATAAAAATGGAAACTGAAATGACAAGTGCCTTAAAGAGGGTTAATTTGACCTCATCCTTGAGTGGGAGCAGGAGGGAGTCATTAGGGGTGAACAACTCATTTTTGTATGAACAGGTTAATCTTATTAAATGTCTCGTCTTACTGTCTTCTTGAATCATTTTGACAGATTTCTATTCATTTTTGAATGATATGAATATTGTTGAAGAATAATCACACAAGTCCTTGTTCAAAGTTTGCTGTAGTGGAAGTGACTGAGACAGTAGACTGACCCAGAGCAGAAGAGATGGAAGCACTTAATACTTATACAGCAAGATCAAGGCAGTGACCAATAAATGGTAACAAAAGGTAGGGAGGGAGGGCATTTGCATACAAGATCAAGGGAGGGGGTAAGATAGTAGGGGGGGGGGGACTCTCAGGCAGCATAGTAAGTGCGGGGGGGGGACTCTCAGGTAGGTGAAATCAAGGGGCAGAAGGAGGGGGTACTGCATTCAGACAGGATCAAAAAGGTCAAATCAGCAGGAGTTAAAGGCAGGAAAGACACACGGTTGACATCTTGTTGATCAAGGGGTTGTTCCATTACTTCTGTACCCAAATGTGTATTTCTTTTTCAATATCAATAAGCAGACTCTGGAAAGATATGAAATTTATTACAGTGAACATCAAATCTACATTATTTTTTGGAAAAAGTTTGATTGTTTTTTCATCGTAATGCAATTAAACGTATATCTAATACATATAAACTAAAGAGTATATATATGTATTGGCAGAACTTTAAAATATGGAGATGAATCTAAACATTTTTGAGTGGATTATTTGTTTATCAGGTTTTAGGGAAAGGAAAGTAATTACGTCTACAATATACCTTATACAGTTCAGTGTCTTTGGTAAGGTGACAATTGAGGTGACGCCAGTCTGGGGCTACGCCCTGTATCCAAAATCATTCAATAATTCACCACTCACACCGTCGGGAATTTTATCTAGAGGACAACATAGTCTCTCAGACAGCTATAAAGGAAGCAAGCTCTTGGTGGAAACTGGCAGACACACTGTTTAGTGGTTTCAGACATAGCCATTGTCTTTGCCCTCTCCATAGATAGGTGAAGGGTCACAGTCAACTACGGCCCACCACGCTGATAGAGATTTACCCTGTTGCACTGAGGCTGCATGGTAAAAACACTGAACAGTGCCTGAAACCTCAGCAGGGTGGATGCTTGCCAAGACAGAAGTGTGAACTCTGCTCTTCTTGTATCAAGTTACACACCCTTCCTGTGCTGAGATAGACTCAAATAGTTGCCAGTTTGTTAGATACAATCTCCATTAGCTATAAAATTAGAGACATGTCATACTGGCAATGTGACACAGGTATGAAGCAAGAATATGTTAAATGTTAAACCAAACCAAAAAAGCCCATTTACTAACACCGCTGACGGATAGCTGACATCAGTAACATCATGAGTCACAAACTGTGGCAACAAATGTGTCCCGACGTGTTCATCACTTTTAAGTGCTATTAAGTCTTTTTAAATGCTTTTTAGTGTTATTGCAGTGCTTTCTGTGTTGTGTTGTCTGTAATGTGTTGTGTCTCTATTGTATTTTGTTGTCTGAATTTGCAGCGCATTTTCTAAATGCTGCAAATGTGTTGTCAAATTGATGTTCTCTTAATTTGCTTAACCCATAAATGGGTTATTGACAGTACATATGTAAACATATGTGCTTCACCAATGAGTGCTTGGTATAGTGATTTTAACACCAACATGGGCCTATAAATTCTCACAGTCTCACTCACTGGGAGATTTTAACTTTCAACATTTTCCTGGATTCCCACACAGTCTCTCCAAGGTATGTACAAACACTGGCAAAGTAATGAATTTTATGCACGGCAACATAGTTTGAAAATGCTTTAATGTTTTAAGATTGTACATTTGTAATTAATTAGTCATTCCACTAAGAGGACTTATCGTGCTGCTTTCTGGGGTTTATCAAGACATCTTTGTTGTCTTCTTTACCAGGTTTGTGTCCTGGATGTTGTCCATAATGGGGGTGCCTGGGGGTTTGTTATTGATCCTAATTTTGCAGATTACTACAGGAAACACTTCAGGTAAACCAACTAACATCTTGGGTTACACATTATGACACATATTCACTGTGTAATTGCTCTGTAGATTTGTTACATTTTTCCCCTTTTTGTGTCATACATTAATGGACTTCCATTACAACACTTTAATCAAATGGTGACTTGAATTTACTTCCCCACACATGAATCATAACTGTCACATATTCTTCAATGCCTAATTCTAGAGGACTTGCACATCATTTTACACATATTATTATGTTATTGTGTAATATTATTATTATTTTTGATCCAGACTAGAATATAAGATGTTCAATGAGCCTGAGAAATGATTTGTTGCTCAATATACCTTTGTTGGTATTTTGATGAAGTCCATCTTTCGACACTATTATGTTGTATGCTTTTATGTTAACTCGTTCAACAGTGAGGCTGGTCAACTCTGACGACCGCTGCTCTGGCAGAGTGGAGGTCTACCATGAAGGACAGTGGGGCACCGTGTGTGACGATGCCTGGGACCTGAACGACGCCAGCGTGGTGTGCAGACAGCTGGGCTGTGGCAGGGCTCGTTCAGCACCACAAAGCGCACGCTTTGGACAGGGCGAAGGGCCTATTTGGTTGGATGATGTTATGTGCACAGGCAGCGAATCAGAGCTCAGTGAGTGCGGACACCAAGGGATTGGATCTCACAACTGTGGTCACAGTGAGGATGCTGGTGTGGTCTGTGAAGGTAAACACAAACAAGGAGCTAAAGCCCATGAAATCTCGCTGTGTAACAGCCTGTCTATGGTATTATATTAAGGATTTTAGTCACCACCTTTTACAGAAATGTGAAATATGAGATTTACACTATACTTTTATTTCATTTATTCTATTTTACCTTCTCACAGATATCATTGTTTTTCATGAAGTCCATAATTTGACAATATTATGTTGTATGCTTTTCTATTAGCTGGTTCAACAGTGAGGCTGGTCAACTCTGACGACCGCTGCTCTGGCAGAGTGGAGGTCTACCATGAAGGACAGTGGGGCACCGTGTGTGACGATGCCTGGGACCTGAACGATGCCAACGTGGTGTGCAGACAGCTGGGCTGTGGCAGGGCTCGATCAGCACCACAAAGCGCACACTTTGGACAGGGCGAAGGGCCTATTTGGTTGGATAATGTCATGTGCACAGGCAATGAATCAGAGCTCAGTGAGTGCGGACACCAAGGGATTGGATCTCACAACTGCGGACACCATGAGGATGCTGGTGTGGTCTGTGAAGGTAAACACAAACAAGGAGCTAAAGCCCATGAAACCTCGCTGTATAACAGCCTGTCTATGTTAATATATTTAGGATATCCGTCACCACCTGTTACAGAAATGTGAAGTCTGTGATTTACACTACACTTTTATTTCATTTATTCTATTTTCACCTTCTCACAGATATCATTGTTTTTCATGAAGTCCATAGTTCAACAATATTATGTTGTATGCTTTTCTATTAGCTGGTTCAACAGTGAGGCTGGTCAACTCTGACGACCGCTGCTCTGGCAGAGTGGAGGTCTACCATGAAGGACAGTGGGGCACCGTGTGTGACGATGCCTGGGACCTGAACGACGCCAACGTGGTGTGCAGACAGCTGGGCTGTGGCAGGGCTCGTTCAGCACCACAAAGTGCACGCTTTGGACAGGGCGAAGGGCCTATTTGGTTGGATAATGTCATGTGCACAGGCAATGAATCAGAGCTCAGTGAGTGCGGACACCAAGGGATTGGATCTCACAACTGTGGTCACCATGAGGATGCTGGTGTGGTCTGTGAAGGTAAACACAAACAAGGAGCTAAAGCCCATGAAATCTCACTGTGTAACAGCCTGTCTATGGTATTATATTAAGGATTTTAGTCACCACCTTTTACAGAAACGTGAAATATGAGATTTACACTACACTTTTATTTCATTTATTCTATTTTCACCTTCTCACAGATATCATTGTTTTTCATGAAGTCCATAGTTCAACAATATTATGTTGTATGCTTTTCTATTAGCTGGTTCAACAGTGAGGCTGGTCAACTCTGACGACCGCTGCTCTGGCAGAGTGGAGGTCTACCATGAAGGACAGTGGGGCACCGTGTGTGACGATGCCTGGGACCTGAACGACGCCAACGTGGTGTGCAGACAGCTGGGCTGTGGCAGGGCTCGTTCAGCACCACAAAGCGCACGCTTTGGACAGGGCGAAGGGCCTATCTGGTTGGATAATGTTATGTGCACAGGCAGCGAATCAGAGCTCAGTGAGTGCGGACACCAAGGGATTGGATCTCACAACTGTGGTCACAGTGAGGATGCTGGTGTGGTCTGTGAAGGTAAACACAAACAAGGAGCTAAAGCCCATGAAATCTCGCTGTGTAAGAACCTATGTTATTATATTTCGGATTTTAGTCACCACCTTTTACAGAAACGTGAAATATGAGATTTACACTACACTTTTATTTCATTTATTCTATTTTCACCTTCTCACAGATATCATTGTTTTTCATGAAGTCCATAGTTCAACAAAATTATGTTGTATGCTTTTCTATTAGCTGGTTCAACAGTGAGGCTGGTCAACTCTGACAACCGCTGCTCTGGCAGAGTGGAGGTCTACCATGAAGGACAGTGGGGCACCGTGTGTGACGATGCCTGGGACCTGAACGACGCCAACGTGGTGTGCAGACAGCTGGGCTGTGGCAGGGCTCGTTCAGCACCACAAAGCGCACGCTTTGGACAGGGCGAAGGGCCTATTTGGTTGGATAATGTCATGTGCACGGGCAATGAATCAGAGCTCAATGAGTGCGGACACCAAGGGATTGGATCTCACAACTGCAGACACCATGAGGATGCTGGTGTGGTCTGTGAAGGTAAAAACAAACAAGGAGCTAAAGCCCATGAAACCTCACTGTATAACAGCCTGTCTATGTTAATATGTTTAGGATATTCGTCACCACCTGTTACAGAAACGTGAAGTCTTTGATTTACACTACACTTTTATTTCATTTATTCTATTTTCACCTTCTCACAGATATCATTGTTTTTCATGAAGTCCATAGTTCAACAATATTATGTTGTATGCTTTTCTATTAGCTGGTTCAACAGTGAGGCTGGTCAACTCTGACGACCGCTGCTCTGGCAGAGTGGAGGTCTACCATGAAGGACAGTGGGGCACCGTGTGTGACGATGCCTGGGACCTGAACGACGCCAACGTGGTGTGCAGACAGCTGGGCTGTGGCAGGGCTCGTTCAGCACCACAAAGCGCACGCTTTGGACAGGGCGAAGGGCCTATTTGGTTGGATAATGTCATGTGCACGGGCAATGAATCAGAGCTCAGTGAGTGCGGACACCAAGGGATTGGATCTCACAACTGCAGACACCATGAGGATGCTGGTGTGGTCTGTGAAGGTAAAAACAAACAAGGAGCTAAAGCCCATGAAACCTCACTGTATAACAGCCTGTCTATGTTAATATGTTTAGGATATTCGTCACCACCTGTTACAGAAACGTGAAGTCTTTGATTTACACTACACTTTTATTTCATTTATTCTATTTTCACCTTCTCACAGATATCATTGTTTTTCATGAAGTCCATAGTTCAACAATATTATGTTGTATGCTTTTCTATTAGCTGGTTCAACAGTGAGGCTGGTCAACTCTGACGACCGCTGCTCTGGCAGAGTGGAGGTCTACCATGAAGGACAGTGGGGCACCGTGTGTGACGATGCCTGGGACCTGAACGACGCCAACGTGGTGTGCAGACAGCTGGGCTGTGGCAGGGCTCGTTCAGCACCACAAAGCGCACGCTTTGGACAGGGCGAAGGGCCTATTTGGTTGGATAATGTCATGTGCACGGGCAATGAATCAGAGCTCAATGAGTGCGGACACCAAGGGATTGGATCTCACAACTGCAGACACCATGAGGATGCTGGTGTGGTCTGTGAAGGTAAAAACAAACAAGGAGCTAAAGCCCATGAAACCTCACTGTATAACAGCCTGTCTATGTTAATATGTTTAGGATATTCGTCACCACCTGTTACAGAAACGTGAAGTCTTTGATTTACACTACACTTTTATTTCATTTATTCTATTTTCACCTTCTCACAGATATCATTGTTTTTCATGAAGTCCATAGTTCAACAATATTATGTTGTATGCTTTTCTATTAGCTGGTTCAACAGTGAGGCTGGTCAACTCTGACGACCGCTGCTCTGGCAGAGTGGAGGTCTACCATGAAGGACAGTGGGGCACCGTGTGTGACGATGCCTGGGACCTGAACGACGCCAACGTGGTGTGCAGACAGCTGGGCTGTGGCAGGGCTCGTTCAGCACCACAAAGCGCACGCTTTGGACAGGGCGAAGGGCCTATTTGGTTGGATAATGTCATGTGCACGGGCAATGAATCAGAGCTCAGTGAGTGCGGACACCAAGGGATTGGATCTCACAACTGCAGACACCATGAGGATGCTGGTGTGGTCTGTGAAGGTAAAAACAAACAAGGAGCTAAAGCCCATGAAACCTCACTGTATAACAGCCTGTCTATGTTAATATGTTTAGGATATTCGTCACCACCTGTTACAGAAACGTGAAGTCTTTGATTTACACTACACTTTTATTTCATTTATTCTATTTTCACCTTCTCACAGACATCATTGTTTTTCATGAAGTCCATAGTTCAACAATATTATGTTGTATGCTTTTCTATTAGCTGGTTCAACAGTGAGGCTGGTCAACTCTGACGACCGCTGCTCTGGCAGAGTGGAGGTCTACCATGAAGGACAGTGGGGCACCGTGTGTGACGATGCCTGGGACCTGAACGACGCCAACGTGGTGTGCAGACAGCTGGGCTGTGGCAGGGCTCGTTCAGCACCACAAAGCGCACGCTTTGGACAGGGCGAAGGGCCTATTTGGTTGGATAATGTCATGTGCACGGGCAATGAATCAGAGCTCAGTGAGTGCGGACACCAAGGGATTGGATCTCACAACTGCAGACACCATGAGGATGCTGGTGTGGTCTGTGAAGGTAAAAACAAACAAGGAGCTAAAGCCCATGAAACCTCACTGTATAACAGCCTGTCTATGTTAATATGTTTAGGATATTCGTCACCACCTGTTACAGAAACGTGAAGTCTTTGATTTACACTACACTTTTATTTCATTTATTCTATTTTCACCTTCTCACAGATATCATTGTTTTTCATGAAGTCCATAGTTCAACAATATTATGTTGTATGCTTTTCTATTAGCTGGTTCAACAGTGAGGCTGGTCAACTCTGACGACCGCTGCTCTGGCAGAGTGGAGGTCTACCATGAAGGACAGTGGGGCACCGTGTGTGACGATGCCTGGGACCTGAACGACGCCAACGTGGTGTGCAGACAGCTGGGCTGTGGCAGGGCTCGTTCAGCACCACAAAGCGCACGCTTTGGACAGGGCGAAGGGCCTATTTGGTTGGATAATGTCATGTGCACGGGCAATGAATCAGAGCTCAGTGAGTGCGGACACCAAGGGATTGGATCTCACAACTGCAGACACCATGAGGATGCTGGTGTGGTCTGTGAAGGTAAAAACAAACAAGGAGCTAAAGCCCATGAAACCTCACTGTATAACAGCCTGTCTATGTTAATATGTTTAGGATATTCGTCACCACCTGTTACAGAAACGTGAAGTCTTTGATTTACACTACACTTTTATTTCATTTATTCTATTTTCACCTTCTCACAGATATCATTGTTTTTCATGAAGTCCATAGTTCAACAATATTATGTTGTATGCTTTTCTATTAGCTGGTTCAACAGTGAGGCTGGTCAACTCTGACGACCGCTGCTCTGGCAGAGTGGAGGTCTACCATGAAGGACAGTGGGGCACCGTGTGTGACGATGCCTGGGACCTGAACGACGCCAACGTGGTGTGCAGACAGCTGGGCTGTGGCAGGGCTCGTTCAGCACCACAAAGCGCACGCTTTGGACAGGGCGAAGGGCCTATTTGGTTGGATAATGTCATGTGCACGGGCAATGAATCAGAGCTCAGTGAGTGCGGACACCAAGGGATTGGATCTCACAACTGCAGACACCATGAGGATGCTGGTGTGGTCTGTGAAGGTAAAAACAAACAAGGAGCTAAAGCCCATGAAACCTCACTGTATAACAGCCTGTCTATGTTAATATGTTTAGGATATTCGTCACCACCTGTTACAGAAATGTGAAGTCTTTGATTTACACTACACTTTTATTTCATTTATTCTATTTTCACCTTCTCACAGACATCATTGTTTTTCATGAAGTCCATAGTTCAACAATATTATGTTGTATGCTTTTCTATTAGCTGGTTCAACAGTGAGGCTGGTCAACTCTGACGACCGCTGCTCTGGCAGAGTGGAGGTCTACCATGAAGGACAGTGGGGCACCGTGTGTGACGATGCCTGGGACCTGAACGACGCCAACGTGGTGTGCAGACAGCTGGGCTGTGGCAGGGCTCGTTCAGCACCACAAAGCGCACGCTTTGGACAGGGCGAAGGGCCTATTTGGTTGGATAATGTCATGTGCACGGGCAATGAATCAGAGCTCAGTGAGTGCGGACACCAAGGGATTGGATCTCACAACTGCAGACACCATGAGGATGCTGGTGTGGTCTGTGAAGGTAAAAACAAACAAGGAGCTAAAGCCCATGAAACCTCACTGTATAACAGCCTGTCTATGTTAATATGTTTAGGATATTCGTCACCACCTGTTACAGAAACGTGAAGTCTTTGATTTACACTACACTTTTATTTCATTTATTCTATTTTCACCTTCTCACAGATATCATTGTTTTTCATGAAGTCCATAGTTCAACAATATTATGTTGTATGCTTTTCTATTAGCTGGTTCAACAGTGAGGCTGGTCAACTCTGACGACCGCTGCTCTGGCAGAGTGGAGGTCTACCATGAAGGACAGTGGGGCACCGTGTGTGACGATGCCTGGGACCTGAACGACGCCAACGTGGTGTGCAGACAGCTGGGCTGTGGCAGGGCTCGTTCAGCACCACAAAGCGCACGCTTTGGACAGGGCGAAGGGCCTATTTGGTTGGATAATGTCATGTGCACGGGCAATGAATCAGAGCTCAGTGAGTGCGGACACCAAGGGATTGGATCTCACAACTGCAGACACCATGAGGATGCTGGTGTGGTCTGTGAAGGTAAAAACAAACAAGGAGCTAAAGCCCATGAAACCTCACTGTATAACAGCCTGTCTATGTTAATATGTTTAGGATATTCGTCACCACCTGTTACAGAAACGTGAAGTCTTTGATTTACACTACACTTTTATTTCATTTATTCTATTTTCACCTTCTCACAGATATCATTGTTTTTCATGAAGTCCATAGTTCAACAATATTATGTTGTATGCTTTTCTATTAGCTGGTTCAACAGTGAGGCTGGTCAACTCTGACGACCGCTGCTCTGGCAGAGTGGAGGTCTACCATGAAGGACAGTGGGGCACCGTGTGTGATGATGCCTGGGACCTGAACGACGCCAACGTGGTGTGCAGACAGCTGGGCTGTGGCAGGGCTCGTTCAGCACCACAAAGCGCACACTTTGGACAGGGCGAAGGGCCTATTTGGTTGGATAATGTCATGTGCACGGGCAATGAATCAGAGCTCAGTGAGTGCGGACACCAAGGGATAGGATCTCACAACTGCAGACACCATGAGGATGCTGGTGTGGTCTGTGAAGGTAAAAACAAACAAGGAGCTAAAGCCCATGAAACCTCACTGTATAACAGCCTGTCTATGTTAATATGTTTAGGATATTCGTCACCACCTGTTACAGAAATGTGAAGTCTTTGATTTACACTACACTTTTATTTCATTTATTCTATTTTCACCTTCTCACAGACATCATTGTTTTTCATGAAGTCCATAGTTCAACAATATTATGTTGTATGCTTTTCTATTAGCTGGTTCAACAGTGAGGCTGGTCAACTCTGACGACCGCTGCTCTGGCAGAGTGGAGGTCTACCATGAAGGACAGTGGGGCACCGTGTGTGACGATGCCTGGGACCTGAACGACGCCAACGTGGTGTGCAGACAGCTGGGCTGTGGCAGGGCTCGTTCAGCACCACAAAGCGCACGCTTTGGACAGGGCGAAGGGCCTATTTGGTTGGATAATGTCATGTGCACGGGCAATGAATCAGAGCTCAGTGAGTGCGGACACCAAGGGATTGGATCTCACAACTGTGGTCACAGTGAGGATGCTGGTGTGGTCTGTGAAGGTAAACACAAACAAGGAGCTAAAGCCCATGAAACCTCACTGTATAACAGCCTGTCTATGTTAATATGTTTAGGATATTCGTCACCACCTGTTACAGAAACGTGAAGTCTTTGATTTACACTACACTTTTATTTCATTTATTCTATTTTCACCTTCTCACAGATATCATTGTTTTTCATGAAGTCCATAGTTCAACAATATTATGTTGTATGCTTTTCTATTAGCTGGTTCAACAGTGAGGCTGGTCAACTCTGACGACCGCTGCTCTGGCAGAGTGGAGGTCTACCATGAAGGACAGTGGGGCACCGTGTGTGACGATGCCTGGGACCTGAACGACGCCAACGTGGTGTGCAGACAGCTGGGCTGTGGCAGGGCTCGTTCAGCACCACAAAGCGCACGCTTTGGACAGGGCGAAGGGCCTATTTGGTTGGATAATGTCATGTGCACGGGCAATGAATCAGAGCTCAGTGAGTGCGGACACCAAGGGATAGGATCTCACAACTGCAGACACCATGAGGATGCTGGTGTGGTCTGTGAAGGTAAAAACAAACAAGGAGCTAAAGCCCATGAAATCTTGCTGTGTAACAGCCTGTCTGTGGTATTATATTTAGGATTTTTGACACCGTACAGTCAAAATTACACACAGAGGTGAAGGTCTATGGATGTTTTCTTCTTGTGTACAGTATTTACCGTCTCATCTTCTTCCTCTCACACTTTTACTTGGTAACCTTATATCTTTGTCTCTAGTCCAGCGTCCTCCACTCCAGCCTTCTCAATTAATTTGTGGCCGTGATAAACTCCAAGTAGGCCTGGAATTGGCTAGCATGACATCCTCTGGTTTGAACCCATTCTCTGGCAACCTGGCAGCCCACAACTGCTCCTGGGTCAGAGTGCATAATGATGTAATTTGGTACGAAATGGAGGCCCAGGCAGGAGCCTGTGGAAACATACTGACGGTGCGTTCACACAAACAACAATCACAGCCTTCTTCCCTGACATGTAGTCACAAGGAGGTGACCCTCTCACTCCACATGGAGAACTCCAACATAGTAGCACTCAGCTGGGGGGTCTCACCTGGGCAATTCTGAAAAAGAAGAGTCCAGCCCCTCCCAGGAGTTTGTTTGTGGAGAGGTTTTTGTGTTTCTGGCTGCAGGGTTGACATTTGTTGACAGGGAGCCAAGATGTCTTTTGTGAAATTGGGGCAGACTTTGGAGGACAAAAAAGATTTTTGATTTAGCAGGGGAACGTTTTGGGACATCGAGCATGTTATTTCTGACAAACCAGATAATAAATAATGAAAGTTGCCGGCTTCACTGGTGTATGAGACATCAATGGTGAAACAATGGTACTGAATATGTACTGTATGTGCTGCCTGTATGTTAGTCCATCCAATTATTGTCACTATAATTGAGACTGGGTTATTGGTCACATATTGAACATGTTTTCACTTACTCTTCTGCAGGGAGGTCAGGTCAGCAGGAAGTGACAGGGACTAAATATTTATTATTTTACAGTATCTTGAACCCAGGTCCTCCTCCCTAAAGGACATTTTTTTTAACTGCTTGACCAAGCACTGCTGCTGCTAATAACACACCCTCTCAAGCTGACATAATCATTCAACTGACTGATAATTTAATCATCTTGTCTTTCAGACCAACCACACACATGCCATCTACTCCAACAGTTTATTCATCTATCCAATGACCAACACATCCTCCATCTTTCCTGTGAGTCTTCCCTTCTCCTGCGCCTATCCCCTGGACACAGACACCAGCCTGAATGTGGCTATCAGACCGTTCCTGGCGTGAGTAACCTTTTATTGAAGGGGACTATGGCATTGTTCACCCTTTACACTTGTAAATTATTTTGACACATCACAAAAATTAAGGGAAACCTGATGAAAGTTGGTCTTGTCTACGTCTATGTTGCTTTTAACTAGTCATTATAGTGTAAATGTACATTGCTGTCTGCTACAATATCTTTTCTAATACTACCACAGGGAGTCTATAAAATCTATTATAGTAATATTTTTTAAATGACTTGTAGGGCTATCATGCTGAACAGCAGTGTTGCAAGTTGTAATACGCAGAAACGTAAAATTGTGATCAAGACCTCTTAGTTTCCATGAAACCAATTTTATATATAAGATTACAAAATGAGACAGTCACTCACAGAACAATCAGGCCGTGTAACAGCATCATGAACATACATGATGTCCCAATAATCCATTATAGATAGTGTGGTGGTTCATGTAACATTTTTCCTTTTTTGAAGGGATGAACAAATTCTGTTTCAGTATCAGAATATTTTTTTAGCAAGCAGTCTAATAAAATATTCATAATGCTGTAATGTAAAGTTGATCCCTCCATCTAAGTTAACAGTCCGTCCGCTGATAATGGTTTAACAAACACAACATGGTGCACCACAACAGCACAAAAACTCCAAAATCTTCAGACAGCACAGCAAGGATGTACCTAAACAAGCCTGTGTGATGGTTATACAAAAAGCTTTCTAGCTGACACTTAATGACAGAACATTTTTATGGTGCTGCCTATTATTTGATATAAACTAATAATAGACGCCTGCTGGGGAAATGCCTTGGTTTTTCGTAACAAAAAGCATGTTTTTTGACAGATTGGCAGGTGGCATTTCAGGCTCGGGTACCAAAGCCAGAGCCTCCATGTCTCTGTTCCGCAACTCCAACTTCACAGAGACTTATCCAGCAGGTCGGGTTGTCTTGCCAGTGGGCTCACCATTGTACGTGGGGGTCTCTGTGGACGAGAGAGATCCAAGCTTTGCAGCTGTTCTGGAGGACTGCTACGCCACTCATTCATCAAACCCTGATGATTCTGTGCGATACTCTCTCATCCAGAACAAGTATGTGTCCCTCAGCAGATGCTCTGTGGAGTATAGTGGAAATGGGGAAAAAGTTAAATGTACGGCGATGTGAAATGGAACTGATGACCCGTTTCATCCTCTCTGCCAGGTGTCCCACTGACCGCAGACAGGTGTCAGTGGTTGAGAGCGGCTCATCCTCCAAGGCTCGTTTCTCTGCCCTGTTCTTCCTGCTCCAGGGTGAATACCGAGATGTTTTCCTTCACTGCAGCCTCAGCCTGTGTGACCAGAGGGGCTCCTCCTGTGTTCCAGTGAGTCACACATGTCACTTTATCAATAGCATTGTCAATCCATAATTAGTGTTGCTTAAACACTAGGTTTTAATGGTATCTTTTATTTTTTCCACCCTCTCCTACCATGCAGCCTTGTGCAAGGAGGACACATCGCTCCGTTTCAAGCTCTGCTCCTATGAAGCCACTGACTATTGGACCAATCATTTGTGAGTATGAATTACAATCTGATCTCAGGGCAGCTGATGTCTCAACACAATAAACTATATGGAGTAATGACATGTTTTTCTCTTTTGTCTTTGTCTTTAGGGGACAAGTCACCGGAGTAAACTGGTTACAGTAACAATGCACACATGTGTTGTACTGTGATATTATTTTGTTTCAAGATTTTTTTTTATTATTCATGAAGATGTAAAATTATAAAAAACTGGTTACATTGAATAATTAAATCTCACCATACTATTGTATTAATCTTCAATTCTATAAACTGTAAGAATCATAATAAAAATGAAGGTACCAAAACTTTTCTTCTACTCTGTGCTTATTTTCAGTACAGCCTTATCTGTGAAACATCATAATGTGACAATTGTGGGGGAAAATTAATTTTGAGAGCAAAATCTTTGCATCAATAGTGATTTGATTCTATTCATTTTTTGTCATCTTTAACAGTTATTTATAATGATCTTGTTCATTCCATCAAACAACTATGATGTGTGATTATCAACACTTTCCTTTTTTAAAAAGTTCTATTACATTTGTTTACAATTCATTTCCTCTGTGACATTTTTTCTAAACAATAGCATGGACTCTACTTTAGATCCAGTAACGGATTTTCCATATTATAGAGTCAACTGTCACCTTTTTTTAAACAAAACCTTGATGGTGGATTATGCAGCAGTTAAAAAAGAAAACGTAAAACCAAACCATGATGCATGACTTTGGTCCAGATTGAAATTTCTCAACAACTGCTGGATGAATTGCCATTAAATCTGGTACAGATATCCACAGTGTCGATGGGATGAAGATTATTAACTTTGGTGACTGCGTGACTTTTCATCTAGAAGCACCATGAGGTTGACACTTATGGCTCAGACTGAAATGTCTTGACAACTTTTGGATGGATCACCATGCAATTTGGTGCAGACATTTCATTTTCCTTGTGAAATTTAGAGATCCCTTAACTTATCATCTGGCGCCATCATCAGGTGAACATTTCAATCTGTCCAGTATTTTGGTTTATCTGTCTGATATCAAAGTTTTTTTTACACAGTATTTAGCATTACAGCCTCACAGTAGGGGTGGGCAGACTGACACCTTAAAAAATTGGATCCATCTGACATTAGATCATGTTGCTGGCACATGAACACTCGTCTTAGTGAATACACTCTCTGCTGCTCTGCTGTTGTTGTGTAGTACATGATAGTGCTGCTTCTAATAACAAAAAGTATCAATATTGGTATCAGTGATTATGGTCCTGGTACTACTTGGTATTGAATTACACCCAAATTTTGTGGTATACATCATCCACCCCTACCTCACAGAGCTGCCAGCATGGCTGTAGATTCTTAGTCTTACTATATTTTCTTCTTCTTATCTCTTTTATTTCAATCTTTCCACTTTTCTTCTTCCTGTAAGACACTTTGAAATGTACCATATAAATAATGTTTGCTTTAGGGGTGGGCAGATCAATCCCAATCAATACTACTGATATTGAGTCCTGTTTTCAGTATTGATAGTAACATCAAAAGAATCAATACCAAATAAATGGACCCATCTTTTGTTAGATCACGTTCTCAGTGCTACACTCTCTGCTGCTGTTGTGTATATGTATGCAGCAATTATCTTGTTAATTCAGAAAACCACATAATAAATGTTTTATTTACCATTGAAAGCTCTTTCACATGTGATCAAGTAATCAATAGAGAATGCTGCTGATCCCAGAACTGTTTTACATTATTTATTCTTCTATTCACTTTCCATTACACTTGTTTACATTATCTGTTTACACCTTCATATTACTATTCATTGTCTCTTTTTACTTCATACATACATACATACATACATACATACATATATATATGTATAAATATATATATATATATATATATATATATATATATATATATATATATATATATATATATATATATATATACATACATACATATACATATATATATATATATATATATATATATATATATATATATATATATATATATATATTTCATCTTTCTATCTTTATTACTATTTTTTAGAGAAATACCTTAAATAGCAAATTATTCTGTGGTAATTCAAATATAACATGAATAATGCATCCACCTTTATAATATTCCATGATTATAATGAGGTGGTATCAACATTGGTGATCTTGTTCCTGGTTTTACTTGTTATTAGAATGAGCACAGTACAACTTCAGTCCTGTGCTTGTGTGGTGGAAAACTGCTTTTCCATGATCAAACAAATGTGCCAGTGAGAGTGCAAAAATGACATTATGCCAATAAGAGACAGTTCCCAGTGAGTTAGCAAGAAAGCATCAAGGTCACTTATGAACTCAGAAATAATGACCAGATGGTTGAATATAACTAAAAAATGAGGTGGAGTCTAGAAAATAAGCTCCACAAGAGGAGGGGTTATAAAAAGTATGTAATGTGAGGTTTAATGATTTTGTATTAGGTTTTTCTTTGTCCCGGGATAGAGGCCTCGGTTTGCTCTGTATCTCTTTATGCACAGTAAACCTATTCACATTGAACTCTACCAGCTTCCAGTGTATTGTTTGAGTTTTGCTCTTATAAGTTTTGAGTTTAATACTGAGTTGTGGGTGACCTGAAGTTTTATTGGCCCATTTGAAGATTTTTCCACGACA
The DNA here is from genome assembly GCF_963924715.1 of Thunnus thynnus. NCBI lineage: Eukaryota > Metazoa > Chordata > Actinopteri > Scombriformes > Scombridae > Thunnus > Thunnus thynnus. The sequence continues at coordinate 7,770,349 of NC_089519.1, read as the reverse complement.
CTTGTCAGTATGCGTTCCTCCATCACTACATTGAATTATCTTGCAATTAATCCCAGCACAAAATTCACTCTCACATGTAATGTATTAAAATAAAGCCAAATTAGTGTTGTGGTTGTTCACCCTCCAGCTGAAGGTCACAGTTTGCTCTCCTGCTCTGCTCAAACTCATAATAAAGGCAGTGTACACAGGGGCGTGGCTTTTGCTGCACTTTTTTTGATTGACAGGCTCAAAGCCCAATAGAATGGCCTGCTGGTCCGGAGGGGGTGGGGCACTTGAGGGCCAACGTTTCCCACTCGGGTTAAAGGCTTTTTGAGCAGTTGGGGTCAATTTCCGCTCGGTGGTGGCCGCCTACATAAAACAGCCTGTAACTTTTCTTTTCCGACAGCCTTCGTCATGTCCAACAACAACGCCAGCAACAACTTAATCATCGCTCAGAGGGCCGTGAAGCAGCTCCGGTTAGAGGCCAGTATCCGGAGGATCAAGGTACGAACCCCTCAACACAGACACACAAACACGGAAGACTGAGCGAACCTGCTGCTGAATGGCGGAGACAAACTGTTGCAGAAATGACAGGGAGTGGACTCTTACATCATATCGCCAATAAAGTGCTCACCAACGTTACATACATGACATTAAAACCTGTTTCTGACTGATTAAACAACGCGCAGTTTAAAGTTTCTTCCGTGTTTAATGGCTGTCAGCTAAATTATTTCTGTTCGGGAAAATCGCCGCCACTTTATGTGTCCAAGGGTTGAGAGAAATGACAAGTTTATCAAAGCTTAACCTCTTACTGTAGGTTATCTGAAGAAAACAGGTGGACAGTATCTCTCAAAAAGTTACATAGTAGACACACCCATTTGTATTGTGCCGTAGCTTGCAAATTGTATGCAAAAAAAAGTGTCAGTTAGTCAGTATGAGTGCGTAATTGTGCGGCTGGGTAGAGTAGAGTTTGACAGCAGGCCAGCTGGGGAATGACATCTACTGTACGTGTTTTTGTGTTTATGCTCTCTCTCACACACGCCATCATCATTTGTCTGGCTCTGCAGGTGTCCCAGGCTGCTGCTGATCTCAGAAACTTCTGTCTGCAAAATGCCTCCAAGGACCCTCTCCTGGTCGGGGTCCCCTCCAGTGATAATCCCTTCCGACCCCCCAAGTCCTGCTCCCTGTTCTGAGGTAGGCCTGCTTTTTCCTCCATGGAGGCTTCAGCTTGGAACTTAAGCTGCACTAGTGCAATTAATTACACAGGGGAAAAAAATAATTAAACCTTTACATTCAGCTTACACTGGGTTGAATGTAGGGCTGTTGTTTTTTTGTTTTGTTTTTTATTTGGTTAATCTGCTGATTATTTTCTCAATAAACCGAATAATCGTTTGCTCTACAAAATGTCAGAAAACAGTGAAAATGCTTGTTGAATGATTAACGATAAAATAAATTGCAGATTAATTTTCTGTTGATCAAATTAGTAATAACTGACTAATTGTTTTGGCTCTAATAAAGCTGATAGTTTATTTATTTATTTATTTTTATTTAGGCCTATTTATTGTGCTCTACTATGATTTGTTCTCTACTGTACTTTATTTTTGATATAAATGCTTGTCCACCTCATGAAGCCGAAGGCAAATGTGAATAAGTTTGAATTATACTTCAGTTTGAAATAGAGTTGAAACAATAAGTTGATTAATAGATAATTAATCAATTCAATTTCAGCTCAAAGGACAAACACTGGATTGTTACAGCTTCTCAAATGTGAGATTTATTTTCTAGTTTTGGACTGTTGGACAGACAAAAAAAAAAAAAAAAAGAATATGTTGTTACATATATATGTGTATATGTATGTATATATGTGTGTATATATATATATTTGTGGTAATTCAAATATAATATGAATAATGCATCCACCTATAATATAATATTCCATGATTATAAGAAATTATATCATTATTTTATATATATATATATATATATATAATCATTATGATGATGTGCTCCTGTTATAAAGTATAGTAACTGCTGTGTAACATTACTATATTAAAGGTCCACACAGGTGTTTTCAGTTATATTGCTGATTGGACTTCTGCTCAGGTTGACGTTAGAGGGAGCATTGCAGGGAATTATGTGACGTCACCAAAGTACCATTAAGACGAAGCCATTTTCACAACAGTTGTTTGACTTGTCAATAGCAGTAAAAAGCACAGGTGTTACTGATAACATGACACTGTTGCATTTAAAGGTGCAGTTTGTAGAATTTAGTGGCATCTAGCGGAACAGACTTGGCAGAAATGGAATATAGTATTCATAAGTATGTTTTAATTAGTGTATAATCCAATGAAAATAAAAATTGTTGTGTTTTCTTTTGATTGAGGCCATTATATCTATAGAGGGAGCGGATCCTCTTCCATGGAGACTGCCATGTTGCACCGCCATGTTTCTACAGTAGCCCTGAACAGACAAACCAAACACTGACTCTAGAGAGGGCCTTTCATGTTTTTCACGAGTTTTGCAGCCACTGTGGGTTCTCCTACACGCTTGGAAGGGGAGGGTGAGGGCAGGGGTATTCAGTTGGTTGCAATATGCAACCTCACTGCTAGATGCCACTAAATCTTACATACTGGTCCTTTAAGTGTTTCAGTAAGTTGTGACAGTGAGCCACTATGTAGAGGTTCATTAAAAATGCCAAAAATATGGCCTGCTAAGTTGTCCTGCCCTTACAGGTGCAACAAAGTTAAAAAAAAGTGTGAGGGAGATGTCATTCAAGCTCAGTCTGTACATGCCGTGGATATATAAAGAGAACTGGATACAGCTTTGGAGGTGGGGCCCAACGCTGTATTCAGTCTATGATCAGACTGAATGGATCAAATTTTGATAGTGAAACGAGTCATTTCAGAGGGGTTGTGATGCTCAAAAAAATGTATCTGCTGATCTACAGACATCTCTTTCAATGTAAGTCTATGGGAAAGAGTCTTTTTTGGCCCAGTAGCATCACGTGATGGAATTACACGGTTTGGCTGCTATGTCAAATTGGCTTCAAAGCCCGGCACTGTTCCTGGGGGCTTGGTAAACGCCCATGAGCAGAGGTCTAATCAGGCAAAACAAGTGAAAAATACCTGTGTGGGTTTACAGCTGCCTTTTTTATATTTTGGTTTTAATGAGTGTTTCCTTATTATCTCTCTTTTTTACATAGAGCAGAAAGAAACATGGAGGATTTCTGTATTTATCCGTCGAAGGCTGTCTTCACCTCTACTTGATGTCGCTGTAGATCTGCCAGCAGCTCCTCTTGGGATGATGGGACATGGGGCTGATGGGTTCGGGAGGGGAATTGGTCCACTTGTTTACCAAAACTAATGGTATCATAACTCCCATCTGTTACATTAAAGTAGGGCTGGGTGATATGGACAAAATCAAGTATCACAATATGTTTGACCAAATACCTCTATTGATATTGCAACAATATACTATTGGTGCTCTCACAGAATATTTACACAATGAAATTATTGATAAATCATTAGTAATGTGGATATAATGAATAAGTGGATAAAGTCAAATAATAGAACAGCTAGAACAGTCTAGTAAGTTCAGAAAATTACTGTAATGTAGCCTTTAAAACCAGGAAAAGACAACACTTATGCCATATCACAATATTACGATATCCAAAATCAAAGACGATACCTAGTCTCATATCACAATATCGATATAATATCGATATAATATAATAATATTGCCCAGCCCTACATTTAAGCAGGGTCAAACTCTACATGTTCAAAAAAATGGGCAGAAATTATTATTGACACTAACATGACTAATGATTAAGGCATTCTTGGTTTAGCCAGCACTAAAAATGTCTGGTCTCAATTTACTGTTTATGTCAGTGAAATTCAGCCCATTTGATTGGCTATTGAAAGTGCAACCTCCTCTTGTTTTTTGTGCTGCAGGTGGAGAATCAATCAAACATTAATTAAAAACCAGTTGCCATTCAAGAATAAGAACATGTGTTATATACACACTGTATTTCATATTGTGTGTCTTCATAAAACACTACAGACATAAGAGTAAGACTTATCTGTGTATGTGGCCAACAGACATACTGAGAGCCTTTGAGCTTAACTGATTAGTGTCTTAAACCATTCATGTATTTGTCTGGCAATGGTAAAGGTGTTTCTACCATTCTGAGGTACAACAACATGGTACAGACTTTAACCCTATCAGTGCAGGGCATGTGATTGTTGAATAACCTTTCATCCCGTCCATTTTCTGTATATATTTAACAGCCTGTTAAGGTTGCTTTTATTAGCCTATATGTTACTATCTTTAATTTAAAAAAATAAAAAAACACACATCAAGGCCTTACACTATTTGGATAGTGAAACCTGGGAGCAGATTTAATGTTTAGAAGAAAAAAAAAATAGCCAACTTTAATATCTCTGTTCAAAAGTTCCAAATATTGTTTGTATTTAATGAATCATGCTGCAGTGACTTGTTGCATTAATTGTTTTCCACACTGGAATCATATTCCAATCAACCAAAATTTTTACTACTGTTAGCCTGTATCTTTCTTAACTTTGCTACTGTGGGCAACCTTTTAGAAATTAAACTTCTTTTTGGGACACTGAGGAATTGCTGTATGTGATTTTTATATATATATATATGTATCAATCTTTTCTGCAAATAGAATAAGAAAAAAGAAAGTATCACTGTTTTTAACACATTGTTTCTGAGACATGTTTCATACACGGTTCAGTTTGTTGTTGCTACCAAAACAACTGGACATGAAGAGGCTACGTAGAGGTTGTACTGGAGCCTCTTGGTTTGATTTCATTGTAAACTGAAAGATATGGCAACATTTCCAAGAATATGCAAACTGCTGGATAGAGTTCATTTGTTTAAATCATGGTTTAGTAACTCACAAATAGTGATTATGGTGAACGTCAGGCCACACTGTCATAAATCTACAGGATAACACCTGACATGCAAAACCATTCACTAACTATGGATTCATGTAAATTACAATTCGTCAACTTTGGGAGGTTTTTTTTTTAAACTTTACACACAGGGTCCTGGAAGATTTCTAAGTGTTATGTGTTGCTGTTTGTAGTATTTTTAATGAAAAAACTATCATTTATGTGACATTTTCTCCATTCATCAATTAGTACTTGACAGATGATGCCTTAATAATGACATGAGAACTGTGGGACAAGAAATGCTGATCTAAACCCAAATCAGTCAACTTTGGACACAGTGTGTGTGGGTTTTTTTTAACACACATGGTCCTGGAAGATTTGTAAGACTTTTATATAGTTATTTGTAGTATTTTTAATGAAAACACTCAGTGTGTTTGCTTTATCAATCCATGCTCAAATTCACCTGACAGGTGCCGGATCTCTCAATAATGACATTGTGAGAAATTTGGAACAAGAAATACCGATCTAAACCTACATCAGCTGAGCGTGTAAATCTCATAGTGTTTGGGATTATGAACATCCATCCAATTTATGAACTCCCATCATAGATGTTACTTTGAATTGAGTCCACAAACTCTTAAATAAATGAAGTTAACCATATCAAAACCAAGTAAAAGTTTGGTAGAAAGCAGTTTGACTCAAAAACAATGTGCGGCTGCACGCTCATTGTCGCTGGTAATTAGCAGAAGTGCCATCACCTGGAAGTATAAGAGGCAGCGTCTGTCTGAGGAAAGTGAACTGCTCAGGTAAGGTAACAGACATGTGTGGGGTCATCCATGTTTGTAATTTTTAAAGGCGTCAAAGAGGCATGTTATCCTGGAAATGAGTGCACCTATTGTGTTGAACCTGTTGCACACCAGTTACATTTGCATGTGAGTAAAATGTCCGTTTGTTGATAAAATGTGAAAGTGGCGCCCAGATGTCTTCCAGGTTTGGTCAGAGGAGGGCTGGAAGACGCCAGGAGTACTCAGGTAATAGTGTCTGTATTTTACCTGATACATGAGCCAAAGGGCCACACTGCTTCAAACAGAATAATAAATAAAATATATACATTCACACTCACAGTCTCATCTTCCTTTTCCTCTGATCACCACTGTCATCCTGTCTTTAAGTGGCCTTCTTTCTCCTGGCTCCTGTGCTCTACTACAGACTCCTTTCTGCTGAGGGACCCCAGCCCCAACCCTCTGACTGAGCTCTCTCACAGCGCCTCCTGGTGGGCTGACAGGGAGGAGCACAGGGACCAAAGAGACTCACTCAGGGTGAGTAAAAATTAAGTGACTCAAGTAAATGATTAGTGCTTCTAATTCTGTGGAAAAAAAATCTTATCTTGTAGGAGCAACTCAAAGAAAGTGATGAGCATGTGGCCAGGCTTCAGGACATGCTGAGATGTGAACGGGCCAAAGTGAGGCGCATATTGCGGAATATATAACTATCTGAATACCTTTACACTATTTCTCCTCCTCCTGAAAATCCTCTCTACCCTCTTTCCAGTGCACCCGCCTGCAGCTGCGGTGTAACCAGCAGGACGCAGAGCTGAGGCGTCGAGAGCAGCACAGCAACAGACTGAAGGAGCGACTGTCACAGCTGACTGACAGACACAGAGAGAAAGGACCCTGTGAGACTCACTCTGTCCCGTATTTGCCTCTCTCACATACTGACAACACTCAACATTTACCACCTTGCATTTTTCTATCCAGCCATCGAGGTGCTGAACTTTCCACCTGGAGTTCGAGGCAAAAGAGAACAGCCAAGCAAATCATTCAGGCCTAGTGCAAAGTAAGGCGGCTGTTGTCATGCACTGTCTGCTTACAAATGCGTCCTCTGCCTCTTTCTGATCTTTAGTCGCTCTCTCCACCTTGTAGGAGAGAGGAGGCAACACTACGTCTGATGTTGGAGCGCAGAGAAGCAGAGCTCAGAGAGGCGATGAAGCTGCGCCACAGCCTCACCACTTTACTCCATGCACTCAGAGTCGACATGGAGCAGGTGAGGAAAGAAGAGTCTTTTCCTGTGCTGGTCAATAACTGGCATCAGTCTGTGGACCAAAGGGACATTTGCCAAATACTAAGTGAACAAAAAAGGATGACTTTAAAAAGGACAGCTGTTCTGGAGCATTTGATCATATATGAAAATATAAGCAGTTTCAGCTGTTTTAAGCAATTTAAGGACTTTTAGTTTATGTTGGCCTAAAATTTAGATTAAAAGTTCATTCTTGCCCTTGGAAAATGCAATTAACAAAACAATATACAAGGTCCATTTAGAAGCTGATCTGGAGCTAGAAAGTTAATTTAAACATTCATTCATTCATTCATTCATTCATTGAACACCACCTTGGATAAGAAGTCCTTAAAGTGTCCTGAAAAATGGCAAAAATGGAAAACGTCAACTTCTGAGCAAACATCTGCTGAGGAATGTTGTGAAAATAGATCAAAAGCTCCACAACAGCTACAAAAAGGTAACTTGTGGTGAGATGTGTTTTGTCAAATACTGATTCCAAGGTTGAATGAACTCTCAGTGTTTAAAGTTAATGTATGTATTCTACATAACAAACCAGTCTAACCTTTTTTTTTTTTTTTTTTTTTTTTAAGACCTTGTCAGACACTGTGGATGTTGAGGATGAGGCCCAAAATGAAGGCAAAAGGTTGGATGAAGCTGAGGTGGCGCTTGGTGACCATGTGACAGGAGGTGTGGTTCAGAGTTGGAAACTGGTGCAGAGGAGACTGGGTGACGTCTTATCTCAAGGTAAAAATCCCCATTGAATAATCTTTAAAGTGACTATTTGATATGTTCTCTTTCACCATTTACTAAAAAAAAAGATTAAACTTTGTAGGTTTGTCTTCAACTTCCCAGACAAAGTCTTCCTGTTTTTGCTTCCTTCTGTTATGTTTGAGAAACATCAGTATAATGAATATGATCTTTGTTGTTTGTGTGTAGGCCACACTGTTGGTACTGACCATGACAAGCTTCTGGCTCAACTAGAAACCGAACTGAAGGCGAGTCAACAGCTTGTCAAACTGCAACAGCAACTGCTGCAGGTATGATTCTTTATTACACACACTCTCTCTCATAGTGATTTATTGCTACTGTTGGACTTAAATACTCTCCTTGGTTTCTGTCTGTAGGATAGCGTCGAATCACCTGTCCCCTCTGAGCTGGCTGATTCCTATTTTTTGGAAGAGTGGGAGCGTCTTCAGGTGCGCTGGGCAGAGCTCGATCATCAGAGGCGGACTTTTGAAAGGGAGAGGCAGTCCTTCACTGATGCTGCAATACGACTGAGCCATGAGGTGAGAAGAAAATAAGGCAGAGACTGTTGTCTTTTTAAAGCATAATACGACCACTGCTTGAATCATTTTGTGATATGGTGTGAGTTGAAAATGCTGGAGAGATAAAACAAATGTTGAGTAATAAGGTAAAGCTGGGGGATGTGAGTTAGAGTCAAAATATGTGAGGAATTCACTGTCTAAGAGCAAAAAGTGTATTATACATTTGCGGAAGTTTCCTCATGCACAAGAGCAGACCATTCTGGTTTAAAATGCTGCTTATTACTTTGTAAATTATGTGGGGTTTTTGTGTGTCTACAGCGTCATGATTTTGAGCAACAGAAGGCTTTTCTCCTGAAGCAGCAGTATCTATGTGTCTCACCTCAATTTGGTAAAGAAGCACAAAGCAGCAACAGACAAGAGAGCACTGCCCTCAGTGAGTATGAAGGTCTCTTGCAGTTATTTCACTCCAAAATCCCTAGACACAGCGTGTGTATTTGACTCCAGATTTCTCAGGTTTGGGGCCCAACAACATCTCTGGCTGTCTTCCCATTACTCCATCGTCTACTGAGTCGGGGCCCGCTGCTGTTTCAGGATTACATCAGGGAGGAGTCAGAGTTCAAACCCCCAGCACTCCTGAGCTCTACTCTGCCCTCAACCTGTCATACAACTGTCGGTTAGTCAAGACCAGATTTTATAGCAGGTGTTTGTACATCCAATTTTGATAGCAGTATACATAAGCAAAAAAAAATGAGCGCTCTTTACCTGTGTTCATACATGAATTTTCAAAGGTTCAAACTAGCTGCTCAGATGTTATTTGATTGGCCCTTATGGGACTGGTTTCCATCAAATCTCTCATCCCTGACTATGTGCACTAATTTAATGAGTAAAGTCTCTGTGTGGCTCTGAGAAAACAAACAAATACTCTGGTGATTAAAATCTGGCTCCATGTAAAGCTCAGTTTGCACTTTTGTTAATGTTCTTTTAAAACTAACTTTGATTTTATGTTCTCTCCATTACCACTGTTACTTTGCCATCTCTCATTCCTCCCTCTGTCAGAGATGGTGATCACCAGTCAGAGACATGGGGTGTCGGAACAGACAGGATGGTGCCCCCACCTCAAGCTCCACACTTGGACTGGTCATTTTAATACCATTTTTAATGATAGATGGTGATTAAAAACGATCTTCCTGTTTGTTTGTTTTTGGTTTAAGTAATAGACTATTTTTATCTGCTTTTATTTTCCCACTTTGACGTGATGCTATTAAATACAATAAAATCGATTTTTGGCTTGTTATGAACTAATACTGCCAATAAATAAGCTGTCTTATTATGACTACTGTTGGGTAATTTATCCTCTGGCTAAAAATAGTTCCTAAGTCATGTTTTTTTTACATAGTACTTGTTGTGACCGAGTAGAGCAGAATATAACATGCAATCACCATCTTACAAACTGTATTTGCTTGACATATTGTCCATGTGTTATTTATTTATGTTCAAACCAGGAAAGTTATTTAAACCAGGAGATTTAAATGTAGTATATTAAATTTGTCATAACTTTGGTTGGCCTAATAATTTATATACAGTAGGTTATTGTGGCTATATGATAACTGACTGCTTTCTTCATGCACCCATTTGTAGCTTCTATGCAAATTAGTTAAAGGTGCATTTGATGAAATCAGGTGTTACTGGTTAATATTTAACCTTTCTTAACAAAACATGTATTTTGCATAATACCATTTTACTATATTTAGTGATCAATGCTTATTTAATCAAAACTGACATTTTCTACTTATTCCTGACCCACTAGCCTTCCTAGCACAGTATATTTTTATATGATGGATTTCATTCATCTTTCTGAGAAGCTGAAACACGACACTGGCAGGCTCAGATACAAATCTGACTCGCTCAGTTTGAATCCACTCCTACTGCGTCTGAATGATGACCAAACAAGCGAGCACAAGACAAAAACTCTGGATAAGTCAGAGGCATCCCGGGTTCTTCAAATCTATGAAAGGCATGCTCATGTACAGGAGCATTCACAGTCACAACTCACAAGCAAATTATCAGCATGAGCAAAACTGAGCTCCACATATACAAACAAAACATTGTGAGCAGCACAGCTTATCTGCTCACTGACAGGACAGACATACTGATAAGGGCTATACAGTGGGCACAGTATTGTAACAGACAAATGAGTGAAGTGTGTCTAAGTGAAGTGTCCACCAAAAGCCCAAGTATTTTTCTACCTGATATTCCTTTATTTAGTGTTTTGATGATGGTGGGTTGTTGTCTATGTTAATCCAAAATTGTCTATATGTGTTCATTTGTGATGTGGTTACTGTGAAGACCATTGCATATGATTCACATCATTTTCAAACTCATCAATCCATTCAGTGACCCGTCATGACTTACAGTTTATTATTTATTATGTTCCTCCACTAATTCATTCAAGCTTTTATTCTAATTTGTCTATAGATGGAAGACAAATTAAATCCATATGCTCAGTGAAAGTGGTATCTGTCGTCAACATCACCATCTGTCACATCATCTGAAGGTAAATTACAGTCATTATTGTTACTGTCATATGAATTAAATTACATTTTGCACTGAAATACACACATGACATTCCAAACTATAGTTAACAACACGAGTATTAAACAACATTGCTTTTAATGTGTTTTAAAATTGTAAGAAGTGACCTGACCTGCACGTGTAGTGCATGAGCTCATGTGATTGGCTGCTGGCATGGTGAAGCAGGTGCCTCGTTCACACCTTGTACTCAATTACCAATCAGAGGTTCTTTACGCGCGCGTAACGCCGTGCTCTGTTGTATTTTACTTTATTGCAAAGTCAACAACTCGATCATCGGCCCGACGGAGTCTGGCAGACAAGAAAAAAACAAAAAACTAAAGGAGCTAGAATGAACGATATGGTTTGGGGACTCTATTGTCATCTGCCGCGCTTCATGGAGTCGGATAGCAAAAGTTTCCAGCCCTGGAGAGACTACATGGGACTGTCGGATGCAATCCGAGAGATGCTGCGCCGGAACACCGATACCAAGTCCTCAGTGCCAGCCTCCAGTGCTCCTCAACCAGAATCTGATGATGTTTGTGAGGCTTTGGGGTCCGTGCGCATTAACGCACTTAGTCAAAGCGGCGACCTCGGGGCAGACTGTGCGCCAGATCTCTCTGTTGAACCCAAACCACCAGGCTATTTTGCTCATAAGCAGCCAGCTGATGGCCTATGGGACGCACTACATGCTTGTTCTGCTGAGGATTTAAAGCCAGTGTCAAGACCAGCGAGCGCCCGGGGGCCAAAGGACCGCAAGAAGACTACCCGTTTCAAAACACCTGAGCCGCCTGCGTCACCTCCATCATCTCAGCGCATGTTCTGCAGTTTCTGCAAACACAACGGGGAGTCTGATTTGGTGTATGGATCCCACTGGCTGAAGAACCAGGCCGGAGAAGTTTTGTGTCCCTACTTGCGGCAGTATGTGTGTCCACTTTGCGGGGCCACAGGGGCCAAAGCTCACACTAAGCGCTTCTGTCCCAAAGTGGACAGCGCGTACAGCTCCGTGTACGCCAAGTCCAGACGCTGAACCAGCAGCTGGCAGGTAGAGAGAAGACTGCACAGAAGGCTGACTCCTTTTCTCAAAAAATAATATTTTATTTATTAGCACGTGTGTGTGTGTTTTCGCTTTTGTGTGTGTTGAACAAACTTTTTGGTTTTATTTGCATGCTTTGGCACGTTTGCTGTGTAGCCTTCTAAATGTTTTTGAGCTGGTCTTTCTGCTGCCTTAACACTGGAAAGTACTTTGGAGAATTAACGACTGCCAGATATGTTTGGGAGGAGAAAAAAACGTTTCAGTGGAAAATGTGTTTGTTTCACATATTTTAAAAAAAACTTTATAAAACGTATTACACGTACTACAGTATGTAAACATCATCTGACCTTGTTAGCATTTTACATTTTTAAAATATGAGTGACTTGTTCTTGTTCTGAGATGTGTGGGTAAATCCCTGTTCTTGAGGCATGTTTTATTTTGAGTATTGTGCGTGTGGCTCTTCTGAGAATGCCATTACAGCTTTTCTCACTTTTGTGAATATTTCTGTGAGAATACTCTTGTTATAAATGTCTAAATTGATACAGCTGTGTTTGTATTCTTTGTCATTTTTGAAATTGATGACGGAACTGAAGCCAGCCATGCAGGGAAGATTTACCTCCAGATAACTCAATGCTCTTTTGAATCACTGGAATGAAATGTAATGACAGACCATAATAATACTCACATTACAGACTTAATAAACATCATTTATCTTTTATTTAGAGAGAATCTGAACAATGAAGCCATTAAACTGAACATCCCAGATGTTATGATACAAGAAGAATTTTGAGATCATCTGGACTTATAGTGAAAAATTAAAGGTTTGTACAGTTGCACAAGCGCCTGCGTTACCCATGAACCCCTGGGTCAACAGTAAGATCAGGAGGGGACGGGTACTTCGACCAAATCCTCAACGTGCAGAGCTCCTTGAACTTTTACTGCCACGCCGCAGGTTTTCAAGCTCTCTGTGAGTGGCCATTACAGTTCGACTGTAAGAAAACAATGAGAACAAATTCAGGTTAGTTTTGTCAACATTTCAGTAACTTTTTGTGCAACCAGTTTTACTTTTGACATCAAAACGGATGCATCCAGTCAGTTTGAGGATGTTAAGTAAGTGAATTACAGAGAAATGGGAAATTGGAGGTGAGGAACTCATACATTCATTATACTGAGGTAAAAGCTGCTCCACAAGTTTTAGTTAATATTAGGAGAATGCATTATCGCCAGAAATATATTTTGTGCACTTTTATTGTAAATTCCTTCTTATTATATATTACCTATTTTATTACCAACCTTTTCACAACAAATTAGACTGCCATCTGCATATTTTTATTGTTAGTATTCCCCCAGATCAGCCAAATGTCACAGTTTTCTCAAACCTACATATTTTTTCCCTCGATTGATTTTTATTTTTTGCTAATAATTTGTAAATTTAGGGAGGGAAACTTGTATTTTGGTTCCAACTAAACTTATAGTATATCAGTTTGATTCAAAGCCCAGAGTTTCTCTCAGTTTTACCCACTCATCCACACCAAAACTTAAAAACCTTCAGGGCTGGACCAGGCAAGGTGCATTAACCCTGGGTCCGCCTCTGCAAAAGGTGCCAAGAAGTCTACAGCTGAAAAAGCTGACACCACACACCAGCCAATCAGAGCACAGAGGTGGGCGTGAAGAGGCTAAAACTGACCAATGGCATTATAAGTCAAAAGTTCAACTCTGGGTGGAGAGACATGCAGGAGCTGAATGCAGAACAGGTTAGAGGAAAGGACAGAGATGCAAAAGAAGAGAAGGGAACTAAAAAATAGATAAAATATGAAAGGCGACTGGTTGTTACTAACTTCAGAGAGGAGAGTTCCCTGATGAGCCCGCAGATTAGGTCTGTGGCATCTTCATTACAGTGTGAGGAACCAAGATCTCCATCCTTGTCCATCACTTCCTCCTCACTGGACGGAAGAGAAAGTGAAAAGTTGGTGTTCTACATGTTTGTAATAAATCCTAAATTTGAGCAGGAAGGAATGAAAGAAAATTAAACAAGTCTATCTGATAATCTGATGTTTCTTTCTTTGTTAACAACTTTTGATGTGTGAAAGGATATCTATCTTCCCTTCCTGCTCTTTCTACACTTAGTTACCTACACTGGGCATTTATTTTCAGAACCAGTCTGCCTCTCACACAATCCCCTCCCCCGACCCTCACCTTCTTCGCGTTATTATCAGAGTTCTTGTAGGATTTAACTCCCCTTCCCTACTTCCTTACATCCAAACAATGGTGTTCAGCTGCGAGTCCGACACGTAATCTAAGCATCCAGGTCCAAACGGGTCAGTGGTGTCCCTTGTCTGAGGGTCCTCCACATTCATAGTGGGACTAGTGGCATGTTCAGGATCACACTATGTGCAACAAATATAAACAAACAAACATTCTGCCTGTTTATACAGTTAAAATATCTGCAATAAGATACATTTTAGTCACATGAAATCATAGAAACATCATAAAACAATTTGGTGATGTTAATGTTTTAATTTTGATGAATGTCAGTTTTGTCTTAAAATTAAACTCATTCAACTGATTGTCAGATGTTTATTAAAGCTAAAACAATGTTAATTATGTTTGTAGCTACATTTGTAATTGTGATTTACAGTAAGGTTGCGCCCAACGATTATGTTGATTTTTTTTCAATTGATTCATTGTTCAGGCTATAAAATGTTAGGAAATAGTCAATAACATCCATCACAGTTTAGAGAGCCCATGGTGACGTCAGCAAATTGCTCATTTTGTCTGAACAACTGACCACAACCCAAAGATATTTAATTTGCGATCATATAAAACAGATCAGAGCAACAAATTGTCACATTTGAGAAGCTAGAGCCAGAAATTTTCTTTGGTAAATGACTGCTTAATTGTTTTTGTGTTTTTTTCTATTTTTCTCACGATTTCCATTATGATGAATTGTTTCAGCCCTAATTTACATTACTGTTGCTGGTGCATTAGTAACACACACTGCACAATTATGTGATGTGGCAAAGGGATCACACTAAATGCAAAAAACCCAGAAAAACTGCATTAATGATTATAATATGTCCTGAATATCACCGACTGACAGACACTTCAGAGCATAACTGCCTAAAAACATGACGGCTGTTTATTTGAATCAATACCTCTGACAGTCTCAACAAAATTTAACATTATGAGCTTCACTTTATTCTGCTTTATTCTGTTTCCTCCCCTATCGACCCTGGTTTTTAGGTTCTGGTATCACTACTCACACTGCCTTCCCTCTCTGAACTACCAGGCGTCTCTGCAGCCCGGCAGAGCTCCAGAGAGCCACAGTTGAATCCTTCTTGCTGGGTGTCTGTGGATGAAGCCCCTGCTTCGGCTCTGTCACCGTCCCCAGCATCACCAGTCATCTCTTCCTTAGTCCCATTTCTTGTTATGGTCACACTACACACCTGCAGAGAGGCAGCTTCACTCCCATCCTTCTGTTTCTCAGTCTCCTCATTCTGAGATGGATTAGCGTAAGAAGTTGCTACTTCTGCTGACTCATCTTCTTCCCCGTCTTCTGTTTGTTTCTGATATATTTCAGCCATAATCTCAGCTGTGCTGCCTTCAAGTTCTTGTTGCTCCGGATTTCCCAAATGTGCCTCCTCTTTCTCTGCGGGTTCAGCCTCACAACTTTTTCCGTCTGAGCAGCCTGGATCACAGACAGTACTGGTCCCATATGAGGTAGAGACAGTGACATGGACTTCAGTTTCTGCCCTGTGTGTTAAAAAACAATGTTATCGTCAAAGTTGGAAGTAATTTCCTTTTAATTTAACTTGACTTAAGATTTCACTGAGGCAGTGTATTCAGTTATAGAGTGCAGATATTACTTGTTAGCAAGAAAGATCATATTTTGCACTTTATATTATCATTTCTATTTGTTTCTAAGTTGAATTGCCTCCGTGTCTTAAAGTTGTAACCATTCATATACTTAAAAACGCTACTTAGTAACCTTTATTCTGTGTAAACTTTGAATGAGCCATACTTTTAGTTTTACTCAAATAAATTTTTAAACCTTCTAACTCTAATAAAGTAAAATATCATTGATCTAACAGTACTCGATGAGCATATGATGTAATGATTTAGACCACTGGTGTTGTCATGACAATGCAGAAATGAAACTTAGAATCGAAAAACTAAGATATTAAACATTTAATTTGGATTCCTCGCTACATTATCATGACCTGTCAATCCCTTCACAGTGACTGGACTGAAGTTTTATCTCTGCCTCTCTCAGCTCTGCGACGCTGGCTGCCGGGATGGGTGGAGGTGAAGATATAATCTCTTCCTGAGCCGATAGTTCAGCTTTATTATGGCACATCTGCCTCTCAACTCTCTCCAGTCTGTTTTGCCCATTTTCAAGCTTTTGTGTCTGTGGAAAATGACTCTGCTCCCTCTCTGTCAAACCACACATTCCCATCCTTGGCTTCTTTTTGACCGGCAATCTCGGAACTTCCTCCTTTGTGGTTTCCTTGACATCAACCATGCGCACATCTTGGCTGGTTTCTTCTTGGCTGGTTTCTTGGTTTCTCTCCAAATCACAGTGAGAGTTTTCTCTTGCACCAAGTTGTTCTTCCAAAGCAGTTCCACAGGATTCATCAGCCTCTTCGGAGGTTGGGAGAAAAACCTGTAGTTTATCAGTGCACGTTTGAGATGCCGACTTGTTACATTCCTCTGTTGTTATTTCCTCCTTGTCCTTCCCCTTCTTGCTGGTGTCATTTTCAGTATGTACTCTAAAGCTCTCCAGCTGAGAATCATGTTTTTCTTCTGTGGAGGCATCTTGTTGCTGTTCTGCTGCCTGATCCTGTTGAGATGAAGTCATAGATTCCTGGAGAAGAGACTGGGGACGCTGTAGTGGTGAGGCAGCCGCTGCTCTATTATTACCTTCAGTGTCCTGAAATTGAGAAGAAAGATTGTTTAACAATTGGGTTGAGAAAGATGTAAATGTGTGTTCTGCTTCTTTTATTGGACAATTTTTCTCAATTCCCCAAATTACCTGTTGATGGTCAGAGGCCCGAACATCATCAGTCAGGAAAACTTCATCACTTGGACATTCCCTCTTCCTTGACCTGAGTGACCGAGGCTGGGGCAGTGCTAAGCTGTCTTAATACATAAATGACAAAAAAAAAAAAGATTAATTGAATACTGTGATGGGGAATCAGTGTAGCTGATTAATATTTAAAACTGGGTATCACACAATCATACACTTATTTCTGCTTGGTTGTAACACACCTAAGTCTCCTTTACCGCTGCTGCTGATCTTTGCTCTCCCTTTGGCCATCTCCTCTTACAAAAGCATCACAATAAGTTAAATTACTTAAAAACATAACATGTAACAATAACAATAACCTTTATAGAAACAAAAAATACTGTTTCCTACTGGTATGCTTTTATCTTGATGGTTAACTTATAGCCAGCTAACCACAATTTATGACGTTTTTTCCTCAAAATAGTGAATGTAGCTAGTTAGTAGGCAGCTAGCTAACATCAGTTAATAATTTACCCAGACTGCACTGAAAACTGAAGATATGAGTTGTGTGTTTGGTTTAAAAAACTTTTTTCTTTTTCTCTTTTTTTGTTGTTGCTGTAACTGGTGGACAAACTGTCAGTTAACATGTTTTTCCCACCGTCACACAACTACCCACCTGAACCTGAACCGCCGACCAGTGGAATTGTAACAGACGTTGATGTTTTACGTCAGTAGCCGTAAAGCGAGATGCGTGGTTGCCATGGGAGACGTAAATGTCGGAAGTAAATCCCACTGCTCACCGTTGTTGTTGTTTTGACAGCTCGGACTAAACGTTAAATTACTCCTGTCTGTCTTTTTTGCTCTTTTTTCTGAGCCGTGATCGACTTGAATAACCGAGTAACTCTGCGTGACAGCTGACAAGGTAAACAGCACATTCGGTAGCTGTTAGCTGTACACAGTTGCATTGAATGTTGTATTAGCTGTTAGCTAACATGAGGACTGAAGCTAAACAAGACAGTTTAAACTGTTTGATTTATCAATTATTATTATTTAAAACTATCATTGAAAGGCACATAGCGGCTGCTGCACCACGCTGAAGTTAGCCTCCGATTCGGGGTCAAGGGGAAAGTTAAGGAAAACATAGCTTAAATAATGATATTCTGCGGCTAATTCTCCGTTTTATTCACCACTTACACTTATGAAAAAGTGTTAGACATCGTAGCAAAAGCCTTAACACTGTTTAAATCCACTTTCGGATTTGTGGAACCTTTATTCTATTTGTGAAAACAAATAAACAGCGATTTCACTGCATTTTCCCCATTCAGACCACATTAGACCAGGTCCAGATCAAAAACCACTAAACTTAGACTCAACAAATCTGGACTAGATTAACAAGGAGATTCCAGAGACTCATTAAAACACAGTTCCAGATTTGTGAAATCTTTATTCTATTTGTGAAAACAGAAAAAAGGTTGATTGCGCTGATATTTCTTCATCCAGACCACTTTAAACCAGGCCCAGATCAAAAACCACTTTACTTAGACTTGTCAAATCTGGACTAGGTTATTATTATTCATATTTGATAAGTCTAAGTATACTGTTTTTTGGATGGAAAAAAGCAGTGAAATTGACCTTTTTTCTGTTTTCTTAAGCAATATAAAGGTTTCACAAATTTGAAAGTGGGTTTAAACAGCGTTAAGGCACTTTTTCATAAGTGTAAGTGGTGAAAAAACGGAAAATCAGCCTCTAAATATCATGACATATGTTTCCCTTGACTTTTCCCGTAACCTTGAATCAGAAGCTGTGAATCAGAGTCTAACTTCAGCTTTGAGGCTGCTGATGAGTCAGTGCTGACTTTGGATTCTGTCACTTATCGTCATCAACTTTCTTCTTTTTCTTTAATGTCTCAATTAATTAAATCC
The DNA here is from genome assembly GCF_963924715.1 of Thunnus thynnus. Taxonomy (NCBI): domain Eukaryota; kingdom Metazoa; phylum Chordata; class Actinopteri; order Scombriformes; family Scombridae; genus Thunnus; species Thunnus thynnus. The sequence goes on along the minus strand of NC_089519.1, from coordinate 7,751,603 downwards.
CTCATTAACTTTCAGGTAGTAAAAGTCTATGAGTCGCAGTCGGAACCCTAACCCTCCCCGGGGTCAAGGGGCAGCGCGAGCCAAACAGGTAACACCCCTCACGTCTGATTAAAAGAAGAAGAAGAAGAAGAAGTGAGAATGATGTCTACCCCTCAGCTGTCAACAACAGGTACAATTTAGCAGCTCTCTCCGTGTCTGTTTGTTTCAGATGGGGCTGCTGCTCGACCTGTCCCCGGATGGAGGAATGGATGATGACAGGAATGATGAAGAGCTGGAGGCAGAGCTGCTCAGTCTGGTGGGAGGTGGAGGAGGAAGATCACAAGGGAGGAAAAGTGAAGGCAGAGGTGAGAAGGACAGGAGGAGTCTTTTTTTTTTTCTTAGTGTAAACCATAGTTTCTCTCTGTCTCATCGATATGCTACTGACATTCATTTATTTTTCTTATGTTCAGCTCCTGTTCCCATGACTGAAATAGAGCAGATGGCAGCTCTTTGTATGAAAGACCTGGATGATGAGGAAATCGGGGATGAAGATTTGGATGATGAAGATCTGCTGGTAACACACACACACCCATTTTATCCCTGCTAGAGCTGAAACAATTAGTTGATTAATTGACCAGCTTACAAAAAATTAATTGGCAATTTTTGTAAAGACTATTTTTTGGGCATTTTTGCCTTTATTGGACAGTCAACAGTGAAGTGACTGATAGGAAACAAGGGAAGAGAGATAGATGACATGTAACAAAGGTCCCTAGCTGGAATCAAACCAGGAACATTGTGGTTATGTAGCATACGCAATAACCATTCGGCTGCGGGGGTGCTCCAAATGACAACAATTTTGATACTGGATTCATTGTGTCATTTTACAAGATACCAATGAATACCTTTGGGTTTTGGACTTTGGTTGGACAAAACTAGCAATTTTAAGACATCGTCTTGGGCTCTTACAAACTGTGACGAAACAGATAAATTGATAATTAAATATAATTCTTAGTTGCAGCCTTAAACACTTTTATTTCACTTAGCTGTTGAATTGCTTTAAACGTTTGATTTTTTTCTGAACTGTAAACATTTTTGTGTCTCTGTACATAGGCAGAATTGAATGAGGTTTTAGAGGAAGATGAGGGAGAAACTCCTGCTCCCACCCCTCCTGCCGTCACGCCAACTGCTCCTAAAGTGAACGTAACATCCCACTCTGCTCCTCCTGCTGCTCCCAGTGGTGCAACTGGGTTGGAGTCCCGCCTATTGGAGCGCATTGAAATGTATAAGACTGCCATCTCCAACGCCAAGGCTGCGGGGGAGACTAGCAAAGTTCGAAGATATGATCGTGGGTTAAAGGTAAAATGGAGAAGAAGAAGGGGAAACACCTCATTACAAGCTGATCCCCAAACTTTGCTTTCATTCAAATCTTTTGGAATTTCTAAGTCTGCCTCTTGTATATGATTCTTTGCATATTTGTTTTCTCTAATGTTGAAGGCATATAGTATGTTCATAATTCTTGTCTCTTCAACCCTAGACATTGCAGTCCATGTTAACATCTGTTAGGAAAGGAAAACCAGTCAATGAGGAGGAGATTCCACCTCCTGTCGCTCTTGGCGGAAAGCCCAACACTGCAGCCGAGTCTGAATCGATCAAGGAACAGCCAGAGCCCACGCTGATGCCCTCTCCTCCCACCAATCAGAAACCTTTAAGGGAGGCTGCACCGACAGCTCCTAATAATAAGCCGCTCCATCTGACCCCACCCCAAAAGCCTGCAGCTGCTGTCACCCCAGAAACACCTGCTATCTCGCCGCTCACCCCCAGCCAGCCTGACGCACAGCATTCAGGTAAACAGATACATGATCACATACCACATAATTAGAGGAAGTGTCTCCAACTTGCCACTTCTTCTTTGTATTGTGTACTGGATGTACACAAGTACAGCTGTGGCGTTGTTGGTCCACTCTGACAAACACTATAACGTCATAAATGTCATTCAATATGCACTGCAGCTCAAAGGGATTGAATGAGTATTGATCATCTTATTAATGCCAGTTGGACAAAATAGCTGAAACCCCTTTGGACCGTTTTGACTTTGGTGGTGACTTGTTCTGTGGTACAATCCTGATGTCAGGCTTGATATATTTATTTACCTCCACCAGAAAATAATCTTTAAAATTTGTCAGTTTGTTGTTCTTTCTACTCAGCTGCTCAGTCTGCTCCCAGTAAACCTATGTTTACTGTGTTGTTGCTATTTTAAGAGTCACTTGCTTTCCTCATTAAAACAATAATACTTTGTAGGTCTTTTAACTGCTGATCAGACAGCAATTTTAAGACATTTCTTTTGGCTTTGGTAATTGATATGGATTTATTTATTATCTTATTAAATAACCTTTATTTGACAACAGTCATTAGCGAAAACAACAAGAAAGCCACCACAGAATCAGTATTCCTCATTTGTTACTGCTCAGACAGAGTCACACGCAGATGTCCCCGCTAAATGTCACTGTGATCCTCCTTAGCTTTTAAACCAACCATTCCTTTTGTTGTGCTTTCTATTTTGTTCTTCTCTCCTCTCTACACAAACATGGATCTTTGCCTTCACTCCGTTTTAGAGCTGAAACAGGCCGTGTTGTCCAGACAGAGGGAGTACAAGATGGCTGCCATACACGCCAAACAGAGCGGCGACATTGACCAGGCCAAACAGCACTACCTCATTGCCAAGGTAACAGAACCGACAACAATGTTATCACATGAATAAATCTTTTCTGTTTGTGTGAGTGTATAGTTGACAGGTGAAACTTGTGAGAAAAAGTCAATTCTAATAGAGTTGACCTCCATTTATACAGAAGCTGGACATGATCGTGGAGGCACTGGACGGAGGCAAACCAATAGATCTGAGCTCACTGCCGCCACCTCCTGGTTAGTGTAACGACTTTAAAGGAATGCTTTACCTAAAGTTGTGACTTCTGTCTTAATTACTCACCCAACATATCCTGAAATTCTTAGGTTTTACTCAGGCTTCCTCATAGAGAACGGAGCTCCCAAAAGAGGTATCGCTTTCTTGATACAGTAAATTAGATTAAAGACTAATTTAAAGAACCCACAAAAGTCCCGAAAAGCTTATCAAACGGATTTTGTAACTATAATCCAGTTCTTGGGTATCCAGTTGCATGAATGTCCCAACACATTTTTACTGAAATGAAAGTGTTCTGAAAAATACTGTAAGCATGTCACACGCCTGATTCCACACATGCACTGAACTGGAGGCTCACCTCCAACTCGTCTATTGAGCCTGGTCAGTCATAGCTCACTGAATGGCTACCCTTATACTTTTATCACAGCAGTTAATACTGTTTTTAGAGATTAAAAGACTAACGTTTTTATTACATTTACTTGAGCTTAAGTGCCACACACATTATTTAAAGAAAGATTGCTATTTTGAAAGACACCGTCTTCAATCTCTTTCCTTCTCTTGTTCTCTCTACGTCTTCTTCTTTCAATTCAATCCCTATGTGCTGATTGTCTTCAACTCATGTCCACTGCTGTCTGATCATCCACAGGAGACGCAGTAGCAGAGCACCGTGCGCCTCCTCCTCCTCAGTCTTCCTCTAAACCTGCTGCCCCTGCTGCTCCTGCTGCTCCTGCTGCCCCCACTGCTCCTGCATCCACCCACGTGGCCCCTGCCGGTAAGACTCAAGGAGCCCTGATCCTTCCTTCAGTCTAGTTAGCATAGTGCAGGTGATTAAAACTGTATTATGTTGAATTTTAAAATAAAGTGTGTGTGTGTCCTGCAAAGACCTGCCTGCTCCCAGAAGTTTGGCAGAAGCCCTGCAGCAGAGGATGGACATATACAAGTCAGCAGCAGAGGGAGCCAAGAGCAAAGGAGATGACCGTAAGGCCCGCATGCACCAGCGCATTGTTAAGGTACACACCATACTCTTAAAATTTTGAAGTTACGGTTTAAAAAAGGCAGTTTTTTTTCCAAAGGTGTTATATAGTTCAATCAAATAAGGCATTGAATATTGTCAGAAATTCTTAAAACAGCTATTTGTGATGAATCTCATGATCCTGCTTTTTTTTTTATGTTGTGTTTTCCTTATTTAAGCATGACTCACTTTATTTTGACTGGAAATACTCTCTGTAGCTTTGACTGTAACTACTACTGTTGCTCTTTTCACCAACCAGAATAACTTGCAATAAGTTCTGCGTTGTTCTCTGAGGATTGTTGAAAGGCACTGTGCAAAAAATAAAAAACCTGTAAATAAAGCAGAATCGGCTGAGGGTGAAGAAGAACACAGAGGCAAGAGCATGAAAGAGTAAAAAAAAACAAGAACATCAAAGAATTTTATATACAGCAGGATGTATAAAAAGGAAGAAAAATAGTTGTGGGGCATTTGTATCGCTTTTGTAAGAGTGGAAGCACATTGATGACATTGATTTGTATGTGGGAGTTAGTGCTGTGTTGTTCCTTTGTTCTGTTTATCTTTATTTGTAAGAATTTGTTTTTTGGTTAAGCCCTCTTGTTTTTGTGTTTGAGTGGGGTCAGAATGGAAGTTGTGTGCTTGCAAATAGGCTGTATTTTATCTGATTTACAGTGCTGATGATGGGAAAGAACATGGAGAACAGCAATTCAGGAATGCAAAGTCAAAGACTAATTATACCAGCATATAAGAGCATCTGAATGTGGAATTTTCCCTTTAATAAGCGATAACTGAATTATCAATCATCTTCTCCTTTCTCAATAGCAATATCAGGATGCCATCAGAGCTCACAAAGCTGGACGACCTGTCAGCTTGTCTGATCTACCTGTGCCACCAGGTATGTTTCTGAATCCAGGCGTGTATCACTGGATTTTGGATCTAAGATGTATGAAGTCAATTGTGTGTTGCTCTCCTAGGCTGCCCACCGCTCCAGGGCTCAGAGGGGGGTCAGCAGAACTTCATGGGTGTCCTGGAAACAGCTATGAAAATAGCTAATCAGGATGCAGACGCAGAGGATGAAGAAGAGGATGGTCCAAGAGAGGCTGCCAAGGTAAACACATAAATAAACAAATAAAGGCACCACCAAATGGTCACATTGTTATAATGAAGCCAAGGAGTCTGGTTGGTTGCCTTTCAAACATACAGTTGCCTTAAACCAAAGCTATCAATGTTTTATTGTTTGTCCTCCCAGCTTCTGTGTTGTATGTGAATCATTATCATTGAATTATCAGTTTTCTCCTGCCTATTGCATCACCTTCATGCTCATAATCACAGTGATGTATAACACTGTGGTAATTTACAGGAACAGTGATTGTATATTAAATATAATTCAGGCTTAGCTTTTAAGATCATTTAAAATATTAAATCGAGCTCACAAATGTCTCAAGATGTAGCAGTTTACAGTATGAGGACAACATAGTGCTTTGAAATCTTGTTGTGTATTGCATTTGTCTCATGATCCTAACTGGATATTTTCTTTCTCTGCAGCCTGCAGTGCATCCATCCACCCAGAAAGCGAAATCTCCAGCTCCTCAGGCCCCTAGAGGCTCCTCAGCTCTAAAACTGGGACCTAAAGGTGTGTTTAGATTGGTTTGTGTGCCGGCATGCACCTCCGCGCCTGCATGTATAAAGTGTTGCATGAGGCAGATTTTTACTTATTTTTCTCTTAATTATCCTTGTAGCCCAGCAGCAAGTGGATTTCTTGTCGCTAAGGCGACAGGCTTTTTTGCGTGCAGCACTGCGCTCCAAACAGATGAAGGTAAGCTGTTGACTTTTTCTATCTTTATTCTTTTTTTTTTTTTTCTGTAGATGGATTTCCCGCCATCTTTGTGTTTTTGTAGATGTCATTACAACAGCTGCCTGTTGTTTTATTGGAGACTTGAACATCTGTTTCTGTGGTTTGATTGTTGTGTCTGCTGTTGCTTGGTTGTTTGTAGGACATGACAGGAGCAGCGCAGCACCTCAGACACGCCAAGGGAATCGACCCCATGATCAACGCTGCCAAATCTGGCCTACCCGTTGACATCACCAAGGTGCTAAATATATTCTCAATAACTAATGAAATCCAAGAAGATAGAGGACAAGTTTCCCACTTACATACTCACAGCTGCTACATGTTTGGTTCTCTCTCTCTCTCTCTCTCTCTCTGTCTCTCTCTCTGTGTGTGTGTGGGTGTGTGGGTGTGTTGAACAAGTTTACACAGGAGCAACTGAATGTGTGAGGTGTGTTAACATGGGGCGAAATAAAAGCACCTTCATGCTCATGGTGGTCTCACCTTCTGTGTGTTTGTGTCTATTTCCGTGTTAGTGTGTGTGTGTGTGTGTGTGTGTGTGATGTGTGTATATTTCCAGTGTGATTTCCGCTATTCATTTCTCATACAGTTGCCACTTATCCCATATGACTTTCTTTCATTTTGCTTCATATAACTCATGAGTTTCTCTCTGGCTCTGTCTCACTGTGTATTTACAAGGAATATTATATTGTGCCTCTGTTAGTTTGTCTTCTTGTTGGTCTGTAGGATATCACACAAGCTTAGAAAAGGATCTTCATCATTTCTAGCGCACAGATCGGTGGGAAGGCTTCTGGCAAAGGAACAGTTGATGAGATTTTGGTGCATGCTTGATTTGGGGTTCTCCAAACTGTTGTAAATCATAAATGAATATGTGTAGGGTAAAAAAAAAATCAATTGAACTTATAACTGAGGTGGTTGTAATGTCTTTTGGTATAAAAGCAAGTTAGCAGATATTTGTGTTCTCTGAGATTTTAAGATCTTTTTTTAATCTCTCTTTGCCCTGTACACATTTTTTTGTTTCTCAGCACATTTGTAATTGTCTCCCTCCCAACAGATTCCTAGCGCTCCAGTCAGTGAGGATGACTACTCCCTGGCTCGTTCCCGTACCTCCCCTCTCTCCCCTCGCTCCAGTGAGCAGTACCGCGGTCTCATGGATCTTTTGCGGAAGCAGCATGAGGTTAGAATACACCTCTCCCTCATACTGATGTGGATATCATACAGTAGTTGCATTTATGCTCCTAATGCTTCTTCATCACTTTTCTAGTTGTGCAACTTTTTAAACAGACATATTTTGAATCAAGATTGTTTTGTGTCTAACTAATCGTCTGTTTTCTTCGCCACACCCTGTTTTGTTCTCAATCTTCAGAAATGTTTGAATCACTCTCAACAGACCATGCAGACAGGCAATGTGGGCGAGGCTCTAAAGTAAGAAACATCTCTCATTAGTCTGTTTGTGTGTGTGAGTTTTCGTAAGTATGTCATCTGCAGCCATGTTGGAATTTAAAGCCTTCTCTTTGCTGGTGCTTGAAATTGAGCTATATGCAAGTGTAACTCAATTTAAATGATTTTTTTATTAAAATTGTAATTGATAATTTGGGTATCATTGCACCATTTAATAACAATAATAATAATAATAATCAATCTGTTGTACTCAGAACTAAGGTTCTTCACAATTTTTCTCATCATAAAAGCATCACAGGCGGCTAACGAAAACTTCACAACTTCTAGATCAGTTGATTGTTACATCTACCAAATAACAAATAAGATGACAAATGCAATCATTGTTTAATAGAGCCCAGTATATTGTCTTCAACTGCTTTTCCTCTATGACCATCAAATACTTAAATGAAATCATTTCTTATGACAGAAAAGCAGTAAAACACACCAGTTATCATATCTGAGAAACAAATTATATTTTTACTCACTAAACGACTTATCCGATTAATATATTTTTTAAATGATCTTCAATTAATGTATATTAATGTACTTATTGAACTATCATTTAAGTACTTCAGCACTGTTGTGGAGTGTGATGTCATTATGGCAAAACACAGACTGCGATTTTACTGTTTATCTCCACAGAGCATCTCATCACCATAATAGATACAGTGTTACTTTCGTGTCACACTGCATATTTTGCATGTTTTTCACATACATTTAACTGGGCATGCATTAGACTTTTTGGTCTGCATGGCTTCCCTTTTCTTCGCAAATATTCTTTGTAAAATATTGTCATTGCTTAGAAACAGAATGTGGTATTTTCACATGATGATGCTCCTAAATGTCTTGTGTGATCCAAAAAAATTCAGAAAATGCAGAAATACATGTGGTCTTTTGAGCAAATAGAGCTGTTTGGTGCAGTGTGACAGCTGTCTATGCAGAAATCAGACCTGTGACATTTCAGGAACCAGGCCATCCTATAAGATCTCAATATGAGAGATGTGTGAGTATTTGTGTGTAAGGAACATCTCTGTCTGTCCCCAGGTGTGAGAAGCTTGTTGAGGAGTCGCTGAAGAACATTGAGATACTGAAGAACGCCCACGCCAAGGGCCACCCAGTCCCCAAGTGCCGCACTGAGGAGAGAACCTTCAACACCGCCAAGTCAGCAACAAACTCATAGAATACGTTCAAATTCATAGTGGATAATATATCATTATATATTCTTTCTGAATTCTTTCTTGTTCCTCATAAAAGCAGAAAATGTCAAAACTTTTTGAACAGGAAATTCCCAAAAGCCATATTCTCACTTCAGCTAAAATCTGCAATACAATTTCAAAAGAAGCAGAAGTGGTTACTGGGTTTGGAGTTGCATTTATGTGTGTTCACTCATACAAATCTTGTTTCCCTTGTGTGCAATGTCATGACGCAGGTGGTATTGGTAAAATGATTTGTTGTTAGGTCTAGGGGGATTTAACTGCACCGCTACTAACAGACCACAATATTAATGCAACAACAGTTAATGCTTTCTGCTGCCAATCAGCAAAGGGATGCAGGCCATACCCCCCGGGGAGCTCGACCTGCTTTCCACAGCCACCGATATTATCTTATATAATGGTGATTGTGTATATTATGTTTTGGTCAATAAGTAACAAATAATTGCGGTACAAAAATGCGGAAGATATATTTTGGAAACCGTTGCCATTACACAGTTTGTTCAACAGAGAGCACTAACGGGTTTATTCATTTTGATTTATTTAACCGTAAAATGTTCAGCTCACTTCCTATCTTGGTGACAATTCTTTAATAACCAAATTTTAGGGGCCCTTATCAAAAATGTTTGTGTTTTAAGAAAAAAAAAAGAATATCTGCTATATCGTTACCAGACTTTCTAAATTTTCTAACATCAATAAATATCAGACTCAAAAATCTAGTATCAGTCAAGCTCTCCTAAATTTGTGACAGCTAAAGGATACCAACAGTCTATGAAACCAGCAGTTTGTCCCACTGCAACATGAAAAATACATCAGTCAATAGATCAATGGATGGATCAAAAAGCCTATTTTATTGTGATTTTAAGGATTTATAATCTCTCTTTTTATGAAACACTATGAAGGCTGTCCTTTATATTAAATTATTTAGATTCGCTTGCATCAGGTGTTCAATTATGAAAACATCTTTTTAGACAAGAATAGAATTACTTTCCCCAGCTAGAGCTGTAGATGAGTCAGAGTGACTCACTGTGACTCACTCTGGCTCTGCTCCAGTATCATACCAAGCTAACAGCAAGGTGACTCTGGCACTGACTCATTCAGCAGACAGAGCTGTTTGGCTCCCAGTGATGCTGACAGGTTGATGTCTGTCACTCATGACACTGGTTCTGAATAGTCATGACTTCTGTTTTTTTGGGGGGTTTTTTCTGTAGGATCTACACCAACCTGACGCCTAATGACCTGGTACTGTACATCATCAAAGCCATCAACCTACCAGCTCCCTCAGGTAGGCAGATCTGAAATAACTTGAAAGTAATTACCTTGAACTTATTAAGAAGGACGGCTCCGCAATTGACTGCAAACCTCTGAAGTTGTGGTGGTCCACTCTTCAATCCATCAATCAATCCATCAGTCCATCAATCAATCATGTTTATGTACTATTTATGTACACTTACATCTCTCCCTCAAGGTGTCTCACCTAATGATCTGGATGCCAGCGTGAAGTTTGAGTTTCCTTTTCCCAGTTCGGTAAGAATCTTTCACACTCAGAGAGGAGATTATGGATGTTTCACTTTGTTTTTTATGTGGATGTGTTTTAATTCATTCATTTATGTGTGTGTGTGTGTGTAGGAGGAGGCACAGAGGGACAAAACCAGCACAGTAAAGAACACAAACAGTCCAGAGTTTAAAGAGCAGTTTAAACTCAACATCAACCGGACGCACAGAGGCTTTAAACGAGTCGTCCAGTCCAAAGGCATCAAGTTTGAAATCATCCACAAGGGGTAAAAACCACAACTGCTTCGGGGCAATAGAGGCAGTGGCTACATTGTTTATCTGTTTGATTTATGCTGTAAATGTAATAATCATCAGTCGCATTCTTCTCTCTATGTGTTTACAGAGGCCTCTTTAAAACAGACAAAGTAGTGGGCACAGCTCACCTGAAGCTAGAGGGTCTAGAGAACCACTGCGAAATCAGAGACATTATAGAGGCAAGTGTTAATAACATGTCAACACAAATTCATACACACACGTACACAGCAGTTCTGTCTAACAGTGTGCATGTGTTTCTCAGGTGATGGATGGACGTAAAGCCACAGGCGGCAAGCTGGAGGTGAGGGTGAAGATCAGAGAACCTTTATCAGCAGTGGATCTCCAGCCGGTGACGGAGAAGTGGCTGGTTCTCGAAGCAGTCTCCCCCCTTTCTCCTCCAGAGAGGCAAAAGGAACGGGTGAGTAGATGACCTGTATGTCAGTGGGTTGGTGGGAGGAAACTGCAGCAGAGCAAATCCCTGTCTTTGTGTCTGAGTGGGTTTCCTCCAGAGGACACAAGAAGAACATACAAAAATGTCACCTTCTTGTGTGACATTACTTTGCTAAACATTGAGCCACTGCGCCATCTTAAAAACTGGACATACTGTAAGTGTCAGGACACAAGCCAATGTCACCCGACACCTTTACAACGTCGAAATTTTTGTAAATTTTCGAATCCAACAATCATGCCCACCTCATACAGTGATTGAAAGTGTTTAATTTCTCTCTCAAGTTTTCTTTTTTTCACACTTTGCACAGTTACTTCTGGCACTTTTCGTGTATCCAACCAAACAATATTAATACTATGAAGGAGAAACTGTCCCGAAGTGTTTGTCGCTATCCAAATTTAAGCAACCGTCTGATGGCAGGTTTTTCTCCATGCCTATTAGTGTGGCCATTCAGAACAGCTACAACCACTGGGTGAGACTTTGTATGGACTAGTTTGAGCCAAGCATAACCCCGCCCTCTGAATATTTGCTGCCATCCTGTAGTCCCTTTTGTACAGCCTGTAAAGGCAGTTGAACCAAAATGTAACAAGACTGGGACAAAATGATCTTGACTCTGCCAGTACAGTGATGTCTTTGTGTGTGTTTGTTTGAATCAGGCTCCGTCTCCTCGGTCGAACCCCAGACATGAAGCAAGCAGCCGGAGCAGTCATCCCAACAACTCTCCTCCGCACTACAAACTCCACAGCTTCAGCCTCCTCAACTATGACAAGGAGCGGCTGGAGAGAAAGGTAATTGTTTGTTTGTGTGTGATCTAAGCCCATGCACAACACCCAATTCTCTAATATTTGAAATGGCCCAAAGTCGTCAAGGTCTTGTCAGTCATTACACCTGTCCCGCTCAGATTGCAGAGTACCGAAGGAACCGGCGCGATCCCCCTCCTGACGTCATCCATCAATACAAAGAGGTCACACACAGGCTGCAGTGGCAAAAAGCACAGCTGGAGCGAGCTTCTCCTGCTCTGCTTACAGGTAAAACACACATATACTGTATATGCCAACATATGAGTATACATCTCATCCTCTCATAAGTACATTTCTCTGGCGTGTACATTCAACCACATTATTCTTCACCATATGTGCAGAGTATGAAAATGTGCTGCGGCGCTTCGTCCAAGGACTCGCTGATTCTGTGAAGAAATACTCGAGCCAAGGCAACAGGGTGAGCACGGGGTCGGGGTCGACTGCTCCTCCAATGTGATCGCTGCTGCTCACTTGTGTTTGTGTTGTGTATGTTGTGTGTAATTTTGAAAAGTTTCCATACTTTTTTCCTGTTTATAGGAAGCTGCCAAGGATGCTCTGGGCAGGTTGAAGATGGTAGAGAGTGAGGTGACGATTATTATGTACTTTCAGTATAAAATGTTTATCATCTTCATGTGTTTATACTGTATATTTATAGATTTTTTTTTTTTTCTCCTCTTTAGCTGGAATCGCTGACAAGGAAACGTACTGGCTGAGAGGAGCGAAGGGAGCAGAGACTTGGCTAGAGTACTGTTATATCATTTCTCTCTCTCTCTCTCTCTCATACACACTCATATACAAACACTACAGTCAGTACTTTAAGGACCTTTAGCATGATTCTATGCTGCCTATGTCCATGACAACTGCATGAAAGTACCTGCTAATTCTAGTCTATTAATTATACAACTTAACTTTTGGCACTTGTGGTTTGTCACCTGCCACGATAATGAAAACAGCTCTGTAACTACAAAGGGACGTAAAAATGAAAGCAAGCATTAAAACGTGTTAGAAAGGATTATTTGCACTTAAACAAGACAAGCACTGAGGAAAACGGCTCCTAAAGTGCAGCTTTGCAGAGTTTTCCTGTACTCTGTTAACTGCTTTCTTCTATTCCCATCTTTTCTTTAAGAATTGTGGGTGAAGAGATCTGTCGGAAGATTTTACATTTGACACCAGTTCAGAGAGTCTTTTGGTGTCCATAGATGACCAAAAATGTGTGTGTGTGTGTGTGTGTGTGCTCTGAAGTGTGTTTAACCAATGGACTGAGGTGTTTTTAACCCCTTTTCCCATATTTTATGTGTGTAATGAGCTTAATCTAATCTGTCTGCTCCAGTGTTCCCAGATTACAGTAATCTGCTTCGTTTGGAGTGGTGTGATATGGGAATAAAAAAACGGGGCTTCGGGGCGCCGCAGCCTACATCCCATAATGAGGGATTAGTGTTTGTGTCACCAAGGAGACGACTAGATCAGACGTAGAGTCGCCTTTGGGGTTGGGGAGGGGAGGTGTTAACAGCGTGCCATGAATGTGGTAGAAGCTTAGCTCTGCTAAAGGACTGCTGCTGCTTCTTCTTCTTCTTCATCAGCTATTTTCTCTCTGTTGTCTTCTTCATCTTCACTTTTTTCACACTAATTCCTTTACATTTATTCAGAGATTATTCAGAGTCTCGAGTAATAGACCGCTCCATTTGGATTTTCTTTAAACTCTTAAACAATGTTAAGTCCATTGCGCTGTCGATTAGAAAATAATTAACAGCAGCTGCATCAGTGTGCTGCTATTTTCCACATGTTTTAATGTATGAGGTTTAATAAAACAGATTCTATCCCACTGAGCTCTCCAGTGGCAGCACAGTGGATGCTGAATAGTCTGCCCAAAGGAAGACAACCCAATATGTGTCAGTATGGCTGGGTAATTGCTCATTTCTATTTCTGTTCCCCCATAGACATTCCTGTCATTCCTCTCTACCTTATACTTTTTTGACTGTGAAGTCAACGCGACAAAATTCAGACAGATCCGTTAAAACTTTATAAGATGTGGATTGCAGCTGAGGCACCTTGAAATTCATAAATCTAAATGTACAAAAACAGTAATCTGACAGATGTGTCATAGTTCTGCCATGTATTCTCTGTACGCTCTGTGTCATTGTCTGGACAGATGTTTCCTCTGCGTGTTTGACAACCTGCTAACCCGACAGCAGATTCTGTTGATGTGGATCCATGTTGACTGCAAACAGTCAGGATATAGCAGACTACATAAGATGAGCCTTACTGTATGTTTTATATTTGACCCTCCGATGTGGATGATGTCGGTTAACTCCACTAATAGTTTTTTGGTCACGTGACAGAGCAGAGAATCATGTGTTTGCCTTAATCCACCCACTGCCTCACTCCATTAGCAAATAATCCTGGTTAAAGATGACCTGATATGGCCCGTCCCCCCCTTTTTCTTTATCATAAGAGGATATCTTCTTACTCTTTATAAGTAGTACATTTTGTTGCTTTTGATCAGTTGATTTTTGTCAGATGGACAGGGCAGTGGAAGGACAGATTTTTCTTACAGGGAAATACTAAACTTAACCTTAATATGAGATGGAATTTAAATTACCATATCTGTGTCTTTGCAACGTTTATCTCCTTAACTACAAATCATTTACACTTAACGTTTTGCTGACAATTTTTCAATGCACACAATATCGTTTCAGATATTTTTATGTATTTTTCCTACTGTTCCAGGCAGCCATTGTCATTTCCGTGCAGTAATCTATTAGCAGACTCTTGAAACTTGCTTGAGTTTGAGCCAAACATTTGGCTCGTGGAGTTGTGTAATTGATCAAAGTAAATCAAGTCTGCATTAATGTTTGTCAATACTGCATTATGTAGTTTAAATGCAGATTTATTTGAAAAGCTCTGCATTTAACTGACAAATATGATGCCGACATAATTGATTACACAAAGTCCATTACCAGTCCACTAGTTGATTTTCATACTGTATAGAAACCAAAGGTTGCATTAAAACGGCGCAAAACATTATTATTATTGCTGCAACTAACAGTTGCTTTTCATTATAATTGATTAAGCCACCGAATATTTTCTTGATTGATCATTTGGTTTATAAAATATCAGAAAACGAATGTGAAAAAATGTCCCTTTCAATTCCTTTAAACCCAAGAGGACATCTTCAAATTGCCTTTTACCGCCAACTAACAGTTCAAATCCCCAAAATAATATATAGAGACAAAGAAAACCAACAAACCAACAAAACCTCACAATTTAGAAGCTTGGACTGGGGAACATTTGGTATTTTTGCTTTAAAAAAATGACGAACAATAATCGATTATCATTATCAGTTGTTTTCTCCTTACTGACTAATCAATTAATCGACTAATTGACATTTCTAAAACAGCAACATGGTTTGCAGAAGGACTAGCCGTGATGTAAACTGTTCGATTTGTTGTAAAAGAGCTAAAACATGCAAAGCCACTGATATGAAGCATAAGAAATATGATTGTGATTTGATACTGACGTTAAGTAAAGACTGACTGCTGCTGCGAAGCTCTGATGTAACTCCAGGTTGCAGCACTCGCATGTTTTAATGGCGCAAAAACTGCAACTATGCAGTACCCCTTTCATTCACCCCAAAGCTTTAACCCCACGTCACCTCCGACACACAAACACACACAAATACTCCTGCCAGATCACCCCACTCCTCCAGTAACCTCGTGGCCTTTGAGGCTGTCCTGTTGTCATAGAGACAAGCTCATCAGCATTCAGTGTGGTAGTTGGGTGGTCAGTGCCGGGCAGAGGGACATATTGTTAAAGTTTGTCCTGCTGGTGATTCACGCTCCTTTCCCGCATATACAACACCACACACACACTCCCTCTCACTCTCTCTCTCTCTTTTGTTTTTTTAGTTTGTTGGCTCTCTTCTCTTTTTTTTAATCCTTCTCTGTCATTTTGCTGCACTCCATTTAAAAAGGAGAAAGTTTGGTGAATTGTTAATCATTATTGTTGATATTTCTGTCCATATCAGCTGCAGTAAATGTATTCGTCTGGGCTTGGGAAAATACTATTGTTGAACCTTTTGACATTTTTTTTTTAATCTGTTGAGTGATGTAAGGGCAATCAATATAAATGTCATATTTATATACAGTATATAAACAGCATCATATGCTCTGTCTCTATTTTTAAGTGTAAGTCATGAGGATTTGTGGAGCTCCAAGTGGGAATGTATGAAGGCCTGATTGTTCAGGCTTTATTATCTTATGTAAGAGGTTGGTGTTAAAATGAATAAAATGGTGAAAAAGTACTGGGTTTGTGTCATCATTGAGCTGTAGTACCAGCTGTTTCTCATTTAGATTGTTTTCTTATCAACATCTAATATTCTGCTGTCTTTGAGACCCTTTAACAGCTCATACTTACATACTTAACATGTTTTTATCAGCTTGACACGTCTTGACTTTTCCTAATTCATGAGAATTGCTTATAACCGTGATATTGGACTGATAACATCTTTAAAAAGTCTGCTACAGAAGATTAAGATTACCTCTGTTTGTACTCTCAGAGACCTCAGATGTAAAAAAGGATTTAAATACTATAGGTTTTCATATGATCTATACTTGTGATTAGTGTTGATAGCTTTTTATGCAGCACTACTCCTCCCAAATCCTGAAAAAGGCGTGGGGCAGGGCTCCACGCCTGGCAGTAAATTTTGTTTAGAGGATCTCAAACAAAAAGAACATATTTGTTCATGTAAAGCCGAAATAAGACATTAAATATTTACCTATTTGGTGTAATAATGGTTCATGGTGATTTATTTTTGGCACCATCAAATGAGCAAGTTTAGTTTGTGGGTTACCACTGCAATACTTTTCTACACATTACTGGGTTTTAAAAAGGTCACAGGAAAAGAAAAAAATGTATATAATGGAAAATATTGGTTGGTTTTGAAATAATTAAAACTATTTAAACATGCAGTAGTGAGGTATCTAAGTGGGTCCCCCAACAATGAGATTAAAGACAATGTAAAGTAATGTAAAGACAATAAAGACAGGGAGTAAAACATTGAAATCTAAGACAAAAATAGATATTTTTTTGCAGACAATGCTTGCAGTTGTTGGGGGGAAGCTTGGGGCTTTGGTGTTATGCTAATAACGTATTTGAATGTGAAATTTCCCCTGACAAAGGGGGGAAAGATGAGAGGGGGGGATGGTGCAGAGAAAGGCAGAAACAGTGGAGGGAGTCTTGACATCCGGCGACATTTGGTGGGCGTGGTCAGAGAGGCGAGGGCTTCCTGCTTGGAGGACACGTGGTTCCTGCCTGTCAGTGTATGAAGGTTTCCAGCCCTCCTCTCACTCCTCTCTCTCCCCCTTTTATCCTCCCGTACAACACGGCAGACCTTCTCCTGTCTTTTTTACTCCGTCCGTCCCACCCGCACCTCCTTCTCCCTCTCTCCTCCTCCTGCTACACTTTTCCTGCTTTTTTTTTTTTCTCTGTCTTTGCGACGGTTCTCGGGACTGACGACAGCCAGGCCGCGGTCACTTCAACGCGTTTCCGCTCAGAAAGAGACAGATAGGAAGAGAGAGAGAGAGAGTGTGTGTGTATGAGTGTGTGAAAGTGTGTGTGTGTGTGTGTGAGAGAGAGAGAGAGAGAGAGAGAGTGAGAGAGAGAGTGACTGAGTGAGTGAGTGCGTGTGCGCGCACCCCGCCCGCAACCGGCCCATCCGTGTTATTTTTTCCCCCACCATCCCACCTCCGCTTTTCGGTCATGACGCTGGAAGCGATCCGCTACCGGACCGGGTCTCTGCAGATCCTCAACCAGCTGCTGCTGCCTCACCAGACCGTTTACGACGAGATCCGCTCGGTGCAGGACGCTTACGAGGCCATCAAGTCCATGAAGGTAAAGAGCAGGACTCTCTGTTCCTCCATCATCCCCCCCTCCCCTCCTCACTCCGGGCTTTCACCCACTTCCACGCCGTCCTGCATGCCCCGCCGCATGTGCGTTTATTCCCGTTGTGTATGTGTGTTTGTGTCGGCTCTTTTGTGCTCCCACCGCTGCACGCATGTGATGCCATATGCCCGCCGCCGTGCTCCCGTTATCGGCCTGTATTTTTGTTTTGGATGCACCTGCAGCACCCACCCCTCCTCCCCCCAAAAAACACCCTTAATTTATAGTTTTCACATTATCATGTGCAAGCGCGACTAACTAGGTATCTGCACGCAGTCACCCACCCATGAAATCTGCCCCCCCTCCTCCTCTTTCTTTGGGAGAGATTATTGATGAATTATTAATGACCTTTGCCAGGGTTTTTGTTCGCGTTTTGGTCTTGTGCTGCACTCAGCAGTGACACCTCCTCTTGATTTATCTCTTCCTACCTGAAGCCCCGACTGATTTAAAAAGGTGTTCAGGCAGTTTTTTAAGTTCATGTTTCCAGATGTTCACTTATTAGGGCTGCACAGAGACTCACTCTTTTGTCTTCCCAGTTACACACTCACAGCTGCTACACGTTTGGTCCTCTGTGTGTGTGTGTGTTTGTGTGTGTGTGTGCGTGTGCGTGCGCGCGCGCCAGAGTGAAGGAATGTGCCATAAGCAGAGAGGATGATGTCATGATAATGGAGCCTAATGGTAGAGAGAGAAATGACTCCAACACAGAGATGATATCATTTCAGTCAAAGCTGTCATGACAACTTTTGGCTCAGTGATCACCAGCCTGCTTAAAACTAAGTAATGGAGAGAGAGTGATTGATTATCCTTAAGTAGCCAAGGGGAGAGCGAGCTGCTAGAAGCTGGTATAGAAACCAGAGAGGAGGACGACCACAGTGTGATGATAACTATCCCCTATCCTCCCTTCTCCTCCAGGTGCGGGGAGCCCCGGCCATCGCTATCGTCGGCTGCCTCAGTCTGGCTGTGGAGCTGCGAGCCGGAGCCGGCGGTGATGACCCTGTGACCTTCATCAGGGAGTCTTTGTGTCAGCTGACCTCAGCCAGGCCCACCGCCGTCAACATGGGCCGTGCCGCTCGCGAGCTGATGGAGTTTGCTGAGAACGAGAGCATGGAGAAGAACTCGGAGCAGCTCAGAGAAAGGTACGCTGGTTAGAGGGATGTGACAGCCTCAGTGCTGAGGCTGGTTTACCAACCAGGCAACTGTACGGGGCCCCTAAAGGCCCTGTAGTTATGGTTTGTGGTGATTTGGTTAATTGGAGACACTGTGCATGGAAATGTCTTTCCTAGCTGTGCCAAAATTAACACGGTGCATATTTCTAAATATATTTCTGTTTAACTAAGTTACCACAAACACATGTCATTAGGGTCCTACTGTCATTTCCCCCATAACCTCCCAGTGGGTTAATCCAGATTCTGTCCAGAGCACAAATCTTTTTCCATTTTTTCCAACATGCTGATACATTTTCCTCCACTTCTGATTTGCTTGTTAGTGTGCACTGCACCAATAATTTAGTTAAAGGCACCCTGTGGAGTGTTTGATCACTAGTAGCAGTGTGGAGCAACACTTTTACAAGTGGGTCCCTGCTGCACGTGCATGACAGAAGACAGTTAGTGAGTAAACAATGCATACTCAAAACTTTAAAGAAGAAACAGACATGCAAATATTCAGGACGTAAATGCATTTGCATTTGAAAAACATCTGTTAGACCTCCAGGATACACACAGTAGGTTTTGGAGTAACATGTTTAATGTAAACAGAAACTCTGTTGGTTTTCCAGCGCCCTTAAGGCCGATGGATGCTCCATCTGCAAACGACGAGCATATTGATTGTTTGTATGTGTAATGAGTCGTATCGGTAAAGTCCTGAACTGTAAATTGAAACGCACTTTTGATACCAAGTTTGGCTGCTTGCTGTAGTCCTTCCTCATTCAACACCAGCTGCAGGTGTCTCCCTGAAAAAAAATTGTGAAAGTTATCAGATCACAGATAAGGTGAAAAATGGGAAGCCCGTTATACTATACAGTACATGTCACTGCAGATTAATTGGCAGTGTGAAAAAGAAACACCCAGAGTGGTGTTATTTTTGCAGGATTCATTCGCTTCAACAGGACTGTAGTTTAGAGCCGCACACAGACAAACGGGAAAAGAGGCAGAACGTGTGAAATCAAGTTTCTTTGTCAATATCATTGTAAAAGTCAGTCTGGTTTGTTACAGTCATTCACTCACGATGGCACCTTACTCCTAATGCTGCAGAAATCCCTGGTCTCATGTTACCTGACATGAAAATGAAAATGATTCACATAAGTTCCACACAGAAATGTTAAAAGAGTTTAAATTTGGGGAAACTGGTGTCAGAGCAGGAATTGATAACAGCAGATGTCACAATTTGAGGTATCTGAGTTATTGAATTATTCGGAAAGGAAAAGGCTGAATCTGTGCTTCCCTGTTTGAATGGCCTTCACAAATGGTGATGAAAACAGCGTCAGTATAATCCGCTCCCGGTCATTCACTCTGCTGCCTGCTGCCAAATTAGACACAGACATTGTGATTGTGGATGACTGGTGTAATGTTGCCACAGGTTAGTGCCCCCCCCCCAGCGAATGGGGACGCCTGGCGGAGCTGCTGGATCTGCTCGGGTTGCAGAGTAATGATGACGCACTTCTTTTTGGTCTTCGTTAACTACCTGACTAATCTAACTTAAAAGAATATTAATCCTGTACAACATCAATTGCTCAACAATTTCAAATGAACATCATAGCGTTTAAATTACGTCAGCTTTGTGCCATGACTTCTGTTTGTTTGTTTAGAGTTAGTGTGTTTCGATTAAGAACCATAAGCTCACCACAATGTGATTCATTTTCACATTGTGTTCATGTTACATATATTATCATTTATCAGATTTTAAGATTTGTTTATATGACTGAATTAAATGAGAGTAGTTATACACACATCATGTAAGAGCAAGGATATCAGAGAACACCATCAATGAAAAAAAGGTAACGCTTGCACACTCACTCCAAGCCACAAAAGTGAATAATGACAACGTTTCGATTGTATTGTATCAGGTCAGAATGTTTAAAAAATGGAAACCATACCCATAATTGTGTGGTTAACCATCCAAACCACCCAGGCTGATAAATATCCAAAAACTATTAGCAATAGTACAATAGTACATTGTTCGCTTCTCACCCAATGGAGTGTCTGAAACATCCATCATTTGTTCCCCCTAAAGAGCACTAAGGTTACATGTAGTGCTCGATCTAGGGAATAGTGAATGAGTGTGCCATTTCCACCTCAGCCCATATTCTCACAAGGTCAGTGCCCTTGACAGGTCAGTCTCCCCCTTTTCTGTCCATCTATTTATAAGTGACTGTACTGACAAAGAAGATGAAAATTCCAATAACATATATTTCAAAAAGACGTGAAACATCTTCAACTTAATAAACAAACTTAACGGCTGTTTTGTATTTGAGATAATTACCCATCTCTGAATCGGCCTATCAGGGACACGCGGTTGATTTTTATGCCTCCGTGCTGACGACAGTCGGAGGCATTAAGTTTTCAGTTTGTCCGTCTGTATGTACGTTCCATTCTCATGAATGTGATATCTCAGGAATGCCTGGAAGGAAGTTCTTCAAATTTGGCAGAAACGTCCACTTGGACTCAATGAATGAACTGATTAGATTTTCATGGTCAAAGGTCAAGGTCACTGTGACCTCAAAACACGTTTTTGGCCATAACTCAATAATTCATACACTAGTTATGACAAAGTTTCACCCAAATATCTAACAGGATAAAATGATGAAGTGATGACATTTTATATCCAAAGGGTCAAAGGTCAACTTCACTGTGACTTCATACTGTTCTGCATTAACACTTTTCTGGCCCTTATTCAACACCATAACTCAGGAACAGAAGGGGAGATTGTGATCATATTTCACATTTAGTCGGATACTGAACTGGTGATACTAATCTTGGGTTCCCACCTTGAAACTGTGGTGATTGTACAGATCTTCTGTGCTATTGGGTTGAAGATGTGTTTGAAGCATCTATGTTGTAGAATTTGTAGCTTCAACATCCATATCTGAAGCATCGTCTACTGTCATGGCTACAACTTTGACTTCTATCAGAATCAGTTTTATTGGCCAAACATGTGAACAAATACAAGGAAAATACACTTAATACCTTTTTTATTTAATTCCTTTCAAGTCTTCACAAATATTATGAGTCTGGACAGACATTGATGTAAACTGCAACTTGACTGGTTGGTGGAGGCATACAACCATGAGTCGGTATTTCTAGTTGGTTCTTGAAACTCAGTGTGCACGTTAAACTGTGAGCCAGTCTCCAAAACTATTGGGTATTTTATGAAGCAGATAAAACGCTGAGTGACTACAAGGTAGGAATGGAGCAGGAATAACAGATTGATAGAAGTGATGTAAGTGTAAGAAAGAGGAGGACAACAGTAGAAGAGCAGAAGGAGAGATGAGCAAAAAAACCTAACATTTAGAAACAGATTATAGAAGTGACAAATGGAGAGAGAGAGAGAGTCTGTAACGGAGTATCAGAGGAAGGGGAGTCAGGACAAACAGAAACATGCCGGCATATTGTAACTGCAGACTTGATGGACACATTAGGTCCACAGTGGCAGACGGAGCCTCTTCTCAATTCCCACCTCTTGTTGCCCCCCCTCCTACAGTGTAATTGCCTGGATCGAAGACATGCTGGAGCGTGACGTCAATGACAACAGGAAGATCGGAAACTACGGCGCCCAGCACATCTTGTCTGGCGTCCCGAGGGACTCCGTGACCATCCTCACACACTGCAACACCGGCTCGCTCGCCACAGCTGGATACGGGACCGCGCTGGGTATGACTGGGAGCTGTGGGTGTGGGTGAGAAAAGAGGGTGATTGTTAAATTATTAATAGCACTGTAACTGTAATAATGAGTCCTTGTGTGTCTGTGTGTAGGTGTGGTGCGAAGCCTCCACGGGCTGGGCAGGCTGAAGCGGGTGTACTGCACAGAGACGAGGCCGTACAACCAGGGATCCAGACTTACGGCGTACGAGGCGGTAGCGGAGGGAATCCCCGCTACGCTCATCACAGACAGCATGGCGGCCCTCACCATGAGAGAAATGGACATCACAGGTGCGTTTTGTCTCCTCTTCTCTTTCCTCATTTTATTCAAACATTCCTCTCCGGTTCTTAACATCTTCTCTCCATCACATCCTCCCTTGAAGCTGTGGTGGTGGGTGCAGACAGGGTGGTTGCCAACGGTGACACAGCCAACAAGGTGGGCACGTACCAGCTGGCCATCGCCGCCAAGCACCACGGGATTCCCTTCTATGTGGCCGCGCCCAGCACGTCGTGCGACCTGAGCCTGGAGAGCGGCAGGGACATCATCATCGAAGTGCGCCCCCCCGAGGAACTCACCAGTATAAACGGAGTCTCCATTGCCGCCCCAGGTGAGACGTGCGAGACACTGTTGTTTGTTTTTTTTGAGTGTTTTAGTATAAAATGAAAGTATAAAAATCTGTGACTTCAGTCAAGGACAGTCAGTGAAGGGGAAGATGTCAGGCTTTGAGAGATGGATGAGCGTGGCCCAGTTCCAGTTCCCGCCCTAAGCCCTAAGCACTGACCCCTCACAGACTTTAACTGACGTCACATGCAGTATAAGCGCCAGAGTGAAAGAAGGAGCAAAGGCTCCAAACACTTTGTGGAGGAACGGGGCAGCAATTTGTGAAATCAAAGTAAAGTGTGAGGTTTCAATTTCACAAAGTGCATGTAGACTTGTTCCTTAGAGCTCTTTCAGTGTTGATTTGTTGTTCACTTCCCCTGCCATCATTTTTCTTTTTTAGGCTTTTTTGGAGCACCTTTATGCTTTTATTAGACTGTGAGAGTAGAGTGACAACAAGAAATCAGGATAGAGAGAGAGACGTGGAGCTGCAATGGTTAGTCGATCAAAAGAAGAATAATCGGAAACTGTTTTCATAATCAATTAATTTTTTTTATAAGCAAAAGCCAAAGAATAGCTGTTTCATCATGATTTTGTTTGTGATGATATGAAACTGAATATCTTTTGATTTTGGACTGTTGGTCGGACAAAACAAGACATCTGAAGACTTTGATTCTGGGAAATCGTAGTATTTTTCATTTTTCACTATGTACTGACATTTTATAGACCTAAAAATTTGAGAAAATAATTGTCAGACTAATCAATAATCTTCGTTAGTCCGCAGCCCTAATGGGGAATGACATGCAACAAAGGTCGCAGGCCAGATTCAAACCAGGGATGTTGCAGTTCATGATCAGCGACTTAAACCTCTCGACCATCATGTCGTCTCCTGCCGTTGTCTCTAATCTTAAAATGCGACGAATTGTGGGAAAATCCCCCATGAAACTAGCCTGCAGGTTTACAGAATGTGCGCACAAGTCTTCAAGCTCTCTGCAGGTTTCACAGCGTGACAGTCACGAGCCCTTACAGACCGGCACATCTGAGTCGGTGAACACTGAAAAAGTTTCCGCGTGTTTTTAGTTGAGTTTGTGTGAACTGCATTGAGTCGTTTGATCTCTAATTACGTTACCAGAGCAGAGAGGCACCCGGTGACATCACAGTAATTAAAATATACATTCATTTAATGAGCACAGCGGCCCCTGGAGAGGAGGAGGTGTGCTGTTACATTATGTCTCTCTTTAACTTTCCTCTCGCGCTCTCGCCTCATCAGTCATGTTAACAGTATTGTAAAGATAAAGCTGCTATTATTCTATAGTTTTCTTACTGTTAACAAATCCCATTTTAAAAAGCCAAACTCAACAATGGGACTGATTATATATTAACAAATACTGCTTGTGCAGTCAAAGCCTGTTGTAGCTTGATCATGAAAGTTCAGTCTTGACTGCAGAAACAGTAGTTTGACAAATCGTATCTCAAGGTCCACTTACTAGCTTTTACCACTGAGGAAGATGCTGCAATGCGGTTGAGAGCACCGAGAGAGGTAGCTAGCCAGAACTTTCCCTGAACTGATATACTTCATTCCTCTGTGCCAAAGACGTCCATTACTGTCCAAAAACGACTTAAAAACACATAAACAAGCCACACTGTTGTACTCAGTGACATGTCCCACACACACACACACAGCGTCCTGCTTTCTTTATAGAAAATTACTGAGCCTTTAAAAAATGAAGAGAAAGTCATTCAAGGTTCATACATACTGTATTAAAACTATGGCAAGTGCTTCCAAGTAGACTTTGTTTTAAGGGGACTCAAGTCAAAAAGGTTGGGCATCACGGGACTAAGTTGACCGTAAGCAAAAAAAAAAAATCTTCAAACAATCAAGCGTCTCACTGGTTTTCTTCTGTCAACTGCAGGTATCGAGGTGTGGAACCCAGCGTTTGATGTGACCCCTCACCAGCTCATCACAGGAGGCATCATCACAGAGCTGGGAGTCTTCCTCCCCTCTGAGCTCCAGGCGGCGCTCACCGGCCGCCTCACTGCCCTCTAGAGCCCCTCCAGCTGGTCCGTGTGCGCCACTGCACCTTAACGTCACACACTCAAAGACACTCTCATTCCATCACAGAACACACACACACACACACACACACACACACACACACATTCATGGTTGTGGTTTGATTTAATTTTGGTAAACGCACAGTCACTGTTTCATGTCAGTGGTGCGCACAGAAGAAAAATAAGTCACACACACACACACACACACATTGCAGGGAGTCAAGCAGACACATTGCAGTCTCCCCTTTCTTCTCTATACCTCTTTTTTTTCCGTAATCTCTCCATTCTCACCTTTTCCCCGAGTTTTACATCTTGTCCTTCATTCTCTCCTGCCGCCTCTCTCTCTCTTTCTAAATGGCTTCTGCAACAATGAATAGCGCTCAGCTGGACTCCAATCCTTAAATTATATTTGGCAAACAAATGTTATGAGTCATAACTGAGGTAAATTTCCAGGGCTTCTTCAACTGCAGACAAAAAAACATGCAAAAACTCTACCACAGCAGTGACATGACTGATATTTCGATTTCAAAGGTTTTCAAAGTTGTGATTTTGATCAGCTAGGGTTTCTAAAATGCTGCTACCCACTTGTAAATATACATGTCCCTGCTGGTAGTGTGTACATATGTAGAAAACTAACCCCTGCTAGTAAAAAGTAGTTATTTTAACCAAATATGTGGTTATTTGAAATTACGAGCTGACATCAAAAATGTTATATTAACATTTAACAGTTTTTTCTGTGTAGATACTTTTGTAGGGGTATAATCCAAATTTGTAGCTCAGTGAAATGAAAAGTCGTATTTCATTCACTTTTTACCCAGCGCGGCAAAATTTTGAACAAGTGGAATTTCATGATGGGCCCTCGTTAGTCAGCTGAAGCCTCTAACAGTACATGGCTGTATTTATACCTCACTCCTTGTTTGCATCTTGCTATCGCCAGTTGTACTCTATCATACATACACACACATACACATATATTGCCATACTTATTTCACACCATACTGATATTCACTATACTGCACTGGACACTCTTTGAGATTGGTGTCATTTTCGCCAGAACAGCTTTTGCTGTGAGTTATGATATCTGTTACGCTGTTTTATTTCTCTAATGTAGATAAAGCTAATAAAGGAACAGTTCATCCCAAAATAAGTTTGGTCATCTGCTCACTTGAACATGAGTCGAGACTTCTCTGTTTTGTACAACCACAAAATATCTAAGTCAGGTTTATCCCAAATTATTTTTAAATAACGAGATAATAACTTCATATCTAAGTGAAGAGTGTGTTCAACTAGATCAGTGTCACAACAATACAAGAAAAATATGAAAGATGTTTCTTATAGTAACAAATCCAAAGAGAATTATCACCCAACACTGCAGTTCCTCTCAGTTGTGAAGGGTGTTCAGCTAATTGTTTTAGTTCTTCAGCCCACAGCTTTACTGTTTTGTTTCAGTCTCATCGCTCTCATCAGTGTGGCTTCCAGCAGCAGCAGGCAGCTGTTTTCAGCAAAAAAAACATGACTTTCCCGTCACCAGACAGCAGACAGACCAAGCGATTAGCTGATGAAGTAGTTAAGGAGCCAGATTTTTCCCTCAGGGATGAGTGGAGACCAAAACAGCTGAAAAGGAGAGTAAATATTGGATTTTGACTTGTCAAGTGGACACAAACATGACATAGATTCTATTATTGCTCTGTGTCTACCGAATGTTTACTACCGTTTACTGACATGTCAGCCTAGACACATTTTTCAGGTTATAAAATGTTAGTTTTTAAAGCTTGTTTTGCTGCCCCCATGTGGCCAAAAAAGTCATTAAATGCATTCAAAAAGACGTGCAGGTGTAGAGTGTTACTTTATAGATTTGTAAAAAGATGGTTTTAACTTCACTTACTCAGAAGTCTAAGAGAAATATCACACTGTTTGTCTAAAAAAACTTTAAAGTTAAGTTGGATTATGGGGGTTGAGTAGTAGATGACTTGCTCTTCATTCTTGGGTGAACTATTCCTTTAATAATGGTGGGGTGTTTTCTGCAGAAAGCTGTGCGACTACACCTGAAAGGGACACATGGCGCAACGCCACCAACAATCAGAATGTAATATTCAACTCGGATGAAGTTGCTTTTGTTAGGGCTGTGATCAGGCCACACTCCAGACATTCGCTCACTTCTTGCCTTTGTGCTCCATTCAGAATGTGTTTCGACTGTTTGGATTAATCTCTCCTCATAACTGAAATGCTGTTTTACTCCAGACTTCCATTAGAAGTACCTGTACCTGTATGAGTAGACATTAAGGACTACACAAAAGGTTTTTTCTCCATAGTTATTGGCAGAAATGTCTCTTCTTGATCCTGAAGGTGGCAGGACAGGATTGTAGAACAGAAGTTGTTGCAATTATCAGATTCATCTAGTGCTGAAACAGTTGACAAATTGACGGAAAAATAATCAGCAGCAGTTCAGATGATAATCATCAAGCAAAAATGCAAAACATTCACTGATTCCAGCTTCGCAAATACAAGTATTTGCTACTTTTCTCAGTTTTATATCATTGTAAACGGAATATCGTTGGGTTTTTGGACTGTATGTCAGACAAAACAAGCAAATTTAAAGATATTTCCTTGAGCTCTGGGACACTGAATGTTTTTACTATTTTCTGACATTTCATAGACTAAATGATTAATTGGTAAACCAAAAAATAATTGATAAATTAACTGAAAATGATCATTCATTGCAACCCTACCCTCATAATACACAAACCTGACAGCGACCTTGTATTTACCCATAACCAGAAGACTGTTACCTATCTTCAGGGTCCCATGTCATACCCAGGTTTGTGTGTGAAAGGTGTTAAACTGAGGTCCTGCATTGCGTTTGTTGTTTGAAGAGGCTTCATGAAAAAGTCCCAGATACAATGATCTACTCGCTGTACTGAATGTCATAGGCCCAGACTCGGGGGCCAGCACTGTCCACTGCCTTACAGGTGCAGCACTAATACATGGTAACAGATGAGACCGCAGCCCCTCAGTCCTTCCTCCACCCTTGTACATATTATGTAGCCAGACCCCTCGTCTCATCAAGCTCTAACACATCTGGAGATACTCTAATTGAAAAATAACGAGACTCCTGAGGCAGCCGTTTGGTTTTCTTTGAGTCTGAAAATGCTGCTATAACTCACTGTCTCCCCATACTTTTGTAAATGAGTGTGTTTACATACACACTAGTATCCTGGTTATATGTTGCTCACGAAGATGTCCTTGTTTAAGAAACCTAGATAGGGCCTTATCCAGGTTTCTGATCATGCCATGTGTTCAAGTGTGTCTTCAACCAAAGTTGAGTAATTAGTAAAAAACATCATGATTGTTGCTCGTTGTCCATTACTGGTGATCAGATGGTTGATCTAGTTCTTTGACTTTTGAGCTTGAATTTGTCAGTGAGCTTGATGAGATAGATGTCAGAAGTCTGGGAACACAATATGTCAGCAAACCCTCTTAAGACCCTTTTATTGACCTGACACACTCACTACCCTTGTGGACTGTTCACTTTATTCATCGCAACAGGTGACAAATACACAACCCCACCTTTCTACTCTACAGGACCAACGTGAGGTCCAGAGAAAACCTAAACCCTAAAAAAAAAAAAACCTTAATGTTGATAATAATAATTGCAGTATCTATATTGTCATTGTCCATATCTTTAACATGCTGTAATATAAGCTCACTTATTTCTTCATTTTCATCTTCCTCCTCATCCCCCTTCATCCCTCCTCTGTCCATGCATCAAACCTCTACTCACAATGATGCTGTTAGGTCACACACAAGCATTAAAGACACTTGTGTATTTGTTTTTTCCTTTCTTTGTTTTGTACAGTTAAAGACACCAAGTGTTCGGGGGCAGATTTAGATAATGTTCCAGACATATGTAGCAACTTTGTGGCCGTCAGAGCTGCCGCATATTATTTCTTTCTAAATCTTTAAGAGGTACGAGATTTTTTTTTTTTTCGTTTTGTCTGTACATTATGATGATTAACTGTTTGGCTGTGATTTGTTGTTTTATTTCATGACATTGTGATTCCTAGTGACTAGGCCATTAGTACACCACACTGGGGAGGCCTCCTCAACCATACGCACTACCTCTCCGTCTGCCGACACAGACTCAAACACTGAAATGCACGAACACAAGCGCTTCACGTGCCAGGCTGCAGCACAGCAGATTGAGAGATTGCAGAAAAAAAAAATCTGGACTAAAATTCTCCACATCTCACTAATGTTTGTATCTTGAACCCAAAGTGACAAATAATTTGTGGCGGTGCTTTTTAGTTTGCCAAAGTAGCCTAGATTCAGGCTGGTGTGTTAAGTTGGGTTGTAACTGAATTGTGTCTGCATCATGCTATGTTTTTACACCATGCTTTCGAAGCAGCAGCAATATAGTACTGTGTTTAAAAAGATGTTCCACCAACCTCCCCCTTGAGAAGCCCAACACATGCCTAATAATCAGGTGCCAAAATTCAGCGCTGCTTGCCACGTATTTTCCACATTGATTTGATTAATCAAAGCAGGTGCTTGTGTGTATTATCAATGATTAGTATGGCCTGAAATTACCATGGAAGGAGTGTTGTTCAGATGGCCTCTTTAAGTGCAAGTATGTTATTGTTGTTATTGATAATCACTTGATCTGGGTTTAATTTTGTAACATGTGGAAATAGTTCAAAACTGGATTTTTTAAAATATATATGTATATGAATATAATGCTGTAAAGTGCAGTCATGAAATAAGAGATTTCTCTTTCACATCAATACAGTAAAAATAATAAAACCACAGTGAAATTATTGTTGTGTTAGCTATGTCTGTCTCAAACATACATATTATGTTATATTATATGATATTATATTTATTATATTATTCTTTCACTGAGAAACCACTAGTCGGCGGTAATGCAAGAGAGGGGGATAAAACCGTCTGTTAAAGTAACGAAGAAGAAGAAGAAGCAGTCGGCCTCCTAGGAAACGAAATTCACTTCCGGTTAGCAAAAATGGCTCAAGGTTCACACAAGTTTAAAGCTCAGCGGCCAGGAGCCTCCAAGAAACACCAACAAAACAAACACAAAGGACCGAAGAAAGGAGGTATGAATCTAATATCTTACCTGTTGTTCACTAACATGGTGGAAAACACGCGGAAACTATTTCTAGTCAAACAAACAGCATCAACATGTGACGTGCATGAAAACAGCAGAACACGTTGTTGAAGAGACTCTGATCGTTTAATTACTGCGCGATATTTACAGAAATGATCAGGACATGGCTTTATAACAGTTATGCTCCTTCCTACAAAACATTATGCTGTTCATCAGTCAAAGCGACTGACTAAACTAAAATATATGAAATTATACAGTCTGTCAACATTATGGCCACTGACAGGCTCCTGAGAAGTTGAGTTACCAAAGCTACGTTTATTCAAACAACCTTGCAAAAAATCCGACCTTCATGAAGGTTTTAAAATTATAAAATGAAAGTGTTGATTTATATTGTGTTTTCACTGAAAGCTATTTCTACTATGCACTCCATCCTGTTTGTGTCAGTAAAAGTAAACTAAATGTAAAAGACACCTCTCAGTCTAACACAACACAGTACAAATGAACTTAAAGCTTCTAAAAGGACCATAAAGGATTTATTGCAGGGCTGTTGCGTTAGACTGCATTTGATTTAGCTTGATACATCTAATAAACTAACCACTAGGTTATGTGGTTATAATCAAGATTACAATATTTACCTTATTTAGGTAAAAAAAAATAATAAAATATAACGTTAGTCTTTTATTAGAAGCCAAGTGAGGCAAGTACGTCGCAAGGGAAGTTTTACTTCACAACAATGACACTATTAATGAAGTGTTAAGGTTGTGTATCATTTTACAACAGTTGGTAATGGCTGTTCACATTTTTAGTCTATAATTCACTCTGTTTCTTTGTAAAGGGAGGATCATTGCACCGAAGAAGGCTCAGGTGGTCGAGCAACAGAAGCTGAAGAAGGTAAGAGCTTTGGCGTGGTGACAGTTTCTCTTAGTCCAGCTCTTTCACTCATCAGTGAGCTTGTCTGATTACTTAACTCTAACATTTAGTCCTCTGCTGTTCCCTGAAGGGTCTAGAGGTTGCCATCAGGAACAAGATTGAGCAGGAGGTGACCCAGAGGGCCAGTACATCTCTCCACAAGCCTCTGAGTGTGGTCAAAGGGGCTGAGAGTAAAGGCAAAGCAGGAGCAGCCCAGCCAGGAAGCAGCTCCAAATAAGACCTGATACACACCTACCCACCTGAGTCTGAAGCTGAATGACTCTGTCCAATGATCACTGAGCTACATATGATTTCAGATGGATGTCAATTTGCCTTTTTTTGTTTCAGCTGACATCAGGCATGTAGAAATAGTCAAATTTGTTCTTGTACAGATGCAGATTTTAGGACTGTAACAGTAAGAGATGAGAAATTCTAGATAAACTTCGACTGGAGGGCATCAAGGGACCTCAAGGACTCCTGGAGTTTCTTATTGTAAAAATCCTGATTCAGAACAGAATGGACATCAGAAATTGTTATATGATTGTACAGAAAACAGTGAATTTATGAGCTTGACATAATGTTTGCAGTTATGTATTTGATAAGTAGCAGTGCTGTACAACTTCACACAGTGAACATGTACTGGGTGTATTTGTGTTGCTTGCTACATAAAACCAAAGGATGGTAATCCTGACTGTTGAAGATGGTGTATCAATTCACTCTGTCCAATCCAGCTGTGAGAATGCTCACCTGAAGGGAGCATCTTTATTATCATTGACTACTGTGGAAATTTGGTCATAGCAGCAAAAAAAGTAAGAATTTTATCACTGAAACTTGCACCTAGTACTGTCAACAAGTCTGACAAATATGTTTGACACACTTATATGCAGGTGTAAATTTCAGTCGCCATTGATCATTTCTGCAAATAATGAAAATTACAAGTGATACTGAATCTGTCTCTTGTGACCAGAGCAGGAATATGACATGGCGAAACAGCATAAATGAATGAACCTCTGTGGTCATGTTCTGACTGGCGGCCTAAAGGTGAGAAAGGTTCATGGGTCAAATTTAAGAAACGGAGAAAGAAACTAAAGATCAAATTTGAGAAATAAATCCACTCTAATGTTTTCCC
The DNA here is from genome assembly GCF_963924715.1 of Thunnus thynnus. Lineage (NCBI taxonomy): Eukaryota > Metazoa > Chordata > Actinopteri > Scombriformes > Scombridae > Thunnus > Thunnus thynnus. The sequence goes on along the minus strand of NC_089519.1, from coordinate 7,719,544 downwards.
TTCTATGATTTTAAATGAACACAAGACTTAAGGTAAATCCAGACTCAGGGAAGAGCTATTTTGCACTGAAAATATCGTGGGATGGGAGCCAATACTCCATGTCAGAACAACCACAGGTGCAAGTGCTGGTTTATCTGTATAGGCACATAAGATAAAGAGCCCAGTGCTCCCACAGGCAGCCTAGTAGTGATTATCAGTGACAAAGAGGCACACATTTTGGATGGGTTTGAATCCAAAAACATGCACATAACCACCACAATTGTATCTTGCCTATGTTACATTTGACCAAAAAGCCAAGGTGAGGCTATTTATCTGAGGCCTGCCCGAGGTTGTTTGTCTTGACCATATTAACACCATGATCTAAGGAAGTGGCCGTGAATTTTCTCAAGGCCACTAATTCAGACAGACCGGCACTGTGACAGCCAGTGATAAGCCTGAGCACTGTTTTAATGTCAACATACACTCTCACACAGCCAGAGCAAGTTTGGCAAGCTTGTATATGAACAAATACAAATATTTGAACAAAAGATGGCATTAAACCACATAATGAGTGATCTTTTATGAGGTATTTATTTGAATCCTTCATGGATATAAGTTGTAGCTTATGCAGTCCAGAGGTGCAGCGTTGTTTCATCTACATTTAAGCTTCATCATTCTGAGGAACTTTTTAACTACAACACAACAACATGCGTTTTCTATACAGTGCACTACCACATGGAAAACATTCACAAAACAAGCTATTTGCTAAAATAAATGATGAAATACAATCAACATGTCAAGCAGTACAGATTCAACAGCACCTATTTCTAAAGCAGGTCTGTGGTGACACACTGCGTATGTTTAGAAATCCTTAACAGCCTCCATGCAGTGAGAGGAGCGCAGGAAACGAGGGAAGGAGTCTTTGGCCATCAAAGTGTAGATTCTCTGCTGTGCCTTGTTGAATGTGTCGGCGCACGGAGAGTCCACCACGCTCAACAGACTCTCACGGGTCTCAGCATCCAGGTTTACCTGAGGGGAAGAACAGATTATCGAAAGAAGCACCAAATCCTGTTGATTTTCCTGTAGGTATTAGTAGATTTTGTTAACTGTTTACAGTCATTCCTCATATATCATCACTCTCTTATTCACCGACCTCCTGTGGTGCGTCAGGGTTGATAAACTGGTTGTAGATGCTGCCGGCCTTGGTCCTCTGCTTGTTTGAAGGGGAAACTCTATAGTCCTCACAGGCCAGCCAGAACTCGAGGTTCTCCTCACTGAACTCTGAGCGCAGGAACTCATGAAACGCCTGCAGACCACCTGGGAGAGAGATGAACACCAGAGAAAGAGAGAAGAAGACCAAAAGCTGGCCAAAGCTTCAACTTCATATCAGAGCTTCTTGTGCCCACTTGGGTGCACAGCTCGATGATGCAGCTTTAACGGGACGCTCACTATTTAAAAATCAACCCTAAAGGCACCTTTACCATGTGGTTCTGTCATGCAAAAAATGTCTGTAAAAACAAGCAAAGAAATTTGATTTTTGATCAAAAGAAAACTGTAAGATATCAGATCTAAAAAATATATATTTTTTGAAATTATGAAGCTATTTTAACCACCGCCTGAAGGATAAGTTCACAAGTCTGTCTTGAAACAACAGTCAGGTGTCCATATGAACATTAAAACAGGTTTTTCTTTCTGTAATCATTCCTCCTGTTCAATGAAGATCCCTTTCTCATGCACTTTCAGTGTAAGTGATGGCCCTCATGTTGTGCAAAAATGTATTTTAAAGTTTTATATGAGGCTTCATGAGACTATGACTTTGGAAGATACCCATTTAATTTGACTAACTCAGATTGCTGAAGCCTCATATTAGCTTCTGATAAACTTTGGAATATATTGAATTTATATATTTGGAATTGAAAGCTCATTAGGAAGGGATCTTGTAATGGTCAGTATGAACAGGAGCAAAACCTGTTCCGTTGTTCAAACAGTATGGCCACCTGACTGTTGTTTTAAGACAGACTTGAAAATTTGAGCCTATCCTTTAAGCCTTTTATGCTTTTACATTTTCAGCAGGCTGGAGTTCTCTGTAAGTGTGCCCCTATGTAAGGTGGCAGCAAAATAAAACAGGAATTGGTCAAAGTGTTGGTGAACTGATGAAAACATTAGTCTGCATGTCATTATAAAATTAGTATCAATAATCAATATGGAAAATGCATTGAAATCTGTTTTCCATTGTGAGTTAGTGAGGTGTTGGTGAGCCAACATAATAAAACACAGGGCATCCGGTGGCCTCAGTGGTTAAGATGCACAACATGTAACATCCCTGCTTTGACTTTGCCCGGAGACATTTGTCGCATGTCATACCCCTCCTCTCTCTCTCCCTGCATTTCCTGTCTGTGTCTCTACCATCACAAACAAATATAGGACAAAATTCAAATAAATAGATAGATGAGTATTATTTTAACATGTTTCTATTGAAAATCAAACCACAGTAATATTAAGTCACTGCATTAAATTGCATTAAATTATTATGCAATGCATGTGTGAACTATCTGCTGTGCGTTCTTATGATCAGTGTGACATTTAAACAGCATGCACAATACCAAGACCCTGAGATTTAAGCAACTCAATGGAATTCAGCTGTCATTATTGATTTTATTATTTACATCTGTGCTTTTCCTACTGTGATGTCAAAATGTCCTCTGTGAAAAATGCCTTTAGGACGTGGTAAAAAAAAAAAAAAAGAAATAAAGGGAAAACGGTGTCTTACTTTTCTTACTAAGCACAGATTCCAGGTCCTGAAGAGCTTTTCCATCATGAACCCTGAGAAGAGACACAAACAGTCAAAATTCAGCACCACAACTGGAAGATGATTGGATTCACTACTCATTAGAAAGATGGGTTTCAATAGCTTTACTTGTGCTTTTGGTGGGTCTCAGCCAGGTGGCTTAACTTCACCCTCATCTCTTTTGCCCTGAAACACACACGCACCAGAACTCACACGAGGCTCTGCATACAACGCTCCATAATACAAACTCTGCAAACATGATGACCCAGTTGTATACTTACTTTTCCAGACATGATGAAGGCAGGGAGGAGAGCCCCTTACACATTGACGCCTGTAGTCGTAGAAAACCTGGAAAGGGAAAATGAACAGACCAAGCTGTATTCAGTCACAGTGTTGCAACAGGTTTCCTTCTATCAGTCAACCTCCTAAAACTATAGTGTGCTGTTCTTATATAGTCTACCTGCTATCATGCTATCTGATCTGCCAATCTGCTCTTCTAAGGCCAGCAGGTGTAGAGATTAAAATGAGAGAAGAGGTGTACGTGCTTACAAGTCATGTAGTCCTGTCAACAGGGAGATACAAAGCAAGTCAGCCCATATAATAGGACAATTAAAGCAAGGACATCTTGTATGTGTGTGTGGGTGTGTGTGGGTGTGTCTGGTCAGGGATCATTAATAGCCTTAAAAGTCTGCCATAAACATAAACTGGCTGTTGGGATGTTTATCACAAGAGAATAAAGTGATGATGGAGCAGCAGGTGGGCTGCGAACATCACTCATCTCCGGAGAGAGTCAGAGAAACGCAGGATGTGGAAGTGTGTGTTTAATGATGATGGACAAGCGAGTGGAAAAAAAAAGAGGAACACCCGATGGGATCATTTAGTACAGTACCTTTGCAATAACAGTAATACCACTGTGTTTTTCTTCTTCTCCCTTCCCCCCTCTCATTCTGATTAAATGTCTCACAGGTGATTGTGTGTAATATGCTGTTCATTTGTATTTCTTTATTGATGGGAACGTGCTTGTTTCTGGAGCTGCTCCTTTTGTCTGATTAAAATGCTTCTTTGTAACATCACTTCACATTATCTTCAATCTAATACAGAAAACAGGGGGGAAAAGCAATACATAAATAATATATATATGACACTATAATAAAAAATATATAATAATGTAGAGTCCAACTCTAGTGTGACTTTTCCAGCAGCTGTACATGTAAAACAATTGCATTGTGGGCAGTATTACTGTAGTGAAGAGCAGGTTTGTAGGAGTTAACCTGCATGTGGAGAAGGGAGGGGCAGACTGGATTGATGTGCACCCTGTAAAGAGGATTGAGTTCATGTGTGAATCCCTTTTCCTGCCCTTCAGCAGAACACTGAGCTCTCTAAGTTTGAAGACAGTTGCTTGACTGCGTAGCTATGTGAGTTATCTTTGTTCCTTTTCGTGTTTAAAGTAGCTTTAGGCTTTGTGGTTCAATGTTGAAGTTTGTTGTATTGAGTTATTTGATATTATAGCTGTTGAATCTAGTGATATTAATTTGATTATGCATATTGAGCTGATTTTGTATGGTAGTACCTGACGTGGCACATGTTTTGTTCTCTCTGTTCAGATAAAACCAGTCAACTATCAGACAATCATCATCTTCAATATTCAAACCCATATTACAATAAACTGTCAATCAGATCCATTCATCTCATGTTCTCCTTGTGTCTGACTGCACACCGGTTGTGTTCATCCGCCTGGAAATCTGTACACTACTGTCATCAGTTGTCATTATTAAGAATTACTATACTGGAATATTATACTGCTCCAGATTTCCTGATTTAAACACTTTAATTATTGTACCATATAAGCACAATATCAGTTTAAATAATGAAGGTTTCAAACTAGATTTTAATAAAGGGACCATATTCAAGATCTAAATAATAAAGTTGGACCATGAGGCCTCTTTGTGGTGAATATTTCCAATCAAAATTACAACTAATTTGATTTGATCCAATCAGGTTGAATATGCCAGTATAGCTACCACTGAGGACATGAAGCTGTCCTCTGTATTTTGGGGGAGTTTTGGCAACTTGAGAGCGTTCAACAGTTAAAGAATTACACATGTTGCACCTCTTTCAAATCCATTAACAAGCAATTGTAGTGAAGATCCCAAAGATACCAAAACAGCAGGCTGAATTTTGAATGAAATGTGAATAAAATGATGCACACGACATGGAAGTCTTGGGTTTGAATATTTCACTCAGTGTAGGCCTAAACATCATATAGCGTCAACTCCTATATGAACTATATGAATGGTTAACTGGGTGATTTGCAGGTTTAGTTCTATTTTTTTTTAAACAAAATGAATAGATTAATTATTCATTATTTCCTGACGAATGATCTGCCCTAGTAGTGAGGAGAAAGTTCACATCAATTGAATACATAAAATACAAAAATTCAAAGAATTCCCGAGACCTTCTGCGTGACGTCTAATGAGGGGGGGGGGGGGGGGGGGGGGACCTTTGACATTTTATGACCTCAGTATTTCTAAAATCCTTGCTACAGCCCTGGTAAAATGGTCTCGTGTCAGGAGCAAAGAAGTACCATTATATAATGTACCGCCATGTATCAATAATCAAGTGGCTGACACAAGACACGAGCTATAGCCAACCATACACTGTAATTATACTGTGTGTCGCCCTGCAGAGTCCCATCCGGAGTCAGTCCTCCACACACACACACACGCACGGATCTGACACTTGGCCGCCAGCAGGCTTCAGCAGCTGGGGGGACGGCGGTGTGTCTCTCGCTTCCTGGTTCCTTAAGAGGAGTCGCTGTGAACTCTACCAGACGGAGCGATCGATAGTGTTGAGCACAGACACCTCCTGGACCTGCTGAATCCAGACAGAGCTGCTTGTTTGCTGTCAGATTTTGGGTTTCAGGACTCACTGAGCTCCAGAGCTCCGGACTTGCTGGTTCCTCTTGAGTCTTGATCCTCTGCATCTCAGTATGGGCGGCGGTTCGGTCTGGAGATAAACAGCGAGTGAGTCACAAAATGGTCTCGTAGGTTTTATTATTAGACCGTAACAGTGTCCGTAGCAGTGTGAGCATCAAGTTAAACGTGGTCAGGAATGTAAATGGAAGCTAAATGATCTGATATGTCTATATGAGGCTCAATCTGCGTCAGACTGCACGAGCTAGAATGGATCAATATATATCAATATAAAGTCAGTAACAACCAATCATTTTTCCAAACATAAGTTATTGCTCTACTCCCCAGAATAATTGGTTTTTTGCCAATTTGACAAACGCTTTATAAATGAAAACAATCATTGCTCAATAGCTGCATGGACACAGTGATAGCAGCTATAATTAGCCGATACTGACCTTTTGAAGCAGACTTATTATTATCCTTGCTGGATAATGTTTTTAAAAATGTATATTTATGCCCCCCAAAATAACAGGGACATTATATAATACAGTAAACTAAAACCAGTCTAAACCAGTGCTTAACCTGTTTTCCTCGTGACCTGTGACCCCTCGAAGACAAGCTATGTTCACTTGTGACCCCTCATGTTGCATACGTCTACCAGTTGAGATCAGTTCACCTGAATACATTTTAGAGTCCTGAACATATAAAAGTGTCCACTAGAGACAGAAAGCAAAGATTAGAGGAAAGACATTTGATGTTATTCTCCTGTTTATGACCCCAGAATCATCTTGTGACCCTTTGTTGGGTGAACCACTGGTCTAAGTAAATGTACCACACAAATTTGGGTTAGATCGATTATATTTTTCCTCTAAGATGCCTACTTTTTGAAAAGTCATGCATTTAATGTATGTTTGAGGCCTTCATAGATGTAAGGACAGTCCTGTGTCAGGCTGTGGTGATAGAGTTGATGCCCCTGCCTCTCGTCAGCTGACTGGCACCAGCGATGGGACCCCAAAGGATTCAATTCCCCTGGGCGCACTGCCAGGAGAGCGGATCCCCTGGTTCGGACCGGGAGAGAGAGAAGCGCTGGGCTGAGCTGTTTGATGAGCTGGACCTCAACAAAGATGGACGCATCGACATCCTTGAACTGCGGACGGGACTGGCAGGCCGAGGGCTCTCCAGAGCCTCCTTGGAGAGGGTAAGGCAGATATCACACACACACACCTGATTGTTTTCTGGGATGCCGTGTTGTGGCATGTATGAGGGTGTTGGTGCTGCATACTGTATATATACATATATTACACCACATTAAATAAACACAGTAGTTCACATGAACTCATTTGGAAACTTAGTAAAGGGTTACAGCTACATTTAGAGGAAAAAAATCTCAGCAGCAATGAAGATTCTGCTTAGAGAGCTTTCAGCTGCTATCAGCTGAGTCATGATGAGAAGTGTTAGATTATAATACTGCGCTGTACACCTGTATGAACAAGATTGGACATTACTAGCAGCTGATAGCCACAACTGTGAATGAGTCAGTGATTATGAAGCATAAATAAATCAGTCAGTCAATCAATAAATCATCCCTTATGTGTTTTAAAACAGTTTCTTTACAGATATTCCAGAAGATGCGGGGCTTGATACAGTAATAAAGACATTAGTAGTTAGTGTATGACAGTACGATGAACTAAATAATTACCTTTTTTCTTTCTTTCTGTTTGTTTTTCTTAATGTTTTCTGTTTTATTTAGCTTTTCATGTCTTTATTATTTATTGTAGACAAATATGAAAACCAATAAATACATTGAAGATACACAATCAGTTACAAAAATCTGGTGTCAGCATCACCAGTCAGATGAGCCGCTCTGTTAAAGATCCATATGTCCATTCAAGCAGGTGGTCTCCTAGCTGGACCAGCATCTCTGCAACAGACTGCAGCTAAAGTGAAAATATATCAACCGAGATCCGTCATCGAGTCTCCACTTTGATTTGTCTGGGCAAGGCGTGTTAGATTACTCACTAGGGCTGGTCTTTGTGTTTGATGAGTATTGTATCATTGAGGAGAGAACAGGGCAGAGGTTGTGCTTCTGTAACATACCTCAATTGTTTTTCTTGCTTATAATTCAACTAGAACTGGTATGTTTGCAGTCATTCGTTGACAGATCGCCATTATTTAAAATCCTATCCTATGGTTTGACCTGTTATACATACAGTATGTCTCTCCGTGCCCACGTGAGGGTGTGTGTGTGTGTGAGAGAGAGAGAGACAGAGAGAGAGGGAGTGTTTTCAGGGATTTCCTCCTCTATTAATAAAACAGAGCACTCTCCTCTCCTCTCCTCTCCTCATCAAAAATCCACTTAGGGCCTATGAGATCCTTCCAGTTTTTCATCATGTAAAACCCTCTTGATCCGTCTGATCTGCCATGTTAGTGTTTGTGCAACAGCATCATCCAAGTATATCAAGATCCTCACTTTATTGTGTATACACAGTCTGTCTCCTCACGGTCTGTCTGTGACTGTTTGTTGTCGCAGAAGGTGTGTGGGTCACTCAGTAGGCTCGCCGTCACTTTCTGCCGTCCTGCTCTCTGCCTCTCTCTTCCCTGTGTGTGAGTTTGTGAGTGTATGTAAAGAGAAATATCCTCGTCTATTTTGGTACAAGGAGCAGGACTTTGTAAGATGAGAATGGTAACCTTTCTCTGGGTCCGACACTTGATCTCTTTCACGTATAGATCATTGTCCAATTGGTCCAACTTTTTCTGTTGTATCATTTCTTATTGGTTATGTCTTTATTTTAATTCTCATTAAGTCTAGTTTGTTTGTTTTTTAACTCCATGTAATAGTCTGTAGTTTTGTAATGTCCCTGGATCATAGATGAAAACATCTGTTTTTAAAGTCTGATCATTGAGATTGGCATTCGGCATTCTTGATCCAAGTCCGCTCTTAACCAATCTTACATATGGATTCAGGGTTTGGTGAAGGATAATGCAGTTTTAATTCAGAGACAAGATGGACATTGTGTATAACAAGTAAACTGTAATATAACATATAACATATATCTTCATTGTGCATTTAAAATACTATCAAGTGTTTATATTGTATTCAGTAAACACAATCTTTAAAATCAATTCTTATATTGCTATAAATGCAGTTACCAGCTGGATGGTCAATGAGCATTTTATTTCTGATAGCTTCTTAGATTATTTAATTACTAGGAACAGTGTGAAGTGAAATAACAAGTTTGAAATATATTTTTACTAATCAAAGAAAGTTTGCATTTTTTTTACTTTTTTATGTGGTTCATTCCTCAACTACACAACATGCTCTAGCATTATTTGTCCAACAGATAGCAAGGTAGAGGTGTGTTTAAAGACTGCAAACCTTGACTCTGTAATGTTGATCTTGTGATATTTCACAGCTCTCTGGGTCACCTCTGTTGTATTTGCACTGATAGACTGGAACAAACTCAGGCCGTTGACCAGAATTATTCATAGACTGTCTTACTTTAACTACCAGCAACATGATATGTTCATCTATATACTGTATAATGTTTCTGCTGTGGATAGACTAAAACTAATCATTTGTCCTGCCACCAGTAAGAAAGAATGGTTTAGCAGCTCTCTGAACAGTATGATACAGGCGTATTTGAGTTTTAGACTTGTTGCAGTTTACAACCTTCCTTCTGACAGATTGTAACTTTTTTTGGACAATACCAAATACATATATATACATAGATATATAATAGACGTTTGTGTTTTTTTTTAATTGCCCTGTCTGTCTCTGCTTTCAGTTAGTGGAGGAAGGGGACACCAACCAGGATGGAGTGCTGGACTTAGAGGAGTTCACCCAGTATCTTCGCACACATGAAAAACAGCTCAAACTTATGTTTCGCAGCCTGGACAGGAACAACGATGGTCTGTAGCAGCCTACAGAACACACTAGTAATGATAATAATAATAGATAGATAGATAGATAGATACACTACTGTCATCAGTTGTCATTATTAAGAATTACTATACTGGAATATTATACTGCTCCAGATTTCCTGATTTAAACACTTTAATTATTGTACCATATAAGCACAATATCTCATTAGATAGATAGTCTCATTTTTCTTTCTCTTACTGTGGGTGGATATTTGCAGGTCATATTGATGCAGCAGAGATCCAGCACTCTCTACACACCATCGGTGTGAACATCAGCCTCGAAGCTGCCACCAGGATTTTGCAAAGGTCTGTTATCAATTTGTCAATATCTTATATCACATCATATTAGCATCTGAAGTAAATTGAAGTGAATTATCTGAAGATCTGAACATCCACAGAGTATTAAAACCTGGCTTGGATGTTAACAACTCTCAACATTAATAAATATGAATCTCTATTACTGTCCTATATTTACACTTTGGCTGTCAGCTGGTTTCATAACATTGAAGCTGATATTTTCAATCTTTTTTTTAGACTTTACAAACAACAACAAATGAGTCTCACCTTCCAGGTTTACGACCTGGCTTCAAACAGCTTGCACACTATGTAAAATCCAGTTTGTACTAACAGCCAAAAGCTGATCAAGCTGTTCAAAATCCAAATTTCTATCAGTAAATGAGAAGCTTTACTATGCAGCACAGTTACAACAAAGGCACCAACATTCCATCATTTTTCTGTCTTGGAGACAAATCCACTTGTAGAAAAGTTTATAAAGTTTCCCTCTCAAACTGGTCTTTCTGTTTTTTGAGTTGGTTTTTACAAGTTGGAAATTAACACCTCTGCTAATCCAAAGATTTTGATATTCAATGAGTTTAGATGGCTGTGTAAACATAGTACATCTGAGCTTTGTATCTTGATATTATACATCAATGTTTCACTGTTTAGAGGTCAATTTGTGTCTTTTTACTTAAGAGTGTGTGCTGCATGTCCTACTTTTGTGTCTTAAAATTAACTTGTTTTGCACATTCAGTTCCTCTGTTGGGTTAGATTGTGGTTTACCAAGAATCGTCTTGTCATGCGTTGTTGTACTGCTTAAGGCACTGAAGGACTTCTTGCCATTTCTAAACACGATAAAAGTATTAATCCCTACCTTGTCTAACCTTGAACAATAAAGTTACAGATGAATGATTCTACTTTTTTGTTTCTTGTTTATATGTTTGTCCCTCAGTATGGACAAGGATGGTACCATGACCATTGACTGGAATGAGTGGCGTGACTACTTCCTGTTTAAGTCCCTCACTAACATGGAGGATGTGGCGCGCTACTGGAAACGTTCAATGGTGAGGTCACACACCTTGAAGAAGGACAGCATTGTGTGTCTCTAAACAACAACATGGTTGGATAGGTTGGTCTTTTTCCAATTGTACATAATGAACAAAAAAACGCAAAATGTGATGATAACATTTGGGTAAGTTAATTATATAGTGTTCTAACAAGAAAAACAGGATTTTAAGAGAGATTTGGCCTCATGGGTTTGATTTGTGTGAAACCTTTTTGATGTTCCAACTCTTTCTTTCTTCCTCTCTCCCCTTTATTAACCCCATACCGATCACCATGGCTTCAGTAGATGTTGGACATTGGTGAGCAACTGACAATCCCAGATGAATTCTCAGAGGAGGAGAAGCAATCTGGCTTAGTGTGGCGGCAGCTGATGGCCGGAGCCATTGCTGGATCTGTATCTCGGACTGGAACTGCCCCCTTAGACCGCCTCAAAGTGTTTCGGCAGGTCAGTCAAGAACAGTTGTGATTTCAGATCAGATCAGCCTGAACCCAGTCATCATTAATTAGTCGCTGCTTATGTCTAAAAGTTTTCCGTTCACCTATGGCCCTGTTTACACCACCGATGACAGGTGGACAGCTCTAAGTACGTCAATTCACATCTGGCATTAGAATGCGTCTCCACATGCGTCTCAAGTGACCACTTGTGATCGGATCTCACTTCCTCGCTCTATATGCAAATAAACACATACATCATTTCTGTTTGCAAAGACCAAATGCTGTGTTATTTTTAGCTGGCATGAGGCAGCAATGCACTTCTCGTGCCTTGTCTGCCAGAAATTAAAAGAAGTTTGCAAAGAACTTGGCACGCCAGCAAAATCAAAACTCTTTGGCCCAAATGGAAATCAGACAGCTTGTTTCGTTAGTTCTCCATCCACAAGAATCCATTTTGCCTGTTGTCGCTTCCTCTTGTTAATTTGGTGCCATTGGCATGTGAATGAGTACGTACTTCCACTTATGCAGAGGGTGTCAGTTGAGTAGGCGGTCCTTCAGTGTGACCCCGGACACATTTGCGTTCACATTGCTAAAAGAATGTGGCCATATCCGGCCCAAACCACCTCTGAATGTGGTCTTAGCCTACCTGCGGTAGGCATCACATGACTGTGGTATTACAGTAATGCGGTTATCATTACAGTCCTACTTGTGATCAGATTACCCAAGATGCATTTTGCAGCCAGGTGTGAACAGGGCCTTTAATTTGTGGCAGATAGCCTTGAGATGAACTTTCAGTCAGCCACTTGCCAGCTATTACAGCTTCACACAAAGTGATGACTTTCTTGTTTGGTCTCCCAGGTTCATGGTTCCTCCACTTTTAAAGGGAACGTGGTGAGCGGTTTTAAGTACATGGTGAAAGAGGGAGGACTGCAGTCGTTGTGGAGGGGCAATGGAATGAATGTTATTAAAATCGCCCCTGAGACTGCTATCAAGTTTACAGCTTATGAAAAGGTGGAGTAGACTTGAGACCTTCCCTCATTGTTTTTTTCTGCACCTCTAAACATCCATCTGTCTTTGATCTCTCCCATAATTATTTCTTCTACCTCTTTTTTCAGGAGTTTATAATGATCTCCCATTTTCATTTTAGTTCAAGATTTTGGGAAATATACTTATTTCTTGTTGAGAGTTAGGCGAGAAGATTGATACCTCTCTCATGTCTGTGTTGTGTGTGTGTGTCGGGACTATTTCTTGGCTGGGAGCAGTGACTTCCTGGAGTCTTGTTGTCACGGTGAGGTTTCCAGGCAACCAGAGAAGACGTCAGGAAGTTACAGGCCACCCAGCCAAGAAAAAGTCAGACACACATCCCCTTCATAAAACCACTTTTTCTTTTTTTCTTTTTTTCTTTTTTTTTTTTTTTTTTACATTTTTATACTTTACATACCTTATACTTTTTTGTTTTTTGTGCAAAGCTAATGCTGGTTTTAGCTTCATATTTACCATACAGACATGAGAGTGGTATCTCCTCATCTAATGCTCATTATCATTTGTCTATGATTACATCTTTCTTGAATTATGTTTACTTTATTTCCTTTGCTCTATTAACTCTGCATAGATCAAGCATGTGATGCGTGGCAATAATGAATCAAAAACTTTGAGGATTCATGAGAGGTTTGTTGCCGGATCTTTGGCTGGGGCGATAGCTCAGACAGCCATCTACCCAATGGAGGTAATATCAGGGTAAAACATACATAAAAATATTCATATAGCATCAAGAAAAAACACTTGGTTTGCGTCACCAGTGAGCTGACTGACTTTTCTGTTTCTGTTCCTTCTTCTCTCATCTTTGTTTTCCCTGCAGGTGCTGAAGACCCGTCTTACACTAAGAAAAACGGGCCAATACACAGGAATAGCAGACTGTGCCAAGCAGATCCTACAGAGGGAAGGGGTTGCAGCCTTCTACAAGGGTTATGTACCCAACCTGTTGGGTATTGTCCCTTACGCTGGCATCGACCTGGCTGTCTACGAGGTTAGAGGGACATGGGAGTACACAGCACTCACAGCACGCATCTCCTCTGTGCTTACTTTCATCTCACTCCCTCTGTTCCCCTAGAGTCTGAAGTTTTCTTGGCTGAACAGGAACAGAGGTTTAGCCGACCCAGGGGTCATGGTGCTGGTTGGCTGCGGTGCCATCTCTAGCACCTGTGGACAGCTGGCAAGTTACCCCCTGGCACTGATCCGCACCCGAATGCAAGCGCAAGGTCAGAATATATGTGCTCATGGAAACATGGATACAGAAGGGTCATTATCATAATGATGTTGGTGAAGAGGACTGTAAAAGTAGCAAAAATCTGATGCTCCAAATTGTCAATACAGTGTAAATGAATTTGAATGTGAGATTGTAGTAGAAATCTCAGAAAAAGCTACTGGACATTGAGTTAAGATTACTTTATTGTACATTCTTAGGAAAATAGTCAGCAGTAATGTAATGCCAGATATTTCCCCTTCATAATACATCAAATGCCAGATTGTTTACCACATTTTAATGAGCTAAAAAAAAAAGGCAAAACCACCAGTGACAATAAGACAATAGGGAAAACTATCATGATGGATATCTGGATGACTTATTACCGGTGCTCATCTCTTGTCTCTCCACTCAGCTTCAGTGAAGGGAGCCCCTAGGCCATCCATGTTGGCCTTGGTTCGCAACATTGTGACCCAGGAGGGCGTGGCCGGACTTTACCGAGGAATTTCCCCCAACTTGCTGAAAGTCATCCCCGCTGTCAGCGTGTCCTACGTTGCCTACGAATACACAAGGATAATGCTGGGAGTGGATGTTGATGGTAGGAGGGGAGAGAGAGGGAAAGGGTAGCAAAAAAGGTTGGATGGTTTTGTTTGGCTTTCATATACAAGCACGCACAGATCTGTTGGCAGTGCATGAGGAAATGGGCCTTGACTGTGGATGAAAACATGGACGAGGATGATGATGGGATGGACAATAAACCATGGAGGTAAAAGAGAAAAAGTTCTTGTGAAAGCCTCACATTTGGATGACCTCACCTGACCTGGCAGAGTTTCACATGTGATATATTGCATTACAACGCATGCCGACAGTTGACATTTGTGTGAAAGCTAACCAACTAGTCTCCTGCTACAGCATTTATTTGCACAGATTGCACAGACTCGCATGAACTTGCCTGAGAAGCAACAGGTAAAAGGTGAAAGCATACTTGGAAGTCATGTTACATTCCTCATGCAAGAGAATTATATGACTTTTTTCCCTCACAGGTGAAATGTAGAGAAGATAGAGGACTGATCCAATTTCCTGTTCTCTAAGTGAGGAAATCATGAAGTCGCTGCACAACTATGGAGTTACAGAGTGACATGTCTTGAAAAAATGTTACGAATACTAAAGCACAGAAATAATTATCAAACAACAGATAATTGACCTTAGCTCTTGGATAATGACTGAAATGGTGGATGGTGAAAAAAGTAAGAGACACTGTCAATCCTATCTTTCCTGGAAGGATTACTACTGAGTATAGCACACCAAAGGACGTTATATTTATACAGGCTGCCAAAGCCATGTCCAGACGCACAGAGGATTCATAACCTCTCTTGCAAAAGGCTCATTGTGTTCTTTGCCGAGAGTTGTATTTGTGTTCCGTTTATAAAAACACTACAGGGTCCAGTGAAATGTAGCCTTTTCATTAACTGTATGTGCACAATGTACATGTTTAACACTATGGTAAAGAGTTCATTTGATCTGTATCATGAAACAATAAGAAATGAGATTTAATGCCAGTGAACATTTTTGATGTTTCATTATTTATTATGCATTTTGCCAATAAATGCATGTATGTTGTAACTTTTGCTAAATAAATGCAACTGTGCTTTTTTTCTGAGGAAGTTTCCATTTTATTTTACAAATGTTTAGAAGTGGTAGCTTTCTGAAGACCTGACAGCCAAATTAAATCACTTCTAATACTAATCATATTCATATTCTTCATCATATTCTTACATACAATTCAACATATGCAAAGAATAAAGTTTCCAATGATAAATGAATAACGAACAAAAAAAAACACATAAAAATAATGCATTAACAACATATAGTCATCAGTTATCTAGAATGAATGACAATACAGGAAATAAGGTATGATCTGGTAACTTAAAGTCCCACTCCACACAAAAATGTGTTTTTCTTCTTGTCACTTCAGTTGGATGTTTGAGCTTCTCTGTGCAGAATGATGTATGTGCAGAGTTTATTTTCACATTCATCTACTGAAAGTGGAAAGTTTCTCTGTGCTCAGTCGAAATCTGATTTTAAGAGATGGGCCTAAGAGCATGATTTGTGACATCACAACTAGTTTGGAGCCAATCCTGGTCTAATATTCATCTTACACAATTGTGATGTGGAAACTTGAAGCCTCCAGTGTACAAACACTGAGAATGAACTTTACAGTGAAGGAGGAGACATCTTGTGTCCAGCAGTTAAATTTCTGAAATAAAAGATATTTGCATATTCATAGATTCTGGATTTGTTTAATGAGGGAGAAGGAGGAGACGTTTTAAGGATTTTAACAAGATATTTGAAGTTTTTTGTGGAAAAACTATATCAGACATACATTATAATTCAAAGTAAAGTATTTTATACACAACAATAAACATGTCTGGAGGGAATCTTTAAGTAAAAACAATTTAACTGGCATGGGTCATAAGTAGCCACAAAGAGAAAAGTCTTTCTGTACATTTGAACAAAACGCCATGAATAATCTTTCTGAAAATAAGTCACATGACCTTGCCTTGTAGGAATACATAGGCCTATATTATTAAAAATAAATGTAGTGAAGTGTAATATAGTGACTCAGATAATAATAATAATAATAATGTATTTAATTTGTACTGCTTTTTCATAAACATACGACATATAACATCAAGAAAATAACAAGACTTAAGATGAAAATAAAAAGTTTTTTTAAGGCTGTTTTAAGAGTCTAGGATCTGTGCACAAGCGTGGTGCAGCAGAGATGAAGATGCATGGTGCATAATGCATGGTTATCTGCTGCCTTTAATACGTGTGCAAGTTCGGTTTTGCCACCGCAATTGTTAAAGATTCAAATTGTTTTCATGCAAGTTGTCAGCTATGAACAGTAAATGCCAGTCGGTCGGTTTCCGATCTACACTCCAGACCAGCAGACGGCGCTATGTTCCCCTTAAAACGTTGAACGTCAACCCTCGAAAGGCCCAGGAAGAAGAAGAAGAGACCCTGGGGGTGAAGATGCATTGATTGGTTATTTTAAGCAGGGAAGTTTGCCGGCGTGGTAAGCAATCTCACTCACATTGGTGTCCTCCGTAAGCTCTTGTTTAGCCTTCCCGCTTCCGCGCAGCCCGACCCGGCCACAGCCATCCAGCCTGCCCCCCCTGTGTGTCAATCTGCGCCCTGAGAGCAGCATGTCTGAATACGGCGCTCTGCCGACTAACGGAGTCGGCGCTGGGATGAAAAAAGACGCTTTCGCAGATGCAGTAGAACGAGCCAGACAGGTAATTCAAGTGCTCGGCGGCCGGAGAAGACAGCCGGCGAGCGAGTTAGCTGCTGGGAGAACCGCGGCTAGCTTAATTACCCGTGACGTTAGCTGTAGTTAACGAGCTAGCGAGCTAGCTCATAGCACTCGCCATTCATTTGTCTTAACAACCTCGCCGGGTTGAGGGATCAGATGGAAAAAAAGGTTTGACGGGGTGAACTGAGCAGCGGCAGCAATGTAGGTCAAACCTTTGTGTAAATAAAAACGATCTGTCGCCACCGGGATCCTCGGGTTAAATTAAACGGACTAGCTACTAATGCTAAAGGTAGCCAGTTAACGGTTTACCCAACGTGAAGTTTGATCCTAGCCGTTGTATAACTTTGGTTTTGCAAAGGTTGTAACAATCGTTTTAATGGCATTATGACTCGCTGAGTAAGCTCAGCTGGCTTTAGTAGTATTTTATTGATAACTAGCTATAAAATATAAGTTATGAACTGTATTTTGAAAACTGGTCTGTAAATGTCAGTCTCCATTGGCTTAGTGTTGCATGGTCAGTGGTAAGACTATGAAGCTACATGACATTAGTTTCAATAGTTATGAAGGTTAGGGCTGCGATTATCAACAATTATTTATGTTTTTGATTAATTATTTAGTTTATAAAATGTAAGGAAATTGTTTTTTAAAAAAAAAGCCACAGTGATATAACGCAGAAGAACTGCAAAATGTTACATTTGAGCAGCTGCATTCTTGCTTAATAAATGACTTCAGTAATTAATCAATTATCAAAATTGTTGAAGATTAATATTGTGTCAGTTGATAAATCAAAGTGCTGTGAGTGCACTGTTGGTATCATGGTTGCATCAGATTATAGTCTTCTGTGTTAATTGTTAGAAACAACATTGTGCTTTTATCGATTTAGTATTGCAGAGTTCATTTACAAATTGATCTGCGAGACATATTAAAAATAAGGAAAGGTCCAAACTGATGCAGAGGAGACAGATATAACCTTACTCGTAGCTCATTGTACGGGTGAAGCTCCAAAAACACTAGATCCTGCAATTCACGTAATCTAACTCAATATTCAAAACTCAATTTATAACCCCGATGAACTTATATGAAATCACAATTATACAAAGTGAATATGATTTAAAAAGGTCACCTACTCCTAATGGTGATGTTGAGATACTCCCACCAAAACATTGCGACCTTGAAAGTTCATTTCTATTTTAGGTTGTATTGCAAACACCTCTGGTTTCATCCGTTGTCCTTCTCATCATCTTCCTAGATCGCAGCTAAAATCGGTGGTGACGGAGTTCCCCTAGTGAGCAACAACGGAGGAGCTGAGAGCTATCCGTTCGCCGCACAGAAACGATCCCTGGAAGAAGCAGGTTGAAAATCTGCACAAACACGCACGTTGTCTGAATTTGTTTGTCCACATTGTAAGACTCACTTTTTCTTCGGTCTTTAGATGAACCAGATGCCAAGAAGGTTGCATCACAGAGTGAAAGAGATTCTGCATTGTGTACGTTCAAATACACACATTGATCCTATTGTAAACACTCACTCGGCTCAGTTTCCAGCCACTCACCAGTTTTTTCCTTCTGTTACAGCTATTGGAGCACAGCTGGCTGCCCTGTCTCAACAGAGGTACAGGTTTTCAGTGTTTCTTTTACATAAATACTTTTGAAGCTTAGGGATGAGAATCCTTTTTGTATATCATTTTTTTTGTTACCTGTCTGCAGTGTCAGGCCCTCCACAATGACAGAAGAGTACAGAGTGCCTGATGGCATGGTCGGTCTCAGTGAGTACATGCACGTACATTTCCTAAACCATTCCTGCGTCGCTGCGTCACACGGTGTGCAAACTAAAATTTAAATGTCTTTTGTCCCTGAAGTTATCGGCCGAGGAGGTGAACAGATCAACAAAATACAACAGGATTCTGGCTGCAAGGTCCAGATTGCGCACGGTGAGCTGCATGCTAACCCCAGATTTGCTAAATCAACAAAGTATAAAAGATTTTTTCCAGCTGCTCTTGGTTTGATGAATATTTTCATATGAATTCACAGACAGCGCCGGTCTTCCAGAAAGAAGTGTTTCTCTGACAGGGTCACCAGATGCCATAGAGTAAGTTGGTGTTCACATTCATTTTTTAAAACAATGTATTTTTCAATTTTCAGTGCAACTCAACTCTCAACGACGAAGTTTTGTTTCTGCTGAGTTTTTGTTCATGGACGTCTATGAGATCAAGTAGCAGCTCTGCACGAATGGGGAGAAATAACACGATTAAACTTCTCAAGAGAATGATGGTCGGCCTAATCCCTCTACATGTTTCTATATTTTAACAAAATAGTTTATTGATCCGAGATTAGTTTTTTAGATAAAGATATGAGACTATTTAAAATTTTATAACCATTTCCTGCTATCTTGTGCAATGGCAACGACTTGCACCATTGGTGCAGCACTTCCCCTCAGGCTGTGTACAAATCGTCCTCTGCAAAGTTAAATACCAGCTATGGTCCTTACTATAATCTTAAGCATGTGATTGGTGTAAATCAGTAGTGTTAAACAGCTTGAGAGGCTTACCTGATGGCATAACACATGCAACCACACAAACAAAATGAAACGGTAGGATTTGGTTTAACTTCTAAGAATGATTGTTGAAATTTGTCGAAGCTTGGTTAATGAATGCAAAGAGCTACATCCTCAGCTTCAGGCAAAGTGTATTTCCCTGCTTTTGAAAGGAGATGCTCCTTTATCATTTAGAAATCAATGAATTGAGCTAAGCTAGGCAGAGGTCATCAGTCAACAACTATTCCTTGAATTAATTTGAGGTCTGTTATGGTCCATTCTTCCTCTTTCTACCTCTTTTTTTTAATTTGGACTGTGACCAATATAAATAACTTGCATGAGCGATGTCCACGTGGACAGCAAACAAGCTTGTTGGACAAAAAAAAGTCAGCAACCACTGAAATGTTTGTAGTCACCTCTCAACTATGCATATTATTTAGGGAGAAATTGATCACAGCAGTTCAAGCTACCCAAGATATCTATAAAGTTTTTTATTTACAAATTTGTTAAAAGCTTTGTCTGTCCAAAACTCTGCAGCTGCTGGAGCTGCTGCAGCACACTGTAGGTGCAGATGGAGCTTTTCACACTGCCTGCAATTAGACAGAACTGTGCGACCCATTAAATAAATTGATTTTATGCCGTCATGATCATTCTTTCAATTGAATTTGCTTCCAGGAGAGCCAAGGCACTCATAGATGACATAGTGTCGAGGGGTCATGAGTCGACCAACGGGCAGGCAGGTTCCATGCAGGAGATGATCATCCCTGCTGGCAAGGCCGGCCTTATTATAGGCAAAGGAGGAGAGACCATCAAACAGCTGCAGGTGAGCCTCCTTCATGGAACTGTAATGATCACTTTTGTTTTATTCCATTCGGACTATTTGTACTGCACAAATGTTAGAAATAAACAAATTATTAGAAAGAAAAAGTTATAAGCTGACTTCCAGTATCACCGATTAGAAAAGTGCAGTGCAATGAGTGAACAGGTTTACTTGATTATGGAGAGATAAGGTTCATCTGGTTTGTGTGTGTGTGTGTGTGTGTGTAATACTTCTGAAATGTTGTAGGAGCGAGCTGGAGTCAAAATGATTCTTATTCAGGATGGATCCCAGCCACCCAACATAGACAAGCCGCTACGCATCATTGGAGACCCCTACAAAGTGCAGGTACTCTTTAAGCTCACTGGAGATGGTTTAGTGTTGGTGGGAAATGTTTTTGCTCCTGTTGACTCTCTTCAACTCATTGTGTTGTCCCGTGTGTTTGCTTTTTGTAGCAAGCAAAGGAGATGGTCAATGAGATTCTACGAGAAAGGGATCACGCTGGTTTTGGAGACAGGAATGAATATGGACCAAGGATGGGTGGTGGAGGGGGAGGAGGAGGCATTGATGTAAGTAATCTGAGAAGCTGCTGCTGCTGTTTTCTCACCAGACCACAGCAGAGCTTAAAATCACATTAAAAGGACACACTTGAGTGACTGTAGATTAATTCATGTTTACCATCATTCTAATTAAAAGGAGACACTCAAAGGCTTTTGAGCAGTTCTCAGATATGTTGTGTAATTCTACAGATAGCTGTGCCCCGCCACTCTGTGGGAGTCGTGATTGGCCGAAATGGGGAGATGATCAAGAAGATCCAGAGCGACGCTGGAGTGAAGATACAGTTTAAACCAGGTGCGCTGAACTGCATCATATATCACATTTCATGAATGAAATTACATCTCTGTTATCCTCTTGGATTGCCAAGTAGTGTTTTATGTAAGGATGAGAATAATGATGTATTATCCAGTTGAAATAAAATGTTTTTACTGTCATGACTTTATAGTAAAATAAAGAGACTGTTTTAAGGCTAAATCTCAGCAAAGCTCAAACCTACTAAAGCTGTTTTTGTCCAAAAGAAAGCCATTTCTACCATTTTAGTTGTCAGAAGTCATTTTATATTTATAGGTTTTTTTTTTCTCCTTGTATTTTGCTTATTGTAGCTATTTCTTTTTGCGGTCATTCCAAAGTCTTTTCCATCTACACCCAGTTAAAATTGCTGTCGCTAAGATATTGACGAGATATAAACATGTTTCTGTATCAGGACACTAAAAGCAATAGTTCAACATTTTTGGAAATATGCTTATTTGCTTTCTTGACAAGAGTTAGGTGAGAAGATTGATACTGCTCTCATGTACAATTTAATATGATGCTCAGCATTAAGACATGAAACGGGAAAACAGCTAGTCTAGCTCTGTTTAACATGTTATATCTCAAATGTTTAACATGTACAAAAAGCTGTAAAAAATAACATGTAATATAGAATGTAAAATGACACATGGTTTTACTGTGTCACACTATTTCTTGGCCAGAAACACTAACTTCCTGAAGTCTTTTCTTCACTGTGAGGATTACAGAGACTCCATATCATTCAGTTGGACTGTTCTGGATGGAAATACTTCTCTGCCTCTGCTTTCATTGTTTTGCTTTTTGTTCTCGGTCTCTGTACATTCCCACCACAACATGTCTTTTTGTTTTTCCTTGCAGATGATGGTACAGGTCCTGATAAAATTGCCCATATTATGGGTCCACCAGACCAGTGTCAGCACGCCGCCTCGATCATCACTGACCTACTACAGAGTATCCGCGCCCGAGAGGAGGGTGGACAGGGGGTAGGTACAGACTGAAGGGACAGACATTTGATTTCTTTTAAGTGTTGACCTTGTTGAAGCACCTGCGGTGACAACAGAGCACAGAAACAAGGCTTTGCTATTGAACACTTTAACCTGATGTGAGATGTGTTTCCTCCCAAGGGCCCCCCAGGTCCTCCTGGTGCAGGGATGCCACCAGGTGGGCGAGGACGGGGTAGAGGCCAGGGGAACTGGGGTCCTCCGGGAGGAGAGATGACCTTCTCCATTCCTGCTCACAAATGTGGGCTCGTTATCGGCAGAGGAGGGGAGAATGTCAAGTCCATTAACCAACAGACCGGCGCGTTTGTGGAGATATCCCGTCAGCCCCCGCCAAACGGTGACCCGAACTTCAAGCTGTTCACCATCCGAGGGTCCCCACAACAAATTGATCATGCAAAGCAGCTTATAGAAGAGAAGATTGAGGTACATTCAAGTGACACATGGAGGAGAGAAGGTCCACACTGTCTGTCATATATTGGCTTCACCTCCTACATATCAGTGATTGGGGAAAAAATATATGTTTTTTTTTTGTTTTTTCTTTTTTCTGCCAGGGTCCGTTGTGTCCGGTGGGTGGTGGTCCTGGTCCAGGAGGCCCTGGTGGTCCCATGGGTCCCTATAATCCCAACCCTTATAATGCAGGGCCTCCTGGTGGTGCTCCCCAGTAAGTACAACCCACAATAAAACACTTGAATGCAAGAATTGTCAATTGTCCTTCAGAGGAGACGTCTTTATATAAACAAGCACTTAGGCTGTCCTCTCCTTCTTTAGTGGAGCTGCGCCCGGTGGTCCCCAATTCTGTCCTCAGGGTTGGGGGAACACCTACCAGCAGTGGCAAGCCCCAGGACAACATGACCCCAGTGAGTACTTTTCTTATTTTGTACACTCACTTCCATTTTTTTATAAATTTAAGGTCTAAAAATCAATTTCTTAATTTATTCATTGTACTAATTTTTCCCCTTCCTATCATCAGGTAAGGCGGCAGCAGCAGCAGACCCGAACGCAGCATGGGCAGCCTACTATGCACAATACTACGGCCAGCAGCCAGGCGGTGCCATGGCAGCCCAGACTCCAGGAGCCCCTGCAGCAGCAGCACCGGGAGACCAGAGCCAAGCAGCACAGACTTCTGGGGGCCAGCCAGACTACACCAAGGCTTGGGAGGAATACTACAAGAAGATGGGCATGAGTAAGTGGGACCTTGGACACCCATTTTTGTCAGAATGTATTTGGATAAATTGTGAGCTTTGAATTACAAGGCTCTGTCTGGAAGCGTGAACTTAGTGTCAACATTTTGACATCACAGCTTAAAACATTTGCTAAGCAGTGAAATATATCAGAATCACATTTAAACCTACATAATCTTTTGTCCAGATGACAGTAGTAGTCTGCAAAATGAAGTGATGTAAAAGGTATGTTTGTGTGGTGCTTTTTCAGCCCAGCCTGCTGGAGGGGCAGCAGCTGCTCCAGGTGCAGCAGCAGCCACAGCAGCAGCAGCAGCAGCCGCAGCAGCTGGAGGATCTGCAGCCGGAGGCCAGCAGGATTACAGCGCAGCCTGGGCTGAGTACTACAGACAGCAGGCCGCCTACTACGGACAGGGAGGGCAGGCGCCTGGACAGGCAGCTGCTCCACAGCAGGGACAACAGGTACCACATGCATGTGTACAAAATTAACTTTGTTGCTCACCTGCCAAGCTGCCAGCTACAACAATTCACTGGTGAAAATGGTTTATAGAAATATTTCTCCAGACAGATTTCAATTTGAACTTGAGACTTGCTCACTTACAATTTTTGTCTTCATTTTAATTTACTTAATTTTAGTGACATCTTTATGGTGTTACCACATAGAAATAATCGGGATTCCACTAAAATAAAAATGTAAGATAACATTCCATGCAGTGGACAAATAAATGAATAACACTTTATGTTCAGTTAGAAGTTTGTTTGGTTGTGGTTTGATGTTACTGGTTCACTTTTAGAGCTAAACTTTGTTTAGCAGGTTCAAAGTTTGAGAACAAGAAACAAAATGCATTCAAGTTTTGTTTCAAATTGTGAGCCTTTCTACAAAAGACAAACTTTCCCACCATTTAGCAGGTATTAATTATAGATAGGCAGTGGTGGCCTAAAGGTTAGAGAAGCGAGCTTGCAAGACCCTTAACCCCAACTGCTCCAGTGGAGCCACTCAGTGGCCGGCAGGTCAGACCGTGGTTTTACTGGGCAGCTTCCAGGTATGAATGTGTTACTGTGTGAATGTGATCAGGGCGTTCCTGAAAAAGAGAGCATTACACTCAGAGAAACTCCCCTGAATAAATAAAGGTAAAAAATAGATCCTGCATGGAACTATGCATGTATTAGTAAACGTCACCCCCACCATAGTGAGAGAATTGTCACTTTTCTTTACGAAGCAATGACTAAGTTACATTTTGTCTGTGATTTCTCATTTCAGGCCCAGTAAAGAAGTGTTTCGGTCCGTTGGACGGTTATGATGGCTTTCTGGATTTTTTTTTTTTTTTTTTTTTTCCCCCCTTGTCAAAAAATTTCCATTTTGGCTTTAACAATGCAAGACCGTGGTTCACTCATCCACTCTGACATTTTCTATTTCAACCGTCTACTTGTGTGTTTTTTAAAGTCAAAATTGAAGAAAGGAAAAAGGGAACACATTTTGCTCATGCATTGGACAAAGCACTAAATAACTACTTGGGTTACTATTCAGTTTTCCCCTTCCCCTCACCTACACCTTGTAATAAATCTGATACTTTTTTAAAAAATGTGAAATAATGAGCATCTTTGCTTGCAAGCTAGCATAACAGCATCTCCACAATGACTCACATTTAAGTAGTTTTCCTCCTTCAGTTTGCTGAGGGTAAAAACAGTGCAGTATTTTGAATATATCCAGAAATTATGTTTGTAAGAACAAAAGCAAAATATTGGTCTTTTTTTCTTGTTCTTGGTACTTTTTAAACCCTTTTTTTTTTTTTTTTTTTTTTTTTTTTTAAACATTCCCAGTGTTTAAGTTGCAGGTGTATTTCTCCCTGCAGTCATGATTTCTTATTTTTAATTTTATTCATTGTAATTATTTTCTTTAAGGGAGGGTGTGTGTCTGTATACAGTGTATGCTACTGAACAGAAAAATGTGTGTAAGTTGGCTGTAAAAAGGCACTGTCTGTCCTACAGTATGTATTTTGTGTGTGTGTGTGTGTGTGTGTGTGCGCGCGTGTGTGTCCCCTGATTATTTCTACAACTTTGTTGTTGGAGGACTTTTTTTTTCCCATAGGTTCTGTCATTGTATTTTTTATGTTATTTTTTTACAGCTTGTTTTTAAATACTTAAAAATAAAAACATTCAAATCTACCCGTTTCTTGTGTGGTCATCACAAGCATTGTATTTGAGAGTTTGTTCCTCATGTTAAACTAAAGTTACATCAGATAAAACTTCTTGTTTGGCAGATTCCACTTTTTATTTCTAATGCTGGAAGTGACTCTATACACTCACAACCACTTTATTAGGTACACCAGTGCAATCAAATACAACCCAATACAACAGCTCTGCCATTAATTTTTATTTAAAAAGCTTATACGTTTTCAGTTTTTGTTGACATTGTCAGAAAGGTGATATGTTTATTCTTGAGGTTGTAGTGAATGGTGGTGAACTAGAGTCCATAATAAGTTAGTGTTCCTAATATTTTGCCCCCCTCATGTATGTTAAAGGAGTGGACAAAATTTTAGGAACACCATTCAGTATAATACACTCCAGTAGAATTATCATCTTTGACAATGTCAACAAAAACCGAAAATGTATAAATTTTATGGCAGAGCTGTTGTATTGGGTTGCATTAGATTTCACATGTGTTTCTAATGAAGTGGCCGGTGAGTGTATATATGAGCCATATCCTTGGATGTTTTGTGGTGGTTTCCTGCAGGATGTCCCCTCTGTCGTGTCACCTTTTGTTTTGGTTTTGCTGGGTGTATCCACCGGCTCATGAGGCGGTCTCATGCCGCCTGCGGACCAATCAGGACGGCTTTGAGAGCAACGGGAGAGAACCGTTCAGTGGGAGATGGCGCCCAGCTCGAAATCAGAAAAGGACGATAGCAAACACAAAGCTCAGAGAAAACACAAAGACCATGTCGTGAAGCTTCTCATGCGTGGGAAGGTAGGCATAACAGTCTACAAGATGTGTAACAGAAAACATGAACAGATGGCTTCAGAGACAGCTTCTTCAGTGCAAGGCTCCTTCTTTCTGGAGCCTCTGAGGCTAGCTGCTAACTAGCTCGGCTGCTAACTAAAAGCTAATGGCAGTCAGGCAGGTGGCTAATTAGCTAATGCTACAAAGTATGGAAACATTTAAGTTTTTCCTGCTTTGTAGCGATGTCTCTCGGCATGTGTCTCGCTTAGTTTGGTTTGCTAATATGCTAGTAGACATCCGGACGGTGTTAGCATGCTAACCATTAAAGCCAATCGTAAACACCCTTCACATTAAGCTCATTCGGCGTTAGCTTTTGCTAACGCAGCAGAGACCTACAGTAGGTCTTAAACAGCTTACAAATACAACCTCAGTTTATATTTTTAACTTACTCCACAGACAACTGGTCTACTGTGAGTGTCCTCGGGTGATGTCTTATGTAGTGTGTATCCAGAAGCATCACCAATGATAAAAGCTGTTGCAGTAATACTACAAATGTTATGTATTCTACACACTTTTCTATGCTTCGTGTTCCACCGTGTATGTGTTTCTCTTGCCTTTTCTGCAGCTGTCAGGACAGTTTTCTCAGCGCCTGTTCAGGAAGCTCCCACCTCGAGTGTGTGTCCCATTAAAGAACATTGTCAGCGAAGAGTTCCTGAGAGCAGGGTCAGTGAGTGTGTGTGTGTTTTTACTAACTGGATTTGTCATTAAGCACATTATCTAATACAGTAGACTGAAATACTATTCGTTAAGCACACAGAGAGAGAGCTTTTCAAACCAAATGGTCTGTGGTGTGTGAGTCATCATTATTGGTGTTGTTAAAATTGCCAGCAGGGATGCAGTAATCCAACATTTCCTCTCCCTTACACACATTTCAATATATCAGGGTCTTTGCTGATGCAAAGTACAGATCCAAAATCAATATAGCCCAAATTTAAATGTGCATACTTCATTGTGTGGAGCTCATTGGGACCATTTTTATGCAAGACAACGTGATTGCTAGATCACAAAATCACAGAGTCAGCAGCCCGCTATCACTGAATGAATGTCATTGATAGTGGAAACACTGAATTTTATAATGACATCAACTAAAAAACTTTATTTAACTTGAAGCTGTCACATCATGCACACCAATACTGATCTAGCGGATCAGTGCTTCTCTACCTGCTAGTGAACATTACATTCACGCTTAGAATTAATCATATGTAATATTATTCATTGAGGCATTTATTACAGTGATGCATCGCCTTTTTGGTTCCAGACATATCTTTCTTGGCTTCACCAAATGTGGCCGCTACGTTCTATCCTACACCAGCGACTGTGGAGAAGATGATGACTTCTCTTTCTATACTTACCATCTGTATTGGTGGGAATTCAACCTGCACAGTAGACTCAAACAGGTAAAGGAGTGGATACTTATTTACTACCTGGAAATGGCACCATTGTCCTTATATGGCCTGTGTGGGATTATAACTGGCAAGGCTTCTCATGCAGTTGTTATCTTAGAGAAATAAACTGAATGGATGGATATCTTGTCTTTTTGTCTCATATTGCGTCTTCCCTTTAGGTCCATCATGTACGACTATTTGCAGGCGAAGAAATCTACAGTGACCTGTACCTTACCGTGTGTGAGTGGCCAAATGACCACTCCAAAATTGTCATCTTTGGCTTCAAGTAAGAAACAACAAACATATCGATCAACAGCCATGTGGAGTTGATTACTGTTCAGCTAGAAATATGTTATTGCAGTGTGTAGGTAATGATAAGTAATTTTGTGTGCATGTGTGGTTCAACCTGCCAGTACACGCAGTTCAAACTCCGTTCTGATGAACTTGATGATGAGTGATGAGAACAACAGAGACATCTACATCACCATCGCCTCTATGCCTCCTCCTAAACCTTGCTCTGTCTGCTGCCCAGTTCCCTCAGCCACGACCATACGCACAGGTAAACACACAAATGCACTCCTCTACCAACCTCACTGCCTCCGTCGCTCTCTCTCATCCATCATCTCGGTCTCTCCACAGGGAGTGGTGAGTGTCTGGAGCATGGCTATGTGCTCAACAGCAGGTACCAGGTGGTGTACCCATTTCCAACTTTCCAGCCAGCTTTCCAACTGAAGAAGGACCAGGTCATCCTATTGAACACTAGCTACTCTCTGGTGGCTTGCGGCATCTCACTCTGCCAAGGTAACACGCATACGAATAGCAGTATCAGCACATTCCTCTTATGTCCTTGTCTGAGCTCTTTGCCTGTGATCAGATCACACAAAATAGAGTTAAGATCAGCGAAAGTTAGAATCGATAATGAGCTCTTGCAGTGCCTCCATCTCCGGAAAAAGCACACGACACATGTAAGTGAATAGGGTAGAGGAAAAGGTTTGGATTGGGCTATCATCAGGAGGAAGTAACACTGTTGGGAGGAGTTTGAACACAGGACAAAAAACTGTGTCGTTCTAGTCAGTGTGTTGGGCTTTGTAATATGTCCCATACGCCAAATTAGTTGTCACACTGCTCATGATAAAATGGACAATCGATATTCATGATGCTCATTTTCACTCTCATCTCCACATCTGTGAGATTGTCCCATCATCAGGGTGATGTTCTGTGGTCTTATTTCAGCATCAGCTTGTATTGCAGTTCTCTCTGTTTGTATGTTTCTTGCAGGTAAGCAGGGTCAGTCGTCGCAGATTCTCTACACAAAGAGAGCAGCTCTGTCAGGTCAAACCTCCGCATCTTTCTCCCCCACCTCGTCAGCCTCTTCTTCCTCACTACCTCAGGGATCTCCCGACAGCCGGCCGCCACCTAGCAGGCCCGCTCCGTTACCCTCATCTCCTAGTCAGTCACAAGCAGCCGCGCGAGCACGGGAGTTTGCAGCTGACCTCTTCAGGCGAGCCCAGGGAGGAGCAGGGAGAGAAAAAGAAGGCCAGGTAGAGAGGAGAACCGCTGATGCTGGTGAAAAAGAGGCAGCGCAGACTCCAGTAGACAAAGCGATAAACGTAGAGACTCGGAGGGAGGAGCAGGATGGTAGAGAGAGGAGGGAGGAGGAAAGACGGACTAGTTTACCCCAAACATCAACATCAGGTGGGAGCCACAGTTTGCCACCCTGCTCTGAACAAGTGATGTCTCCCGCCTCCTCCTCGTCCTCATCATCGCCTTCGTCCCCTTCGACTCCGTCCACATCCCAGGAGATTGGCCCCAGCGAGCCTGGATATGTCAACTACTCATGCCTGCACTATCGCCTCCAACAGCCAGGGGCAGCAGAGCAGAACACAGGAGGTGCAGCAGGTGAGAGAAAGAGACAGAGATTTGAAAGAATAAAAAGTTTCAACAGGTCAAGTTTGAAGCGGCTGACTGGCATTTTTCCCTTTAATTTTTATCTCTAGGTTATGAAGACGATAAAGTTCAGCTACCCTTCACAGTCACTGATCTTAAAGGACGGAACCTGCAGCTGGTCACCGAGCCACACAACGGACAGGTGTGTGACAGGCTGGAAATAGCAG
The DNA here is from genome assembly GCF_963924715.1 of Thunnus thynnus. Lineage (NCBI taxonomy): Eukaryota > Metazoa > Chordata > Actinopteri > Scombriformes > Scombridae > Thunnus > Thunnus thynnus. Next base: position 7,689,742 of record NC_089519.1, on the reverse strand, counting down.
CACGTTAGCAGATAAGCAGCAGCAGCAGCTTCAGGCCTCCGTCCGTGTCGACACAGGATGCATTCAGGCACAGTATCGAGTGTAGGTCTTTGCAGCGCTCAAAGACAAACAGTCACTGTACTTACGCGTGCAAATCAGAAGAAAATAGACTTGAAGTGTAAAAATATCACGTTCACGTTGCGGTTACAGGATTATAACACGAGTGGAACAGGAGCCGATACGCAGTCAGTGTAGACAGCTGTGTTGCTTAAAATAGAAGCATATCTGTTCCATCAAACATGAGCGTAACGGATGACGGCAAAACACAGCTGAAATGTCTCTTGTGTGGACCCGCCTTACGCAGATTATTGGCTGCCCATAACAGTTTAGGAGCTATTAATCAGACAGAATCAGAGACGGCCCAGTCTGAATTTCTGCTGGTTACAATGCGTGTGCTGCAGGGGTTCATTGAGAGCATTAGTGCTTTAATTATTACTGTTTATGTATCTGCAAAACTGTTGTGAAAAATGTCTAACATTAATTTGCGCCAGTGCTTGGCTGCTGCTTCAGGAGTTCTGTACCAGCACTTATCTAGGAATGACTGCTTTTAATGTTAATCACTAGTCTAAAGAAACAATCTGCACTGTCACCTGAAAATCAAAACACCATGTTCAATAATTGCATGTCTGTAATTACTTTACCTGAGCCTGCATTCAGATTGTGATTACTTAATTACTCTCAATGTTCCAATTTTAGTTTTTTACAGTAAACAAAGCATGTACACTCAGTCATCAGACCTGTAAAAGTGAAGTAAGAAAAAAAGAAGAAATGTATAAATAGTGAGGGTTTGTGTTTTTACTTTTAGTAACTATTAATAAGAAGTGTTTTTTTTCTCTTTCAGAGTGTGTGTGTGGAGCAGTTGACTCTGGACTTTGAGTATCTTATCAATGAGGTGATAAGAAGCGATGCTGCCTGGGCCCCACAGTTCTGCTCCTTCAGTGACTATGATGTTGTGATATTAGAGGTCAATACACACACACAAACACACAAGGAAGGAAGTTTTTTTTTTTTATTTGACCTGGAACTAATGTGTGTTTGATGTGTATCAGGTGTGTCCAGAGACCAACACTGTGATGATCAACATCGGTCTGCTGTTACTGGCCTTCTCCACCTCGGATGAGGAGCACTGCAGGTACTTGTCCTCCTCTCTGCTGTAGCCACTTCCTTTGGATTATTGTCTCAGTTTTCTGCCCTCACTAACTTTGTTTTCATCGTTTTTTGTTTCTAGGCCAAACACCTACCATTCCAACCTGCAGGTTAGCTGGGACCTAAACACAGGTGCGTGTTGCACTGTGGGCGTCGGTGACCTTACGGAGGTAAAAGGTCAGACCAGGTGAGGAATTAACACACACTCATTTCTGTCTCTATTTCTTGTTAAGCTGTGTTTAGTTCAGTTGCGTTAAAGGCGACGCTCTTTGTCTCTCCGTCAGCGGGAGCGTGTGGAGTTCTTACAGGAAGTGCTGTGTGAACACGGTGATGAAGTGGCTCGTTCCTGAGAGCAGCTCCCGCTACATCAATCGCATGACCAACGAAGCTTTACACAAAGGTGAGTCATGAGCACATAGTAGATAATCCAACACAGACTCAATAGTGTCACAAAATGTTGTCGATGTTTGCCTGATTCATCCAGGTTATAACCTGGGTGAGGACATATACAACTCTGGATTAGATCAAACTGCCTTTGACTTATCACGTTTCAGCTCTGTAAGAGGACTATCTCTATTTAAAACTGGATTTAAAATTAGTCGGAACCAAAAAAAGTCAGTTACCAGCACCTTTTGCTCTGCTGCACACACAAATGTTATCAAATTCAAACATTAAATAACATTTTTTATCAAATACAGACTCGAATAAGACCTGCTGTATAGCCTTGATATTTCTTTGCTAGTCAGTATGTACATACTTTACATGCATCTACTAGAATACCTAAACTGAATGCATCGATAATTAATTTATTTTGACAACTGAAAAACTTCCACTGTGACAAAAGTCCATTCTTTGCATTACTGCAGATAAACTTGTATCAGAGGTATTTTATAATAGTGCTGGTTAGGTTGCTGGCATTGGGTATGTTTGCTGGAGGCCATGAATTACATAAATTTGAACAGTACTGATGTTCTTCTAATTGAATTCTCACTCATCTTCTCACCTGTAGGCTCGTCCCTTCAAGTGTTGGCAGATAGTGACCGATGCACCTGGATTGTATTGTGAAGAAGGAAGCGCACCAAAGCAACAGAAACACAAACACAAACACAAACACACACGCACACACACGCACACACACGCACACACACGTTGACATGGCCTCATCTTCAGTATGGAGCTCGACCTCAACATGGGTAAAACCGCACACGTTTGAGCGACTACACTTTGGTAACATGTAGTTCAAACACGTGTCAAATTAAAACAGAACAAAGATGGCTCAAGATGTAATACTGTAAAGATGAAGATTTATAGGTGATCTGTGTTTAATTTTACAGGTTTTTTTTTTTTGGTAATGTACTGTATTATTGCAAGCACCAAAACCAAGAGCTGGACTGAATGGAGATTTCATTTTTACATTTTGTTTTTATACATAAAGGCGTACTGATGTTGTGCGAGTGTTTTTTTTTTTGTATGTGTGTGTGTATACAGACCTGCACCTGCGTGACGTCCAAAAGGTGATTTCATCCAGAGAATAAGTGTGTGTATGTATGAGTGTGTGCATGTTTAATGTTAAGTTGACAGACTCAGCTGCTTCTGAACAAGTCGTTTCCTCACCTGATCTGGACCAGTTGGGTCTAGCTGTGTCGATTTCATAAGGCTGCAGTATTTATCAAAGTGAGACGAAGTGAACCGCAGTACCGCATCGCTCAACAACTTCTTTTAAACCTGTCGTGGCGGTTAGAAGGTTGTTGGGAGTCACCCGCTTCGCTGGTTGACATCGCGCTGTATGTTTACTGGCATGGAAGTAAGACTATGTTCATTTAGGATATTTTGTCAAAATAAATGTTCAAAAGATTTGTTGTGCGTCTCGTGTGTTAAGAACTGGACAAATAATGAATCTAACCTGCAGTGAAGGTCAGTGGTTCCCAACCTGACCCCCCACAAGAAGCTATAAGATGATTCTGAGGGAGGGCGAGATGATTAACAGGATAGGAAAACACCCTATATTGATCCTTTTTTTCCCAGACTTTCCTCTCATTTTTTGCTTTATTGTCAATCACTGGCTTCTAAACGTTCAGATAAAACAGAGAAAATAATAATAAGCCTTTGGTTGCAACTGGTAGATACACAGTATGCACAAGCCAGAACATGTTGGGAGCCTCTGCTGTGGGTGATGTGGTTGAGTAAGAACAGTATCTAGAGTCCCATAAAGGAAAGAAAACCTTGCACAAGTTTTGAGAGAGCAATCACATCCTTTTAGTCAACAGTGAGAATAAAGCTACAAACGTTGATCACAGATTTAAGTACAAAGGGTCTTGGGAGTAACATCAAGAGGACCTCGTTTATAAAAGGTTCAGCAGCACGAGCTTCAGTCACTTTTTTTTTTTTTTTTTAAATAGTGACATTCAGTTAGAAGTTGATTTTACTCAAGTCAGATTTGGATTCCTGCTCTCACCAATAAATGCAAATACACCGAATTTTCAATGAGTGCTCTTTGAAAGTCATTTGATGGCATCTTAGCAAGAAGGACATCCCACTACTGATACCATTTCTATTTTTTCCCTCTTAACACTAAAAACCAACATCTGCTAACAGCATGTGAGAATCTGCTGGTTGGGCATGTGCTCTTTGTAAAGTCATCATATTCACATGCTTGGTCCATCATCATCATCATCATCACAATAAAAATATAGCTCAATACTCTGGATAGTGGACATACCACGACATATTTCTTAAGGCAGTAATGGTTAAACAACATACAAATAGTTTAGATATACGACAGCGTTTCACAAAAGGTACAGAATATTTATCTACAATATGTGCAACATACAGAATAGCTGCGGTTGTTTAGATACCCCGAAAATAAACATCTACTTTTGCACTACAAAAACTTTGAGATAGCTGTAGCTGGTACATCTAGCTGGTACAAAGGTTGCCACGGATACAGTGTTGTAAGTGCTGCTGATTGGGTGGGATAAGCTTTGGCCTTGTCCTGTAGTCCATTCAAGTTGCACTGCATCTATGAAGGTCTGTGTGGTGGGTGGGGTAGCACTTGTATCACTTGTGTGTGTGTGTGTGTGTGTGTGAGTGAAACAGATGAGATTGAAAGGATGGATGGATGGATGGATGGATGAAGGCAAGATGGATGAAAAACAGCAAACTGGGCGGACTCATCACAAAAAGGCTCGACTGTTACCATCTCAATTTTTTTTTTTGTTACAGCTAGTAAAAGTTCATGACAACACCAAGACTACTTCACAGGACCTTCATTTATTAATCCACCGATACAGAATATATAGAATACAAGCTTTTTCAGGCTAGAAATCTCTCAAAGGCACAGGGTATCAGTTAGTTGGCCAAATTAAAAAGAACCCACATAAAAAAAGTAAAATATGGCATCCACAAATAGCTGTCAATCTACATCTTTGTGCCACCAAAATTCATGGTACAGTATGATTCCAGATGCTACTCTGACATTTAAAAAAATGTATATTTCAGACAGTGTCATTCATCTAAGTCCAGCTCCCCTGCATAGTCATTGCTTTAAAGGCAATGTGAGTGATATTTTTGAGAGTATTTTGGAGTCTTCTTATCTCCACAGCAATTAGGTCAGTGGTTAAGGCGGGGCAGGAGGGAATCAAGAATATATATATATATATATATATATATGTGTATATATACTGTATATATAATAGGCTGGACAGGAGCGGCTATTGACGTGTAGCCACTAGATAATCAGGGAAGGCACAGGGAACAAGGGAAGGATTGAAAATGATCAGGCGAAGGCAAAGAGAAAAAGAATGGCAGCACAAAAGTACACAACACAAAAATTGGCAAAGCGCTCTCCCACTTTTCACACATGCTTGCACGCACACTGGCTGACCACACGCTCAACACCGAACATCATCTGTTTGCAAACCACAAGCATACACAGGGGTGGGTGCAGAATGGGATGACATGATGTTAAAGTTAAAGCAAAGGTGTGTGTGTGTGTTAATTATACAAATGAGTGACTAAGGTGGTGTGCTGTTTGTCTCAGTCAGAGTGTGCAGGTTTAAACTGGTCCTGGGCTGCTTGGTAGGCGGCTCCATTTCGTCTTTCTCGTCGCCCTCCAGCGCGCTCAGAGCGTTGGACTGCAGCACCAGATCTCCGCCCTCCTCATCGCTCTCCTCTTCCTCATCGTCCTCTTCCTCATCTGATGGAGACAGACATTGGCAGGACGATAAGTGACCTGATAACGGAGGCTCAGAGAAAACGATGCAGCGAAAAATGGAAATTATTTGTGGGGAGAACCACGCTTAAAAGTTACCTTTCTCCAGATCCGGAGAGATTCGGCTCTTGACAGTGCTGGCAAACTGCAACACAGAAATTCACTTGAATGAGAAAATGTGTCCAAACTTCTGATTGGTACTGTACATCAAATGCGGGCTGGTTTTATGTAAGCGACTGTATCTGCAGACACATACTTCTCCCATGACTGCAATGGGTGTCTCTCCTTTAGCCTGGGCCACCCTGTGCTCTATCAGGTAGTACATATACTCATCATACAGCAAGCGGATCAGGTGAAAGGAGCCAAAGCTGGCAGCACTGCGCAGAGTCAGGTCCCGGATAACCATAGAACTGGTGAGAGAGGGGAGCAGATGCATGGTGTAAAAACCAAATGTTTCACTTGGTGCTGTCCAACACTTCACACATTACTTTTTCTCTCACCTGTAAAAAGACCAGTTGAGCAGGAAGACCTTGGCAGCCTTTGGTAGGGCAGCAGGGTTGTGCTCGTAAGGTTTTAGGGCCTGAGAGACAACACTATCCAGCCAGGCAGCCCACTGCTCCAGGGAGTTTTGCTGCTGCAGGGTCACTTTAAAGTCTTGCTCTAGCCGCTGGACCATGCGGTCTTCACATTGACACACCCAGGACGCCTGTTCCTGAAGGGGGAACACAGGTGGACTGTGTCAGGGTTCTGCCCCTATTTCACTTAAACACCGATGTACAGGAATAGATGGGAGGAGTGGAGATGGACAGTAGTGCGGACAGACCTGAACGTTGGTGAAATCCACCCGGTTGAGGTCGGAGAGCATCTGGTTGATCTGGGCTGAGTTCTGGAGGACGGCGCGGGCTGCCTGGGCCAGGTGGTTCAGGCTGGTGTAGCGACGCAATGTCTGGGAGAAGGAACAAATACACACCACCTGTAGGAAAGGAGGGAGGAGAATCAAGCAAGACATAATGAGAAAAACTGGATCACAACTGGTCACTGCATCCAAGCTCCGTCTTGACACTCACATCGGTCTATAAGCATGCAAATACCTTTATGCGAACCATCTCTTCGGGGATGTTCATCATGGCGCCTGTCAGCCAACTCTCCAGACTCTTGGCAAAGTTACGGATGGCCTGAGTTAAGGCACCTGAGGAGAAGGTTGCATATTTACATTTAAACATGTTCCCTCACCTTTTCAGGCTGGCGTGCTGTAAATATATCAATGAATTTTGATTCCCTCACTGAATAGTTTTCTGAAATACAGGCCTCTTACATGCCTTACTAACTTACTAGGGATGGGTCTCAGTACATCGGGGATGAGGATCTCCACCAGAGTCTGGTAGAGCAGGTTGTCGCACTCTCTAGTCCAGCGTAGCACAGGCTCGAACTTACACAGCACCACCAGGCACGATTTTGGCAGACGCTTCTCAGACTCATTGTGCCTGCAGGAGGAGACAGTTGTGACGGGGAAGGAGAACAGATCATTATGAGACATACAGGTTTGTGCTATTATCTCTTCCATCAGATTGTTTTTGCGTGTTTGACACTTACAGGTTGAGTGATTCTGTGTCACTGCTCTGGCTGAACCTCCAGAAGGATTTCCACAGTGTCTCCACAAGAGTGAACTGAAGGTTGACCATCACATCCAGAATGGCCTGCAGGGATCACATATATAAACATCATGAAGGAGTGTAAGCTGTCTTTGCACTTCTGGTGTTATGATTTGTTGAGATTTTCATTAGAACGCAGTAAAAAATAAAGACACAACATGGGGATCAAGAGCATTATGATCACTGTACGTATCCCGTCTTTGTTCATGGCTGCCTACCTCACAGTGTTCTCTGTAGAGAGTCTGAAAGGCCTTGAGGTGTTCTAAAAGGATCCCATCAGGCAGGGTTCGATCTTGCAGATCAATGTCAATGAAGTCTGGCAGTGGCCGCGATGCCTCTACACAAGATACAGCACAGACAGGTCTTCAATTTCACGTCAGTCAATCTTTATAACATAGTAAGACTGAAGTCTATTTGTTGAGAGCGAATAGTGTGAAACTACTGCAACAGCATTGCAAAACATGTCATGTACATGGATTTTTTTTTAGATAATGAAAATTACACTAAATCATGGTTTTAAGAAAATGTTGGGGTCAACCTACTAATTATGACAGTGTTACCACAGCTCATTACAGCATTATAACCAATAGTGCAATAGCAAATAAAACAGTGAGTCTAGTTTAAAAGTACAGTATTCATTTCTTTAAAATAAAATCATATAATAAGAGACTGTATAGTAAGAAAACAATGGTAAACATTAAGCAGAGTGTGTGTGTTCCTCACCCAGGAACTGTTGATACTGTTGCACCTGGGCCGAAATATCACAGAGTGCTCCCGCCTGCTGCTGACCCGCCCCACCTGATGTCCCATTGGTGATGCCCTGTGTCTTCTGAATTGGCTTTATCCTGTTAGACAGAGTATACATCATTTAGAGAGAGAGAGAGGCAGTCACAGAAGAAGAAGAACAAGAAGAAGAAGAAGGAATAGAAGTTGTAACTGACACAGATTTAAAGACATAAAACCACAGTAGGGGCGTTTTTAGCCATGCTACTGTAGCAACATGACCCTAGGGATGGTCTAGACTGAAATATTCCTACATTTACTGGATTTATTGCCATGGCATTGTGTACAGATGTTCATGTTCCAAGAGGAGGGAGTTTACTGACTTTGGTGATCGCTTTGAGGCTGCCAGGGCACACTGACATCTTTGAACAAGTATCGGATGGAAATTTAGTAGAGATATTCATGGTGCCCAGATGATGCATCCTAACGACTTTGGTGATCCACTGAATATCCCTCTAGCAACACATGAGCCTCACATTTGTGGTTCTCAATGACGTATCTCAACAAGTACTGGATTCACTGTAATAACTTTGGTGAAACTTCTCATTTTGCACCATCATCAGGTTGTCCAATGCTTCGGTTTATAACCAAAACTAAGATGGAGAACATAGTAAACATTATTATTTACAAATTTCACAATGTGGATACCTGTTTTTCTGTGAGAAAGGCTGCTGTCTCATCGCCATGTGCTGTTGTTCATCCATCAGCCTGAGCAGAGGAGAACCGGATTTGATCCTTAGACCATAGTAGTGGTACTTAGAGTTCCCTCTGAAACAGACATACGTGAAGAGTTATGATACTTGTCTGGCAAAATCAATGTACCCGTGTGTGTGTGTGTGTGTGTGTGTGTGTGTTTATGTACCTGGTCCCTAATCTCCGTGTCCGTAGCCCCATAAAGACAGACCTGATGAGTTTTCCGAAAGACGCAGCATTAACAGGTTCTAGTTTCTGCTCCTGGCAGTGCAGCAGATAGTGGTAGTAGAGGGTGCAGCGAGGTAAACTCACCCCCTCCGCCCCCTCGTAGTTATCACACAGCCACTGCACCTGGGGAAGATGGATTGTGACAGAATTTAATTTTCTAAACCTTTATATCATGTTATAGATTACGAAGAACAGGTTTTCTCACAGTGAACTTGAGTACTCACAGTAGCAGGTGGGGCACGTGAGTTAGGACTGGAGTAACTCTGTCCTCCTCCACCTGCTGCTGATGCTCCAGCTCCTCCCCCTCCTAAAACATAGCCTCCCTGAATAACGTAGCCCCCTCCAGCCACAGCAGCTCCCCCGCTATTGGCTCCTGCTGTTGCCACAGAGACCGGCTGCGAGGTCACAGATCCGCTGATGTCCGAGTCGGAACTGGGTGTGGCCTCGTAGTAGGCGGAGGAGGAGGTGGGAGGGGTCTGGGAGAAGAGAGGCGAGTCGGAGAAAGGGTAGCTGCTTGATCGGCTGGATGGAGAGAGACGTACACACACACACACAGGAACATAAATGAACAGCTGTATAACCAGTAAATTTGCAAAGTGAAAGGTGTGTTTGTGAGATATGCCTCATTGACACAGAGCAGGTTTCTTTCTACTCACATAGTGGATGTGGTGAAAGTTGTATCTCCTCCTCCGTCCACATACTGCACCTGGCCAGAGTAAACCTGATCCACCTTGAGATTTCAGCCAGTAACAACAGTGAGGAACAGAGAGTGAAAGAGAGAGAGACACTTGATGAATTTATTTATTTATCTGATCCATGTAAAATATTAAACATAAATGTCACCATTTGATGTATTGTGGCAGTTAGCTTGAAGCTATTATTTTCATCTTCGGCCCCTCGTTTTATTTTAATACTACTTGTGAAAAAAAGAGTGTGGTGTGCTCAACAACTGTAACAACAAGAAGGAGTTTGTTTCAAGGAGGGGCAGAGTGGCCGGGCCCAATTTCTGAAACCTGTTTGACGTCTCACCATCACCACTATTACACGTAAACACCAACTTGATAGCCTCTCTGTCTCTATACTATCAGCTTTGGCCTTAGTAGAAGAAAGAAGCAGTCTGCCGTTACAGATGAATGTGAGTGGTGCGCCAAACACAATCCATTGAAAAGGAAATTAAATACAATAACATGATTGCTTACAAATCACACACATGCTGATATTATTATATACATGGCATCTTAGTATGAATGGGTGCCTGACAGAGCATGACCGGCACAGTTCAGTGTTCAGGTACATCTCAGACAGCCTGAGGAGGGCGCAGTGAGAGTCAGTGATGAGCATGTGGAAACGAAAGAAGAAGAGAGGCGGAGAGGCATGCAAGGAAAGAGGGAAGAAATGATGCCTTTGGTCAGAAGGTCAATTAACAGCTTTCTCTCCTGCATCCCTCTCTTTCTACTGTGCGTAACAGTGGACAAAGACATCATGATCACAACACATCTACACTTTAATTGTATGTATCTATTGTATGTTTTTCTTACATGATAAGATGAAATCTGTGTGTGTGTGTGTGTGTGTGTGTGTGTGTGTGTGTGTGTGTGTGTGTGTGTGTGTGTGTGTGTTTACCTCCTGGTTAATGTGCACAGATTGCAGGTTGTTGATGTGGCCTGACTGAATCCTCTTGGCTGCTTGTGACACCGCTTGCAACACTGACCTCTGCTGGTGAGCAAATCCACAGTTTCAAGATCAAACTTTATCATCACCTGTGACCTGCTCCTACACAATCAAATGACAAATTCCGGGAGTGTGTGTATATATATATGTGTGATTGTGTGTGTGTCTTACCTGTGTGGTGGTCTGCACTGGTTGGACCACCTGAGTAGGGACACCTGGGGCAGGTGGGCTGGAGTCTGACAGACTGTCATTGGAGTGAACGGAGCCCTCTGGGGATCGCATAGGGAGGGTGAGGGAGAGAAGTTTCATCAGATCATAAACAACTGTCAACAGAAAAGCCAGCCACCAGCACCACAAGTTCAGTACTCACGACATACTGCTTCCAAATCGTAATAACAGCCACTGCAGAACATCCTACATCTACGTTTCTCGTTTTTTGGGGGGTTTTTTGTACGGCTGAGGAGAGACTGATGGTGAGGACTCTCCTTTCCCCCCTTATATCTCGCATACAGAGGGACAGCCTTGGACAGCTAATCTCCCCAGATGGAGAGAAATCCCTCCATCTTGTAAACACGCAGATCAGATGAGAGAGGGAAAACGAGAGACACATGAGCGATGATGGGATAGAGGGCGTAAACAGAGGATAGAGTTTGGGTGGAGGAGACGCTAATATACACTTCCTAGGACCCTTTTACTCTAATGATTTCCTACTTTGGCCAGTTATCCCCCCATAATACTTCCAATACTTCATAATCCTTCCCATAATACTTCCACAGCCCGCTTAAGAGATGAGTTACCACGAGAAATTACACGGTGTTTCCCGAAGGTTAGCAAATGGATCATTTCCACCTCTAATGAGGCTACTGACTGAAAAAAATGTTAATCTCTGCAAGCCGTTCTGCTCCATGTCTTTATTTAGTTGTTTAGTTATTAGTTCACCAGGTTCGTCCAGTCTTGACAGACTTGTCAGAAAAGACAACTTTGGAACAGAAACATGTGACAACCAACTATGACTTGTTAACGGGAGAGTCGTTGCAATTTTCATCACGTGGTACTGACACAATCAGGCGATTAATCAAAGCTAAGGAGGTGTTTCATCTTTAAGAATCTAAAGCAAGTCCAGTCCTTAGAACATCTGGATATACAAAGACCTGATTGACAGAGTCTCCACAGATCATTTAGTTGATCAACAGAAAATGTGTCTAGCACTTTTTCATTCTCTTATTAATCAGTGACGTCTTCTATCACATAAAACTATCAAATATTCTTCCTCAAAAGAGATTTCTTAATTGATTTGATTCACATATTTTCATTAATATATTCACATCCACACATTTTTTTTTAAACATTTTGTAGGCTAAATGATTAATTGATTAGAAAAAAATAAGAGATGTTAATTGATGAAAATAATCCCAGTTGTAGCCCTTAATTATATAGTAAATTTCATTTAGAAGATTTCTGTTATAATTTAACTGGTGAAGACATGAAGCTGTGCTGTGTTCAGTCGAGCTGCTTCTGCACAATCCCTGCTGCAAAACTCATTTATATTTAAAGTAAAAAATGGCTTATGTTACATGATACCTTCCGCTCCATTCTGTGTCTTTCAAAAGAAGCAGGCAATTATGGTGTTTAAACTGTGAGTACAATGACTCTGAACACAGTGGAAATCTTCACATACATCATTCTTGCCTGCTGTGATAAATGTGGACAGATTTATAGAGCAAAAGAGCAAAATGCATCCTCTCTCATGAGGCAGGATTACTACTGTACCTTAACATAACTGTATTGAGTACAATCCAGCTCTTTTTATGTTTCAGATATGGGGAAATGTTTTAATAAGCACAGTTATTCAGCTAACTCAGTAGTCCTACTTTATGAGCAGGAGACAAGCTCCGGGCATTGAGTCTCTCACTCTGGGTGAGAGTGTACAGTGTCACTTGATACCAGCAGGCAAAAAGATCTACGAATAGACAGCCCTAAAATAAACATACAGACAGTCACCAGTGTTGGGATTAGTTCCCTCTCAGTTCCATTAGTTAACACCGTATTTTGGAATAGAAACTGATTTAGTTAGGACTGAGCTTTTTTTTTTTTGTTTTAATTCAGGATGCATTTTTAAAAAGCAATGGCCTAAATGAATTTAAAGTAATGTCTGGAAACGGTCCAGAGCCTTGCAAGCTCACATTACATTAGCTACCATAGATATTGGCTCATTTTCTGTACCACTGCAGGAATTGCAAACTTTAAAGGGAAACTGCACCACTGTGAATATGATGATTTCTTAAAACTACGTCACTTATGAAGTAGAAATGTGCAATTAATTGAGAAAAAGGCTGTAGATTCCCCATATCGCTCTTAAGGGGGAATCCTCCAACAACCAGAATGCATGGCGCACGTCCCGTCCAATCCGCTACTGATGATCTGTTTGCGGAACGCAGGGGGTGAGTACGTTTCCCAGCAAAGTGCGGTTAGCAGAGACAAAGTTAGTAAGCAGCATTATATATCTTTACTGAGGCTTATTTTCCTTTAGAAAACATTTTTCCTCATGGAGTCTGGATATCTCGTACCAGGGTGCGAGGATCATAATATAAATGGTGCACTGGAGTTATTTATGTGGATCAGTGCAAACTTACTGACACACAACCCATAATGCTGCCAGAGCTGCTGGTGGACAGTCAAAAAACCTCCGAGTCTGCCATTTCAATTTTAGCTTGGTTTGGGAACCAAACACTGTTTCTTTTATCGTTTTGGATGACGAGGAGCCGGGATCAGATTGCACTTAAAACTGGACGCAGCCACAAAAGTTACAAGAAACACAGTCGCTGTTGTGCTGTTCTGTATTCAGAGTTAAAGTCCGATATAATATACTGTCAGAAAACAAAGTCAGGTTTACCTAAGCACCGCAAAGTTTGTTGTGTTTTCAGTCTGTCTCCTTTCTTTCTGACCATCCTCACTGGTCACCGCTCGATGCTGCAAAGCTACTCTGGCTTTGGTGCCTCTTTTGGCTGCTGCTGGAACGTAGCTCCGGTGGTCGCTTCCTCCTCCACACTCTGTTTTGTCTGATTCCACAGCACTATATCCAGCCTCATTAGCTGTAATAGTAGTGCCGCCACATCTCTGCTCCGACGTTATATTGTCAAGCTAGTTCTTTTTGTGTTAAGATTCAGCTTTTCTGTCCACATGAGGCTAAAAATTTTCTGGTTCTTCGTCGGCGGAATCACAGAGAAAATCAGCAACACGATATTCAGCCTGGCATCATGAAACTAGTTTTCTTCCAAATACACTGTTTAATGTTTTAAAGTAGTAGAGTGTTATGGGAGACCCACTTTACCGTCTTTGAAGGCACCACTTGAAGATCTGTACTACTTTCTTGCCCCCAACTACGTCACTGTACACGTCATAAAACAGCACTGTTGCTGGAAGAACAACAGATTTTGCAGCTGCACCCCAGAGACACAGAGAACATCGGCAACAACTGCATATGTTTTTCACTCTATATCCCTAATTCAGATAGCTAGAGATAAGGTAGAAAATCAGCAAAATGTTCCTTTACGTCCTGTTGATAATTTTTTTTTTTTTTTTTTTAAATTATACCACCAACTCTCTATAAAACCAAAAGCAGCAGAGGAGAAGCAAAGTCAGGTTCCATCCATCAGTCGTCCATGCTCCCACGTTTGGGTCTGTGCAGCCTAGCAACCAAGACCATCAGCTTATTTTGTTCTGATAATGTATGCACCACCCAACCACCCAAACTACATCAGAGGTTTTTTGATCTTGGTGGGACTTAACTTGGGATCTGAGGACCATTCATGACTAACTAACACTGAGCTGACTAAACATCATCATAATATATAATAACCATTATATGTATATCTATAATTAAGGAGATTGTTTTACATAAATGTAGTAAAATAATTCCTCATGTCTGTGTGTGTATATCATTGAAACATGTTTTGTGCCAATGACTACTGATGACCAGCCCAAAACTACACACAAATTCTATCTTAAAAGTCCTGCTGTTGAGGAAGTGAAGATGATATAACATGATAGATTATATCAGGTTATGTGACCGATTATATACTGATTCTATCAGTCCATAGAATGACATCATCTGATTGCATCCGTTCATTTTAGAATGACAATAAAGTTAACCTTGAATCTTTTATAAACTTGAGTTGTTTATCAAGTAAAAATGAAACTTATCTGCTTATTGTTTAGTCTATAAAATGTAATGAACATTGTATAAACCCAATTCAAGTTCACAAAACGTAAGGCAAGGTCGTCAAATGACTTATTTTGTCAGACCAACAGTCCAAAACCCAAAGATTGATAAAAAATAGACAAAAGCAGCAAATTCTCACACTTGAGAACCAAGATATAGTTGGAATTTTTCCTTGATAAATGACTTCAATAATTATTTGATCATAAAGTTGTTGATGATTAAATTTCTGTTGATCGACTCACTGACTGACTCTTTCATCACTATATGATACCACTTTTACTTTTTTGTTTAACTTTTTAAAAAACTTTTTTATACTACTTGTCAAAAAATGTAAGCAATTCTTGGCAGCTTATGACTAGCCTCTGTCACTATTTTGAAGACTTAAAGACAAATACTCAAACAACTCTCCTCTGCACTGTTCAGAAACTAGAATCCATCATTATGTACTGGACAAGCTGCCAGTCTCCAACCAGGATCCAGCCTGTTGCTTACATTGTAGAAACTGCCTTGTGAGACAAACTGAAGCTTGCTCAAACTGCATGTCATATCATGCCCTTCTAATGCTTACATAAGCCAAAAAGTGTGTAATACCTGGTGTGCAAAGTGTGCATTATGTAAGTATGTGTGTGTGTCACTCAGTTTCTCACCTGTAACCGTCACTATGATGTACTGAGGCGAGTTGCTCTGACCATTGCTCTTCTGGACCGAAGAGTGCTGGATTTCAGGGGTTACGTAGTGCTGCGTGGGAGTGGTCAGAACCACTGCCTTCTGGCTCTGGGCCTGGGTGGGCGGCGCCTGGGAACAAAGTGCATCCTGTCCTGTTTTGGAGGCGGCGGCTGATTGGTTAGCAGATGCAATGTTTCCAGATGTTGGTGGGATCTCGGACAGGAAGTGTGCCGCCTTTGCTGACGAGGGTGTGGTGGCAGCTGGTGTTGCTATGGTTACTGTGTTGGCCTGCTGAGGCTGAAGGTCCTCTGAGTATCCAGAAGTTGCCATGGCAACCTAAGCTTTGAGGCGCTAGTTCTGTGGATGAAAAGAGACAGCACTCATTGATGAAAGTGCTACAAACATATACAGAAACACACTTTGCTGGCACAATATGTCGCCTCTATGTTTTAGCCACATAGAGGTAGTGTGTGTGCCGCCTGTGGGTGTGTATGGAACATAAACCAGAGGAGGAAGTAGGGCTTTTGTCTAAGACTAAGCAGTAGTCTAGAGGCTTTCCTGTTTGAATGAAGTATAAAACACAGCACCATGAATACAGACATGGACTCAATTTACAAAACAAGGTCAATTCGGTGTAACCACAGCATTTCAAATGAATTAAACAACTAAATTACTCATTCAAAGTGAGAAAATATACGACCATGGACAGTCCCAGATCTCACCATTAACACCTTATTACCATTACCACTGTTAATAAATGCATATTAATCATTGGACCCACTGCCAGTCTGCACTTAAGGCCATCCCACTGGAAGATAAGCCACTCCTGTGTAAACCAACACGGCAAACAAGACAATCAGATGATCATCCAAGCACACCGTGTTCACGGGAGTGACTGACCGAACTCAATGTCAGATCCAAAAACTTTTTCAAAGTCACAAAAAGGTTACGCAACACGCTGTTCTCATATCTTAGCGTTTACAACTCATACACGCTTAAGTTGCGGGAGCAGTTTCATATGCTTTTCTGTATCCTGTGCTTGAAAAGTGAGTTGAGAAAGCGAGAGTGGTAACGTTAGCTTCCCACAGCTAGCCAGCTCACGTTAAGTTATGACGTTAAGGCGAGCTGGCTAGTTGCTCGCTACTCATGTATTGGTTAAGTCGGCAAATCTATCACCACGACACCACTCACGTATACTTATAAATTCACAGTAATCGAAAGTGTTGGTAACGTTAATAGCCCGGGCACTCAAGCGAATGCGTTATAAAAAAAAAAAAAGTACGATTGACACTGTAACAAACACACACACCCGCCATCTTGTGCTCTTATCAAAGATCTGACATCGCCATAACAACGGTCTGCGTTTGGAAAGAAGCTAGCAACCACTTTCATCACCGACACGCTCGACCAGCTTCACTTAACGCTGACGACTGTACGAACAAACACGCGTATATAATTTAGCGAAAATGAAATTATAATTGTGACATACTGTACTTTTTCACCTCTAATTTATCCCAGCAATGTCCTTTTTAGTCGTAAGTTTTTTTTCGCCCCCTCAGATTAAGGTTGTTGTTGTTGACTCCCGTTGCTTGGTTCTTGTCGCCAGGACTACCGTGACTATGGCGCCTTGCCTTCACCGGGGCAACTGTTGCTACCCTCTCGTCATCGCCCCGCCCTACGCTGCATGCTGATTGGATGACTTGGTAGGTGGTCGCAGCGTCAGGGGTAAAAAACGATCGTTAATTGGTCGACAGTCCCTGTCTGTCATTTTCATCAGAGCCTAACGTCAAATTTCCACTTCCAATGTTACTTTTTTTTTCGATTGCAGAGAATGTCAAGCAGATAGATGTGAAATGACGGAATGTCACTCTATTCATTTCATACAAAATGTTGCTACTACCGCTTATCTCTGCAACCTCTATAGGCTCATAATTAATATTGAACAACATTCACAAGTTCACAACTGATTTGTGTCACTGCAGTATCACCAGTTGGCTTCTGAAATCTCTCTGAAGTGTGTATGTGTGACACTTAAACTGAACACCAACGTATAGCAACCTAGTTATCTTTGTGGTGAGTGGATAGTGATCTCCATCCAATACCCGGCTGAGCGGTTAACAAGACGGAGATTGTGCAGGTGACACAAAGACACAACCCAACAGATGTAAGGGACAGAAAGGCCAACAAAAGGTCACAGGTGATTAGATTGCAAAGAGCTCTGTTGACATCACCTATGGCATCACTTGCTACTTAATCACAACTTTTCTTTTTTCCTCTATGTGCATTGTTGCCCCTAAAGGTCTCTGGTCTTATCTCTGAGCATGACGAAGAGTGGAGGTGAATTGAGGTCCTTCACTGAGATGCTGAGGTCTATATAAGGTGAGTGCTGTCCACAAAGAAACACAAACCACACTGACAGACACTCACAGAGACACCTTACTGGGGTGTGTCAAGCCATTTCCAGCCTTTGAGACAACTACAGCGTTTTTTACAGTTACTCTCACAATGTGGAAGGCAGCAGTCTTGACCATGGGGCTCTTGGTAGCACTGGTAGACAGGGCGCAGTCCAATGATGGTCATCCCTCTTTCTACGGGATGAAGCTGTGTGGAAGAGAGTTCATACGAGCTGTCATCTTTACCTGTGGTGGCTCTCGCTGGAGGAGAGGCGTAGGAGGCTCAGGTAAGTTTTACAAGTTCTTTTTTTATGATGTGCCATGTTTTCCTAAAGTAAGTCAAAATGTAAATACTTAGGGATTTACCTTTCCTTTTGATCAGCTGTTATTGGAGAGGAGGCCTTTGACCCATGGAACACAAATCCTGTCCCTCAACTAACCAGCGAGCAGGATCCTGCAGAGTCCCAAGTATGGAAAGATCAAACGTTGGATGCAGCATCTGTGGCTGCTGGATTCAGCCGCTCAGCTCGCTCGGCAATCTCAGAGGAGGTCCTGGAGGCTCTAAGAAGTGCAGATAGGAAAGGACGGGATGTAGTGGTGGGACTGTCCAATGCCTGTTGCAAGTGGGGCTGCAGCAAGAGTGAAATCAGCTCCTTGTGCTGAACCTGGTTTCTTAAACACCCTGTCTTCTCATCAGTGCAGAGCTCTACTGTTCCTATTTGATTCATCCATTTCTTTACATCCACCTTTCCCCTCTCCACATCCCATCTAAGTCATAATTCGTGTGTTGTCAAAACTTGTTTACTGTGATAATCATAGACTGATATATGAGTTTAATAAAGTCTTGTGGAATTGTTATGAAAGTCTCTTCCTCTTACCCAAGAAATGCTAAAATTATGATTCATGCTTTTAGAACACTTCCACTTTTACCAAAACCTTGTTTCAGAACTGCAGTTTTGAAAAGGATTTCGAAATGAAAGGAAGAAGTGGTGAATATGACCACACACAGGGAGGCCTCTTCTCTGAATTAGAGCTGCTTTGTGTGATCCTAACAAAGGAAGACAGAATTTGAACAGATAAACAGTACACTGAAATCCTGTGCAATAGCTCTGCAACATACTCATAATGTTGGGTTTGAGTTGTTTCAAGGGATTTTTTTTTACCCTCTTCCTATCAGAGATGAATTATCAGTTACTTGGAGACACATTGTAAACAACTGAACATAACAAGCTTCACAATGATAGTATTTGTTGTTAGGTTGCACTGGTGTTTGTGTTATTGTTTCCATACAGATCAATTTATACAGATAAATTACACAATAGTAAGATGTTTTTTTAAGGCAAGCTGACACCATCTGGCGGTCAGAAATGAGCAAATCACAAAATAATGCGTGCAACATATCTGTTGATAAAATCAGAAGGATGTGCGTATATATTAATTAAAACATTCATACATACTGTATCTAGAATAGTGGTTCTCAAACTTTTCACGTCAAGGACGCCTAAACCGACACATATTAGAACGCAGACCCCATTTGATAAGATTTTTGCTTTTAGGTGGTTTATTGCAGAAAGTGTATGAAACCCATGACCACAATAGTCATACATTCTGTCACTGTATTACTTATGGATGGAATTATAGTGAAAATAAATTATTCCTAATGTTGCTGGAGACCCCTGGAACCCCCTCAAGGACCGCTGGGGGTCCCCGGACCTCACTTTGAGAACCACTGATCTAGGCTGTCTGGCTGTTGCCTTGCCCGACAGTCAGTACGGAAGCCGAACGTGACCATTGTGATCACCCGGCTTGATTGCAAAGGCATGCAATTTCTGTCACACACCAGCTAGCATAGCAGTCACACAGATCTACTGATCTGAAGTGTGTGTTTAGCTACGCAGATCGCAGTTATATTCAATTTAATGTGAGTTGCTACAGCGTAACTGCACTGTTGTCTATAGAAATATAGATCTGACACGTCGGAGTGAGCAGGTAAAACCTTTCGCGGTACTTTCAAGATGATGCTAGCTAGCTATGCTACTGATAGCTGCCGAGGGGGTTGATATGCGACTGCTCTGTTATGAATATTAATGTGCTGCATTTTCACCGTATTTGTTGTTTTGGTTATAAAAACAACGTTGACAATGCAACATGGCGTCCTGGTAGTTAACGTAACATAGTATTCTTCGGCTGTTTTCTGGTTGAATCTGTTATGTGTTAAGTATCATAGCGACGCTAAGCTAGCTGAACGAGCCAGCCAGACAGTCTGGGCCTCATGTAGAAACGGCTGCTCTGGTCGCGATTCATACTTTCTGCTACTACGTATTCACGCCGCTGTAACTTACTAAAGGACGACAGCATATTGGTGCGTCTCATAGACTGTATATAAATACATATACAGTCTCTGGTACGTGTAAGTGTCATGTAGCCAAAAAACGGACAACGTTCATAAACGACAGCGCTTGCACGCTAGTGTTGTGTTACATTGTAGACAAACATTTGCAATGGATTTTGTCTAAAATGAAGATTCAGGAAGTCAATTTGATATAAAGCATCTGACAAGTTGTTGCTATTAGAAACGGCGGCTATCACATGCTAGTTGTTGGCCTTATCTGTAGCCGTATCTTACGTTACTTGTATACGTGATTGGATTAGTAACGTAACGTGCGGAGTGCTGAGGTCACGCAGGTATTGTTGGTGAGTGTTGTCCGGTTGTAGGCTGTAAGTGTGTCGTACCTGCTGCATAAACAGGTTGTTGTTGTTGTTGTTGTGTTTGTGTTCCTGTAGGATGGAGTGGCAGCCAGATGAACAGGGTCTGCAGCAAGTGCTTCAGCTACTCAAGGACTCGCAGTCCCCAGACACAGCCACACAGAGAGCTGTGCAAGAAGTATCCTTCCATCTGCCTGTGCGTGTATGTGTGTGTGTGTGTGTGAGAGAGAGGGGGGGGGGGGTGAGATTTAGCTTACCTATGTGAGCTTGTCAGTAAGAGTGGATGAAATAAAAACGGCGCAGCTTGTATCAGGTAAGCCAGTGTGATTGATTGTGTGTTAATGCTCACACTCCTGTTTGACCAAATGTCAACAAGAACACAAGGTACGTGAGGGTTTGTGAGCTTTTGCTCCTTAACACAGCCGACAGAAACTGGAGCAACTTAACCAGTTTCCAGATTTCAACAACTATCTCATCTTTGTCCTCACAAGCCTTAAATCTGAGGGTACGTATGTGCATGTCAAAAATAAGGATATAAATGATAAAACAAAATAGCCCTGCTCGACACTTGCAAATATTGCATTACTAAATACAACGTCTCAGTCCTGTTATTTTAAAATGTTCTTTCTGCTCTGTCTCTCTGCTGCCTTCCTTCTCAAGACGAGCCCACTCGCTCTCTGAGTGGTCTGATACTGAAGAACAATGTTAAGGCTCACTACCAGAACTTTCCTCCCAATGTGGCTGACTTCATCAAACGAGAATGCCTCAACAACATCGGAGACCCCTCACCGCTTATCAGAGCTACTATCGGTGGGTGTTTGAGTGAGAGAAATTGGAGAAAGAGAAAACTAGCGTTAGCTGCATTTTCTAGCCAGAGTGAGTCAGACTGCTGTGTAGGTGGATGAGTCTTTGCAGGTAATGCGGCTGTGGGGGAGCGAGCGCTGTACTTTCAAGATGTTTTAAATGATTAAATGCAGTGGTGAGCTATTATTTACACCTGAGTTTTAAAGCATGTTTTTTTATTTGTGTGTTTTTATTATCTATCATTAAGGTATCCTGATCACGACTATAGCATCTAAAGGGGAGCTGCAGACCTGGCCTGAACTGTTGCCCCAGCTCTGTAATTTACTCAACTCAGAGGACTATAACACCTGCGAGGTCAGGCTCACATACCTGCTTAGACAAAAAGCTTTTATATAAACAGATTTAGATCTGTTTCTTTTGTCTTTTTAATACCATTCCTTCATGATTTTTCTCTGTGTTTCAGGGTTCTTTTGGAGCGTTGCAGAAAATCTGCGAGGACTCATCTGAGTTGTTGGATAGCGATGCTCTGAACAGACCTCTGAACATCATGATCCCCAAGTTCCTACAGTTTTTCAAACACTGCAGCCCCAAGATCAGGTCAGTGAAACGCCAGTCTTTCGCTTTTTGACTGTCTCTACCGGCACCATCACAATCTCCCTGTTAAACCCGCTTTTATAGATCCCACTTGTCTGTCTTCCTCTCAGGTCCCATGCTATTGCGTGTGTGAACCAGTTCATCATTGGTCGAGCTCAGGCTCTGATGGATAACATCGACACCTTCATCGAGGTGAGCATGTTAAGATTTTGTCTCGGTTGAGCTTCTGTTGTTTTCAACCTCCCCTCTCCTCTATATCACATGTACCTCTGTTTTCCATCTTGTCATCATGTGAACATGTAACAAAACCACAAGGCAATGCAGGAGATTGTGTACAGTTTCAAATGAGAGAGATTGACTGCAACATGCTGCATTGTTGGTGCAGAAGAAGGTTAGCCAGATAATTTGGGTGTAAGACCAATTTCCAGCCATTTTTATAAAAGTAGTGTCGTGTGGGAGTTTACTCTTGACCCTGGAATCAATAGTCTGACAAAAAAACAGAGTGAATGTATTTAAAGCATCACTTTTGCAGACCTTTTAAAAAAAAAAACATCATACGTAAGATCATCATAACTGCTTTGATTCACACTCGTTGAAAATGTTACTGAAATGATACTCTGTCCTAAGAAGGCAGATTTTCACAGCAGCTTCTATGGAAAATTAATTCAGCAGGATTCCCTGCAGTGTTTTATAATGTAGCCGCCATGCCTCACCTGAAATAAACAGCACCTCTGCTAACCTCAGAAGACGTTATAACATTTTTATGAAGCATAATATTAGATTTATTAAGCTTCAGGGAAAGCGAGCAGTTGTGCTAATTAACACAATAAAGGACACATATTTGATGAGTAAGACAATTTTTTTTGTATGTTTGTTTTTCTTTATTTAGTAACTGCGGTATCTGATTCACTTCAGCAGGGGATTACGTCATGTCGAACTGGCAGTAAAAAAAAGAAAACCTTCTGAGTTCTTGCAAGTCAGGAAAAGTAAAGACAAACAGCCCAATTATCCAAAATAGTTAATTGGATGGATAATTTGGACAACGTCAAGATGAAAATGTAGCAAAGTGTAACCGATTAAAGTGCATGTTTTTAGAAGTTGCCTCTGTTAACTCTCTTTTAACCCTATTTCATGTCTCCCTCCCCTGTCCATCCTCCCATTCTCTCTCTGCAACCCGCTCTCTTTCTCTCCTTCTCTCATCGTCTCTTTTGCATCCAGAGTCTGTTTGCGCTGGCCGGTGATGAGGACAGTGAAGTGCGAAAGAACGTGTGCAGGGCTCTGGTCATGCTGCTGGAAGTCCGCATCGACCGTCTCATCCCTCACATGCACAGCATCATCCAGGTGAGGGCGTGACCTGATCTGACACGCCACCTTTTTAAACATACTAAAGCGTGGCTTTGCTTCCTCATCGTTACCTCTCGTTGTTTTCCACCAGTACATGCTGCAGCGGACCCAGGATCCAGATGAGAACGTGGCTCTGGAGGCCTGTGAGTTCTGGCTGACTCTGGCTGAACAGCCCATCTGTAAAGAGGCTCTGTCTGGCCATTTGGTCCAGTAAGTGCTCACACGTCAACAGATCATTAGGCTGGAATAAGTTGATGACAAGGAGGTGAAAATTTCTCTCTCTTTTACAGATTGATCCCTATCTTGGTGAATGGGATGAAATACTCTGAGATTGATATTATTCTCCTAAAGGTGAGCCGACCCCGGATAAATCAGACCCTCCAAACTCCTCTTACAAACACTCTGCCTCCTCCTTTTGTCTTTTGCTGTACCTCCTTAAATCCATTCTACATTCACCTGTCCCTCTGTTGTCCTCCAGGGGGACGTCGAGGAGGACGAGGCCATTCCAGACAGCGAGCAAGATATCAAGCCTCGCTTCCACAAGTCCCGCACCGTCACTCTGCAGCACGAAGGAGGGGAGGGCGAGGAGGGGGAGGACATCGACGAGGACGAGGACGATGATGACGATACGCTGTCTGACTGGAACCTACGTACGTTGCAGACATGCAGCATCAGTTATCCTGACTTTTTTTTTCATGTTTTAATGTTCAGTATAGATTTTTTTTTTTTTTGATACATTACAATGTCTCAGCAATAACAATATATGTTACCTTCATCTAAACATAACGATGTGAATGTCCAACACTGCATATTTACATGTGTGAATGCATTCTGTAGTTTTTTTTATTTATCAGAAAATTGGTAGGGCAGCTTATTTATCCAAAATCTGATTATTTATGCGGCCTCCAGGGAAGTGTTCGGCGGCGGCTCTGGATGTTCTTGCCAACGTGTTTCGTGAGGAGTTGCTTCCCCATCTCCTGCCCCTCCTCAAAGGCCTGCTTTTCCACCCTGACTGGGTCATCAAGGAGTCTGGCATCCTGGTTCTGGGGGCTATCGCTGAGGGTGAGACACGGCACAGACTTTGACTATTGAAATACAGTATACTTAAGTTAACTAGCTATACTAGCTTTTCTTATTTTCACAACAGTGATGCATAAACTTTTTTTCTCCTTCCAGGCTGTATGCAGGGCATGGTACCTTACTTGCCTGAGCTCATCCCCCACCTCATCCAGTGTTTGTGCGACAAGAAGGCCCTGGTCCGTTCCATCGCCTGCTGGACCCTCAGCCGCTACGCACACTGGGTGGTCAGCCAGCCCCCTGACGCTCACCTCAAACCCCTGATGAAGGAGCTGCTCAAGCGTATCCTTGATGGCAATAAGAGGGTACAGGAGGCAGCATGCAGGTACAACTCTTACGCATACGTTCGCCTCTTCTGTATTCTCTCATTTTCCGCTCCTCCTCACCCATCTCATCTCTTTTAAAGTGCGTTCGCCACCCTGGAGGAAGAGGCGTGTACAGAGCTGGTGCCTTACCTGAGCTTCATCCTGGACACTCTGGTTTTTGCTTTCGGGAAGTACCAGCACAAGAACCTGCTCATCCTCTACGACGCCATAGGAACGCTGGCGGACTCTGTGGGACACCATCTCAACCAGCCTGTGAGCCCAAAACTCTTCACATATACGCAGCCTTATCTCGTGTGTAAATGTGTCGAAATTTTTCGATTGTGATGCAGGAACAAATAAATAACACAGGCCAACGTCACGCTTGTGTTCGTAGGAGTACATACAGAAGCTGATGCCTCCGCTGATAGCCAAGTGGAACGAGCTGAAGGATGAAGACAAAGATCTCTTCCCTCTGCTCGAGTGTCTGTCATCTGTTGCCACGGCGCTACAGAGCGGCTTCCTCCCCTACTGCGAGCCCGTCTACCAACGCTGCGTCACCCTGGTCCAGAAGACATTGGCTCAAGCCATGGTAAGCTGCACACACACACACATGGCACTTTGTACAGAGAATTTATGTTTTTGCTGCTTTATGTAGAGTAAATGTCTGGTTTGCTTGTCAGAGCAACGTCCTCAGGGAAAAACAAATGTTCAATCCTTTTTTTTTTTTGTGGGAATACAAACATTAGAGAATTTAGGGGTTACTAGCAGGGCTCATTATGACACATCAGCACATATTCTCACATTAACAAGCAAGTTCAAGCCTCAAATCTGCTGTTTCTTCCCTCCTTTTTTTTTTTTTTTTTTTTTTAATCCCTTGACAAACTTTACACTTTCATCAGCTTACTTTTGTCCTTTTCTCTCCACCTTCTCTTCTGTTTGTGTGTGTCTCTCAGATGTACAGTCAGCAGCCAGATCAGTACGAGGCACCCGACAAGGACTTCATGATCGTGGCTCTGGATCTTTTGAGCGGCTTAGCGGAGGGACTGGGGGGCCATGTGGACACGCTGGTGGCTCGCAGTAACATCATGACTCTGCTCTTCCAGTGCATGCAGGTGAGGAGAGCCTGTGTGTGTGTGTTTGTGTGTCTAATTTGACCTTAAATTATTTTTTCCCCACCCAAACAAACAGCTAAAAGTGTATTACAGTCAGTTCATACTCAACCAGAACTAGTTCTTACGACGTGTTTTCCGACCACATCAGACAGAGTTTATAGTTGTTCTGAATGACTACACTCAAAGCTGGATTGAAAAGTCGGTTGTCATAGTAGTCGGCTGTGATATTGTTTAAATATGGGAATAACTGCGCACATTTTCAGACAGTTTCTCCTGGAAGGAATTCACGGTGTTGCACTTGGTTGTTCATATGGAAATTGGCAGAAATAGTTGTGTAACAAATGGAAAAAAAAAAAAAATCTAGAGAGAGAGTCCGACAAGCAGCCCTGATGGAGCATACTGGCCCCTTGAGAGCACTACATGTCCAAGTATTTTGGAAGTGCCCGCTGTTGTCAGGTGAAAAAGTTTATAAATCAGTTTAACTTAAGAAATGCATCATTTCGGGTGGTTTGAGGTGAGCTGCTCTGGCAAAAATAGTCCCGCCGCTTAAAGAGAGAATGAGAAAAGAGAGATGCTCTGGTCACGGGGCCAGCAGCTAGAAAAACAACGGATCATCTCCGGCAGCTGCAACAGAGCCGGAATGTGATGCAGCCGGATCCTGTGTTGGTTGGATGCAACTGGACAATTCTGTCAACGGTGTGTGTTCACATTTCTCTTTGTCTCTCTGTCTATGTTGTCCCAGGATACGATGCCTGAAGTAAGACAGAGTTCATTTGCTCTACTGGGTGACTTAACCAAGGCTTGCTTCCCTCATGTCAAACCATGTATTGGTAATTATCTCGCTCTGTCTCTCTCTCTCTCTCTCACACACACGCACGTACAGTACATACGTAATGTTCCATCATCCTTCCCTATTTGTGTCTAATAAATATGATGATTACATGTGTGTGTGTTTCCTTCAGCTGAATTCATGCCAATCCTTGGAACAAATCTGAACCCGGAGTTCATCTCTGTGTGCAACAACGCTACCTGGGCCATCGGAGAGATCTGCATGCAGATGGGTGAGCTGCAGCAAATCTGTTTCTATGTGATGACGATGTGAATTTGAGAATATGACTATGCAGTGTAATTAATATGTGTGTCTCACTTGAACTTTCCGCTCTATCAGGAGTGGAAATGCAGCCGTACATCGCCATGGTTCTGAGCCAGCTGGTGGAGATTATCAATCGACCCAACACCCCCAAGACCCTGCTGGAGAACACCGGTATATCAATACTTTCTCTTGAAAGAAAAGTAGATAGATTTGTTGCTGTTTGTTAGTCCTGACAGTTAAAAAATCAGCACGTTACAGGTTTTTAAAAGCCATTAAAGGGCTCACACACCGTCCCCCCCTCTCTCCTCCTCCTCTAGCTATCACCATCGGTCGTCTGGGCTATGTGTGTCCTCAGGAGGTCGCTCCCATGCTGCCGCAGTTTATCCGACCTTGGTGAGAGACTGTTTAATCGCTCTTTCTGTTGCCTTTCGTTACCTGTGCTTTGACATCTTTGTGGTGCGAATTAATTTACAACATTTACAGTCAACATCGGCATCTTCACGTGCCATCCGTTCTCTCTCTACTGCTCTTTTCCGTTTACAGTTTCTGTACTGGCAATTTTCTTTTCCTATCAGGCAACACACATTCATTTCTGTGGTTTATTTTCTCATTTTCCTCCTTGCTCTTTTTTTTTTTTTGTATGAGCTCATCGCTGCAGAACACAATCGCGCTATTACAAAGACTGCAGTATTGACATTCTTCAAATAGATTCCTGAAATGTTTGGAATCAGTGAGAATGAAACACTGTAGTCAGTCAAATTCATCAAGCCCAGAAAAAAGACACATACCCCCCTACAGAATAATTATAGTTTGGCTATTACCATTTATTTAACTTTTTAACTACTGACATGCATTACCATGATTGTCTGTTGTTGTCCATTTATGTATTTGTGCTGTAGAGAATAACATATTCCACCAGCCTCAGTCATGTGGCTAATAAACAATAAACAATCTATCTTTTTTGTAGATCTCACAAATGTTCTATCATAAACAAAACAGGAGAGATTTAACAGCATCAAGTTTAACGGCTGCTGATTTAATATACTG
The DNA here is from genome assembly GCF_963924715.1 of Thunnus thynnus. NCBI lineage: Eukaryota > Metazoa > Chordata > Actinopteri > Scombriformes > Scombridae > Thunnus > Thunnus thynnus. The sequence continues at coordinate 7,661,957 of NC_089519.1, read as the reverse complement.
ATATTAATACTGGTTAATAATTGTGTGCGGCAGGTGTACGTCCCTGCGGAACATCCGAGACAACGAGGAGAAAGATTCGGCCTTCCGCGGGATTTGCATGATGATTGGTGTGAACCCGGGGGGTGTGGTGCAGGTGAGACGCTGTACACTGAGGGCGTTAAATTTCTACTTTCACGGTCTGTTTATCTGGCTGTAAAGCAAACTCACAGCTATCTTTTTAAGAGTCGATCTTTAAACCTTTTACTTTTCTAATCTTCTCACCTCTGTGTTTGTTCAGGACTTCATCTTCTTCTGTGATGCAGTGGCTTCCTGGGTGAATCCCAAAGACGACCTGAGAGACATGTTCTACAAGGTGAGGGGCTCGCTGGGTGACGCTCGATGGCGTGTTGACGAGGGTCGGGTTATAATGAGGAGTGAGTTCTTGTGTATCTGCGACTAGTCACATCCAGAGACTGATTTTAATTGACCAATGGATCATCACGCTCTTCGTTCTCCTCTCCCCCTGCTGCGTGAGTCACTGTGAGGTGTAGAGACATCAGGGGAAGCAGTGTGTGTGTAATCATCTGTTTTCTGCTATGAAACTCATAAAGCTTCAAATGCAGCATATTGAACGCAGCTTTAAGCCAAACTGGGATCAGAGTGGGTCACACTGCGCAATCCACAGACGCATGCGTTTATGCTAACAGAGAAATTCTGTAATGTTCCTGTTGGAACATTTAATAGGTGTGTTGACAGAAGAGTGAATCCATAATGCCTAATGAACCCGGTGATCCTGCCTCTTCTGTATCACTATTATTACACTATTTCAATCTGACTTGACAGTGACTTTCACCTATAAATAATAAATAAATAACACATGTATCAAATTCATGATATGTTTCAGCCAAACTAAAAACAAACCTCTACTAAGTTTTTAGGGCCACCACCTCCTGATCTGTGTGCATTGTGTGTGTGTGTGTGTACCTGGCTGCTTCATTATAAGCCCAGTATTCCAATGCTGGAATAATGCAACTTGGTCACACATTTTCTATGTGTCAGTTTGTTGAATTTGATCAAATTCTAATTTATTAAAGCTGCACTAATCAGTATTTTTATTCTAATAATTATTGTTAGGTGAGAGGAGTCGTAAAAACATAGAATCATCACCTGAATTAACACGAGATCTACTCATTTATTTGTTTTTATGTCTTTACTGTTTGGTGAAGTCTCACAGCTCCCATTAAACCTCATTCCCAGCAGCAACAGGCAGCTATTTTTAGCACAAAAAAAAAACTGTCAAGAGATCACACAGTTGTAAGTGTGCTGCCTGTGGCTCGGCTGCTGAAGAAGTTAAAGATGACTTGTAGCTGCGCCTGAAATTCATTTTTTCCCCCCCATTATCTGCCAATTTCCACAGATCCTGCACGGATTTAAGGAGCAGGTCGGGGAGGAGAACTGGCAGCAGTTTTCGGAGCAGTTCCCCCCTCTGCTGAAGGAGAGACTGGCAGCCTGCTACGGCGTTTAGAGCCTCTACACCCACCCAAAAGGTAATCCCACACGCATCGTACTTCAAAGTCAAATCAAACGTACAAATGGCATTATAATAAACATAACTTCTCCTTGTCTCCCTTTCATCCGCCCCCCTCCAGGTGAGCCAGCAGGAGGAGGGTGAACGGGAAACTCATCCATCTGTGTATTGCACTGCCCTGATCTGGGGGGAGGGAGAGGGACGCTATTGGCCGCTCCCCCTGACGGACGGCCCCCACGCCCTATGTGTTTGTCCATAGAGGGAGGGTGGGCGGGTGGGAGGGAGGGACAGGGGGACACCTCTAGATTAACTAGGCAGGGACCCGACACAGAAAAACTAACTGGTAGGGACAGATAGAGGGACAGAGAGAAGGACATAGAGAGGAGACGGAGGGACAGACAAGTTGGGAAAGAGGGAGACAGGGAAAGAGACCAGCACAGAGAAAGTTAAGGGAAAGAGAGGGAGGGAAATCAATAACAAGGCAGGGAAAAAAGAGCCACAGAAAGGTCTGTTACTTGGCTGGGAGGACAGGGACAGTTGAGATTTTAATGGGATTCTTAAACTCAAGAGTAACCGATAGCTTGACCGACAGACAGAACCAACGTACACAGACTCACACACACATACACACACTTGCACATGCTGTACATGCAGTACATGTAACTGACTGTGGGTGGCACTATAATTTAGACTTTTTAAGACCTACTGCATGTAGTTAGGGACAGACAGACAGACAGGTGTCTAAACTCTGTTCATTTTCTGGGTGATATCTTTCTTTTTTTCCGGGGAATAGGAATTCAATATGAATTACTTCATCTGTAGTCGCTGAATTCTACTTAACTGTAAGATAATCTCGCTATCCACATCTGTGTTTTCTTACCTTCATTTTGACCAGAGAGTGCTGCTTTACAGAGCTATCCATCTATCAGACATATTCCTGTCACATTTTCTACCTGATCAAGAGAGAGAGAGAACAAAAAAAAACAAACAAAAAACAAAAAACAGAGCGTGTCCTTGTGGCTTCACGGAAAACCATTCCTCTAGGAAGGGAGGATTAGGGCTAACACATTTGTTTTTCTCACCAGAGGGGAGGAAATCGTAGAGAGAGAGAGAGAGAGAGAGAGAGAGAATCAGATCTTTAGTTGTCTCTGAGGTTTTGTGTTTGTGAATGTGTGTGTGTGTGTGTGTGTACGTGTGTGTGCGCGCGCGTGCGTGTGTGTGCATGTGCAGTTTGTAAATCCTTACTTCAGCATTCTGTGTTAACAGCGTGTGAACTATGTATTGTTTTTGATATGGTACAGAGCTAAAAACTTGACTCCCACCGCAATGTCCTTGGCACCTGTTAACTGTGACCAAGTGTTTGTGTGTACGTGTGTGAGCGCGTGTGAATGTGTGTGTGTTTGTGTGTGCGCACAAGACTGAGCGTGTATGTGTTTATGTCTACGTTCGTACTGATATCCATTTGATGCCATATTGATATCTTAAGTAAAACAGTGATTGGCGATGTCATTGTGATCTTTATAATGTTTTAAAAATGGTCCTTTTTTTTTTTTTTTTTTTTTTTTGCTGCTACTGATGATTTTTTTGTTTCTATAGTGGACTTAAATTCGCACAATTAACGCAAAAAATATTTGAATTAATGCTATTTCCAGTGACTGTTAAGTTGTTTTTGCACTTTTTATTTTATTTTACCTTTCGTTTTGTATGGACTTTTTTTTAACCTCACCCATATGATATGTCTTGACCCTAATGTCAGTGTTTGTCATACTGTGTTGCACTGTGAAATTAAGTGTCTTTGACTGGCAAAAAAAAAAAAAATCCCAATACTAAATGGCAAATAAAAACAACTTTGTGAAACTGCGACTAATCCGCACTTTTACAATGACTAACCTTGCCATTTTGCTGAGGTGTGTGTATGCGTGTGTGTGTGTAAGTGTGTGTATGTGTGTTCAGATATGTGAGAACCTGCATGAGGTACCTTTTTTTTGCCTATGAGCATGTTTTGGATAGTTAGATGGCGTTCTTATGATGTGTGCACAGTAGGAAATGCAAATTAATTTTTTGTTCCCGAGGGTTTGTAGCCTGCCCCGGCCTACTTTGTGTGCATGCTCTGTGTCTGTGTTTTCACTCTGTGTGTGTGTGTGTGTGTGATTGTGTGTGTGTGTGGGTGTGCGCAGTGGTGAATGTTTGACTTATATTTCAGAGTAATATGATTGCCCTTTACACACCAACACACCACCTCAATTCACAACCAGAGGAAAGCACAGTAGACTTAAAAAAAAAAAAAAAAAAAAAGAGCTAGGACACTGCCAAAGAGCAATAGCCACTAAAACACAATAAAAAACAATAAGTAGAGACAAGCTGCTATTTCAGTATTCAATATGTGCATCATGATGATGATGATGAAAGTACAGGCACTTGAGGGCTTTTATGTTTAATCATGGAATAAGATTTTGCCAGCAAAATTAATTACAGGGATCTATATTTTTTTCATTCATATTCTGCAAATGTTTCTTGGCGTTTTAGACATTTGGAAACAAACAGACGTCAGCGCTTGATTTGACCTCGACTGTGACCGTTAAGATAATCAAATCAATCATTAATCACTTCAAATACGAGACAATCTGAAGCCCAGCCTAGTTCTACGTCCACAGTCTCTTAGTTCAGAGCTTGTACGAGAAAATGTCTTTGGTTGCTTGTTCATTTTTTTTAGTGTTTTTCTTTTTTTTAAATTGTGTAACTGATGTTTTTTAGTTTCACTATCGGTTTTTGTATCGGAAAGATCAGTCTATATTTTCTTTGGATGATACTGTAGTAGTCTGCTTCAGTGACAGATTCATGAGGACGAGGAGTTTGCAGGAAAGGAGAGCTTATTGAAAAGGTGTCAGAGAGACGGGAACAAAGGAGGGATGAGAGGAGATAGAGAAGGAATGTTTTTTAAGAAAAATTTGTTTATACATAATAAAGAGCATGATATTGTTGCATTTTGGCAGGAAGACTTTGCTACCTTTGTTTTTCTGTGGATTACTTTTCGCCAGCCATGTTCCCCCCTTTTTTTGAGGGCGGTAATGGAAATAAAATGCTTTTGAGTCTATGATATGATTTATAGTTCATGTGTGTAAAATCTCTTGGAAAATCCAGCTGGATTGTGGATTCTTGAAATAAATCGTGTTTTGCATGCTGAAGGCTGGATGTTAGAGTTGCCAGTCTGGTTTCTTTTGTGAGAAAAAGAAGGATTGGAGTACAACATACTTAGGAAAACAAAAAACCCCCCAAAAAACAGCTGGTTAAAGTGACATCTGCATTGCATCCTGATGTTTCCTGCTTCTGTTTGTCCACATATAGAAACCCCTCTGAATAACCAGCTCAGTTCCACACAAACAAACATAACTGAATTCTCAAATTACACTTCAAATATCCCTGTGTGTGTGTGTGTGTGTGTGTATGTGTGTGTGTGTGAAGGTGTAGACTGGACTCTATAAATCTCTTCATACAGTATGCTCAACACCAACTGGTTTATCACTGCCATCCACATTTTGAAATAAAACTGAGCTGCCAGCTCCAGCACATCCTCTCATTTCCAGGCATGGGATATCACTGAGCCCAGATTACTCCAAAATTACCTTCATGGGCCTACTGGACAAAGAAATGAGCTCAAGGTGTTTGCATGTGTGAGAAAGAAGTAGGAGAAAGGCCATGACAGAGTACACAGACTTGAGTTTTCTACCAGTCTCTATAGCAGAGTGACGGAAAGACGGGAATGTTCAAAATTCCCCTCTTGACATGTATGAAGACATAATAATACTCTGCTTGGAACAGTAATGTGTGTCTGATTTGGTTTGTCCACAAAAAAACATCTCCTCCTTCTCCTCCACCCCTTAAAATCAGGTTTTCAATGAGCTCAGAGAAACTTTCCACTTTCAGCAGATGAACGTGAAAACAGCCTTCTAGTGTCAAACTCTGCACATACATCATTCTGCACAGTGAAGCACAAACATCCGACTGAAGAAACGAGAAGAAAAACACATGGAGGGGGACTTAAAAATACAAAATGCGGTATGCTTAAAACCTCTTAAATGCTCTGAGATGCCTATGAATCATCCTGTGGTGTCTAGAAGAGAACAGATTCAGACAACAGATTATACATTTAAGAGTTTCCTATTTGATTCCAAAATATCTCACTAAAGCTAAAGGTCTCAGCTACTTTCACTGGAAAAATCACAACAGTCAGATGTCATGTCTCTTAAATACAGCATCTAAGCATGATGTGAGGAAAAAGAGGAGTGAATGACCCACTAATAATACTCAAGTAAAACATAGCTGCATTCCCAGTAAAGTAACTGGAGTCCAAACATGTAAGTATTAAAGTTAGTTGAGTTAGTCAGTGGTAAGTGAATTAATTGTTGTGAACGCATATTAAAACATAAAATCTGCATCCTGTTATCTGTACAGCAGCTCTGAATACTGCAAAGCTTTCCTGTGGTAGATTATTCTATTAGTGCCTGAGATATTTCTTTTTTTTCTGTGCATTCCTACCATTTTTCCAGGAACAGGGACTCCTTTTCAGTTATTTCAAAGGTAGAAATACATCTTCCCAAGGATATATCAGAAGTCTCCCACAAATCATCAAACCACAGGGTGACTATCTGATTCATCTCCAGCCCATAATTACAGGCTTCTGTTACACTGCAGATCATCTTTTCATCCCTACCTTGATATTACGTGTTTACCCTGGAGCTTGGGGTGGAGCTGGGGCAGAGTGAGTTCAGGGAAGTCCCTGAGCTGAGGCTTTCTCTGACTGTTCCACTTCTTCCATGCTAATATATCACTGTGTCATGCCTATATTCAGATAAATGTACAAAACAGCAAACATCATCAAGGAGAAAGAGAAAGTGAGCAAGTTTCTGGTAGTCAGATTGTCATAACCCTCTTTAGTTTTGCAGATTATGACCCAAAAATAGAAGCATCTTGAGAGATATAAAATTTTAAGACGCAGGAGTCGGAGATTATGTTTAAATAATATGTTTATTGTGCGTATATAGCTACTGTATGAACAGGCTTTTCCTGTTCTATAAATGTCCTTATTTGGCCTTTTGTTAATGTCCCAATAGGTGTTTTGTTGCTCTAAATGGCACTTCCTAGTGGCCAAAACATGTCTTAAGCAGAGCAGGAATGATATAATATGAAGTTCGAACTCTATTCAGTGTACAGTGACACATTTAGACTCTCAAGCGTTAGTTGAAATCCTACCTTTATCTCTTTAGACAGCCCGCTTAAGCACATAGCATGTTTAACAGAATCAAAAAGTAGGAAACCTTTCCCTGTTTACAGTCTTAACAACAATAATCATTCAATTATGGCATTTATACATATTTTGTATGTTTATTTCACATTGTGAGAAGTTTCAACCCAGCACATTTGAGAGAAAATTCCTCAAAAAGCTACACTAAAGTGATCAGAGGGTCTACAGTTGTTTTTTTTTTGTTTTGTTTTGTTTTTTTTTTACCTGGTCAACCATCTGTCATTTAAATATTTAACTTTACAGAAATGGCCCTGACATTTAAGAGAAGCACTGAAGTGATCCAACATTCATACATTCCATAATTTAGCCTCTCCCATTTCCTCTGTATTTACATTTAAAGGTGCATGCTACATTAAACTGACAAACAAAAAAGTTAATAGAGAGAGAGAGAGACAGCTATTTCAGGACGCAGCTCTGATGAGTTCATTGTAAATTGAAAAGACATTAAACTGTTACTTCAAAAAAAACAAAATATACTGAAGTTGCAACAAAAAAAAGAAGCATATCTACAACAAATACGGCCCCAAATCAGACAAATGCTGATATAATCACTGATACAGAAACAGGAGTGCATAAAGGCTGCAACAGACTCATCGTCAGTACTCGTGGCTCTGACATGTCTGTGAAAAAAGGAGAAACACTGTATATCGACCATGCACCATTTGACCATTGACAAGTCTCTAAATAGTCAGCCTGTCATTAATGTCCTTGTTTAATGCAGTGCTGCGTACGATTCATGACACATCCACAGAACATGTCTTTGTCCTTACAGATAAAGTAAGCAACTAGAGAATACTATTCCAAATCTTACAATGTATTTTGTTTTACACAGAACAGAATTGAAGTATATTGCTAAGAATGTGACTACCTGCTCCTCCTTCACGTTACTCTACATAGATCACACTATTATTCCTCAATCAATGCACTACTTCTCTTTTTTCTCCTTTTTCTCTTCTGCAGTCAGAAGTTGCTGAAGATTTCCTGTTTCTTACTCCAGTCCATAGGGGGTGCTCTCTTCTTGTTGCGGCTGGCGAGGGCCTTTTGTTTGGCCTCGGCGGCTGTGGGACTCAGACGCAGGCCGACGTCCACGAAAGGGTCCGAAATACGCCTGTCGTCCTCGTCAGGGACCTACGATACACACAGACATACGTGTTTTATTTGCACACACCCCACCTTCTCGTTTTCTGACTGTTTCGTCGGCTTCTTTCTGTCTCACACCTCCTCTCTCACCTGGATACTCATATCTGAGCTGCTGATCTCTGACTGAGTGGTGGAACTTCTTGAGGACTGGGATGCCGAGCTCCCTTTGGCTCGCGATTTTGGGGACGTATTTGTAATCGGGGAGTCTGTCAGTGTGACGTTTATGATAGGAGGATCTGTGGCGGGGAGGTCAGTGGTCGGAGAGGGCGTGGGTGAGGTGCTTTCTGTGGCCAATTCGTCCACATAGACTTCTGTAGGAGAGTAAAAAGAAGCATGAAACACTGTGTCTGGGGAGTACAGAGGTGTGTGTGTGTGTGTGTGTGTGTGTGTACTATTTGACCTTTGACATGGCTGGGGGTGGGTATAATCCCAAGTCTTTGGAAGAGCTCGTCCGTCTCCTGGTCGACCACTAGGAGGTGCACTTCCTCCCCCCCTGCTCTGATGAGCGCCACCACCTCTGAGTGCCTGAGGCCCTCTATGTTCACACCGTTCACCTGAGACAGAAAAAAAAACGTCAAAAGAGACAGAAGACATAGAGAAAACAGAGATGAACAGGATGAAAGAAGAGGAAAGTGGAGATGAAGGAGAGAAAAGATGCAGAGACAGGGCAGAGATTAGGAAGTAGCCATTACAAAACATGACCAGCAGGAGGTATGTCTGGCATCACAGAACAAAAACAGATAGAATCTGTCATTTGAGTAGAAGCAAATTGAAATTTGCATCAACTCCCTTCCTGCCTCCACACTTTTCCTCTACACAACATTAACTGTGCACCTCATACAGCTGGAAATGGAAACAAAGCCCCACTCATGCAAGCACACACACATCTGTAAGCCTCAGATACAGATGCAGGCACGCATACATGTCACACGCATAAAAAGGCACAAACACCAACCCGTCCTCTACTCCTCCATTCAAGATTATCCCGTGTCTTTCCCCCTTTAAACAACACCTCTCTCTCCCACCCACTCTAAACCAGACTCTAGCTAATCTGCTCTAATCCAATCACACCTCAAATCCGTGCACAGAGCTGGTTAACATGGGGAACGGTGGCGTTGTTTTTCCTATTAATTCCCTAAAATTCACCTCTCACAAGGGCGTGCATATTCACTCTGGAAAGAGGGATGGGGGTCACCCTTCTGCTCCATTTATTTCAAAGTGTTGTACCTCCACTAGTCTGTCTCCAGGTCTGACGTCTGAGCTCTCAGCAGCCGAGCCGGGGTCCACAGATCGTATAAATTGTCCTCTCTTTGTTTTATCGCTGTGCAGGTTGAAGCCGTAGCCTTCTTCACCCTTCACCAGGTGACACAGGCGGGGAAGGAGCTCAACTGTCGGCTCTGGTGAAGGCTCCACCTGCAGCTATGATGAGAAATAAGGCAACAGGGTTAAGGATTAAGTTTAGGGTGAGAACTATACAAAAACAGGATATTGGAGAAAGAGGCATTCAGGTGCTGTTTGTAATACTTGAGTTACTAATTCATTACTTTTAAAATCAAAATCAACCTGCAATAAATCCTATTTCTGTTTTAGCCCATTTACAACAAATCACATACAGTACACTTTATATCACAGCTATCCATTTGGAAAAAAGTGCTGTTGTATTCTAGATTATTCCTACTTTTCCAAGTAAGCCATTCGTTTCCATGATATGAAACTCAATTAACAGACTTGTGCTGTGTAATCCATCACAATGACCATAAATCATCACAGAGTATGTGGTGATGCAGTTTGAGTCCAGATTGTGGTCTGCACCATAAAATCAAAGCAGATTTGATATTCATTTTAATGGAATTCACAAAAAATCTCAGCAGCCTGCAGATTTTCATATCAGATGGAAATGAATGAAGAGCAATGGCTGCTTTTCTAACAGCATGAAAAATATATCCCAAAATATATCCCAAAATCTTAAGTGTATCACATGCATTTGAAATATGTTAACATTATAATTAAGCTGATAAAACATTATGGCCTTCACAAAGAGGGATTTATTACAAGCTGCTGCTGTCTTGGATTACACTAGATTGTGCAGAGTAGAGTAAAAATTAAGTATCGTCAACTTTTACAATATCATAATCAGTGATTTCAAGGAAATTGTGATTTTCAACAAACACATTTAGTTCTTAAGGTTTTTGTTTGACATGTATGAAGAATCTTGTCTGATATAATATATAATAGCGGAACACAGTTCATTTCATTAAACATCTATTTGATTATTTTATGTTAGGTAATTTCACACACATTTTCCTATTGTGATAGTGGTTTCAGCCATATTGCCCAGCCTTAATACAGGTGCACTTATTAAAGTAGTGACTCTGTGTGTAGCGGTGTGGCAGTATGGAGGGCTAATCAGGAGAAAGTGGCTGCCAGGATGAGCCAGTGGTCTCTAAGCTGCGTAGAGTGGGCTAAGTGGATCTGACTGAGAGACATTAGGAGCGATTTTGAATCTAATGACCAATGACCATGAGCTGACACATTGCATGACTCACTGGACTGACTGGACCTGTGCCTCTACTACCAGGTACATGCTGGCTGTGTGTGTGTGTGTGTGTTCTATGCCGGGTCCATGCATTAGTCCCTGTCCTGAAGGTGGCGCAGGATAGTGACTGTCTAGTGACACGGCTGTGACTGCACCTTCATGGGTGGTGCGCTAACCTGAGGGCTCTCTGATGGATCTCTCTGTCCTCTCTGCTCCATCAACAGACTGAATGCACACTCACACACACAAACAGATGGAGAGTGTGTCTGTGTGGTTGTGTGTGTGTTTGTATGAATAATAATATGCCCATCAATGTGGCAGAGTGCATCCCTGTCTGCCAGCCAGGATCGGAACACCTAGGCAACAGATCGCCATGGTGATAGGTCAGGTCGCTGTGGTGACAGGTCACCATGCCTCCTACTGGTTTAGAAGATCTCTGTTTATGTTGCAGGCCTGTGCACTAGGTTATATTTGTCACGTCGGCCCAAATTAATTGACACACACACACACACACACACAGGCTGCACACAAAACTGACCTGGAAATATCTAAACTGATCTATTTGGGGAGATCTGCATTTCCCCACAGAGAGAGGATTTCCATTTCGTAAACATAATAGTTACGTCAGTTAGTGCTGAAACAATAAGTCGATATACAGTATCAGGTCCCTCGAGTGCTCGACAGAATTTTAATCGGCTACTATTTTGATAATTCATCTTTGAAGTGATTTTTAAAGCAGAACTGTCAAACATTTACAGGTTCCAGTTGCTCAGAGGTGGGGATCTTCTGATTACTATTTCTTTTATATTGTTGTAAATAAGTCAAACATCCTTGTGTTTTTGACTTGTGTTGGACAAAACAAGTAATATGAAATAGTCTGTGAAATTGTAATAGGTATTTTTTATGATGCTCTGACATTTTATAGACCAAACAACTAACTGATTAATTGAGAAAGTAATGTGCATATTAACCAATGATGAAAATAATTGTCTTTAGTTTAATACCTCTCATTTAATATATTACTATATGGTTGTAAATGTAGAGATTTCTCCATGTCCAACAATAGTCTCTGGTGTATTATTTTTGTCACATCCTCTTATTGCATGTCACCGATAACTGAGTCAAATGCCGCAGCAGGAAATAATTCTGTTTTGTTTTAAACCTTTTGACAATATCAACCTTGACCACAGAGTTTAGTGAAAGTATTTAATCTGTGTGTGACTGAGCCAGACTGTTGCGTGGCTTTGATCGCAGCCAACATTGTGGTTATGTAATATTAGTGTATATGGGCGTCTGCTGCCATAATAACATCATGCAACAATGAAATCGCGTCTGTATTTACATGTACTATGATGTGAATGTCAGACGCAAGACGAATGACTCAGAAGTAGAGAGATGATGAGAGACAGATTGTGTGTGTGTGTGTGTGTAGGAGTGTGTGTGTGTGTCTCCTCTGTTTGTTGAAAAGCACAAGGCTTCAGTAGTGCTGACATGGGATTAATATGCCATAATGGTTTTCCTAATCGGACCTGCTTTACTTTAGTGGCCAAAAATAATCGCTCAGGTACATAGCACTCACTGAAAATGTCTAGAAATTGATGCCATCATTTTGTATATGATCAATATATTTTAATAGGTGACAAAATGCCCCGAATGAATGTCTATCAAACAAAAGAAAGAAGCCAAGTTTTCAATCAGTGTGCACTAAATCTTCTAAATGCTCTTAGAAGATAAAAAAAACTGATCAACAAAATACTGTTCTTAGGTAGCAAGGAAGGTATATTAATGGTTAAGAGCACAGACCATGGGTGCGCTCAAAGGGTGGAGGGGGTGGACACGATAACACCTGCGTGATATCATGCAATAAAAAAATAAACATATAAAGTTAAGTTTTGGTTGAAGCTCACATTCGGAGCTATTGTTGGTGGTGATGTAATAGATTTGCAATATGTTGTACAGGTACTGTTATTGCGTATCATGTTGTTTTTTTATCTGAGCCTTTTACTAAGAGAGTCGAGATGGCCAGCCAAGGGGCAGCCTGTATTTATGTTGCCTTTGGCTAAACAGATGGTGGTTTGACGTGAGCCGCTGGTCTAAAGCATCCTGGTCCACTTTGTTTGGAGCCCAAACACTGAGCTCAATCTCTGACAGCCAGTTCCTGGTTATTTCTGTAGCCAGGCTGATATTAAGACGTCACAGTGATGTGTGGCTGCCACTTGTGGAAATTTAGCTTTTTTGCTGCATCATACTTGCTAATTCATGAATTAGTCTGTGTGTATTTGGCTGTCATTTTTGTGTACATTGACAAATCCCTGATAGGAAACCAAAAATTTAACTAACCCTGATCGACCTTTTTTAAGCTGTAAGGTCAGAGGTGTGCAAGGTCCCACAGTAGGGGAGTGAGACATTATGTGCCTCAAGCCCAAGATAAACTACACAAATAGATAACCATACCTGTGTAAAAGGTTTGATTATGCAACATTGCTAATCCCTCCCATGTCTCCTTGGTGCCATTTCTTTCCCTGCAGACACTCAAAGCCTGCTTTCATTACAAAACCCACATTAAAACCAAAGTCAAGCAGTCTAGATGAGCGATTAAAATGTGATCTCCCATTGGACAGTTGGATGAGGTCACTGTCTGCAAAGCTACAAAGCCTCAACAGAGCCGACTTTTAAAGGAAGAACTCTGGGGAGAAAGATGTCTCAGATTCTTACTTCTCAGATCAAAGAAAAGAAGTTTAGCCTTTGATTGTTTTTGTTACTTATGAAAGTCCTGCCGTATCTGACTGCATAAAGCCCTTTATACAAAGTAGAATAACACTGGGAGAAGAAAGTTTAAGGTGAATTCAACTCTCAGTGAAGTGAGAACAAGGTTTACACCTCCACTTAGCGCATACGCTAATACGCTGTCTTTCAAAATAGTCGTTCAATTTGACTACACAATAGCCACAGTATGTTTTTGCAGGAAACATAATCAGCAGGGTTTTGTCTCTGGCGTCTGCAGCTGGATGTGTGAGGTGTTAACACTCAGTATGCATAAATGGGCAGGTTTCTTTAAGAACAATGCCCACTTTTAATGTTCACACCTCTTAGAGACTACAGTGGCTTGTAAAGTGATGTAACAGTGGATCATATTGAAGCAGGTGTTTGGGCGACAGGGAAGGTTAAATACAGGATAGAGGAGGCAGCAATGGATTTCACTGTTGCACTGTGGGGACGAGGATGTGAGAAATCCTTTTAAACCTGCTGTAATTACACTGTTATCCACTGTTTCATTTGTTTTCCCTGCGGACTCTTTTACAATTTCTGTGCGCCACACTGGACTTTTGTACTATCTAATTTTGACTAGAAGAAGTGTGAAAAGGATCACGCAGCAAAGTTGTGCACAAATTTAGCTGAATATAACTGAAAATAATGAATTCAAGCCACATTGATATCCTTTCAAGCAAGACAAACATTTTTACTTGAAAAGCTACATGAGTCCTTTCACCCTCTGTTTTGTGGCCTCAATTCACTCTTTTATTTTTCCTCCCAGTCTCCCTCTTCTCCTCCTGTTTTCTCTCTTTCTTTTTAGTTTTTCGGTCCCACCTGTTCAGAGAAGTTGCCAGACTCCTTTTAAAGGCGCTGCTTTGGGACCGGATCCAACCAGCAGGCCGGCCAAGTGCTCAAGTCCAGATTAGTGCTCAGGAGACGTCAGGTAAAAGATTGTAAGCTCAGTGTCACACACACTCTTAACACAGTAACACGTTGGCTCGCTGCTGGCAGCCCGAGTGACCAACTACCCATTTCAACTTCAGACTTCTAATAAATACACACCTTATCCATAAAAGCCCTCTAATTTTTTGTCATGGGAGTGAAATGGTGCTGTGAGCTTATATTCAGCCATAAAGAAGAGTCTCAAATATTGATGTCCACCCCTTACCTCTGTGTCTGTCGTTGTGCTTGATGTCACTGAGGATCTGCCCTGTGTGACCATGTGAGTGGGCGAGTCTGCAGCAGGAGGGTGAAATGATTGTGTGTGGTTGGGTGGCAGGGGTGAATTCTCTCTGGGTAAAGGAGAGGTAGAGGGGGTGGGCCTGGGTGAGGGGCGCGGGGAGAGGGTCCCCATCTCAATGGCCAGGTCCTCGGTGTAGGCCAGGCCACAGCTGCGGAGGTAGTCATCCGTGTCTCTGTCCACCACCAGCAGCCGGGTGCGGTGGGCCACCTCCCGGATCCGGTTCACCACCTGCAAAGAGGAGAAAGAGAGTAGCTTAATACGAGGTAAAATGATTAGTGTGGTGCTTGTTGTTCACCCTGAACTGGCCTGTACACAACACACTTTTAGCATGACAAAGACACCCAGTGATTCCCATTACACAAAGCTCACATTGACCCATTTTAGTAGCCATCCCTCCTGCTCCTCAGGCAAGGGAAAAAAGTGGTCTAACAGGTATAGAACTCATTGTTTGTACCTCAGAGAGATTAGGTGCCACTGTTGACCCCTCTCTACCGCGCAAGCGCCTGCATGTGATTTTCAAAATTAATTTATTGAGCCATAACTCACTTGATGGTGAGGGTCGTTTTCCACATTCTCCCCGTTCACCTCCACCACTCGGTCTCCGGGTCGCAGCCCGGCCAGGTCAGCTGAGGAGCCGGGCTCCACTTTTCGGATGAACTGTCCGCCTTTATTCCGCTCACCGTGCAGGTGAAACCCATAGCCGCGCTCTCCTTTGGTCAGGAAACACAGCCTGGGTCTCAGCTCGCCCTCCATCCCAGCAAGTCAATAGGAGAAAACAGGTCAAAGTGTCTCAGGTGAATAAACGGGTGCTTGGTCCGAGAGCGGTGGAAAGTCGCAGGCTCTTAATCCAACATACGACTGCGCGCTCCAGTGACCAAAAGATCAACATCATTTAGCATGATGCGAGTCCATAAATAATCTACAATTGTTCAAGAGAGCACAAATCAAAAACTAGGCTAAAACTAATGAGTGTTTAATCCATCATGCAAAAGCCAGGGGCGCAAATATTAGCGCGCAAAAATGGTGCACAGTGTGCGTAAAACAGTGGCCAAAAACCACCGACAGGGACTAAGTCCCGTCCATCGGAGGAATAATCCAAGAGATCAGAGATTAGAAAGCTGCTCCTCACACGTAACACTTAATTCTCCTCGTCAGCCAGGCGTGTGTCCTCCTGTCCGACCCGGTGAGAAAGTGAAGAGGCGTCAACAACAGATGCCACTACGTCCTCCTCAGCGCACACCTGACGACGCTGCGCATCTGCGCTGTACTGACAGGAAACCACACAGCCTGAAAGAGTAGCTAATAAGGAATGAGGCTGTGACTGTAAAGAAACATGAATTGTTTAGGGATGAAATTAGTCCGTTTGCTTTTATCACAGCATCTAGAGAGGCAGAGGCTTCCCCCAGGTGGTTTAGGTAAAACCAGGAGGTGGCTGTGACCTGCAGAACGGAAATCTTCCTTATCCGCCCTCTATCCTTATCTTATATCTCCTATCCTTATATCTTTACTGGCGATCAATAAAGGGACGGTTTCATGAAAGGGATTTAATATTTCATGAAACATAAGCTTTCCTTGTGTTTGTGGTAAAACAAACTTAACATGCTTTTACAAAGGAGTCACTCAAGTAATACAGGACAACCAGGTCTGAGTGTGTTTGCTCCTGATATCCAAAACAGGGAAGAAGACACAACCACTTTTTAAAGACATCCACGAGGAAGATATTTGTGAAGACAGCAGTTAACTTGCCCTACAGCTGGATTTTTGAGCTGCACGTGACCTCTGACAGTAATGATCAACCCTGCTGATTTGCCTTTCAGCAATACATCAATATAAGGGATGAAATATTAAAATATTGCTATTATATTGCTGTCAACCTGCCCTTAAGCAAGGTAGTTATCTGCACAGAGGCCAATAGTAATAGCCAACTTATTGCAAATGTGTTTAGTTTTGATAATGTGAAATCTCTAAGAAATCATTATTAGTGCTAAACAACTTCATTTATTTTGTTTGTCTTGTTATATGTCAAGTCTACATAGCTGTGGGTCAGTGCTCCACTAGACTGAAAAACCAACACTATAAATGAATAACTAAAGCTAAAGCATATCCCCACAAACATGTACATGGCTAACATTTTACAGTGGGTTTAGTCCAGTGTTTTGTTTCTAATGTGCCTTTTTCACAGCTCACATTTTGACTGACATGTGACATAAACACAGGTGTAACTAATTACACGAACGACCGGCTCTGTTCCATTGAAGTGTCTCAGTGAGCCATGACACTCAGACAACACAGCTGTACCAGAAGTGGCACACCTAATATGATGCAGCTGTTATTTGTTGTTAACTACCTACCTACCTGTGCTTTTCCTGTTATAACACACCAATTAACTCATGGGGAATTATTATCAAACAAGAATATCTCTATGATAAATGATGTGCTTACTGTACAAGGGTGTAATAAAATGCAAGTGCATCAATATTATATAACAGAATAAATAACTATGTTTTAGGGTGCCAGGAGTTTGTATACAAATATTATCAGGTATGTTTGTGATGTGCTACATTTTTAGCCATAAGCTACAGGCTGGCAACATAAATTAATTCATGTATTTATGAACAGATGCTGTGTTTAAACAAACAGGATTCTTGAGGGGTTGTTTTGTTAAGTTAAATTAATCATGCCTTTCAAAATAAAATTCTTAGTTAACAGTGTTCCTTTAATTCTTTTAACTAATTTTAAATTTAATGACTTATTAAATGCATGAACTTTTAAACATTAGTCAATGGCAAGACCAGTCAAGTTGGTGAATTGACTACTGCAGCCAGCTCTTATGAATACAGAGTTTTTGAATCTACTGTCTTTTACTATATTTGTTCATATTGATGCATCAATGGGACTCCAATATTGAAATGCCATTATGTGCACACAACACTAACAGAAACAAGTTTACTGTTGAAGCGCTGAGATAATAACTTTTTCAAAATGTATGTTTTTGTTATTTTTCCTCAGTATTCAACAGACAAAGTATGTCCTCTGGATTGAAGGGCGATCTTGAAACATGACCATCACATCCAGTTCCAGTACATAACACTTTTTTATTTTGTAAAAAGAAAATAACTATCAGTACAAAAATATTATATATAGAGGTGTAAAAAGGTGTCACTATAGTGTTAAATACAACAAAGTGATAGGAATGACTACAAACATCCTGAACCATAATGACATCGATGTTTAGCTTAAATGCATATTTTCAGTTTGTGCGTATATGTTTGTCTTCTTGTTCAACATCTGTTTACAGCTCAAAGATGTAATGTTACAACTTAAAGGTACCCTGTGGAGGTTTTGACCATGCATTCAACATATTTGTTGGACCTCAAGGATACACACAGTGCGTTTTGGTGAGTAACACTGAATGTAAACATAACTTTGTTTACAAGAAAACTCCACAGGGCACCTTTAATCAGTGGTTAATCTTGCTTTTTAGCTTCCTTCTGTGTTTAGTGGGGGAAACAGGTCTGGTCAGTGACTCCTCTGTTATCCTCTCATCTTTGACAGCAGACCCAGGTTCAGTTTTTACTTTGAAGGAAGAGGTTGGACTTGGAGAGCGCTGGGATCCAGCTTTAGGCCTCTTTGCTGGAGAGTTCTTGTGGGCAGATGGGCAGCTATGCTGGTTCAGGCACACAGAGCAGAGAGGGTTGACGGGTAGACAAACCTGCTGTCCGAACCCAACCAGCAGCCAGTTGATCTCACGCCACAGCTCCCTGCAACAGAGGGTCCGAGTTAGTCACAGGCTGAGTGACAGAAAAATATGTTTATTTTTAATCATTATCATCATCATCATCATCATTTTTCACCACACTTGGATGCAACAAGCCATACAGCAACATCTCACAGTCTTCTTAATTATCATTTATAATAGCTGCCTCCTGTAAGTCAACACATTATATGGGGGAAGACTTAGTGATGCACTGTATGTATCTAGGTCAATCTTGGTGGCTGTGATCTTTATAGCTTTTTTGGTCCTCGTTAATCGGGTTGTAGGTGTCAGCAGTCAATCAGTCATGCTGTTACCTGGGTAACCACTCCTCCAGGGCCTTGCGTGTTTCCTCCGGGTTCTTGGTCGGCTTCCTGAGCCAGCCCAGCCTGTTAGAGATGCGATGCACATGTGTGTCCACGCCTAAAAAAAGACCAACGACCAAGATTTCAAAAATTTAAAACTTTAAACAAAATGTAAAATGTGATGCGGATTCGCTATGTTGCACACAACCGGCCTCCTTACAACACTACAGATATACAGTAACATAAATATTCCCACTTAAATTAGGTTTTTTCGTTGCTGCAATTTTATGAGCCTCAGAAGACACATCACCATACATCTCAACACTATCTGCCTCACTGGAGTCTGACCAGATACTTGGTTTTAGTGATGTATTGTCAATGGAGTTGAAACAATTAGTCAATTTATCGATTAGTCCATCAATAGAAAACTAATCATAGACTAATTGTTTACGTCACTTAGTGAGTGAGTTGGTCAGACAAAACAATTTGAAGACATCACTAGTATTTTCAAAAATTTTATAGACCAAACAATCGATTAACTGATTAAATAATTTACAGATTAATCAGCTATGAAAACAGTTGTTAGTTTCAGCCTTTATTCCTACGTTACTGTAGATAGTACAGGAGGGCATCTGGAGGACACAAACAAAGCAGATTTTTCCTCTTCTACACTAACATTATTATATGAGAATGCTGAATTTATCCCAAAATATTCACCAGTGCTCATAACTCTAAAAAGATATTTTTTCACGGCAGGAAAATCTCTCCAGACGTCTTTCAGCATCATGAGTCATACTGCCAAAGAAAACAGGAGAACTATTACCTGAGGCAGACTTCAGTTTCCAACTATGTAAATTCATGATGCTCCCTTACATATGATTTATCCATTTTATTCCACTTGATGTGAAAGTGATTGTGTGTGTCCCCACCTATGCCGGACACCTGGTCCCAGGCGATGTTCATAGCCAGGTGAGCCATCTTGGGTCCAACTCCTGGCAGGCTGACCAGCCCCTCCACGCTGTCCGGGATGTCCCCTCCAAACTCCTTCTGCAGCACGGCTGACGTCAGCTTCAGATACTTCACCTTATTCTAGAGAGGAGAGGGTGGGACAACCGTGTGAGCTTTCATTAAGATGCAAAATGGAAAGGTGAGTAGGTGGAAGCGTGACTCATAAACTGATTACAATAACGTTCGGTGATGTAATACATAGTGAGACAGCAGGATCTTTGGTGTTACCCTCCAGAAGCCGACGGGGTAGATGAGTTTCCCCAACGTGTCATCATCAGTAGCGAGTACGTTTTCCACAGTGCAGCCGTGAGCTCGGAGCTTCTGCATAGCGGCTCCTGTCACCTGGTCCTTAGTCTGACTAGACAGCATGAGTGACACCAACACCTGGAAACGTCTCACCTGTACCGAGAGAGAGGAAACAAAAGAGGGAATTTAAATTATGTAGATTAAAACAAAAAACAAAAAAACAACTAGACCACACCTACATGTGCAGGAGCCTCTGTGTCGTAGCATTTCTCTGCTCCCATCTGATCTACAGGTGCGTCACGGCTGCTCCTCATCTCACGAATGAATCCTAATTGTTTCTTCCACTCAGGAGGCTCCCAGTGCTCCGTCTTCACCGGCAAAACGCCATCATCATCGTCATACTCCACCTTTAGCTGTCTCCTGCGGCGGCGGGGTGACGACAGCGGGACGGCGTTGGTTTCTGTTTTTGGCTGCACGGCGGCCTGTTGGAGGGGTTCATGGCAACCACCTGAATGAGCGCAGAGACGAAGGGATGAGAAGAAACTCAAGACGCAAAATTAAGTCTGCGTTAAAAGACAATACACTGCCGTATGTGGACACCTTAACATATGCAGTTGTTCCAAAATTATGGGCATTATTCTGCTGCTATAACAGCCAATTTCCTGGAGAGTCAATAGGGAAACAGTTTATGGATATAACAGCCGGATGGTGAGGTCTGTTACTGACTAATCCAGTGAATACCTGACAAATCAAGGTGCTTCATCACATTGATGCAGAACTCCTGTAAACCAATATTACCACTAGGCTAAGATGGAGTACTGGCCTGCTGGACGTGTCAAAACTACAATGATATTAACTAGGCCGGGCTTGCAGCGGTGTTGGATGATGTTGAGCACAGGAAAAAAAAACGATTTCTTTATGGAGCTGTCTTTGTGCATGGCAGCATTGTCATGTTTAAACAGGACAGGGTCTCCCTGAACTGTTGTCACAAAGCTGGAAGCACAGTTTGCTAAAACTGTGGGTCACAAAATAAATCTGAGAGGTCATGAGATGATTAACAGGAGAGAAGAGCAGAAAAAAAGTCATTTCTGCTATACAATATGTTTATTTTTCGGATTTTCCTTTAATCTTTTTTTTTTTCTTAGAAATGAGTATTTTTACATTGTCATGACCAAAGAAAATAATTCAAGTAAAAGAAACAAAAACATCAACCTCTCTTTAACTGAACTGGTCACAACCAGTGACTATGTTAGTGTGAGTATGAGTGAGTATATTATAATAATTATGTGTATATGTGTGTGCTGTATATCTATAGCATTCTGAAAATGTTTTATTGTGATTTTAAGATGGACTCTTGGGAGATGAACCTTGAGCTTAAAGAGATCCAAATAAACAAATAAACAACAGTAACAAGGTCACAAGTAGATGTTTTGTTTTAAGGGGTCACGAGCCAAAAAACACAGGTCAAAACACTGGTAAAATATTACTGTAGCATTAAGATTTCCCTACTTCCATATTCCCTATAGGGGGGCTTAGCCTGAATCATGAAAAACAACCCCGGACTAAAAATACATGACATGCACACATACTTTTGGCGATGTAATGTATATTTCACATTTAAAGATCCCCTCCAGACATGTTTTAAGACGTATATAAAGTACTTTAAATAATAATGTGCATCTGATATAGTTTTTCCACAAAAAAGTTCAATTATCTGTTCATTTCTAAAGTTTTCCTGCTGAACACAAGATGTCTCCTACTTCACTGTGAAGTCTGTTCTCAGTGTTTGTGCACTTGGAGGCTTCAGGTTCCCACGTCACACTTGTGTAAATTGCAAACTAGTTATGATGTCACAAATCACGCTAATAGGCCCACCACTTAAGATCAGATTATCAATGAACTTTCCAATTTAAACAGATGAATGTGAAAACAGCTTCTAGTATCAAACTCTGCACATACGTCATTCAAACATCCAACTGTAGGAACAGGAAGAAAAAAACTAATTTTTATGAGGAGGGGACTATTTGGGACTACTGCTGCAGCACATATGAGCCTGTATATATATCCTCTGAAAGGTGATGTTAACTCAGCTTATGTAAAAGCAGCTGGCATTGTTTACAGTCGCCTGTATTTATCTGTGGATGCGCTGCTTTCACTTTTCAGATGCAGGAACGCCACAGAGTCAAAACAGTCACAACAACTCTTCCAGCGTTTTCACAGACTCAACAATACATGTGATAACCTGCTTAAATAAATGATAGTTAGAATAACAGTCGACCCGTGTCTGTGTTCCGTAAACAGTACCCGTCGATAAGGGGGCCGAGGAGGGTCTTTGCTCAGAGATCCTCGCCTCCTCCTCCTCCGCCTTCACCGCCACATAGGCGACTGGAGCCGCGTCCCTCCGTTTGTTGGTAAGTTTGGACCTGAGAGAGGCCGCAGGTGTGCAGCCGGCAGGTTGGTTACCTCTCCGAATGGCTGCAGCCCTGCGGTGCATGAAGTAAGGAGAGGCCATTATAAAACACGAGGCTGCATTACTGACCCGCGTGCTGCAGCGGACGGAAAGCATTGAAGATGAAGCTGAAGTTAGTTTCTTATTCGTCGTTTTCTGGTCACGAGAGGACCAGAGAAGATTAACCAGCTTCTTCATTAAATACATGAAAAAATAATTAGTTATTAAAATGTCATCTAATCCTCAACAAAATAGTGCAACACATTTAAGGATTTTAGTAATTAATTATTACTATTTTAAACTAATATTTATTAAGCATAAAAACCAGAATCATGACAGATACTTATGTTTTTGAGGCCTTCTCGTAATTATATATTTAGTGCATTAATTATGACCAAAACGTTATATAATGTTACGTATTTATGTTGATAAAAAGAAAGAGGAACTAATAAAATGTTGAACCTATTAGTTTAAAACCCCACAAGGGCTTCATGACAATTACACATCTGCATGACATGAAATATCTATAAATAATTTATCACATTTGACATTTTGACATGTCGAAACAGGAAGCGCACAGGTGCAGAAACGATGGCAGGATCCCATTTAGTTTTCCCAAGTTCATGACCCTGGTATAATACATGATGGTTCACCAGAAAGGCTTCCTTTAACTGAGCTATTGTTAATGTTATCAGTTCCACCTGCGCTCTTCCTGCTATGTCAAGTCACATGTCTGCTATCAGCACAAATACATCCATGTGTCAGCAGTAGTGTTTAATATGTTGCATGCAGGTCTTGAATAAAAAGAAACAAACCGTAAAATCAAAGCGAAATCTGAGCTTTTACAAAAACTAAGGTATTGAAATAGGATTAAATATCACTGATCTCCTGAACTTTTCTGCAAATGTAATAATTTCTATGACTTTATCTACATGTAAGGCTCAGAATCACATAATTTAATATCTAGGATGGTGAAGCATGACATGTTCTACAAATGAGTCTAGATATGATTCTCTCCTGCCTGCATGTACATTACACTTCATCACTCAAACCACTCTGCGAATATTACAACGACACTGTTTTGACAGTGTCACGTTTTCTCTGTTTTTTCCGTCTTCCTGTCAATTTATGCTTAATAAAACACCTATTATCCATTGTTAGAATACACCTTCTGGTCAGTATTTGCAGCCTGTTTTGCTAAGCAGCCTTGTTCCCTATTTCAAACAAATTCATGATCATCACTGATTGAGATCAATGTAAACGATGAGCCTGAATTTGGACATGCACCCACTTTCAAAGGCCTCATGGTAAAAATAACACTGTTTGCATATACTGACAAGCTGTCACCAATCCCTTAATGAGCTGAAGTTTGAACTATATATGTCTTTGCTATTAGAGTATTCATTATGGTACTTTAGTCCTTCTTTCAGTCAAGTGTTAACACAAAAATCTACCATCAGTCCAGGAAACATTCAAGAAGGTTTAACTTTCCATCCAAACTGTTTGTTTCTCTTCGTTCTTTTTCGCCTTGATGCTTCAGTGTAATATTTAGGATTATCCCAGTAACTCAGTAACACATCAAAGTTGAGTTAAAGGAAAGGTTCACAGTTTTTCAAGTCTGTCTTAAAACAACGGTCAGGTGTTCATATGAACAGTGAAAAAGGTTTTCCTCGCTGGAATCATCCCTCCTGTTCATACCGGCCATTAAAAGATTCACTTCAAATGTGCTTTCAGTGTAAGTGATGGGGCCAAAATCCACAGTGTGTCCACAGTCATTTTGTGCAAAAATGCATTTGAAAGTTTATGTGAAGCTTATATGAGGCTTCAGCAGTCTGAGTTAGTCATATCAAGTGGATATCTGACACATTTACAGTCTTTTTAGCATCAAATTCCCTCTTTGTGTTTCCTCGGACAGTGTTTCCCTGTTGAGTTGCGGTGGAAGTATAATAACAAAAAGAGGGACTTTGGCACTAAAAAGACTTTAATGTTGAAAGATATCTACTTGATTTGACTCATTTGGAAGCTTCATATTAGCTTCATATAAACTTTTAAATACATTTTTGCACAGAAGGAGGCTTGTGTATTTTGGCCCCCATCACTTACATTGTAAGTGCATTATGAAGGGATCTTCTAATGGTCAGTATGAACAGGAGGGATGATTATGGCAAGAAAAACATGTTTCAATGTTCATTTGGGCTCCTGACTGTTATTTTAAGACAGACTTGGAAAACTGTGAACCTATCCTTTAAGTAAAGCAATAACATTACAAGGACTTCTTGTTACCCACGAGCTCCACGCACAGGCAGCTAGGCGACAGTGCAGCTTTTATCCCAACAAAGAACCAACTTCAGCATAGTGAGCATGTTTAGCTGGTCACCAGATACAGTTAGGTAACCATTCAGTTTCAGTATGTAGCTGTTCAGCTGCCAACACTTTTACCGACTGCAGGATAACAGAAGGGTGACTAAGTCATCTGTGGAAATGTTATTCATAATTTTTCCAACTCCCCCGCCCCAGGAACCAGACTCACAAACAGATTAGCATACTCTGTGTTTAGCTCGCGTAGAACAACATTTCCCACAAGCGACCGCGGCTAAACGTGTTTTTGTAGGAAGTGACTGTCAGAGCATTAGCGTGTCATCCGGTTCCAGAAGGTTGGCGATAATTTTCCTAGGATGGCGACGGAATTTTCCGCGAAGACCCGCCCTACTCTGCCTCTGATTGGCTGATCCTGATATTCTTACCCTAACCCAGCTCTGCCTACTCCTAACCATTTCACTCCTTATACCTAAACTATATGTTGCTCTTCAAAACATCAAAAGGACCAACTCTGTAATATACAAATTTATATGGAGAAACAAAACGCACTTTATTAAAAAAAATCACAACTAGTCAAAGAATGTTACAAGGGAGGTTTAAAAACACTTGACTTTGAATCAAAGGTACAAGTGTTCAAAATAGGTTGGATAGAAGTCTTTATGTCACAGACTGAATCAATTTGGTTTCACATCCCCAGAAACATATTTAAGAAAATTGGAGGGTAGGAATTTTTGCTAAAGTGTGATTTTGAAATTGCAAAATTGCATTTGAAGTTGTCAGAATTTCATAGACAAATACTGTATTATTGGAAGATGATATTTACCCATAATTTTACTGCACTTTGTGGAACAACAAAACAATTACAATCACTGGGGAAACATTATTCAATCAAAATTGGTATGAAAACAAAATATTTTTTGTTACTGACCTGATGGATGACTGTGGCTACTTCTTGCAATTTAATACCTTTAAGGAAAATTTGATTTGCAGTGTTCTTACAGGGAATTCAGCTAAATATGTAAAACAATACTCTTCCTCCTTATGCACTCAATACAAAACATGCCCTCTCACTCAAATCTACAGATAGTCATACCAGATATAAATGCTTATCAGTGATAGGAATTGTAATAACAAAACTATTGGGAAAATTCTCAAATGTAATTTTTTTTTCATGATTATAAAAGAGACACAAACATCAGAATAAGTGACCATAATTTAACAATCATGGATAAATATTCAAAATAGCCAATTTTTTATTAGATATTCAGCACATTACAGTTTTGGCCTGAACCTGAATAACCGGCCAGGTATTAAAATGGAAAATGTCACACAATTTGATGCACATGAAATTCTAATATACAAAGATAACCTCTCCAAAGAAGTATCTGATATGGTCAATATCTTTATAATTATGGGTAAATATCACATTCATTCATGTTAATGGCCAATACAGCCAATACAAAAGAAATGTTATACTGTGTCACAAAGTCTGGTGTTTTAACCAACGCAGAAAGTTTTGTTTTGTATTATTTATTCATTTAATTCTGCTACCATATGGGTCATCTGTGTGATTTTTTCATAAGGTCTCAAAATATAAAAGATTTGTGTTGCAATTGTATGTTTGGCTGTGTATAGAAATCTAGTTGAGGACTGTTAATATTGACTGCTGATATGTGAAGATGCCTTAAGTATATTTATTTTTTATGTACATGTACCACTATTATATTTTTCTATTTTTTATTTATCCAGATATCTATTTTTATTTATTGTCAATACAGCTTTGCTGTTTTGAATCTGTCTCTATTATTTTGAGGAATGAAAAATCAATAATCATACTGTACTGTTCTAAATAAAGTTTAAAAAAGGAAAAACTCCTCATGTCTAAACCTAACCAACGAAGGCAACGAGTATTAGCCAATCAGAGGCAGAGGGGGGTGGGTCATTCCGTCGCAATCTTAGGGAAAAGAATTTGCATCCGGTTGGTTGAGGAGCGTAGACGAGAGCAAGCTTTCAGCTGCAAACACAAGACTTACATCAATGCACAGACGCAAGCGGCTCAGTTGGCTGCATATGGACGAAGCTGTAACTGAATGAAACCGAAAGAGACTCAACTTTAACGAGGTGAGAGGGGAGGAGGAGGCGTTGTTTTTCAGGCTACCAGACCTTGAATACCAGCGAGGCATGCTAGCCCCTGACAGGCAATGTAATAAAGCGTATTAGCTAACTGTCCAGAAGCGCCATTGTACATTTCACCCAATTCTGCCATGTTTGTGTTGTGAATTGTTGACAGATATTTGCTCTGCTCGGAGGCTACCTTGCACCGATGTGTTGGTTGTTGTTGTTGAAGTGAAACAGAGGAGTCGTTGTCTGTCTGCTCACCTCCCCTCCCCTCTGTCTCTGTCCCTGTCAAGTCCACAGGGTTACACATTTACAGGCTCCAAACTTCACTGCTGGATAATCCTGGTGGTGGAAGTCTTAAAGAGTCTGTTTAACCAAATTACAAAAAAAAATGTCTTTACTGCACTAGTTTTGGGTTTTGTTTGACCCGTTTCTGAGATATCTGCCTGTCTGTGAGGTAACATCATTCATATAACAACCCTACACTGTCCAAAAGTCAAAATAATTAGACAGTAGAGCTGCAACTAATGATTATTTTTTGTCATTGATTCATTTATCAATTATTTTGTCAATTAATCAATTACTTGTTTGGTCTATAAAATGTCAGAAAATGGTGAAAGCCCAAGAAGACGTCCTCAAATGTCTTGTTTTGTCCTCAACCCAAAGACATTCAGTTTACTGTCATGGAGGTGGAGCTGGAACCAGAGAATTTGGACATTTTCTTCCTCAAAAATGACTCAAACAGATTAATTGATTACCAAAATAGTTGGCGACTAATTTTCTGTCATCGACCAATTGATTAATCAGCTAATTGTTTCAGCTCTAAGAGACAGTAGGGATGATAACATAAACATTCAGCATTTATTAAATACACAGATTTCATCATCCAAAAAGTGAGGGAATAAAAGGTAGAGATGGTCATAGACTCACAGGTGTTCTAAACAATGCACGTCTAATTATACACGCAGACTTTTCCCATTGTTATTCAGGTCGTGCTGCTCTTGGATGCAGAACAAGAATTTTGTTTGAGGTGCTAATGACAATGAAAAATTACACCCACCGGCAGTGCAGTCTTTTGGAAGCAGTGTCGTGGTTACTCTGGGTCCTCTGAACGGTTTTCAGTTGAGCTACTTACTATTAAAGAAAAAGTCTGTATATAAAGTGTTGATAGCATGTTTGCAATTTGGTTGAACTGGCCCTTTAAAACCTCATTTATTTTATTTTTATTCACTTATTCATGGAAGTCTCACTCTCACTGAGAGGAAGGAACACCCTGATCACATTCACACACTTACACAAATTCACACCTGGAAGCTGCCCAGTACAACCACAGTCTGCTCTGCTGGTCACTGAGCGGCTCTACTGGAGCCTCGCTCAAGGGCACCTCAGTGGTGGTAATGAGGGAGGGTCAGGCGCTGCTTTTTCACTTTCCCCACCTAGATTCATCCTGCTGGTCTGGGGATTGAACTCATGACCTTCTGGTCACAAAGAGTGCTTAGCTGACACTCAATCGCTAGGATGCTACATGTGTTGTGTGTGTCAACATGTCACTATTCAAACACTAGTTATAGCTAATATTGTTTAATATTGTTCTTGATCTTTTTGCTCATATTCATCTATTTAATAACTGAGTGCAAATTTACAACAGTTCCGAGGGCCTGAAGGTATTGGGGTCTTGCATTGTAACAGCCTGAGCTTACTGTGACGGTTGTTGCTAAACGTGTGTCACTGTTTCTCTTACGCAGCCATCGGTCCTAGCTTGTATAGTTTGCTGCCCCTCCAGGCTGGGCCATGAACAAGCAGCCAAGCAAGGAGAGTCTCAAGGACAAGGTGAAGGGGATCTTCGGGCTCGGACCCCCGCGTCCGCCGAGCAAACAAACCGACACCAAACCGTCCGAGTTTATTATCACTACTGACATCATCAAGGTGTGCAGAGGAGAGAATGTCTGAACACTTTTGCACATTCATACACACTCAAATTTGCCCTGCCTTTTTACTTTTGGCTTTCCGTTTTTGTTTTTCAGGAGCTCCACCCGGACTGTGGTTTGAGCAACCGCGTTCGTATGATGAACCACGTCTGTGATCTCGCAAAAACAAAAAAATTTGAGGAGGTGCGTCTGCTGGTGGTGTGATATTAGTGATGCTGCAGTACATGCAGTCATCTGTGTGTGTTAAAGTGTGTGTGTGTGTGTTTTTTTTTTTTTCAGCATGCAGTGGAGGCGGTATGGAAAGCCGTGGAGGACATGCTGACTCCAGAGCAGCCACCTGAGGCCAGACATGCTGTCCTGCAGCTGCTCAGGGCCATAATACAGGGACAGGTAGATACACACAACACATCCAGTCAAATCAATGCAAAACGTTTGTATAGCTGCTTTCATTTCTTAAAGGCATATTCACTGTTTATGTGAAGGGCGAGCGGCTCGGCCCTCTGAGAGCCTACTTTTTCAAGGTGATCAGAGACTACCAACCAAGCAATGAGGACCTCTCCGATCGGCTGGAAGTCTTCAAGGCCTTAACCGAGAACGGGAAGGACATCACCTACCTGGAAGAGGATATAGGTAAAACTTTATTTAAAAATGATCAGAAGATAACGCAGCACTTGAGATAATTACTCAGAGTCATTGTCAGATTTACCAGCAGAATCCTTTTTGGTTATAAATTGAAATTAAAATCTATATTCCAGTGATGTAATACAGATTTAAACAGTTAAGTAATCACTACATGTCATTTCTCAGTTGGTTAGTTTCAACTTGGGACAGATGTTGCTCTTTGTAGATTGACTTTGTGTTGACAGCAGCTAATTGAACAGTTTGTTTCTTACCAGCGCATGTGCTGTTTGGTTACAGATCATTTAATTGATTGGTAACATTTGTTTCCCTGCTCTCTCTGTTTTCTCCTCTCCCCCAGCGCGTTTCGTCCTCCTGTGGATGGACATAGGTCTCACCTCAGACTTTCTCCACGTTCTCGTAAATCTGGTGAAGTTCAACAGCTGCTACCTGGACCAGAACGTTTCCATCATGGTCCAGTAAGTCAGTCAGACAGACGCATGTTTGTTTTTCTCTTATTCATGAAATGCATTTTTTTTTTTTGCTTGTTCTGATTTTGGGGGCTTTTCTGCAGGAAAATCTGTCTCCTGTGCAATAGAACAACATCTTCAACAGATATTGAGGTGGGTATTTGTTTATACTTCATATTACATAAAGAACGATTTATTAATAAGATTTAGTTTCCTATGTGAAGCCTGCAGATACTGTGTTTTAAAGTGATTACCATGATTTGTGTGACAGATTACATCTGCATAAATATAATAATTAGGAAAACATCAATAATGAGCTGGCACTGTGGTGTAAAATTAATATTTTTTTAAATAAATGTAGTTGGTTTACATTCAGCACCAGTGTCAGCTAAAGTTGGACTCCAGTATTTGCTTAGTCTGCTGCTACAGTATATGTAGTGTGTGTGTGTGTGATGGTCTCTCTGGTTGTGTTTGATGTTTCCAGGTGGCTCTACAAGTACTGGATGCAGTGGTGTGTTACAACTGCCTGCCCTCAGACTCTCTCACTGTCTTCATCATCACACTCTGTCGTACTGTCAATGTCAAAGAGTTTTGTGAATCCTGCTGGAAGGTAAGAGAGCGTACACACACACACACACACACACACACACACACCTTTTCCTTTTATGTGAAGGCTTTGATTTAAAGGGGCATAATTCATAACCGCCTCCTCTGATCTTCTCTCCTCTGTTGTGCCGCTCTCTGCTTTTCCAGTTGATGAGGAAGGTGTTAGGGACTCACCTCGGCCACAGTGCTATTTACACCATGTGCCGCATAATGGAGGAGAGGTATCACCCGTGAATTAAACAGTTTAAGCATATTTCTGACCTTGCGGTACATCACTCAGCATATATTATTGTGGAGAGGGTGTGTTTCTCCTGTTTATGTGTGTCTGCGCTCTCCACCAGGGTGTACATGGAGGATGCTCCGTTGTTGAGAGGAGCAGTATTCTTCGTTGGGATGGCGCTGTGGGGCGCACACAGACTCCCTGCCCTCAAAAACACACCCACACTTGTTCTGCCGTCTTTCTACAAGGTAACACATGCAGGCAGTCTTGTTCTGATATTAAAATTTAATACCTAATTAAGGTATAGTAGCAAAAATAATATCAGTATTAGATTTGAACTTATTATGGAAATGATATTACAGCGGAACTAAGGCATACTCTGCTTTATTTTTTAAAATTAATTTCCTGGAGTTTTTTAGAGTAATTTGCAGGTATTATCAGGACATTTTACAGAAAGGGGGGTGTAATTTGGTACAAATTATAAGAAAAAGCAAATGGTAAGTGCCCACTCATTACATTTTCATATGTAGATGATAATTTGCAAAAATTCTTAAATTAACAATTCTTTAACAGAAAATACTTAGTTTTATGTGAGTAGTTTTGTGTCAAACTACATATTAAAATATTAGGTTGTTTCTTAAAAACTCTATAATGAGAGTATTTAAGGAGTTGTTGTATTAAAAACTCTACAATAAGAGTATTTCCCGTATACTACCATATTACTTAACCCTTTCAAAGAAATGTTCTAAGAATGAACAGTTATACAGTAGCTACGTTTAGGAAATTGAAAAAAAAATCCTGGAAATTTGTAGGAAAGTGAGGGATCTCTGTCACTTCTCACTATGACACACGTGTATTTACATGAATGCCACGGTGTCAAGCACACGGCAAGTGTGTGGCACAGGCTGGATCCACCCTTACTCAAAATATTATTATATCAACCATTATGCAGTATTACTATATCAGTTGTTGCACCTTCCTTAGATGTAAGGATCCACAAGAGCATTGACTGACTAACAATGTGTGAATGATACATGAGAAATGTCTAAATAGAAACTAGCTTGAAAGAATAAGACTGTTCTTGAATCCTGTAAACGCAGTTAATCAGTCATGATCACTGTCGTCGTTTGTTCTCTTCCACTCAGGCGATGTCGTGTGCCAATGAAGTGGTGTCCTATGAAATCGTCCTCTCCATCACCAGACTGATCAAGAAGTACGGCAAGGAGCTGCAGGTCGTCACATGGGACATCCTGCTGGGCATCATAGAGCGACTGCTGCAGCAGATCCAGGTACCAACACATGCATCCAAACAAACAAACAGTACGTGTTCAGACTCAGAATAAAATATCAGTTCTTATTTGAACAAGTGGCTTGTCTCGTCTGTCTTCACAGACAATAGGCAGTGCGGAGCTGAAGGCCATCGTCTACGAGCTGTTGACAACAGTAGAGGAGCTGTATGAGCAGAACGGTTACCATGGTTCCACAGAGAAGTTCTTCAGTCTGGTGGAGAAATGTGCTGACAAGAGACCTGTTAGTTCTTTTTTGAGTTTCCATCTCTCTGTGATACTTTGCCTCGTCTTCTCGCATACCGCAGCTTCTAATCTCGCTCTTGTTTGTGGGTGCTTGTGTGGGACAGGATGCGTCGGTGCTGACCCTCATCTCGTACAGGGCCCAGTCCATCCAGCCTGCCAAAGACGGCTGGATTCAGAGCCTTCACCGCCTCATGGAGAAATTCTTCAGGTAGGATGCACACGCAAGGACCATGGTGATGATATCTCACCTCTCAGTGACAGGTTTCAGTGTTCTTTGTGTCAGTCTGTTTTTAATTATCACCTCAGTCCCTGTCTTGTCCCATCTGTGCTGGGTTGTAATGTTTCCTGTTCCTCTCTGTTATCTCGCCGTCTCTCTGAAAGGAACGAGACTCGCAGTGTGATAAGGATCAAAGTGCTTCATATCCTGTCCTTCGTTCTCAGTACCAACCGACAGCTCTACGAGGTCTGTATGCTTATACACACAAGCCATGGCTCCACACAGGCCGCTTGTTTGATATTGGACTACTCTAGAACTCTGTCTCTAAAACATTGATTGATGTGCTGCGTTTGAAATTTGTTTTGACGTAGTTGTCTTGGATGTATAGATCATTAAATTTCAACTAAATAAAACTCTTTGTCTCGTCTTTTCCATCCAACTGTTTCAGGATGAGCTGATTGAAATGGTGGTGATCCCCCAGCTCAGCGGGATAGCTGAAGACCGGGACCTGGCCGTCAGAAAACAGGCCACCCAGCTACTGGTGGACCTTGCTGAGGGCTGCAACACACATCACTTCACCAGCCTGCTGGACATCATTGAGCGGGTACACACACACACACACACACACACACACACACACACACAGATCCCTGTCTCGCATCTACTCTCACTGTGTCCTTTAGTTTTTGTCTATTATAGCCATAATGAGAGAATTTCTCTTACCAGGTGGCCAGCCGCTCTCTGGTGTGTTCAGGGCCCCTGGAGGTTTCTGAGAGGGACCCCACAGCAGAGTCTCCTATGGAGGATGTCAGGACTGCTATACTGGGACTACTGGAAATCCTTCAGGTACACATACAAGTAGATATTGAGCCTGGATTCACAAAAACAACATTAAAATTAACATTAAGAGGTAATTTCAGAGAGAAATGACACGGTTTGTTGAAAAAATATGAATTTGATCTTTTTACTATTTTCCAAACTTGCTTTGTTTTCATACTTCTACAAACATCTCAAACTAAAAATGTATTTTCAGTGATTTAAAAAAAAACAAACAAACAGGATATAATTTTTGCTGATTTGATTATCTACATTCAGTTTAACTTCCCTCCATGATCCAAATATAGCCAAAAGGTTCACCCACCAACAAATTTCAGAACACAGGACTGGAGCCTGCTGTCACCCCCAAAATGATTGACAGGTCTTTTAAAACACAGATCAACAATAAACAGCAAGTAAATACAAACTACAAGTTAATTGATTTTTCCTGGCGCTGTTTACATAAGTAATGTGTTAAATCAAAGCAGGAATCTAATAACATGAGGTTTTGAGTTATGAAAAATAGCAATAAAAACCAATCTAATGATGTATTTGTGAATTTAGCAGAAATACAAGACCTGTTTGATGATAAATCCATCTTTTTTTTTTCTCCTGACAGAGCAAGCTCTACAGCCTACCAGCCAGCCATGCCAGTCGTGTTTATGAGTTGCTTATCAGCCACCTGCAGCTGCACTACAAGAACAAGTACTGCTCAGCTATCGCCTCCAGTATTAGACTGCAGGTAGGGGTGATTCAGTATTTCTATATCACTTACTGCATCTGTAATACACTTGCCTGTTAACTTCTTTTCCTTTGAACTTTCTCCCTCTCTTTCAGGTGTTTGACTTCTTCCTGATGATGCGAGCAGACTCTCTTCACCGTCTCGGGGTGCCCAACAAAGACGGGGCCATGAGGTTTAGCCCTTACTGTTACTGTGACACAGGGTGAGTCTGCACACGCACCATTTTGGACACAGCTCTCATCTTATCTTAATCATAAGAAAACTGTTAATTGTGTCTTTTATTGTTTCAGGGACCCAGAGAAGCGAGTCAGTGAGAAGAAGCCAACAGGTTCAACATCTCCTCCTGCTGGCAGCCCTGCTCCCCCTGCCGCTCCTCCCCCCTCTACACGCTCAGCCTACCTGCCCTACTCACCTGCCTTCAGTGTTCTCCTGCAGTGCCTCAAGATGGTACACACACACACACACACACACACAAATATGATTGTATCCAACTCACAGACGAGATAAGTGGCATGCACGGAGTGACAGCATCTGCATCGAAATAGTGTCTGCTATTTCTTGAGGAGTAAATAACTGAGTATAGCTAATGCTCCAGTGCTCATGTGTAGCAAATAGCTTTTGCACAGCACACGTACTCCTGCAACAGCTGATTACAGTGATGTCCCTGCTGTCTTTAAAGATGTCTGTCATGCACCCACAGTGTTCAGTAAGTGATGTGTTTTTCTCTGGCAGGAGACAGATTGGAAGGTGCTGAAGCTGGTTCTCGACAAGCTGCCGTGG
The DNA here is from genome assembly GCF_963924715.1 of Thunnus thynnus. Lineage (NCBI taxonomy): Eukaryota > Metazoa > Chordata > Actinopteri > Scombriformes > Scombridae > Thunnus > Thunnus thynnus. Next base: position 7,627,347 of record NC_089519.1, on the reverse strand, counting down.
ACGCTGCAGTACAAAGTGCTGCTGCTCACCTCACCATGCAGCTTGGATCAGCTCTGTTCAACACTCTGCTGCATGGTAGTGCATATATATATATATATAAATATACATACACATGGAAACTAATTAACTATGTATACAATACGTTCAAATTCACTTCTTTACATACCACCAAATGTCACTCAGTGTTGCCAATTTCTTGGTCTGTGTGTAGGTGACGGATCGGCTGATCTCAGAGCGCTTGAAGAAGACCCCAGAGGGGTTTTCACGAACTGACGTTCAGCTGGCGGTGGTTCCTGTTCTCACAGCTATCACCTCCTACCACAACTACCTGGAGCAGTCAAGACAGGTACAAACCAGCAGAGAGAAACAATCGTACCGTTTTGGGCATCACCAACAGGTTTCTAGGACGGTCTGTAGCTTGTGTTATAGGTTTACTGCTCACAAACATATTTTCCACTCACATGGAGCCAAAAGACCAAATTTGGGCAACAGCAGCCTATTATGGCTGGTTTTCTGGCCCCAGAACATCTCTGGTCCTGTATGTCACACACTCCTCACATACATGGAGTCACATCCACACAAACAGCCTTTACAACTTTTAATCACATTATTTTATTTCCTCTCCCCTCTACAGAGAGAGCTGGTTCAGTGCCTCGAGACTGGTCTCATTTACCGCTGTGCCAAGCAGTGTGTGGTGGCTCTTACAATGTGCACAGTGGAGATGCCTGACATCATGATCAAGCTCCTTCCCGCTCTTATTGTCAAGCTCACCCACATCTCTGCAACTGTTGCCATGGCATCTCCGATGCTTGAATTCCTCTCAAGTGAGTCCCAAAAGCTCCTCTAAGAAGTTCTTCAGTTCTTCTCTTATTTATTTATTTTTTTAAACCATTGTTGAATCTTCAAGGTCAGTCAGTTTTGTCAAAGTTTTCTGTCATAGTGGCAGCACAAACTAATAAAGTGTCTGGCTGTTGTGTTCTTTCTTCTGTTCTGTTTCACAGCTCTGGTGCGTCTGCCCCATTTGTATGCCAACTTTGTAGCTGAGCAGTATGTCAGTGTGTTTGCCATCTCACTACCCTACACTAACCCCTCCAAGTAAGTGCTCATACACACACACACACATATATATAGTCTCAGATGCACAGACACACTTGGACCTCTTAGCTTCTCTTATTCCCTTCAGGTTCAACCAGTACATCGTGTCCCTGGCCCACCACGTGATTGCCATGTGGTTCATACGCTGCAGACTCCCCTTCCGCAAGGATTTCGTTCAATACATCACAAAGGTGTGTGTCTGTTTGTCCTCTTACCTGTATCGATTTTTATGCCTCTGCACCGGTGACAGTTGTGGCCAGAGGCATAATGTTTTTGGGTTGTCTTTCTTATCTGTCCGTCCCATGATATCTCAGTAACACCTTGAGGGAAGTTCTTCAAATTTGGCACAAACGTCCACTTGGACTCAAGGATGAACTGATTAGAATTTGGTGGTCAAAGGTCAAGGTCACTGTGACCTAACAAAACATGTTTTTGGCCATAACTCAAGAATTTATACACTGATTATGACAAAGTTTCACACAAATGTCTAATAGGATAAGTGATGACATTTTATATTCAAAAGGTGAAAGGTCAACTTCACTGTGACACCGTAATGTTCTACAAAAACACTTTGCAGCTGTTATTCAACACCATAACTGCAGACTTCAACTCTTTCAGTTAGTTGAAATTTTAATCAACAGTACTGTAAATCAAAAAAAAAAAATACAGCCTGCCTCCAATATTACAACAAACAAGAGGGGTAAACCAAAATACATCTGTAAATACAAATAAAACATAAATACAGAGAAAAAGAGAAAAGAAACAATAATACTTAGAGAAAGAACAAAAGCATAACTCCCACTTTGAAATCAATGTTCTTTCATCCTTTTCCATTTATAAAGGAAAATGCTCCAGCTGAGGAAATTGCTCTATTACATTGTGAATTCTTTTGTATGTGGCAACCTTTCCTACTCTGTCACTGAAAAGGAGTTTCAGTGCCTGAGAATAATTTGCCGTCTGATCATCATCAGATAATACCTTTGACATTTTGGGAGATGTTCTTACTTGCTTTCTCTCAGAGTTAGATGAGAAGACAATTTAGCATAGCATTAAGATTGGAAGCAGGGAGAAACTGAATGGCATGTTGTTGTTTTTACACTTTGATTATTGTACTGATTTAAACAAAAGAGGTATAATGTGTTAATTAGTGAGCTGTAGGGGTGACGACAGGTGGGTTTACCATTGGACAGAGCCAGCTGTTTACCCGTTTCCAGTTTTCATGCTAAGTTAAGCAAGCCATCTCCTTTCTGTAGCTTGATATTTAACTCACAGACATGAGAGTGGTATCCATCTTCTCCAGTATCTCCTGGCAAGAAGCAAATCGGTGTATTTCCTAAAACTATTCCTGTAAATTCTCTATAACCAAAGCAGTAACAGTAACAATTAAAATGATTTAATTGCATGAGCTGTTTAAATCTTTTGACATGTTTGACATTTTCTGCAGATGCTGTATTTACTTCTAATTACATTTCTATGCTTTTACATGCTTTTGTCTCTTTCTCCAGGGTTTGCGTTCCAACGCCCTGCTGCCATTTGATGACGGTCACGAGCAAAGTTCATTTCGTGCCCGAAGCACCAGCCTCAATGAAAGGCCCAAGAGGTAAAGCATACGCACACACACACAATAACACACACACACACACACACACACATACAGCAGCAAGCGCTGACGTACCAATGCAACAGCACCACACACTGTCCATGCGGCAATTGTTGTGTAAGAGGGTTGGAGTTGCCAAGGTAACAGGGGACTCAGCATGACTGGTATTGTGGCGTGATGGCTGCAGTGACTTCTCTCAGGTTGCCATGGTGATCATTAGTTCATTTTATTTATTGTTTATGCTTTTTTTACATTTTTTTTATTCAAATCCCCTTCTCCTCATGTTAATGACAGGGGTGGACAAAATAACATGAACACCTGTATAATATAACGTTATCTGAGGTAACAGCCCTGCAGTTAATCCTAACTCTGTAGAGTTTATAATGTAAAGTTGGCCTCCTGTCAGAGACGTTGATTCAACTACTGATTACTGAGGCTGAACTATGTTTTGTTTTTGGATTGCGTTGTCTTATCCAGGCGTTTGTTTTACTGTGTCCACCACCTGTAGCTTATACAAGCACATACACAGTGGTGGCATGTTGAAAGACCTGCTTTCACATCTCGCCATCTGACTGTTGTTTATAACCATAATAAATGCAGCCTTCACATGTGCAAATACACGATGTCTTTTCACACAGAGGTGTAAGGAAGCTTTTCTCAGCAAGGCGCCATTCTCATCTGTACATGGTGTAAATGTTTGTCGGTTGTCGTGTCTTAATCTTCCCTAACGTCATACGATTAAAAAACATTTGAAGTACCTCATTAAAACACCGTACAGGCCGACCTCAGAGAGATGGAGAGGACTGAGCAGATGTTAAAACAGCTGAGAATCACTAAATAAACTGGGCTATGCCTCAACTTACCAGATGTTGGCTGTGATGCGCAGTTTTGCTGCCAACTGAAAAGGGGACGAAGAAGATATTTAGTCACTTTCCTATTGTTCCGTTGTTTTAGCGTAGGCAGAGATCTTTATGAAAATTGCCTGGAAACACCAGTGTGGATTCAAACTGTTTTAAAAATGAGATGGTTTAGTGTTGATGTGTAGTCTTAATCTCCAACTAGTCAAACCAATATTTCCACTGCATATTTTCAAGACCCAAAACGGCTATTAAAAAGTCACTAATATTGTTTGAGAGCAAGCAGAACTCTCTAGATGAATCGACTACACTTCCTCCCCATGTGTCTCATTATTTTCTCGGCTTTTTTGCTCTCAGATTAATCGTAGCTCTTTTATTAAATCTCCTCCTCCTCCTCCATTGTGCCCCCCCCCCCTCTCGCCCCCACTCCAAAGTCCTGGCAAACTTGCTTGGGCCTCCACACTTCAAAAAAATCTCATAACATCCTTGCTGCCCCAGAAATAACACAGCGCCTCTGCTAACATCAGTTTCCACTGATGCTCCATTTCAGCCACTTTCAGTGTTCCATATCGTGTCATCAATCATCCAGTGATCTGTCTGTGTGCTGCTCATTGCCCGCTGTGGTGTTGGAGTGCCGCATGTCAGATCTCACATGGATCACTTCAAGTTGATATTTATGACTATTTATTTTTTTTTAGCCTTTGGTCTTCTTCTTTTCTACAATATTTCTTTGCTTGAGGATATGATGAAGTTATGAAAAGTGTTTAATTTCGGTGCTTCCAAAAGCCTCATTTACCATTTAAATCTATTGAACTACAAGTAAGTGCAACACTTAGAGTTTTGTCAAGCCCTTCATTGGCTCCTTCTGAATATTTAGTCCAGACTTGCTGTGCTCCAACCCTCAGGTTTAACCCAGCATTTCATTTTCAGTTGGATGTGATCTTTTTTTTTTTTCTTGTGTTGACGCTTCCATTTGATCAGGCCTGTGCTGAGTCCATCTCTACTATTTTACTTCTCCTGTACTAGTCCTTGGCTTCACTATGTACCTGCTGTGTGAAATAATGTTTATTTTGTTGCTCTCCTGAATACTTTGTGTGTGTATTTTCTTTTCTGAATAGCAGAAGCTGTTTTACCCTCTGCTGTAGCTTGTCTGTTTTTCTTTTAGTTGATGTTCCTCTTTTTTTTTTTTTTTTTTTCTTTAAATCCTCTTTTCTTACTCCGCTCTCCTGTAATCTGATTCATAGTGTCCTCTGCTGTTAATTTTCACCTTGTTTTGTTTTTCTTTCAATTCTTCATTTGACCCCCTACCCCTGCCGCCTCCGGTTGGGTGCTGCATTGTGGTTGTGGTTTTGGGGGGTGGTCGTGTCATCCTGGATCCTTCCTACATTGCTCCTGGCCCCTCCCTTCTCCTGTGACCTCTGCCCTTTGACCTTTGTGCCCTGTTCTCTGTACCCTGCCCCCTCCCCCCCCCCTTGCCCCCTCTTCATGGCGTGTGCCGCTTGGTCACCTGCTCATGTTGCTCTGGTGCGACATTCCTGCTGTCCTCCTGTCCTGGTATACCTCAACACACCACATTCCCCAACCTACACTCCCAAACCAACGCCACCCTCACGACGACTCACCCCCTTACTACCCACCGCCACTGTAACCTCGACCCGGGCCCGTTCCCCTCGCCCTTCGTCATGGTGCTCATCGCAATCCAGTCTACGAGCGGCAAAAGTGGCGAAGGCGGCAGCGGCGGTAGCCAATAGCAGCAGCTCTCCAGTTAAAGAGCTGAGGGACCTGTCAGCCATGGACGCTTTCCGCTCCCGCAGCATCAGTGTCTCCGAACATGCGGTCCGCAGGTTAGAAATGAGCCTTCTGGGTAACCAAACAAAAAACAACAACAATCTAAACACTACTTTGGTTGCTTCCTCCATGGGATGGGTGATGGGGTGTAGGGTCATTGTCATGCGGGGCCGTTGGGCGGGCGTTGGGTGGTTTGTTGCCAGGGACACCTGGAGCGGGTGGTGCATGCTGGAGGAAGGTTTGTGTGTTGATTTTTTTTTTTTTTTTTTTGGTTTAGTTTTGGGCTGCGATCATACACGTGCTGTTTTTTAGATTTTGTTCTTATGATTTGCTTTTGCATGCTGTGTTTACAGACGACATCAGAAAACATCTCGATCCATGTTGATGTTTCTCTGTTTGATTTTGCTCTAACACAGATTTTGCTTTTATTTTCATTTCATTTCAATTTTTCCTTTGACTTTATGTTCGGTTCTGTTTGTTTTTGTTTTGCTGGGTGTTATGCTGACTGGTTTTGATTGGCCTTAACAACAAATGAATGGCAGGAGTAACTGGTGAAAAGCATGCGTATCTAAAGGGAGGGGATCTTATCCTGATTGACAACAAGTGCAACACAACTCCCCACCGCCCCCCTTTTCCTGATGGGAGGGCACCTCTACTTTCTCGACCAGTGATGGGGACAACAGCAACACAACCGCTTTGTTTGCCTGCTTGACATATTCTTGTTTTTATTTTTGCTTCACTCACAAACATACACTGTGCTGCTATGACCATGGCAATCTCTTAATGGGATTTTAGGACTAGCTGGGCTGATGTGAATTTTGACTCAGTTTGATTACAGACTAAAATAATTATCTCCACATAAACACACACACACACTGCCTTACTTATCTACATACCTCTATGCTTATTTCTGCTTGGCTGACCTGCTCAAGTGACTGACAGATGTATGATCTAACATTGCAGTTGTCAGATGTGCTCTCTATTGAATATGTCATACTACTCATGCTCAACAGGTGGCAGTAAAAGTCTAGTACTTGTGACATAATGTAATGGTTGAATACAACTATATATTGAATTAATTGCACAGTGAAACATGGAACTTCATGAGGCCAAACAACTGCAGTGTAGATCTGTTTAACTTGCTTCAACCGCTTAATGGCTGCAAATCTACTATTTCCTCAACAGTTGGTTTTGTATCTTTTGAATGTTAACGTCTGAGTGTCAAGTTAGATTGAAGCCTGCCTCCTGGTGGACACTCTCAGACAACATGACCATTGTTAAAGCTTACAGACTTTACAGTGACATATTTTCTTAAATTAATTTCTATGTGATTTTGAGAAATGAGCCCGAACGCCTAAGTTTTAGTGTTGGGCTTCTTGTTTGGCTGAACTCGTGTTGTGCTGATCATACATCATCACTGACAGTTGTAATAGCGTGAAAAAAAAAGCAAAAAAAAAAGCAAAACGTCTTTCTTGAATTCTTACAAATGCATTAAAATTCCGCTTTGGTTCGGCTTGTGTAAAAGCAATGGGATATATAGTATAGTAAGTAGTTAGTATAATGGGTTGTGATGTGATAAATGATATCAGGAAGTAGTGGACAGTGTTTGATGGCCATGTTGTTTGGAGTGCGTGTCCACTAGACATTGAAGTGAAAAATAATCACTGTCAGTAGAAGAATGGTGAGTATAAAAATGTGTTGAATAGTCTTTTAACATGCTGGGACTTGGTCTGAGCAAAAGATCTCTGCTTGTTCTAAATAATCTGCACAACTGTATCAAAGATATATCTTTAAACCTCTCATATTTTAGTCCTTTACTGACTGTATATGTAGATTGCGTTTGTGAGCAATCCTGAATTGGACCTATTAGTTTATAGATGTGATAAACCATGACAATATCTTCAGTTGAGATGCATTCTTGTCAGACAGCTCTCCCACATCAGTAGTTTGTATTGAGCCATGATAGTGTCTTGTATAAATTGTTAAATCTACCAACAACAGATGTTCTCTTTGTATCAGAATCATTTGTTTTAATATTTGTTTCTTGATATCACTTTCCCTTGTTTTTCTTTGTATTACTCTCTCAGGACGAGACATGAAAACAGTCTGCCTGCCTTGAATACTTCCCACTGTGAAGAAATGAGATGTCTCAGTCAGGCTCAGTCATCCTGAGAGTGTTGTTGTAAATTGCTCATTTTAAGTGTGTTTATTTCAGCCCTGAGCAGCGAGCCAGCGTGGCCTTCAAGCGTGTTGTCCGAGGGTGGCAGAATTCACTCCAGTGTCTCTCCAGCCCTGACTGAGGCTAATGTTAACATCTGTAAATGTGCTTTTAACCTGATTCGCCTGTAGAGCATAGAGTAATGGTAGTTGTGGATACAGAGAGGTGCTGCTCACTCTACAGTGAATACTAATAAAGAGATTTGGCTTCAGCTGAGTCGCATTCAGCTTATACCTGCTGGGTTTTCTGCAGTCCTGTGGCCCCCAGAGCATCAAATCATGTTACACCGTAGAGCCCTTCACCCTCCTACACAGAGCTTATTTACATGTAGGCAGCAGGTGATTTGTTAATTTTTAACAGGAGGGATAGCCCAATTGGAGGATTAGGGTTAGCAGGACTGCAGGATTATCATATAAACATAGCTTAATTCTTGATATTATAATTGGGATTATAATTTTGATTTTATAAGACTGCTATAATGCTAAATACTTATTTTGTGTAGGTCTATGCTTTTACTGGAGATGTGGGCATTAAACATTTTAACAGTTTTGACGGTATAAACTTAACCATTATTTGACGCTACTTTATAGAGTATAGAGGCCACAATATTGAATAGAATTTAGTATTTATAGTGTATAATTGAGAGGATATTATAGATCCAGCTGAGACTGACAGAAGGGCGAGACTGAGAGAAAAAGGCATCTACTACTTCAGCACCATGGACAGCGCCATGGTTTCATCAATACACAGCACAGTTAGGCTACTGATATTTCAGAGCCACGGTCAAGGCCATAGATTCAAACTTGCACAAACCTCAGTCAGATAAAGGATCATATCAGTCAGTCAGACAGACTAGACTAACATTTTCAACTAAACAACCCCTCTGCCCCTGCACTCTCTCTGCTACTAGGGGATGGAGAGGGGGGATGGCAGGTTAACAAAGGGGATGCATTTTGGTCATTTTGCTTACAAGGGGGACAGCATCCCCCCTCATCCTCCCTCAAATCGCCTACTGCACGTAGGGAAATAAGCAGTGTGGTATCACAGCCTATGAGGCCACTCATACCATGTCCCAGCGTGTGTCTGTGTTTGTTGTGTGCTTGAGAAAATTGAATTATCAGTTTTTGAGCTTGTTTATATACACGTGTGGATGCATGTTTGTATATAAATGCATGTGATATAGGCAGAAATATGAACATTGGTGTGTTTATGTGATATATTTTTTTTTCTGCGTTTCTCTCTGTATCTATATATCAGAGCTTGCATGTCTCTGTGTGCACTCATCACATGTTAAAATATATCTGGAGCCTGCGTGCCTTCCTCTCGCTCCTCTTCCCCTCTTACTGTTATTTAACCTTCTCTGTTTCCTCCTGTAGGATGCACACCTCAACCACTACCTGCAGCCTGGGCTCCGCTGATGAAAACGCAGTGACTCAGGCAGACGAGGGGCTTAAGACTGTCCACCTGGAGCTCACTGAGACCTGTCTAGACATGATGGCACGATATGTGTTTTCCAACTTCTCAGCGCTGCCCAAGAGGTTGACAAGCACTTGTTTTTTTCTTTTTAATCTCGTGTGTGTGCTTGTGTGGTATTTGGTATTTGATGATGGAAATGTTTTGTTAGAAGAATTGAGAAAGGGTGTAGCAGTCATGATTTCGACCTCTGATTGTCCTCTCAGGTCTCCCATCGCGGAGTTCCTGTTGGCAGGAGGTCGCAGTATGACCTGGCTGGTGGGCAACAAGCTAGTGACCATAACGACCAGCGGAGGGGTCAGAACGCAAGCGCTGCTGGGCCTGGACATGGCTGAACGGCTGGGAGGAGGAGGGGAAATGACGAGGTGATGCACGCTCACACACAGAACATGAATCCAAAAAAACCTCAGATTTTTACTTGTTTTTCATCGTGTATACCTTTCCTGTCCCCACAGGTCAGATCCATCACTACACACACGAATAACCAAAGAGGCTCCAGCTAAATTGGAGTCACAGTCAAGTCAGCAGCACAACAGAGCCACACGCATACGGGTCCGCTCCATGTCAGGTAATAAATATTCAAACATTCTTTGCCTCAGGACTTACACATCCCATGATACACCAGCCTCTCTCCCTCATTATTGTAGACAAATAATATGGTTTTGGTATAAGAGGAAACTTTCTAATGTTGGTGGGATAAAACTTACATACCTTCCTAGTATAATAATTATGACCAAAAAGAACCACAGTTTGGCGGCAGTAATATTTTCCAAAATCCATTTTTGAAGCAGCCTTTGAGGAGAAGGTACAATGAATTGTGCAGTCTTGCTGTCTTGAACCGAGAAATAATCAAGCTGCTTTCATCCTCCGCAGATTTGCAGCCATTCTCTTATCTCGCTGCAGTCCTGTTTAAATAGGCGTGAAACATATTATGTAAATTTTCGATTAGTGGCATTATTTATCCTTATTCTAGTACATTCAAAGCAAAATAGGATGCAAAATTATGCTTCTTTGCTGTGATCCTCCTCACATTAATGTTTTCTGTACTCTACGCTCTGTGTTTGTGGATCTGCATGACATAAGCTACCATAACGAGGTGACGCTGCCTGTATGTTATGCAAGTGTGTATTTTAATGATGTCATTCTTTTTGACTTTGTCAGTCTACCTAAATGTGTTCGCCTGTTTTTCTCCTGCATAGTACATCGCATGTTAGAAATGAAGTGTTTGATGTTATATTTTGTGATTTATTTATTAAATATTATCTAAATTTCATCAGATGAGTCATAAAAGAGCCGGCTGATTCAACCTACCATTGAATGTAATGTGAGCGATGTCAGGAGAAGAATCTGGCACGTAATGATAACGATGACCTTCCTCTTTCTGTCTTACTTCATATTCCAGGTGGTCATGCTCTACGTGCCGGTCCTGCCCAGAGTCTCAGCCCACTAGTTTCCCCCTCTGAGGGTGAGTTAGCTGCTCCACTCTCTCCTTCCTCTGGTCCCACCCTGGATGGACTGGGTCCTCCCTCCTCCACCTCCGCCACCCCGTCTGCTCCCCCGCCTCTCAAAGACAACCCCAGCCTGGCTGAGTTTGTCCCCATGCTCACTCAGGGCTGGGCGGAGATCTTCATTCGAAGACCGTCTGGTATGCACACCACACGTAACACAACAAGCAGATGAATACCAAGTCCATACAGGTTTTTATTTTGTCATTCATCCAAGAAATAGCTGTGTGTTTGATGCCTGTCTGGTTTGGTCGACACAAGACAAATGAATTATTAGTAACAATACAACAGACCATTTTCTGAAGCATACCATATGCTGTTATATTGATTTTGTGCCTCTCAGGCAGGTTTCTAAGATGTTCCTATGAACTTTCACAGGAACTTTCATCTTGCACCTGGAGAATATTAATCGATCAGAGATGGAGATTTTTTTTTAGAAGAAATGTTTAGATTCAAGAGCATCCTGATAGATTTGATCCTTTTTGTATTTGCTGTATTTTGAAATCAATAAAACAGCCAATTTCATAATGAATGTAGTGTTTTTCAGCAGAGGAATCACAAATGTTGGATGTCTGTCTTGCTTGAAGACACCAGCAAAGGAAGATTTGCCAATGTTGAACCACAAAAATATTATGACAACATTTTTTTTTTTGGCAAAAGGCAACTTGATGCTCACTGTGGTGAATCTCCCACCTCAAGCATGTTTCATGTCTTTGCAATTTGGTTTTTTAAACCATAGTGAACTAATGAGAGGTTGCCTGGAGGAAACTCTAAAAACCTACAATATGCTTTGGTAAATGTTGTAAATGTTTTTCTTGTAGTTAATGGACAGAGCCCTGGTATGGTCTATTTACAGCCAATCAGCAGTCTAAAGTGTGCATCTAATTCTTGTGCCTGTCTTTTTCTCTCTCTGTTTAACAGGCAACACCAGCTGGCTGATGTGTCTGGAGAACCCACCCAGTCCCTTCTCCTCCGAGCTCGGCAATATGCCGCTGCAGGAGCTCTCTAGTGTCCTCATGGCGATGGAGGGAGTGAAGGAGCCTCCTGCCCAGACAGCCAGCGCCCCCGCCAGCACTGCTGCCCCTGCACCAGCCCCAGCCTCCGAGCCCTTAACCCAAACACACAGCAGTGTCGGAGGGAAGACGCATCTGATCCAGCGCTCTAACACTGGTGAGTAACAGTCTGACAAGTCTGAGGAGAAAGTTAGAAAGATCAGAAAGGGTTCATGTAGAAGATCATAAAAAAAAAGGCATCGTGTTTTTAGTAAAATGAATACACACCACATCTAGAATAGCTACAGATACATAACAGAAAATCATAATGGAATAATATAATCAGATGTTACGCACGACTGCATCCCTTGTGTCCGCCTCACTGCCTGTACTTGGTCTCCTTTAATGGACTGAGATAAATGCTGATCTTCCCTGACAAATTGCCTGTGAACACTTTATTTGAACCTGAAGGTGATCAATAGGCCAGCTCGGATTTGTTCAGGTCATTGATCATTAAAGATCACTGCTTTGGCATGCTCTTGTTTTATGAGTCAGATGTCTTTTTTTTTTTCTGCAGAAGCCAGTGATGTCTTGAGCTTTGTGTTCATTTTCTCTCTTGCTCTGGGACTCGACTGTCTCCAGTTATTCATCTCCACGTTTCTCTTTATTTACCACCAACTCATCTTTTTCCTTCAATCTTCTTGTCAACTTTTTTTTTTTTTTTCATTGCTTTTGAGATTTTTTTTTTCCCCTTGTTCTGATTGCTTTGTTTTCATGTTTTTTCATCCTCACCACCATGCTGGTTTGTGATTGGCTGCGGCGTATTATGTGGCGTCATATGCCACCGACCTGTCTGCTGGTGTCCCGCCCTGCAGTGGGCGGCTCTCTCTGGTCTCTGGGTCTGGGCTCTGCCCCCCCAGGCCCTCCAGCCCCTGGCAGGTTGCACAGGAGCATTTCCTGGGCAGGTACCGTCCATCACATGTGTGCCCCCACACCTCCCCCCCTCCTCCTCCAGAAAACTCCTGGTGTAGTGTATTTCTTCTCACTTGTACAATACAGCGGTCTGTCAGCACACACTGAAAGTGATGTTTGATCATCAGATGGCTTTCATTGTATCCCTTTTACTAGAAGTTTAAAATGTTGGCAGAGTAAGCCATACTCTTACTTGCTTTTTAAAGAATAAGATCAAAATACCTACCAATATATTTTTTCCCAATAAATTCTTTAAAAAAAATAGTTTGACATTTTGGGAAATCTACTTTTCTTAGCAGAGTTAGATGAGAGGATCAATGTCTTACTCATATTGTTGTGTTTGGTATGAAGCTACATCTGCAAGGTGGTTAGCTTAGCTTAGCACAAAGACTGGAGGGGGTGGACAACTAGCCTGACTCTATCCAAAGGTAACAAAATCTGCTCTAAAGCTCACCAATTTAAGACTTAATATCTCGTTAGTTTAGTCTGTTACAAAAACAGAAGGGTAAAAAGGACACAGAGGTTTTACAGGGAGTTATGCGCCCTGGACTATTTGTGAGGGGTATTGATCTTCTCAGTGATTAAGTGTATTTCACAAAACGTCAAACTAATCCTGAAAGATTTTTCTTTGCAGCTATTTCCTGCACACATGTCTCAGATAACTCAGTTGTGCAAATGACCTGCTGTTGTTGCTCCATAATTGTGCAAGTGAAGGAATTCAGATTTCTGATTTACCCGTCAGTCTTCTATTAACACGGGAGGGAGGGAGGGTCCTCTACAAGTGACAGTAGAAAACGTGCCTGCACTCGGATCAATCAGTCCAATGACACCTAAAGAAGAGATTTGACTACTTCCATGATTTGTTTTTTCTTTCCTAATCATTTCATGACCTCTAACTCTTGTGTTTCTGAAATATACTCCCAGGTTGACCTTTTTTAACCCATGACCCTCTTATGTTGCCAACAGGAAAGCCCAGACCTCATCCGACTAATACGCTCTTCCTTGCCTTACTGGTAGACCAGTAGGGCGATGAAGAAACATTCAGAGCTGCAGTTTGGAGGGCCAACACTTGAATTTCAAAGTCTAGGTTTCTTTAAAGAGATCTCATTGCGTTGGCTTCTTCATCTTCCTCGAGCGTAGGCAGCGTGTCATTTGGGATACACAGGACTGGAGGGCCTGGTCTGGGCTGCTGTTGCAGTAGCTGCAGTGTAATTTGGGCCGAGATAACCAACAAGCCAACTGAACAGATGCATGCATCTTGATGGAAATCAAATAGATGAAGCAGTGATTGATAGATGCTGCCCGCTGCATTGATCTGCCTGCGTTTCTTATCAGTGTTTATAGGTTGGGTTTGCTGCAGGTCATGATCTTAATTTCTGTGTGTGTGTGTGTGTGTGTGTGTGTTTGTTTGCCTGTTTGATCAATGTGGATGCATCTGATTCTCTTTCATGTTGCTGTGATTTCTTTAGTTTAGTATGTACTCGACTAGAATTTAGATTTTAGAGAGAATGTGTGTGAGGTGTTGATGTCAAAATTACTACTGACAGCTGCAATTAAATCTGTGATGCTTGATGCGGGACTTTTACACCTGGGTATGTGTTTGTGATTGTGTAACTAACGGTGGACAACAGTTTGTGTGTGTGTGAGTGTGTGTGTGAGGAAGGGGTGTTTTTGTGTATCCACCTATAGTATAACCCATATGGTTGTTGCTGTGTCCTGCTGTAGACTCTGTTGTGGTGTTGGAGGAGGGGTCAGGGGTCACCACAGCACAAACCCCATCTGATTGGTTAGAGAGCGAGGAGTTTGAACCCATGCCATCCGATCCCATCTTCATGTCAGCTGATAAGTTCACAAAGACTCCGGCTCCTGGGACGCTCAGCAGGGTAAGTAAAAAAATAAAGCGGCATGCTCCTTTTTTTTTTTAAAAAAGTCTTTCCTCTGTTGTTTTTTAAAATCGGCTCCTCTTATCTCCGTCCTCCAGTCCTCCTCCACCTCCAGTCAAGATGATGAAAAGTCTACTCTGGAGGAAGTGAGTGAAGGAGCCATTCCCATCGATCAGCCCACTCTGGGAACCTCCACCCCAGGCAGCCAGGGCCCCGAGCTTCCTTTCCAGACCCACACTCAGCCCCAAGGTCATGGACTCAACAAGTCTAGCTCCTCTCCGGAGCTCCAAACTTTACCTGAAGCCTTCTCCAAAGCTGCTATGGAGTCAGAGACTGTGCCAGGAGACGCGTTGCGGCCCAGAGCACCTTCAGAGGGCAAGCAGCAGCCACAGCTTCAGCCGCAACCGCAGCCGCAGCCACAAACGCAGCCGCAGCCGCCTCATTTTGAGAAAGAGAAGGTGGAGGGAAGTGTAGCAGGGGACGTTAATGGACTTGGAGGTCAAAGTCAAACGGGTGAAGGCCCGGGTGTACAATCGACTCAAAGCGGAGGAGCAAGAATGAGGTTGGAGTTTCCAGCAGCGGCAGCGCAGCCTGGACCCATCTCCCCCAGCGGAGGCCACCGACCCCGGGGTCACACCATCTCAGTATCAGCCCCGTCCTCCAGGAGAGAGAGGAGGACAGAGAGAGACTCGTATCACAGTCGACCCGGACCCAGCAACACAGAGAAGCTCTCTGGACTGAGCCCCAGGTACTGCAGGATTTACTACTGCAGCCTTTGGTGCTTGTTTGTGCCAAGAACACAAGTGACGCAATTTATAAACCCAAGACAGTAAACTAATCTCTTCTCCGTTGGCAGGATCCAAAATGGCCGCCTGCCAGCAAAGAAAATCTGGCAGGCGGCCGTTTTGCTCAGTTTAAAATTGGAAAGATTAATTGAGATGATGAAAAATCAGGTTTACAGTTGCAGGTTTACATCTGAATAACACAGCTGCGGTTCATGAAGTTCATTCTCTATTCTTGGGAAAACAATCTCACCTCAAGGTCCATGTGGTAGCTGTTGTTGGGTTTTCAATCATATTACATAATCTCCATCAGCAGATGGAGTTTTGTTGTGAGGAAGTAGGCGTTCAATTTTCATTTGTTCTGTTCAAAGTTCAAGAGAAAACAATCTCACCACAAGAAGGTTCGTTTAGAAACTCACAAACTCTCGATCTACAGATAACAATCATGTAATATGATCGAGAGTTCAGGAACACTTATTAAACAAATGAAAAAATTAAGATATACACAACCTCCTAAATCCTGAAATGGAATGTAGTGTATAAGTAGAAGTATATTTGCTTATACCTGTAGTTTTTATACAATCCTTAACTTAATTTTATCATGTTTTTTACTTGTATTTTTATACCATGTAGACATATAAAAATGGTTCAAATGTGGATTATAAACTTTAAGTCTTGTGCTTGTGCCAAACAGTTTCTTCTCCTCTCTTCTAGCTTTGTCTTCCTCCAGCTGTACCACTCTCCTTTCTTTGGGAATGAAGCCAACAAGCCGCTGCTGCTTCCCAAAACCCAGGTTAGTCGCCCTGTGTGGCCTATTTGAAGTCTGCTTCAGTGCATCACACACACAGTGTTGTTCAGAGTGTGTCTACTCTGTGGCAGGTGATTGACCGCGCTGTAAAGGTTCTTGACCAGATGCCTCCTTATGACACCCATAAGATCGGAGTGGTATTTGTCGGAGCTGGTCAGGTGAGAACACACAAACTTCAATCTGAACCGCATATATATATATATATATATATATATATATATATATATATATATATATATATATATATATATATATATATATATATATATATATATTTATATAATCAAATATATATATTGCTGTCCAAAAATTCACTGACTTGCCGCCTTCATCTTCTGCCTTCTCTCTAGGTTAACAATGAGGTTGCCATCCTGTCAAACGAGTACGGTTCAAACCGCTACGCCGCCTTCCTGACGGGCCTCGGCAAATTAATCCATCTGAAAGACTGTGACCCCGACCAGATCTTCCTCGGAGGGCTGGACCAGTACGGAGATGACGGAGAGTTCACCTACTGCTGGCATGACGACATCATGCAGGGTGAGTGAGCGAGGGAACTTTTGTGATATTTATGGTAGTTTTATTTTATTAGTATTTATGGCATTTAATGAAATTGTGTCTGCGCAGCTATCTTCCACATAGCCACACTGATGCCAAACAGGGAGAGCGACAAGGGCTGCTGCAACAAAAAGCGCCACATCGGCAATGATTTCGTCATGGTTGTGTACAATGACTCTGGAGAGGAGTATAAACTGGGCACCATAAAGGTACACGCACACACACATTCGTAAGAATCTGAAACCTGCTATGTATGTTCTGTGGTTCAACTCTAATCTCTTTTCTTTTGTCCTCTATTAGGGTCAGTTTAACTTTGTAGAAGTGATTATAAAACCACTGGATTATGAATGTAACCTCGTCACCCTACAGTGCCGCAAAGGTGAGATGATCAAAGTTTGTTCTGTTCTTTTTTTTTTAAACTGCTATCAGGGTTTTGTTTGACTTTCATTCCTTGTCTTGCTCTTTCTTTTTAGACCTTGAAGGGTTAGTAGACACAACTGTGGCAAAAATCGTTTCAGACCGCAACCTTCCACTCTTGGTCAGACAGATGGCTCTGCATGCAAATGTAAGTCTTCCGCTTATGTCTCCCTCTCACACCTAGTCACAAGCATACACTCTCTTACACATACACACACTTCTTCTTTGTGTCTTCCCAGATGGCCTCTTTGGTGCATCAGTACAGAGCCAACCCCTCTGATGCATACGCCTCCAAGTGGCTCGCAAGATTACGACACATTAAGAGGATCAGGACCAGGGTGAGAAAAACAACTTTTACTCAATATTTTCAATAGTTTCACATAAATTTCAGTTATATATATATATATATGCCATCTGTCTGCTCAGGCTCAGGAAGACATACAGTCTCGCTCGACTCCCGGCATCTCACTGACCCAAGGACACACTCAGCAGAACAAGTCGTTTCAGCAGAGCGCTCCTGCATCGAACCCAGAAGCCTCCGGGCAAAGGAAAAGACTTGTATCAACAGTGGATGACTTCACTGATTTTGTTTGATTACATTTCTGAATCCTGGCAGACACACACACACACACACACACACACACACACACACACAAACACAACCACAGACATGCACACACCTGCCTTAGAACCGAGGTGAATTTAGTTTCACCTCTATGTGTGGAAGAATTCAGGATGACGTTCATACACTGATTTTGACTTAAACCGATCGGGACTTTGTAATGGAAAACTTACAAGCTTAATGGATCATATTAAAGGCTTATTTTGTGAAGTATTGATCTGTGAACACAGTATATTCTGCATATTTTTCGAAAAATTTGAAATGCTGACACATTGCACTTATAATATATAAGTATATTATTATAAAATCTAATCAAGATGTTCAAGTGCATAAAAAATGACCATGAAGGAAATTGGATTTGTGCTCTTTCTTGTTCCCTGAAAAAAGTGCAACCCCTTATCAGTGTTGTCTATGAATTGAATAATAGTCGGCCGTGTGAACTGCATAAACCTGTAGAACAAGGTAAGAGAATAATTATTTTAGTACTGTGGTGTTAATGTTTGACACCGAAACCATTTCGTTATGCGCAGTTCAGCTGTCAAACTCTTTATTCGACTTTGTCAAGTGCAAAAGCATGAGAAGTGCTACAACTGCAAAATACACATAAGAGATACAAAAAAAAAAAAAAAGGAGCATAGACAAATATTTTCAATGACAAATCCATAACACCGTTTTAAAACTTAATGCACCATACAACACGAAGAGACAGCTGGGAGACATGAAGGTGGGCTTTGGCACTATTCTGTTTCTCACTGCGCACACACACACAGCAGGAATATGAAGGCCAGTGGAGGCGTTAACTGTTCGGTTTCCTGTGGTTTCTGGTTGGACCCCAACATATTATGTAAAATACATCAATAGCTTTGGCTGTAGTGCTTCAGTTAGACTGGAGGAATGTAAAAAAAAAAAAAAAAAAAAAAAAAAAATGTGGGGTTTGCAACGCCAGTGCTTGACCTATGCATGTGCCGCTGCAGCACATAAACAATACTGATCCTGATAAGCAAAAATATATACACCATAAAGCACCAATATATACAGAAATGTACACACACACATGAAGCTGGGTCTTTGTCATTCCTTTTACGTGAGGTCCTGAAACTTGTGACATCTTACTTAATTTACTGGGCAGGAAATAGGTAAATGAAGGTCAAGTTCCAAAAGAAAATCATATAGGGTGTTGGCGTTTTGCTCTTTTGCTGTATGATGTGTAACAGTTGGATGTGATTGGAAGAGGGAGAAAGTACCGCAACGTCGGTCCTCTTTCATATCATGTCATTAAAAAAAGGGCCAAAACTTGTGGTAGAAACCTCCTAGTTTTTGGCTGCGAGAGGAAGGAAGCTGAAGTCCAAAACAGGCCGGGAGTCGACGATTGAACCACAAAATATATCATTTCTTTAGATGATTGAAAAACACCTATTTAGCCCCCAGTTTTGGTTGTCTTACCAGGTTTTGAGAAAGAGGTGGGTTCCCTGAGATCTGCCCACTGCACACAGGAAGTACGCATGTTGATCAATATAACCAATAAAAAAAAAAACACTATTAAGAGCAGACAAGAGTACAAGACACAACTGCTAGCTACTGCTTCAATACCTTGATAATACTTACTAGGATGTTTCTATAATGTAGCTGTTTAAAAAACAAAAAACAAAAAGGAAATGAAAACTTGACACACAAGAGTTAAATATGGCATTGGATATCAGCTCCGTTAGGAAATAAAGTGCTAAGTACAAAACGAATTAGTTAATTACTTGGCATGGTAAAACTCAAGATGCATAAATGATGTGAAAGCTTTGGCAACGTTTATAGTTACGATACAGTATGAGTGAAGCTTTCTCTATTGGTTTTGATACCAAGCTTATTACTTCAGAAGACATGATGCCACACCTCATTAAAAAAAAACAATCTACATCAGAAACAAAAGTGCTTTAAAATCACAACCATATTGAACACAACAATAAAAAAAAACATTAAGAATAGGTAATAAGACTGGGAGTCATTATAGCTTTATAATGGGTGAACTTGTGTAAATGTTCAGTCGTGTATACATGAAGACGAATCCTATTTCCTCTCATCTCATCTTCTTTATTCCTTCTTTCAAACACTTCTACACTATTTTTTTTTCTCCTGCGCTACTACCACCTGCTACTCCTCCTCCTTCTCGCTCGTCTGCCTTCTCTCTCTATCTTCGCCACTGTCCTCATCTCTCCAAACTGGTCGACTATGGAGAGCACGGTTATATCTGCACCCTGAAGAACTGGCTGCTGGGATCCCTACAGCCTTGTTTGTGTATGTGTGTGTGTGTGTGTGTGTGATTGCGTCTGCTTCAGTTAGTTTTCCCTCGTTCCCTCTGTGGGCTCAAATGTACGACACATCACCATTAGCGCGTCTGTGCCTACAGTGTTACTTCTATGCGTGTGAGTACCTGCATGTGCGTATATCTATGTGTGCCTGCATGCAAATTTGGGTTCGTAAAACATGACTTTTTTTCTTTTCTTTTTTTCTTTTTCAAACAGGCCACAAGTACCCATGGTGACCGCAAAAAAAAAAACACATTTCATATAAAAATATGTAGACAGACAACATAACTGAGAAATCAACATGTTTTTTTTTTCTGAGATACACAAAAGACTGATTTCAGTTCGTTAGTCCTTGGGTGAGCACGCTCCTGTGCTCCTGTCGGTGACCAACCATGTGACCTCCAGGGTCACATGGGATCAGGGGTCAGTTTTGGTCCAGGGAAATAAGGTATAGGAGTATTTCTTGGTTTCAATGTTGACCTTTACCCAGCTATCTGAGCCGACTAACGGAGCTCAGTTAGCATCTGGTGACCTGCACCTTGTTTGTGAGAGAAATGAAATGGGATTTGGACGGAGCACTGCCTATAAGACCGCAAAGTCTTATTTTATTGCTTTCTGTTCTTTTTGTAGTGTCTGATATTTCTTGCTTCCTTCATGTGCGTTGTCCTATTACTTTCCCATCCACTATTTTCTTTCCTTTCCCTGGGTTTAGAGAGGGGCGCCTGGGGACAAAACCTGCTGCCCCTGTCCTCCTCTCGTCCTTAACCCAACGTTCACTCTCACATTCTTTTGCTCCACCTTTCACTTCTGCTTGTCCGTCTCTCCAGAGTCCTGCCCCCTCAGGGTTTTGGGTGCCCTGGCCCGTGTCTGTCTAAGTTGGGGTGTACCTTGTTTTTCAGGGGTGGGGGTTTGCGTTTTCTCTTGCGTGTTGGAATGGTGGTGGTGTGAGCCGGGTGGTTGAACAGGCTGGAGGCGGGTAGGGTCTCTCTCTCCGTTGGGGGATCCCAGTCCCTGCTAATGGGCGTAGGGGCGAGGGTAGATGGCGAGGAAAGGGTAGGTGCAGGGGTACATGGAGGCGCAGTGGTTGTTTTGGGTGGTTGGACGTGGGCAGGGAGAGTGCTGGTTGATGAGACGGGGAGAGAAGAAGAGTCGGAGGCAGATTTATCCGTGACTGGTGCACTGACTGAAGACTTGGCTGAGGATTGAGGAGCTGGGGTTTGTGTAGAGGCAGAGGCCGGTCTGGGCTTTAAAAAGGGAACAGGTGTGGCTACAGGAGTCTTTTTGGGATTGGCAACAGTGTTCCCGCAGTCCTTTGGAAGTTCATTTTTATCCGTCTTTTTGCCCTTCTTGCTCCCTTTGTGCTTTTCTTTGCCACTCTTTCGTTCTCTCCATCCAGAGTCCTTCTCCTCCCCCTTTCCCCTCTGTCCTGCCTCGCTCCTCCCTCCCTGACCACCCCCTCTCTCTCTTCCTCTGCGCCTCCTTTTCCTCTGGGCTCGCTCCAGTCTACACTCGATGTGGTACAGATCCTCTGTTGCCATGGTGACACGGTCAAGCTGTTGCAGCAGGGCGTCCAGGGTGGGGAGCAGCCTCCTCAGGGAGGCTTCAGTCTCTGCTCTCTCTCTCCAGCTGGTACCTCCCACCACCACCCCTGGACCGAGACCCAACCCCAGGCCCAGCCCGAGCCCCAGGCCTATCCCTGGAGCTTCAGTCAGGCTGCAGGGGCTGGAGGAGGCCGGGCGCCACGAGGCCTCGGAGCCGGCATCCACGCTGTCTGGTGTGGGAGGGGAGTCGGGACCATCCAGCGGAGGCAAGCACAGGGACTTACAGTCACTGGTGGAGGATGAACGGGATGGTGGCAGCTCCATGCCTTCAAAACGCACCTTGTGACGAAACTAAGAGGGAAAAAAAGAGGGAGGGTTTGGGGAAAACATGAAAATGAATGTATATCTTTGCAAATTAGATTCCTCAGGCTACTAATACATTTTTCTTTTCTTACCCTCATCTTTGTGAAAGAATTTGATGGGATAAATCTAAAAAATTTTAAAAAATCTTCATAAAAATAATGTGTTTTTTCTTGCTGAGGCCCTAGAAGTTACAGGAATAACAACAGTCATAACAGCTATAGATATGAAACAGGAAAGGGCTCATCCTGTACCTCCTTGGCCCTACTGAGTCCCATCCACATTTTGAGTCGTCTGAGGAACAGCTCGACCATCTCGTAGTCTTGGAGATCCACGGCTGGACGATAGAGCTCCGCTCGTGCGCGCCGGTAGTTCCTAAGCAACACAGAGGTGACCAACCATAGCAGCACCAACCGAAGTATGGCGAAGCTGGCGTGGAACATCAGTGAGGAGACGGTGCCGGAGGGGCCGGTAATAGTCCAGCCAGGTCGCCACGACAACAGGCCACGTCCACCGGCGCCCAACAGAGACAGACAGGCGGAGCTCATGCTGCCGTAGCCGTCGAATACAGAGTGGAAGAGCTGGAGAGAAGGAGACAGAGGAGAAACTGTGAACACCATAATTATAAGATGCAATCAAATGTTAATGAATATATTTAATCTTATTTTTAGGCGCAACAGCAGCAAAAGTAAGCTTCTGTGCAATCAAGATCAAGAGCTCTGTGATAGCGGACCAAAGTGAGTCTGACGGTTTCAATAACTCAGAAATATAATAAGACACTTAAATATGCTCTTCATTGTGTGAAATGAAAACTGATTGAAAATGAACCGTGGAGAGTGGAGAGAGTAATCAGGCATTTCAGACTAACTGGACTCGAGATACAGAATATACAGTGTATGTGACTATGAATATGAAGGCCATACATATAACTGTTTGTGCAGCTGGATAAGAACTTCTGATATCTGGATTTCCTTCAAAATGTTCTCAGTGTCAAAAAATTCAGTTCAGTTTTAGTTATAAAACTTAAATAGCCACAAGATGCTCTGTTAGCTAATCTGAGACCATCACATTTAACAGACACATAAAGCTGTAATAATTAAGAGATATTAAATTGATATATTTGAGGGCATGTCATGATGAAACATTTACTCCGACAGACATGTGTTGTTCTCTTCTTAGAGCTGCTGGTGAAGACTTTCAGCTGAATTTTGGAAAGTTAAGTTTGGAAACAGGTCTGTTACAGATGTGACTGATGGATCAGTGCCACCTTTCAAAAAACAAGATGTACTCTGTCCTGCTTAAATTAGCTGTGACTCATGACCAAAAGTAAGGCAATCTATAAAAAAAAAAATAAAAAAAAGTTTGGGAATGAAGAAGAAGAAAAAGCTCAAGAGTGACACATCAGTAGTTTTTTAGCTCTTGTTGAAAAAAAAAGTGTTTTGCTTGTTATGTGTAAATGTTTTTCTTACTTTCTCCTTCTGTGAATAATAGTTCATGTAACATCATTATTCTTCCATTTTGGCAGGGTTGTCTCAAAAAGAGAGATCATGATCTCAGGGGAATATGCAGATTAAATAAAGGTCAAATAAAAGTAAAAAATAAACATTGTGTTATGTACACAGCTGAGTCTTCTGGCTCTTCTATATTTAATTTTTTAAACAGTTCTGTCAAATATTGAGTGCAGTAAATGTCATGTTGTTATCTTTCAGCAAAGCCGTTTGGCAGCACAGTGGAGAGAGCGAGGCGGCTGTTACAGTTGCTCTGACAATACAAATGAAGTTGTGTTACGTAGTGCTAAACTGTGCTAAAGTGAATGTTTATTGGAGATTATGTAAAGAAAAGCTGACTATAAGCATGACATAACTGTGCATGAAAGGCAAACATGTGGGTGGGCAGGTTTTTGTGAAGGTTATGTACTTGTACGTAATGTATTATGTACAGGTTTAAATTATGTTTGGTCTGTTTATGTGTGTGGAACAGAAAGAAAAGATGTCTGACCAGGTGTCCTGTGTGTGAATAAGCCAGCACCAACAGCAGTAATGCCAGAGCGACACCCAGCAGCTCCCAGACTGAGCGCCGCAGAGCTCTGCCAAACACGGCCCACTCTCTGAGAAACCGCAGCTGGTGAGACGCCTGCGTGATCAGACAGAGACAACAAAAGAACATTTATTTTCTCTTTGTATTCAAGGAAAACTTATGGCGTATTGCAACTTTGGCCTTGTTTTCATAGTTTTTGCCATCACTTTTATGATAAAACTGTGCTCATTACATCACATTTATTCAGCACATGCTAAATATTTCCCACACCTACACACACTGAGCCACAGCCACCCCAATTTGTTAAGTTCTGGGAGTGTGATAACATTGTTACAACAAGGTCAGACAATCAGACAGGTTGTAAACAAGCAAGCAGCTTGGCCAGATAATCTAAACCACTTTATTTGGAGTTTAAACTGATAGCAGAAGCACCTGAAATATTTTTCTTTAGATCAAAGTGGAGCCAGAATGTCAGTCTTAAAAAGGACAGGGCTGCCCTGCATTGAGGACATCTATCGGAAAAGATGTTTGTGGAGGGCGAAGGGCATCATCAAAGTGATTTCACACCCAATCCATGAACCGCTTTCTCCACTACCATCAGGGAGGCGATGTAGAAGCCTCTGCTCCCGCAGCAGCAGACTAAGGAACAGCTTTTTTCCTGCTGCTATTTCTTTTCTGAACTAAAATAAACCCTAACACACAATAAATTTATAAGCATATATCTGTGTATCTATATCTCTTTATATCTTGTAAGCTGCTCATAGTAAATTATATCCTGCATATCAGCACTTTATGCCTAAATCTGCACTTCTGGTCAGATGTCAACTACATGCAGAACTTCTACTTGTTCAATGACAATAAAGTCGAATCTAATCAATCTAATCTAATTTCTTATTATGGCCAAATTTAATGAAAAGACCAAATCCAGCAATAAGTTAGTGCTTCTATCAATATTTTGGGACTTCCCTGCCCTGTTTGTTACACTCTGTCCTCATGGTTCCTATTGAAGATGCACTTGTTGGCGACTATTTTCAACTGGATTACCGGCAGCAGAACGGAGTATTTGGAATCAGATCAAACTAAACTAATGTGTGTGTGTTCGTAGCGATGAAGGAACATGTCACATGTTTAATATTGTTTGATTTACAGCAAAGAGGAATAATCTATATCTGACTTTGACAACACAGACGATATTTATTAGTAAGATCAATTCATTATTGGTTTTGGTCTTTTTATGGGATTTATTGACAATAAGAAAACAAAATCTCATCACATTTATCCTATAAACTGTGATGACTGTCTGTAACAGAGGGTTTGAGTGATCATTTCACTGTTCACCTTTAATAAATTTGGCTAAACTGGCCCCGTCAGACTTCTTTTAGCAATGTCACTGTGTTTCTAAATCTCAGAAATTAACATGGTGAGTTTAAATGTTTTTAGTAACATTAAGAAAAATTAACTGATGATAAAACAAAAGTTGTAATAAATCTTTAATATGCCAATAATTTAGCTTTCACTCTTACCTTGAGCACCAGTATGAACAACAGCATGGCAGACATGACTGTGTACAATTGGCTTTGTTTGGCCAGCGGGTAGAAATCTGTGAACGCGTTGCGCGGGTGCTTCAGGTACGACGCCCACTGCTGTTTGGCCATTATGCAGCGGCTCAGATGCAGCCCGCACACAGATGCTGCCAGAGCAAGTTTACAGATACCCAGGAGCCTCCAGGCTGACAGCAGGTACACATAACCCTCTCTGAGGAAGCCCAAGATCCCCCGCACCAGGAAATACAACACCAGGGCAAGAAGGATAATCTGGAAAACAGGGAAGCATACAACGTTAAAACGTTAATCGAAATGTATGACGAAATGATAAAGATCAGGTAATACTGGCAATTTTGTAAAGTCTGGAATATTAGTTGATTATTGGCCTTGTTCTAAGGGTTACCATGAGAAGGAGCTGCAAGTCCAGGCCTGTGATTGGCCACAGAGTGATGACAAGAAGGTCAAGGCTGGACTGAGCACTCTCAGAAACTGGGAACTTGAAGAGGAAGGAGAAGACAGCCAGGAGGTTGGTGTTGATGTTGTAGAGCGAGAACTCCACAAATACTGCATGGGTCCTATGAACACACACACACACACACACATACAGAAAAACACACTTAATGGTTTATGATAAGATCAAGAGTCAGGATATTTCTCTTTTTCACTTCCTGTTTTGGCTGCCTCTGTGTTTTGGAATTGAGATATTATTTCTCTTCACAGGAAGTTTTATTTATTCATATGAGAGATAAAACGCACCTCTTTTTGCTCCCCTCTGAAGCCTAACACCAAATGTGGTATTAGCTGGATTAAAAGTTTGTTTATGTCATCAGTTATCATTCTCAGAACAAAATGCTGAAAGTGAGCCAACGTTTTCAGTGCATTATTTACTGCATTGTTTTCTAGTTTTTTACGTTTGATGTAGTATAAATTTTCATGTGCAAGTTTTTAATGATAGCACACTGAGAGGCAAACTGCACTTCAGGGACAATAAAACTCCACTCCAGATTTAAAAAGCCATGAGTACACATGGTTCTGTTTTGTTCCAATCATTGTGGAATTGTGGACACATGCACATAGAGCCGGATTTTCACTCCCTTACATCTGGCCCCTGGACTATGGAACAACCTGGCCAGTGAGATCAGTGAGCAAACTCCTCTTTTACAGCATCAAAAATAAACTTACATATAACTGTTTGATTGAGTGTATTGCCTTGGCCGGTGTATTTATTATCTAGGATTTCAGTATTTTTTATTTTGCTGTAACTCAGACTTAAAAACACTCTTTTTTTTCTACTGTTTCCAGCCCTGTCCTTTCCCCTTTACTACCTGTAGTTGAGCCAGTGCAGCTGCTGCAGCTGCTGTAAAGAGGACGAAGCCTCCTCCAGGCTTCTGTTTAGCTGAACGACCACGTCTCTGCTGTTATTCGCGTTCACCTGACCCAAACGCCACGCCCTGGAAAGATGAGTGGGATTTGAGAAATAGAGGAGAAAAAAAAAAGAACATGACACATAAACAAAGATCAGATGTTAAACAGACATTGATATTTGACCTAGAAGGTACGTAACGCCTGCCTTGTCACACCCAGATTTTCGACACTGTCCTTACCAGTTTGCATTGGTGACGCCGAAAGCTGTGAAATTCTCAGAGTCTTTAGTTGGAGATGTAACCCAGCCCTGTCCCCGAATACTGTCTCCTGACCTGGAACCACCTGCGACTGAAAAAAGCAGTTTTATTAATATCTAAACATTAAATTGCTTGATTTGAATCAGTCCAGAAGGGTTGCTGGAGTCCCTGTGATGCTTAACATTTTATCAAATTCACTCGATACTATTGAATGACAGAAGACCCGAAGGAAAAACTCTCCACAAGATATATTTTTCATGTGTACAGACTCAGTAAGTTAGAGAGTCAGATCAATGGAGCCCCAGTTTACTCAGAGATTTAGCTCCAAACAAGCTCATCACAAAATAAGATGACCAGTCTCACCCTGTGTGTCACGGATTTGTCGGAGCCTAAGTGTGCCGAGTAACACGCTTCCTGTGTCTCTCAAGAGGGCGGAGTCATCCAGTAGGCGTGGTAACAAGGACTCGTTCAGCCACATCAGAACGTCATCTCGGCTAAAAGACAAAGAGGAGGATTTGAAGAAGTATACATGGTGTGTTTGTCATGTTTAAACATCACAGTGTCATAATAAACACGTACTGCTGTCATACTAAAGAACAGATTAGTATGTTTGACAGCAGTGTGTGTTGATTCAACATTGTGACAACTCTATAATCTATAAATAACTACAGGATGTTTGTGTGTACACAGGATGACTGTACAGAGGACCAAAAGACACTATGGATCTGCTCTGTTTAAAATAAACATGACTTATGGACACAGTTACGGCTTTGCTAGAGCCAATTTTTTCTGCACTTGTTCTCTTTCGGTCTGAATAAGGTAACACAGGTCAAGTCTCAGGAGCACATGAGAGAAAAACTAGAGCTCAGTCATGGGAGCAGCCTCGGAAATCATTTTTTTAATGACTTCACATACTATTAAGTGCCAAGAATTATTCAGCACCAGTGGACAAGCAGAAGGTCATCCTTGAAAATGGGATTCTATTCTTAGCAAACTAGTTAAAAAATGGTCTTCGTTAGTATTTTTTATTAAAATTATTTACATTTTTTCCTCTGAAGCACCACATTTTCAGATAAGGTCAAGTTGAGAACCTGTGTGTGTGTGTGTGTGTGTGTGTGTGTGTGTGTGTGTGTGTGTGTACCTGCTGATGTTGTGGTACTCAGGTGTGTGCAGTGCTCGTTGCAGCTGCGTGCGCAGTCTCAGGCTGTGTGTGTCTTTGGTTGAGTCAGAATAGTTGAGAAGTAAAACCACCAACAGGAAAAACATGTAAACCAGGAAATTCTGAAAATGAGAGCCAAAAATTATGTTATCAAACAAAACACAGTGAAGATAGAAAGATTCTCATTGTTTTTTGTTTTTTCCTCTCTGTCTTTCTCGCTCACCTTCAGCATGGTGTGCAGCATGTGGACCTTGCGGGCCTGGTGCCGGGCCTGGGACAGAGCGAAGCCCTGCGGAGGTCTCACCCTGGGGACCCGCTGGACCACTCTCTCTACCCGGGGAAACTCCACTAGCACATCCTGGTCCTCTGGACGCAGGCGACGCACACACACCGCATAGTAAACTGCCTCACACAACACCTGAGGGGCGAAGGGAGTGTTAGAGCTGCTCAGCTCAGGAGGCCGTTGAATTCAATAAACCCAAAGAGGAATGAGTGATTCATGACTGATCAGCTGAAGTGAAAACAGGAAAACCTCAACTGAGATACAAAGTAATGGGAATTAAATCAAAATGATTTTGGGGTGTGTACTTTACATGTACAACATTCCAGTGCTTCAGGAACAATGGCCTGATTGTCAGCCAGTCAGTGCATTATGAATTCATCTGAAGGGTTTTAAATTCACAATGTTTCAAGTGTTTTTTTGGCTACTTTGGAGCAGCGCCACAAACTGTACACAACATTGACATATTATCATTTTGTTATGTTAATGTTGCCTATTCACACATCCAGCAGACACAGAGCAACAGCGGTGCTCATTTGGAATTCTGCTTCTGTCCATCGAATGAATATAAGTCAAATATTCACTCTCCTGTTAGCTCTGCTTTGGTCTCCACCAGCTCCTAAGGGAAATATCTGACTGTTTAGCTGCTAAATGCTTCACATATTCACCTGCTAGTTGCTAACTGTGTCTGTTTGCTGTTTGGTGCTGGGCAGGTAGTGTAAAATGGGTTTATCAGAGCTGTTTTGCTGAAGAACAAGATGAGAGCTGTGAGAGTGAACCAAAACTGTAAAGTTGGAGGCTGGAAAACCAAAACAATGAGCTAAAAGATGCTAAAACACTGTAGAACTGAGGGGAACTGCAGCTGGGTGATAAATCTTGCAATATCTTTCAAATAACAGTAATCATTTGATTCATCATTAATATAAAAATATTGATTAATACTATATAAGGTTTTCACTTGACAGCAACTTGATGTGAATTTATAAAAGAGTGTGTATGTGTGTGGTATACCAGCATCTATGAACATAAAGGTGTTTGTGTCCTACCTTAATTGGCTCCAACAGCAGGCAAGAGCACAGGAAGCTGGCGAAACAGGAGATGAGCCACATCATGGCCACACTTTGATTGAACCCATGGCCCGCAAAAATTGAAATACTATTCGCCAGAGCAATCCCTGCCCAGCTTCCCCACAGGGCCGCACGTCCACACCAGGGAGGGAACCGTCTGGGACGGCACACGTCCGTCACAACTGGAGAGGGGAGAGGAGAGGTCAGGGGAGTGGAAAACATACTTTGTAAAAGGAAATACTGAAAAAGAAAAGTGAAGGTGCCAGAGATAAAAAAAAAAAGATCAGAAAAGAAAAAGTAAGACATAAAAAAAGAGACTACTGGGAATATATACATTTTTTATCCCCAGTATTAACTATTTAAAAGCAAGGAATTTGCATTTTAATGACCTTGTGTAATAGATATGTCTTTGAAGATTACTTCACTTTTCACAAGGGAAATAAGTTCTAAGAAACTTTTCAATTCTTCACCCACAAGAACTCCAAAGTCAGCTCAAACAATAAAGTTACTGACAAAACATTCAAGTTTCCCAAAGAACAATAAATTATGTTGTAAGTACTTCAGACCCAGTGTGAAGACAAGTGTCTTTTTTTTTTCTTCTTTTTTATCCTTTTCTTGACAACAAAGAAACAACACGCAACAAATTGTTTCGCTTATTAAACATTCAGGCGGCAGAAAGAAATAACGATGCATACGCTCTGTTTTCTCATCAAAACCGGACTATAATGAGCTAAACACTCAGCCGCCAGAGCAGTAATAATCATCAAACTTTGCTCTTTGCTTAATGAGAGTTGTAAGTCGTACACAAAAAAAACGTTGTGGGTAATTTATGTATCCTGTGTCACTAAACTGACAGAAAAGCCAAGCAGGCTGAATAACAGCAGAGCAGTTTGCAGATATTGATCTATGAGGCAAAGAACTCTCAGATGCCCTCTTATGTCCAATTTGGAGATCTTTTACGATGACTTTGCTGTTAGTGCTACTTAAGCTATTTTTTTTGTATAAAATAAGCCTTACTTAGAGAAGCAGGGATACTAACACAGAGAAAAAAT
This sequence comes from Thunnus thynnus, assembly GCF_963924715.1. Lineage (NCBI taxonomy): Eukaryota > Metazoa > Chordata > Actinopteri > Scombriformes > Scombridae > Thunnus > Thunnus thynnus. The sequence continues at coordinate 7,596,821 of NC_089519.1, read as the reverse complement.
AGACTTCTTTGCCATTTTCTACTAAGATATCTTGTCCACTGAGAAGACAACCAACTCTGATACACACAAGCGCTGGGAGGTAATTTGTTTGATGCCTCTACACACACACTCACACACACACACACACCTGTATTTGAGGTGAAAGCAGTTTTTGGTGGGTCTCTTCTGACAGATTCTAGAGGAAGAGGCTCATTCAGCTTCTGGAGGAGAATCACTTCTGTCTTGTCTCCAAAAATGCTTGACCTGACACACAGGAAAAAGAAAATAAAAATTAAACTTGAGCAGCAATTGCCATGTAATGGCTGGTGAATCCTCTGCACAATCATAAAAGTACAATGAAAATGAATCAAATATTAGTTCCTTGTTCAACTTACAGGTCAGCCATCTCGCTTTCATCTGCCTGAGGAAAGAAGTTCTGTCCATCTGTCAGGATGTGTTTGATCAGATCCTCGTCTGTGTGTAAAAAAACAGCTCGACTTCAGTGAAGACTTCAGTAGACAGTGTATTAATATAGTATGACTGCACAGTCAAATACGTGGATGTCCTCATTCTGTAAACTAGATGTTTGTCTGTGTTTAACAGCCTCTTCGTGCTTTGTTTACCTGAGGAAGTGAAATATTTGTTGCGTTGTTCAGTCCCCTCCTCCTCATCAGGGTTAAAGGTCATATCGACGCCGAGGTGCCTGCTCCCCTGACCCCTCTTCAGCCTGGGCAGTCCTGCTCCATGCCCCGCCCCTCCCACCACAGACACATCACTCAACAGCTCCGGCCAATCCCTGTCCTCCGTCTCCTCCTCTGCCATGTCCCAGCTTTCCACGCTGAAATACACAGTGAGAGGATTTTATTAGCAAGACTTCAGCAAATTATTCAATTACTCAAATTGTCTTTTTAGTTTCTTCTCTGTCTCCCTTAAAGAAAACAAGTTTTTCACAGAACAAGAATTATGTTGCGCTATGACTGGACTCAATACTGAGACAATCATGGTTTCTAAATTTATTATTGTTTTGTGGCAAGACAGAAATCACATTCAAGAGAAGCCAATATGAAGATGAAAAATACTTTTTTTTAATCTTCTCAGTCTCTTTATCGTCACTATTCTTTAATCTAATCCATCTACTTCCACTTTTCTCTTTATTATTGTATGCTCTTTATTCTTCTATTCTATCTTATCCTCATTTCATCTGGCTATTATACTTGGCATTTGGCTTCCAATAAGTAAAATTATGCATTATCTAAAACACCCTCATGGCAACAGAGCAACTCACCTTTTGGTTGATGGAGTGGGCAAATCTACATTGGTTTCTTCTGAATTGGTCTGAGAAACAGAGAGGAATGGATGGATGCAAAGATAGACAGATGATAGATGGAGAGAGAGAGAGAGAGAGAGAGAGAGAGAGAGAGAGACATATACTAATGACCTCACCAGGGAAAACGATACATTTTTCCTTGCCTGACTGCAATGTTCCTCTACTTTCTAAAATAATCACTGGGCCAAAACATCAGATTCATTTAAATTTCATATTGATTCCATGATAAGTTAAAAAATACATTAAGGCATCTGAACTTTAACCATATCAGGGATGATTCAGTTTAAACATATCAATCGTGATTCAATTTAAAACTCCAGTCTTCTCCTGTGAGACTCTACCTCGCCATTAAAAAACAGGAAGGAACTTCCAGCCATGGAGTTGTCCAGGAAGTCATCAATCTCCACTGACTCCTGGTCCACTTGTGGTGGCACCTGCTCCACAGACACACACTAATGTTCACACACACACACACACACACACACACACACACACACACACACACACACAGAAAATATTCAGCTGTTTGGCCTATGGAAGTGACTGAAACCTTGATCATGTTTTAGTTCGAGGCATGTTTGTGTTACCTTGCTGCGGCTCATTCTGAAGAGCGTGAAGACGAGCAGGTAGAGAGGGTAGACGATCAGACAGGTCACCACGCCTGCTGCTATCGTCTCTCCATTTAATGAAGACAACCTTGCCACGGCCCGCGGGCTGCGACACAGGATGGCATTGAAGTGTTAGGAACAGATGACCAGAAGTTGCAATGTGGACATTCGCAGATAAGATGGAAAAACTCATAAACACACACATTCCCTTACCTGTATCTTTTATCCACCACAATGCTGAACCACAATGTGTTTGCTAACAGAAAGAGCTGCAGTAACACAGCGCAGCATGTGGCTCTCTGCAGGCGGGTGAAGGGGCTGCGGGGGGGCCTCTCCCACAGCGACAACCACAGGTGACTCTCGCATAGCGCCCTCTGAAGCTCACACCGCAGGAGGCGGGGAAACTGACGAAGAGCAGCCTCCTCTGAAGGAAAAGGGAAGAAATGCAGTAAAGTGAACAAACAAGAATCATCCATCAGTGGATGTCAAATATCATTTGGATGTTTGTTTCTTACCTGAAGCCTCCACCTCAATCTCTACCCGTCCGTCAGTTCTCTCATTATCTACTGACAGCCACTCCTCAGCCAGGAAGTAGTAGCTGCTTCCTGTCTGCAAGTCTTTGACCAACACGTACTGTAGCAGCCATGCTGGGGACAGACCTGAGGGAGGGGCAGCAAATGATGGTTACATTAGTTTTCTCCAAATTGAAGTGAGTTAAACTCTTTGTGATCACAGGCCTCTGTTGTGTGTGCGCATGTGTCTTTACCCTTGTTGTCATGCCAAATTCGGATTTTCCACACACTTCCCAGGCTGGTATCTGTAGCAATATGGAAGATGTCAAGAGCGTTGCGTGTGAAGGCTCCCCTGCTGTCGAGATGGCGGTGTCCGCTGCGGCTCTCGCGTCCATACAAATTGATTCCTACATGAGCCGTAGTGCCTGCAGAGGTAGAGGAACTCATTATATCAACAGTTACCATACATTCTGAACTCTTCACAAACCATTTTGATAAGTCACCCCCTTACTAACATAGTTTTTGGTATTTACATAATTAAGTTATTGGCACAAATAAAAAAAATAACACTTTATAACACTTTTATAACAAAAGATTGTGCACTTCCTTTGCAGACTTGATACAAATGCCATTAGACAGGTTCTCTTTTATGAACTCTCTCTTTCTCTTTCTAGTTTGTCGCATTTACTATTCTTATTTAAAGATTTTAAAATGATTATTCTATGCAAGATAATTATCCTACATGTATTGATTTCCGATTCTATGTCAATTCTATGTTCTATCTCAGGCTTGATTGTTTCATTCAGTCTTTTCTGTTCAGCTTTTAAACAGGGTCTTATATTCAGGCCAATACTGTACTGTATACTGTATAATTAATATAGCACTGTAAAAATCTATTGAGCTATTAATCCATTAATAGTGAACCTATCTCACCTGCCCCTCGGCTCCAGCCAGTCTTGACCTGAACCTCGTACTTGAAGAGTCCGTCTCGGCCGCAGAGTGGAACCACACCGGCCCGGCGCAAATCTAGCTGGTCCAACTTGTGCAGGATGGCTGCTGCAACAACATAGCTTAGCAAGCCCAGCACACACACCAACATGACGACCAGGCTTGGTGGACCGGAACGCTCCTGAAGGAGAAGAGGGATAGTTAATGTCTGTGTTTATCTGGTGCATGAGCACAAAAAGTCAATGATTTGTTTGTGTGTGTGATTCTTACTGGCATTTTAAAGCTGACTGTATTGGTCGGTACGAAAAGGCCTGCAGCGAAGGCTGTGAGGTGCTTGGTGCGGCAAAAGGCTCTGCTAGCGTTGGTTTCTGCCAGGGGCACCATGCCATCTGTTCGCCACTGCTTTTCGTTCTCATTGAAGTACTGACACAGTGAGGCAAACACCCCGACCTCTAGTTTAACACCCACAGGCCGAGAGGTGGGCCCGCAGGATGTGCTCACGTTGATATAGTGGTCCAGTGTGGTGTTGTACTTCCTGTGTAACACAGGAGAGACTGTTTGTTGTAGTCCTACTATATAGACAATTATATCCAAAATAAATTTATTGGTGACATGGGAGCTTTAACTCAGGACCTCAGTTTTAGCGACAGACTTATTTCTATAAAGCTCTGCTGCCAGATGATGCAAACAACAATGTCTACTTCTGAGCTAACTTTGTGACATGTTTAGTATACATCATGTTACATGCCAAAGGATGAACGAGGACTCTTACTCTGGAGACAGAAAGAAGGTGTATTTCTTGTGGTCAAGATCTTGCCCCCTGGTCATACTGAGTGTGATATGTTTTTTGTCTGTCTGGTTGAACTCATTAGGTTGTTCATGGGAATGAAGGTAGGCTATGATGTATGGCTCCTCGTCCTCCTCTTCCCTTTTATCCCTCTCTCTGGCATCTGGAGAAAGAAAGAAAAAAAAAGACTAAGTGAAAAATGAGGCCACCATTTATCAAAGCATTTTGTAGGCCTGTGCTTTGTCGCTAAATGTCCAACCCAGGCAGGTATGTAATCCCTAAAGTGCAATCTGTTTTACCTCTTTGTATCCATCATGTTAATGCATCTATAGATAATATGTAATCTCCCTTTTTGGCCCATGTAAAAGCTACATGTTGGCAAACCCATTCAACATTCACACTGCAACTCTCTCATGCTGCAATTAAATGCTGGACAGATTCATAATTATATGTAATTTCTGGAAATATAATAACATTAGATTTAATTATAAAGAGAACTGGGGTGCCAAAACAACATATAATGGTTCTTTATTGATCCCAGAGAGAAAATTGACAAATGATGACTTTACAAACAATGACAATGAGAACAATAAAAATGTAAAGGCTACAAGAGGTCCACCTCTTTTGTAATGCCCTCCAACACAACACTACCATAAATTATCCCCTCAAAACACCGTCCTAACAGTTTTAACACAATTTGAACATCGTATGCTTAATCAATTAATGTTTTTTTGTTGAATACAGTATTTGTTCTGCTGTTCCTGTTAATATGTCCACCTTAAGTATGTGCAGTGTGCATATGATGGCTGCCTTTTTAACATCATAACCAGGGACAACATGAAAATTAGCATTCTAAGCTAGCTTTGGCTCTTTTTTTAGGATTGTTCCAGACCAGTCAAATAAACTAACAAAACAAATGAATGAGAGAGCTCACCGTCCAAAGAGGTGAAGTTGAGCTGCACAAACAGCCCTGCGTGTTCGTTGGTGTTTCCTGTGCTGACCGTGACAATGACAGAGTCACAGTGGCTGATGTTCACTGCTGCAGCTGTGGGGACGCCACCGGCACCAGAACCCTCGGCACCCGCTTCTCCACTGCTGCCATTGTTAATGGAAACAGTGATGGCTAGACTATCGTCGAGTCCGGAGATCGGTATCTGGGTGCCATTTTCAGTGCGGAACTCCATGGATGCCACCTCGGTAGAGATGGTGTAGTTGGCCACATAGTTGAAAGGGAAGGGGTTGGACTCCACCTGGGGAGAAAAAGTAAGAGGGAGAGAAAATCATAAGAGGAGGTGTAGTGTGGGGAAAATGAGATCTGGTAGAAATAGAGGGTAAAATGGAAAAAGTCTAAAAGACAGGAACAATTCAAATAGTTATTCAAGTTATTTCTGTGAGTGTGTGCTCATGAGTGACTCTGGCACCGACAGCTCTCATGCTGCCAAACTCTTTGACAGCAATCTAAAGAAAAAGTTCAAGAGGAGAATTTTGTACTCAACTGAGTAGCGTCTGTCATGTTTTCTGATGTTACCTGAAAGAGTATCTGCATGATACTGTTTCCTGCAGCAGCTCTGTGAAGACTTTTGTTGAAAGCTCGAGGGATGGAGAATCGCTGGCATTCTGGAAATATAGAAGAGGAGAGGAGAGGAGAGATATATATGTCTGTAATGTGCAACTTTACATTGTGAGGTGATGAAAGTTACCACCTACAGAAACGTAACTTCATCAGCTCATATGACACTAAATACACAGGCCAACCTGGACTGTTGTTGCCATCGTAGCAAAGCAGACTCTGGGGGTCTGCCAGTTTTCCCGTGGCGGCGATCTCAGTTCCTCTCAGCACAAGCGGCTCCTCGTTGAGCACGCGGGCGTGCATCAGGATCAGCATGAGGACCAAGGACAGGCTGTAAGCCTTGGCTGCCATTCGCAGAGGGTGTGGTTCCAAGGAGGAGGGAGAGGGGTCTAACAGGATACCTCCTTGTTCTTCACCAGAGGGGGAAAATGGGGAGGTCGAGGAGGGTGAGGTGGAATCCACGTAGGGAGGCTGGGGGTAAGATTGGGAGGCTGACTGGCTGACCCGATGGATCAGATCACCTGGAGGCAAGGGAAGGAGTTCGAGCAGTTTCATTCACTGTAGTTCATCTTCTGTAAGTAGCTGACTGACAAGCAACTGTACTTTTCTAAAAGATGAAAACATGAACTCCTGCACCGACACAGACACAGCTTTTTTTTATGTGAATGTACTCTCTTACCCATGATGTTCAGGATATTGTCAGCTATCTCAGTCGGTGTGACAGTACCCTGCTTGGTGTCAATTTGCAGAATCTCCAACATGGACTCCAGTTTGTTCAGAGTGCTGTTCTGACACTCCTCACAGATGAATTCCCGACTCACCGCCTGGAAAACACACACACACACACACACACACACACAGACACACACACAACTGATCATTATTTTGCTCTTTGAACTTCTTTTCTAGCTTTATTCTTTGCCTTTTCAAATTGCCCTTTTTTCTTTCTGTCTTTCTTTTCTTGCCTCCTTTCCTTTCCTTTCCTTCCCACCTCCCCTCCTTCTCATCCTGCTCACCGTGCACTGCGCCAGAGCAGCGGAGGTCTGCTGGATGTCGTTTACAGTGTTCAGGTCCAGAGCAGTCAGAGCTCTGGTGATGTTGCTATGGACTCTGACTCGGTAACCACGCTCAGCTCGGGACACCCGCTCTGTCTCCCTTGTCTGCTCATACTGGAGGAAAGTAAATACAGGTATACATATGCCTCATGTGTTATCAACTGAAGAGTAATTGGATCAATAAATGAATTCATTAGTGTTGGGTTTCTAGGCCTCTCCTACCTCATTTAGGACTGTAATGAGAACCAGAGATAACTCTCGGACTCTCTGGGAGTCTCCCTGCTCCAGCAGCTTTTTGAGTTTGCTGTCTGTTAGCTCAGCCAGCCAATGGGGAAGGCTGCTGTACTCATGGGGCGGATCTGGCAGCACAACCTCGATAGACCTGGACACAAACACAGAACAACATTCATTCATTCTTATTGAATGTTGTGTTTCTATCTTTCCATATTTATGTAGACTTGGATATGATTTTAGATTTTTTTTTTTATCTAGAGAATAAATTTATGAATCACCAACTTTCTTACAATAACAGTAAAGCTTTAAAATAATTTTTCTGACAGTCACATTCAGTATACTTAGTTTAATAAGAGTGACAAGTTCAATAACATTTTTTATTCCTTTATATTAGCTGCCAATAGATCACATAAACATTATAATTCAGCAACTGATCCAAGCTAGGCTAAATTCAGCTGAAATCTTCTACTACGAGGCACTGGCAGGGATTTATTGTACTGCTCGGGAGTGTACATGCTTGGCAGGCCAGAATAGCTTGAGACAGGAACAAAAAAGAAAAGTTGAAGGACTGTGTAACGTTTCTGGTGGTGAAATCTTTGTCATGCTGCTGTCTAACTCATCTAAGCAGTAAAGTAAAATGTAGCTACTTGTTGAGTGCAGTGATGGCGGCTCCCTGGTGGTCCTCCACTGTGATGGATACGGCTACACGGTGTTGGGCTGAGCTGAAGCCTGGGGGCAGGAAGGCCGAGTGCTCCGGACTGCTGCCTTTGTACACACAGAAGTCCTCGCAGTAGTCTTCTCTGCACCGCGTCACCAGCAGACTGTAGAGCAAAGGTGTCTCTGAAACACCCAGATCACTGTAACCTGGAGGGAGGAAGGGAGGGAGGAGGACAGTGGGAAAAGAAAGTGAGAAAGACAAAGAAAACAAATAAGAGAAGAAAAGATGATCTTGGTAAAAAGGTGATGAGGAAGACATCGACTAATGAGATCAGAAACAATGATTATTGTGATTCAGGTGTGTGAGAAAGAGGTCACAACTTCCTTCTTCCTACCTGAGCAGTTGAAGTGTACCCGGTCCACCAGTGTGCGTATCCTCCAGACTCTGCTGTCTCTGTCCCCGTAGTCCATTCCTGCTTCTCCTCCCCCTCTCAGGTGACACTCCCCGCCAGCTGGGGGCATATTGTGGTGCAGCGTGATGGAGGCAGCGCCCTCGCCAACCAGGCTGCTGTCGGTCACGTGCAGCGTGAAGTTGTAGGAGTCTCCGAGGCGCAGGACGCCCTGCCGCAGCACCAGACGCATGCCGCCACTTCCCGTGGTGGTGGAGGAGGAGTCCAGGACCAGAGTCTCGTTCTGCAGTGTCATGGCACTCCAGCGCTGACAGACAGAGAGAGACAGAGAGAGATTTTAGAGACAGACAGCTAAATTGGGTGATTTTCTCAGAGCCATATAGCCATCAATAAATCAAATGAGCATTAGCCAGCCTAAAAGCTTTCATTTAAGGTAAGGCCATCTTCATGCTTCTTTTTAAAATTGAATACAGACCAATCAGTTGAGCCAACAGTGATGGGGAACGCCACTTAGCTAAAGGAATGATTCATCGGGTCTAGAAACCAGGCTACAACTGTCCAACCTTAATGCCATTTGTGTGGTTTTCCTGGGTAGCGGGTTTTAAAAAAGGGGTAGTTAGGTTGAGGAAGAAGCACATGACGGGGAATAAGACAGCTTTAAGGAATGTTTTGACATTTTTTCCTATGTCCAAAGGTAATAAAATGTTTCTTTAGGTTTTTGAGCAATCCTTTGGACTTTTAACCTCTATGATTATTGTGATTCAGGTGTGTGAGAAAGAAGTCACACCTTCACACATTAAGGTGTCACATTTGACTCTTGGACCAATTTAGAAATGTTTCTAAGGTCTGACATTTTTAGTAATGCTGAAATACGAATCCATGCTTTTGTCACAACTTGATTATTGTAATTCATGGTTGTCTTGCCTCAGCTGAGGAGCTGTGACTTCTCAAGACTCAATGATGTTCCCTCACTTTTCTTAACTAATGTTTTGTTTTTTCGGTTTTGTAAATTCTTACTATCCTACCTGTTGTATATTTTGTGCTAAATGTTTGTTTTTGTGAAGCACTTTATAACTATTGTTTTAAAAAGTGCTATATAAATAGATCTTTACTTACTTAATTTGACTGCTTTCATACAGGCTTTACAAGGCAATCCAGATTGAAACTGATTACTAAAATAGGAAATTGATTCATTTTAGGAATACTAAAATGAAATTCTTCTGAAAAATCTGTGTCTTTCACATCTGATGCTGTGCTATGATTCCTCTGATGACATACAGTATGTGTATGTGAGAACTGCATGAAGTCATATTTTTGCAAAGGCTGAATATAGAATTGTGCAGTATGGAAACTAATGTACAGTGTAATTATAAAGACAAAACGACCTGGGTCAGACTACAGCTGAGCACAGTCAGCTGGTATGTGAAATTTGAGGCCCAGTGACTCAACAAGTGTTTTGTCTTTCAAATTGTTTCCCTGTGTTTGTAAGGATATAACATATTCTCTCTGGCTCCACTTGTACAATGACCTCATTCTCACACCCACACACTACTGCCTGCATCACAAATCCCAAGGAAAGTCTGAATAAAGGAGGAGAGGAGGAGAACGAAGGAAAAGATCTGGAAATGTTAACTTCACTGTCGCTTCTGTGGTACAGTGAACTCATTTCACTGAGACAGGGGCCAACTGATTTGGACCAGTTGTGCACTTATGCCACTGTATGGGTTTGTTTGTTTGTGTGTGTGTGTGTGTGTGTGTATGTGTGTGATTACCCCGTGGTGAACGCCCTGGCAGTTGGTGCAGGTTCCTCTCAGGTAGACATACGAGTTCTGGCTGACCTCGTAGATGGACTGGGCCTTACAGGACACACACTCCAGATACACGATGGGAATAGGGCGGCTCTGGACGAGTACCTGTAACACACACACACACACACACAGACCTAAAATGTCAAACATTAGTAATTCAGGAGATAGTGGGATGCAGTCTCTCCGATCAGAAAACTAACCTCCCACCACAAACTTCAATCACCAACATGTATTGATTCTTGTGCAGTCTCTCATTCACTCTTTCTTTCTCTGTGCATTGTGACCCAATTCATCCAATTCATACCACATTTGTTTCTACACTTGTTTCTTGTTTCTATTTTATATTTTTTCTCTATCTTATCTATTGATATTTGCTGTCTCATATTTTTTTTTTCATCTCACTTAATGGACTAAATAATCAATGTGTTTTGCTGGCAGTGGCTTTTGTATCTAATTGTTGAAATCCTGATCAATTGAGTTATCAAGACAAAAGTTTTGGAGAAGAGAATAGAAAGATGTAATCATGACTTGAAGAGACTGATTTTTGTCATTACAGTGAATGATGTGATTGATGAGATATGATGATGAAATTAGTAAAAAGAGATACGAGTTCTGCAGAACATTTTCCTGATGAACTGAATTTCTTTCTCAAGAAAGACCTTCTTTTCTATTCCATCCATCATCTTGTAACCCCTCCAATTAATCTTGTGACCCACTGGAGGGTCCCTGACTCTAGGTTGGGAACCACCAGCTTAAAGGATGCATATGTGCACGAGAATGTGTGCACTTACAGTTTGTGTGGTGGACTCTGGTGCCATGCCGTCTTTGCTGATAGTCAGTTTAAAGGTGTATTCCACACCTGCCTCCAGCTCGGAGCCAGAGATTCCAAGTACTGGACCGCTGGAGCCCAGGCCGAAGTTCAGACTGGAGCAGTGCTCTGGACCCTGCAAGCAGAAATAGGGCAAGAATTTTATGAGTGTTTTGTTCATAAAATGTGTTACTTTCACATAACATGAGTACAGTACTGCTCTTCAGAGTAAAGGTAGGCAATATATTGACAGGAAATTAGATTTTTTGAGACTTTATTTGAATATATCAATATTAAGATATAGCTTCATTGTAATGCAGCCATTAAAACCAGGAAAAGACATTCAAGTGGCTCAATCTGACTGTTTCTGAAGTATGTTGTAACTTAAATTTATTTGTCATTTTAACAAGGTCACAAATACATGTTTTTTCATTTTAGGCACAACAATTTCTCAATTTCTCAATAAAATGTTTCTGTAGGTTTTTGAGCAATCTTTTGGACTTTTAACCTCTATGATTATTGTGATGCAGAAATAATGATACATGCTTTCATTACAAGTCATTATCATATTAGACATTATTAGATTATTGCAATTCTCTCTTTATTGGATTACCTAAAAAATGTGAGAAAATTACAGGAGATTTAGACTACTGCAGCCAAGATCTTGACTAATACTAAAACAGAGATCAAATCACTGGCTACCTGTATCCTTAAGAATTTATTTGAAGTATTTTTATTTATAAAGCCTGACATAACATAGCACCTTAATATATCTGTGATTATTTTTCATTTTATGTTCTAACAAACACTGCTCCCCACAAAGGTAAGGCTGCTTCCTGCTTTTATGCCCTGCCTCTTGAATGGTATAGTTCAAAAGACATTATATACCCATGTTTTAATTTGACTTTTAATTTGGTATAATCCTTCTTCAGATTTTAGGTTTTTAATTGAGTAAATAAAATAAAGTAAAATAAATCTCACTGTTTGTACCAATTGCTACTGATTTTCATTCTTAAAATCTTGTTTGTAAAGATCTAACGAAGGAGGGTAGTCTTTCACTAAAAACTCATAAATATATATTAAATATTTGATTTTGTCAGCACTGCTCAGCTTGACTTCAGTGAAAATCAAAAAAAAAGCCAACGTTGCACAATAGTGAATGATTTTTTCTTTTCTTTTTAAACCATCATTTCCTTTGATTGTATTCAGGGTGTCATTTGTGGAAAAAAAACAGAGGGGAGATGTTTTTGAAATGCTTTTATTTATGAAAGTAAATCAGAACCTCAGTGGGTCTATAGACTATGGAGCCTGTAAGGCTATTCCTTGCAGCTGTTACAGTAACACTTATAAAATAATTATGAACTTAAATCAGACAATTACGAAACTTGAACTTGACCACTGCATTTGCAGGAATATTTTACTCTATTAAAAAAAAATTAATTCATCAAGTAGTGCAATATTTTCACTGTCAGCAATGTGATGTCAAGTTCATGGCTTGTCCTTCACTCATCCAGACACATAGATGTGATCATATACAACAAAACAAAAGGTTAGATGCTAATTTAACATGCCAACACTCCTTTCAGTACTGTGGGCAGCTTAACAACCAATACACTTAATGTCATTCTTGCAATTCACTGTTTAATTCAGCCCTACACAGCAAACTTCAATACTGAACAGAAAATAATTACATGCAAGAACATGATCATCATAAAATAAACAGGCTACAGTATGTCCCTACTTGTCAAACTAGAGAACAGTCTGCTTTGATGACGGACTCATCTGTGCCATGTTGCCCCTCTTTTACCCACATCTATGCAAATCTCCGAGCAGGGAAGGAAGCGACCCCTGGTCCATTCACTGCATCATCACGTAGCCTAGACGCCGTGTCATCTCTATTGTCACACATTGTCAAGTCGGTCCATTTCTGATTTTATTATTGTTTGCACTAATGAATGCTCTCACGTTGCAGTGCTTTACTTAGATTTTTTTAAATCTAAGTAGCCTATTTTAATTTTAGATATCTTATGATCTATGCAGCATGAATCACTATGAGGGATATATTTTTGTCCCCACAGGAGATAAAAAATAACTCGGCAGAGGCAGGGATATATAGATAGAGGGGGAGAAATCCCTACCATCCCCCCTGGCAAATTACACCCTAATTGTATTTGTATCCACGCTCAGGACAGTGTTTGACATTTGATCAACTGTGTGTCAATGAACTTCTACTTGTCTGTTCAGCTTTGACTCCTACCAGACTGTGACGTCCTTCTTTCTCTTTATCAGCAGTTACGCATAGCTGTGTGTGTGTGTGTGTGTGTGTGTGTGTGTGTGTGTGAGTCTGGGTGGTGTGTGCATGTTGTATGATGTGTAAGTGTAACTGTCAGGGCAGGGAGCAAAGCACCAGCTTTGGAATGCTGAGTTTATCTCTAAACAGTTACATAACCCTTTAAATGCCTGTCTGCTTAGACATACACTACACCACTATACACACACGCACACACGCACACACGGCCCTGCTGGACACACCCATCCCATTGGGTCTTATATTGTGGTCTTTTGCTGCACAGGCAGAATGTGTTCCCACCCAACTTAGGAAGTGGTGACTGTGAAAAACACTAAATTAATTTTTACACACGCACACACGCACACACAAACTGTCCTGAACTGAGTTCTCCTCTTCACATCAATGCTGCCACGCCTCTCTGAGGGCAGTTACAGTACTCAGGACCAGATGACCATTACGTAATTTTTCCACTGTCTCCTTTGCAGAATAAGAACTGTCCTCCAAACTCCGTCTTATGAATTCACTATTAAAAAGTGCCAACAAAATGCTATAGAGTGGAGCTTGGTTTGACAATTCAACCCTCTTCTATTTCTACCAGACTCAAGCCAAATATGCAGAATAGTGAAAGAGAGAGGGAGAAAGAGACAGTCCTCACTGTGTAACCACAGGAGCAAAAGCAGAACAGCAGAGAACTCTGTACTCTCTTCTGTACTTGAAAACAGTACTTGTACGTTCACTATTCTACTAGATAAACTTCTTAATAAAATAATAAGAAGCAGCCTGCTCCTGCTTCTCTTCTTTTTCAGTGTGTTACTACATTTAAAGAGACATTTACTGTAGATATCAACATGTGGCTAAAATATTTGCAACATAGTTTTTATGAGTAGCTTTTCATTATCTAGTCGTAATGGCAATCAGTTCTTCACTCTTACTGCAACAATAGAAATATTTTTATATAAGTAAAATGTTCAAGTGCAAACATTATTGACAGATAATGTAGGATTGAGTGACTTAACAGTCATGGTGACATGACCTAACAATTTACACACTGAATGCATGTGTGAGCAACAGCAACTACTAATTTAACAAAAAAAAAAGCTTATCCAGCTACCTTAATATGTTTACATTTGCATGCATGCCCTTACCTTCGAAGTGCTTTGGCACTCCCAGTGGTAGTGGAGCAGTGACTGGCTCTCTGGGTCCATGTTGGGATCGTAGGACTGCTCTGCACTGAGCTGCAGGTCCTGTGTCCTCGACCACACCCTGTAGGTGCCCCCTTCTATGATGGGCATCAGCCTGGCAAGGAGAGGAGGAGAGGGTTAAAATTAACATAAAAAAGATAAAATTATGCAAATTTAATTATCAGCCTCTTAACCTGAACTAGTTTTCAGCTTACTGGTCTAAATATCAACAGTTATCAACACATGCTTCCCTGCAAGTTTGATGTGTATCAGGACTGAAAAGATAGAATTTAGCCATATTTTGGCAAAAATGTGTGCTTGGGACACACTGAGCATAAGCATGAACACAATAAAAGTGGATCATGCTGTAGCAGTGGTTTGGGAAAGTTCTATAGATGTTTTGATACTTTTTTATGGCCATGAAAATAGGTCACTATTAGAATCCACTGTAACATGTCATAAATTCAAAGACAGGAACAGAAACAATAAAAAAGGGGGAAAAATATGTGCTCCACAGGGAAGAGAGTAAAAATTTTGTGTTTCTCCACTGACCTGGCAGCCATGACACTGAGTTGCAGACAGGCAGCCTTCCTCAGCGGCACGCCTTCATATGAAAGAGAAAACACCAGGGTGTAGTTTCCTGCTGCCAGAGTCATCTTTGGCAATGAAAGCTGCAGCCGACGCACATCAACCTCCATTGGAAGGCGAATTACTGGGACAGGTAAAGACTGAGAGGGCTGATTCACCACCCCAGAGGCAACACGGTGGTCTTTGTCATTATCACAGGAGGGCGTTGAGAGTATCTGCCAGAGGTACTGAGCTCCATAGCGCACACAACCCTTCAGGTCCACACTGGCCTCCACCAAGGTGGGCTGGGAACGCCAGATGGCCAGGCGGGGGGCCTGAACCACCTGCACCTCTGGCTCCTCACACTCTAATACACTGATGTTTACCTCCACCTGGGCCAGCACCCAGCTCACCAGGTTACTGCAGTTAACCTAGCAGGGAGAAAAACAAACCGATGAAATCACAAAACTGGGAAGATCTAAAGCTGTCACATACAGCATCTATCTCATATTTTAAAGATCAACATACAAATAATGGATCTATACAGTACATGGAATAATGCGGTTTCAAAAAACCTACTTGGACCAGATAGTGTCCTGGGTGTCTGTACTTGTAGTACACAGTTGTGGTGTCGGTGGGAACTGGAGTAGAACCGTCACCAAAGTCCCACAAGCACTTCACAGGACTAGATCTGGGTGTGACAGAGGCCATCAGGGTCACCGTCTTATTGACGAAAGTGTCCCGAGGTGCTGCATGCAGGGCTGCAGACGTCAGTAAGTTCTGCACCTGGATGAGCTTGGTGATGTTCAGAGAGCGCAGTGCGTTGATGGCCCCCAGGTAAATGGTCAATGACCCTGCTTCTTCTGGCGTGTAGGACACCTGTGGTTGTGTGATTCATTAAAATACATCACCATTTGCGCAGCTTGACAGCTTATGCATCATTTTCTATACTGTCATAATTATAAGGTGAAATCTTAAAGTGATCTGACCTCTTTGCCCATAAGTGATGTCTTATGGAGGTGGTGCAGGTCAAATGTCCACAGAAAGTGAACAGGTTTTCCTGTCCGGATGTCAGCCACAAACAATCTCTTCACACCTACGGGGATTGCCTCGCAGCTTCCCAGGATGGACAGATTACGCACCGGCTCCATCACCTCCACCTGCAGGTGTCGCCTCTTGGAACTCACCTGGATTGTCATATTGCAACAAATAAAAATATGTGTACTGTATTAGTTTGATTAAATTATCTTGTTGACTTTGACATGCCAATTAATACCAAAAAGAATAGAATTAGATTTAAAAACAGTATTTCCTCATTTCTGCCTGGAGCCATTGCTGTTACTATATTATGTGATTTACTTTCAAGTGATTCTAGTGGAATATATTTTTGTAGAAAATGTGCAGTGCTGGTGCAGTCATCAGTATATGTTGCTTTCATCATTTTATTCTCAGTGTCAGCAGGTCAGATCAATGGGTAGATGGTTTTGGGTGATGGTCACCCAAAAATCTTTTTTGATAATGCAGGGACACAAGTCTGGATTTTTTAAACACTCCACATATCAGCTTAAAGTGAAGTAAGCAGTTGGGTCAAATATCTTGGTAACCATTCACTGATAACTTGATGAATGAAAACAAATATATCAACAATGTTCACAATTACATGCTTGGGGCACAATTGTACCTAAATTTACAATACCAGTATGCAGAAAATTAAACTCTCTTACAGTGATGCCTTGAGGTTGTTACTGTGTGTGCAAAGAATTGTCAGCATAATTGTAAAAATGTACCAATAAAATCTGCATGTTATACCTCTCAGATGTGGCAACACTTATTATATTCTGAGAAAATGGGTGATGCTGATGAGTTAGTGTCATGATAGTTATGTGAGTGATGGCTGTTACAATTAATGTATGATATTTGTATGTTTTTTTTATCTCATACGAGTGAAAATTGACCAGCCAAAACATCCCTATTACATGCTCTTATAGTGTTTGTTATGTGTCTCCTTTGACTTTACCTGGTTGTGAGCAGTGAGATTCACCATGTATGTATCCACCCTGGTGAATGTGTGGACATAGCTTTGGTTGGGTTGAGGGGTAACAGTGAAATCTCCGCTGATGCTGAGGATCAGATGAACATCCGAGCCTGCTGCCATAGAAATGTTGAACTCCACCTTCTCACCGACTTCTGCAATGTTTTTACTTGCCCTCAGCTCCAACCCCTGAATCTTGTCCTGAACAAAGAAGTCCCTGGAAACCACTTGCCCACTGACATCGTTGGTGGCATTCAGAGTAATGGTAGCTGTTTTCGGCTCATGGAAAATGAGAGAAGTGTTCATTCCTGTGTATGTTCTTCCTTCCAACAACCATGTCCACCTCACATCGGTTCCTGTCAGTACGTCCCCAAAGAGTGAGACACTGACGCCTGTTGCTACGTAACCCTGCTCTATCACAATAGGTGGTAGAGCAGGGTTCACATTGGGTGTTTGAGCAGAGAAACTTAGCCCAGAAATGACTTGCTGGACACTGACTGTCTCTGACACATTCACTGAACTAACTTTATTAGAGACCTCCACAATAACGTGTTTTAGGCCAGGACTGATAAAGGTGTGTGTCTCCCAGGGACCAGTCCCCGGCAGAGTGACGTTATCCACAAACCAGCGGTAACGCAGGTCTGAGCCCTCCTCAGTCCATACTGTCAGGTTAGTTGGGACATTGATTGCAACTGGGTTGTTGCTGATCTGCAGGCGCACTCCTCTGACTGGCACCAAGAAGTTGATGGTTCTGTTGACAGACAGCTGGCCCAGGAGGTTGGCGGCGCGGAGAAAGATGTCACATCGACCTGGTGTTAAGGAATGAGCCTCCACGGTTTTCCCGCTTATGTTGACGCTTGAGCTGGCGGGGTCTCCCTCTTTGATGATGTTCCAAGTAAAGGTCATGTTGGTTCCTTCCTTCAATCCTGCTTGAAGGTGGAGAACACGGTTTGTGGCAAAGCAGCAACCATCTAATACTGTGCCTCCATCTCCTCCAATCTCCTCCTCTGCTAAGATCTGCAGCCCCTCCAGCTCACGCTGGACAAACAGGAAGATACTCGCTTGTGCCGTTCCCACGTCATTCTCCGCTGTCACGATGATGTTGAAAGTGCCTACAGAGCGGAAGGTGTAGAACATGGTGTGGGTACCCGGGATTGAGGTGCAGCGGTCACACAAGATCCAAGAGAACCGGACACTATCTCCCTCTTCCATTTGGGCCTCAAAGTGGACTGAGGCATTGAGAGGGACATTTACCAAGCTGGCGTTAACGGTTAGTCCACGGACTGGTGCAAGCACAGCAATGGGTAAAGTAGTGTGATTCTTGCTAATTGTATTGGCTGCTTTCAGAGTAATATTGTAGTTTCCAGAGAAGTTGTAGGTGTGGAGGATATTCTGGCCTGTGAGCACATTCCCATCTCCAAAGTCCCAGGTGTAATTGACATTGGAGGCCAAGGAAGAAGTAGTGAAAGCATACGGTGCCCTAAGAGTCAGGTTATTGTAATTAGTGCTGTTATGTTGAATAACGATTGCTCCTATGGGCATCTGAACCTCAATCAGAACACTAGCATTACTTGTGGAGATGTTATTGAAGACTGTTACTGTCACCATGTAATGACCTGGGTTTTTATACATTGTCACTTTACTCCCAGAACCAGGGATGACTACAGGATCTTCTTCTCTGCCAAAGTCCCACTGATAGCTGTAGTTAAATTCTGGCTCAGCTCTGACCTGGAACTGTATCTCCTCACCTACAGCATAGTGTAATTTCTCAAGGGTGAGGCTGATGTTGGTTAAAGCTGGCTGCACACACACCCAGTTGAAGAAGTTGGCCTTGGTGGCCTTGTTGACTCCGCTGGAAAGAAGCAGGGAGAGGTGATAGTTCCCATTTGTCCAGTAGGTGTGTGAGACTCTGGGGTTGCCATGAAGTGTCTCATTGGGGCTTCCATCCCCGAAGCTCCATTCATAAAGATGAGCTGATGCGTTACCGGAAACCCAGGCCTGGAAGTTGACGGTGGTCCTTTCTTGGACACACCCAGACGGCTCCATCCTCACCACTTGGAAGACAAACACCTGCACTGTTAAGATTGTCCAGCCAGAACTCACAGCGTTGGCGGCAGTCACGTTCACTGTGTAGTTGCCATCTTTTATATAGCTGTGTGACACATGAGGTTCAGATGCAGTGTAGATGGTCCCATCACCCATGGAGAATGTCCATGTGATGTTATTACCTAAAGCAAGGTGCGCCCACACTGTAGTGGGGCTGTGAAGCTCTGTCGGAGAGGAGCTTTCAGCTGTTAAATCCTCAATCTCCTCATATACAAACATCTCGGCACAAGCCTCCATAGAACTGATAGTGTTGTTTACTGATACACAGACATTGAAGACGCCACTCTGTGTATAGGTGTGTGCCACTCGCCGACCTTGCTGCGGGGCAGAACCATCTCCAAAGTGCCAGTCATAGTGGATGCCATAGGGCGAGGGCAAAGGATGAGCCTCAAACTCTGCTGATTTGTTAGCAAGGAGAAGTTGGGGCTCTGTCTGTATATCAACACGAGTGAGGATGCTGTAGACGCTCATGTTGATGCTCTGACTGATGTTCTCATAACGATTGGATACTGACACCAGCGCTGTGTATATTCCTGTAGCGTAAGAGGAAGAACAAAGAGGTGACATTAATCATATATCATTATCGAACCACAGGCTTAAAAAATTGTGACCTTGCATAAGTTGAAACAAAGTCAGACTAAATTGGCTCCTACTCCATTAGTCATGACTGTGTGCAAGCACTGCAGATAGGGAAATGGACGATGGGTCACCTGGCTGAGAGTAGATATAAGTGACGTTGTTGCTTAGAAGGACCTGATTTGGGGAGTCTGGACAGAGGAGGGAGGTGGCGTAGGGAGGCTTGAATTCAAACTCCTTGTATCCCCCGTCACCAAAGGACCATCTGCAGCATAACAAATGTAAAAAAAAAAAAAAGTAAAACCATTAAAACAGGACCTTTAGAGAACTACATGGAGCTTAGATGAATAGATGCACTGATAACCATTTCCATCCACACACACACACACAAACACATACACGCTCAATCACTAGCTGGAAAGTGGGAATCTTCTCTGACGAGGCAATATAGGGTTTGGACAGGGAGAAGTGGAAACTCAAAACTCAGGAAGCCTCACTGGACCGAGAATGGTGAGAGTGGAGGGAAACTAAGTGAAAGAGTACGCCACAGTTGGGAGGGTGGGAATGTGAAAGAGGGAGGGAGAGAAAAGAGTAAAAGAGAAAGAGTGAAGAAAAAAAAGGAAAAAGAAGTACAGGGGAAACAGCAGAGCAGAAGGGAAAATTCTTGTCAGCAATCTGCTCTAACCACACGGTTATAAATCCAAGGCTCTGCATGGTATGATTGCTGCAGTGCTATTATGGTGCACGGGAAGACGAAAACAGAGAAAAGACCAGAAAAGACAGACAGACAGATAGAGGAGAAGAAAGGAGCAGACAAACATAAACAGATGCACAATGTTTTCACTCAGCCTTAAAATTAAAAAAAAAAAGACGAGAAGAGACATGCAGCGAGAAAAAGTTGTCTTTTAAAAAATACTTTTTGTTTCAAATCTATCTGATTTGTCTATCTATCATGCTGTCTATCTATCTGCTCGGTTCATACCGGAAGGTGGCGGTCACAGACATGTCCACGAGCACAGAGGTGGTGAGAGTCTGAGTGGAGCCCTGAGGGACCACATCTGGAACACCCTTTACTGTGAGGTTGGCCATGGGTTGCAGTCGATCCACTGTGACGTTGAAATGCTCTGTAAGGGTGCTGACATGGTTCATAGCCGTCACCTGGAAGAGATGCCACACAACCGGTAAGATGATTGAAGATAAGAAGTTGAAGTCTTGTGCCACATCTAAGTTATCCTTGATGGTGACACAACCCAATGAGGTGCAGTCATAATACTTCCAAACACATGGTGTGACCTCTGTAACTATTTTGATAATCAATTAATCCTCTCATTTTTCTAAGACAAATACTATAAACTGTATTGGTTCTCACTTTTTTAAATGTATATATTTGCTGGTTTTCTTTGCACTCTATGATTTAAAGTTGAACGTCTTTGGGTTTTGGACTGTTGGTCTGACATTTGAAGATGTTACCTAAGGATCTGGGAAACTGTGAAGGCCATTTTTAACAGTTTTCTGACATTTTGTAGACCAACAATTTATGACAAAACAATCAGCAGATAAATGGAGAGTGAAAGTAATTGTTAATTGCAGACCTTGTCACTATGTATTACTAAAAAGGTTCAAAAAGGTCTTAAATAAAACCAAAAATGCCAATGTGTTGGGCTGAACCTATTCCAATCTATTCAGGCTTGTATGTGCAATAGATTTATTTTTTATCAGATGTAATTAACAGAAAAAAATAAAGAAACCTAAAATATATATCAAAAATGGCTGTGCTCTGTTGAAGCTCTATGTTTTCAAAGGCAGACAGGTTTCACTCTGTCCCATATTTTTGACATGTTGATTGTGATTAAGCTCATCAGTGTATAAAACTGTCAAAACAAATGGAAAACTTTCTGGTTAAACCTACCTCAATTTAATTTCAACTGAAAACGTTAAATGTGCTTGACACATTTTGACAATTTGTTTGAGGATGCCCCATCACAAATACTGAGTGTCAAAAACAAGGCAGTCATATTTTATTTTAATTAAAGCAATTAATATTCTTTCATGAATGGTAACAGAAAAGACAGTTTGACAGTATAACAACAGTTTGACTCACTGAACATGAGAGAGAAACTCACCGTGAGCTTATAGACGGCAGCGTGCTGGTAGATCACATTGAGGACAGTGTTGTAATAGGTGAAGTAGGGCTTGTCATCAACCGTCCATTTAAATGTTGGATTAGAGCCTTCGAGCACTGACGCTGTATAACTCTGACACACACACGTATAAAATAAAAAGATATGATAAAAAGACAAAACACAGTGCAGTATGAATAATATCAAATATGAACTAGGCTCTTAATACTACTACCCATCACCAATTAAATACAGTCATGAACACACAAACTCACCACAACAGACTCCATCAACACCCTGTGGGCAGGGTGCGGCTGCACCACCAATCCTCTGAGTGGCTCTTCCAGGTGGACAACCACAGTCAAGCTGGCTTCTGTCACATTATTGTAGGCCTCCAGCTCGACCTGCAGTGGACCCCTCTGCTCCTGCTCCTCCTCCTCCAAGCTCAGATCCAGCACTGCATACAGGCTTGGCTCCGTGACCTCCACCCCTGACCCTGAGGTCGGCCCAGGCTGACAGAGTGCTGGACTGGATGAAAACTCTGGGGGACAGTCAGACTGGAAGGTCACATTGTGATTACTGCTGCGCCGAGATGCCGTTGTTACATAGCGAGACTGGACACGGAGCAGCAGCCGGGTGTTGTTGGGCTGCAGGTAGAGGGTGCCATTCCCAGGAGGGGGGTGAAGGATTGTCAAGCCCAGAGGAGGCACCACCCGCAGTGGACATGATGCTGAGACTTTGTATGATGGCTCAGCAGAAGTCACCTGGAAATGATCGAATCAAATTTGTTGTCAATTATCATGTTAACGCAGCATAATAACCAATATAGAGCAAAAAGGGGAGATAATCATCCGAACTTAATGGATGTTGATTGATTAGCCAGTGTTAACACATGGAAAAATATTGATACAATTTTTCATTTTCAAATTACATGAATCCCTATAGAAAGTTCAAATTTAAAATCACACATTTAAAATCTCTTGCACACTGTTAGTTAGTTGATTGCTAATTTATCTAACACAGAAGAACACACTTCTTACAGGAAAAACCTTTAAGTATAGGTTCTGTGTTCTCACGTGGCCTCCTCCATCATGTTGACATCTGTCAGATGCATGCTGGGATATGACATACAGCTTTGATGTCTTACCAGCAGGCTGTAGAGTCCGGGCTGGTGTAGACCAGCAGACAGCTGTGCTCCCTGCAGCTGGGTCTCACTGTGTCCCACATAGAGCACTCTGACGGGGCACACTGCTTCCTCCAGCCAGCCTCCCTCGCCATCCTGCACCAGCGCCTCCAGGTCAAGCTCTGGGTCAGGCAGAGCGTCAGCGTCGTGGTCAGCTGAGCTGTCTGTTGACTGTCTGGTGTTGTTAATCAAGAACCACTCTGATTGGTTAAGGGCTAAAACAGGTTGTCGCCACAGTGAGTGTGAGGAGGTTTGGCAGCGGAGAAGGGAGGCGGGGCCAGCATCATGCTGCAGGGCGATTATGTCGCCGCGGGAAACCAGGAGGTCCTCCAATTGGTCTTGCACCTGGGAGAAACAGGTTGCAAGAGATTGTAGGTTATCAGCAGGTACAGATCAATGTCAGACAGATAAAAGTCACATTGTGTGTCACCAACTTTGTGTACACATGAGAAGAGATTTCTTTATTGAATCAAAACTTCCTCTGCCTGTTTTGTTGCAGTGAAATGGCAGGCCTTGCACAACAGCTGCAATCCCTTAACTGTTTATATAATCCAGCTATAAACACCCTCAAATTAAAGCTGGAAGTCATTAGCTATTTCTTCTGGTCTTATTTCACATCCAAAGCCTAAACACTGAAAACTCTGTCTAAATAACTATCCTCTCACCAGTATGTGTGCAGCTGGTCCTGCTGGTAGTGTGAAGACCACCTCGTTCTGGAGCTTGTATCGGGGTCTCAGTGCCCCGGGGGGCAGGCGATGAGCCTGGGTGCAGTTAGGACAGGATGATGGCTGGCAGGGACTAGAGAGGGTCAGGCACCGGCGCTGGAAAGGACACCACTGCTCTAGTCCGGGGCAAGAGGGTGGATCACTGTCCCTGGTGTCATTGGGGACACAAACAGCCACAGGAGCACAGGCTGGACCTCCACAACCTGAGACACAAGAATTAATTTTTTAATATCATTTAGTTTTTACTGAACGTGGTCAGATTACAAAAGAATACAAAACAGATCACCAACTTGCTCAGGGAGACTGTGTACAAGTGCAAATCAGGTATCTCACAATTAAAGTCACAAAAATGTATTTTAATGCACTGACAGAACAGGTGCAGCAAATTAAATGAGGTAGATTAATTTATTCATATTTGTTATTTTTTTCTGTTTAATATCATATATTGCATATGACAAATTTAAAAAGGAGAAAACTTGTTCATTTAAAAAACACAGAGTGATACTTTAAGGAAAAAGTACAAAATCACAAGATAAACCAATCAGAATCTAAAGCTGATTTGTTGCCTGTCACTTTAAATATAACAAGCATGATGAAGCAAAACTGCAGATAAAAGCAATGAATTATTGGATCAAAGAGATTAAATCAACAAGAAAATCTCTCCAAAACAAGCCAAAAAAGTGTGTACTTGTGGAAAATAAATGTGAAAGATTTGTGTGTGTGTGTGTGTGTGTTGTAGTGGGAACATAATTAATGTGCTGGGCTGATATCCATCTCTGAGTGGGGCAGAGCAAACTTGCAGAACTGTGTAATTAATAACACCGTTGCATTATCTTATTATCTCTTGTGTCTCATCCTCTACTGCTGCATTCACAAATTCCAAGTGAAAGCTTCACAAAAACGTGCTCGCTTGTCTTTTACAAACCGCCTGCTGTCTCTGTGGATTTCTGTTTCTCACATCTTTCATGTGCATCCACTCTCTGCTCCTCTGTCTCTTGCACATTTTTTGCTGCTATGTCTCAGTGGAGATGTACAAAAAACACAGAAAGCATCTCTGTCTTTTGTGCTTTGTGCGACATAGTGTTGCCGTTACGTGCCGTGTGTCTGGTGATCTCAGACAAGGACAGGAAGCCCTCAGAAGGGAGGTGACCTTGATTGGTCTTGTTTCCTTTGTCCCAGTTTCTGTCTCTATTTAAACTTTTCTTTCATGTTCACCCAGCCAACATCTTTAGACAAGGTTGGTCAGTATGTGTGTTTTTGTTGTTTATTTTCTAACAGGTGGTTTATATATTTTATAACACCTGGTGATACTCGCTAGGAATGTGCAGATGGTTTTACGTGTCATTTGTGTGTGAGAAAGAGGTGTGTTTCTGTGTGTGACTCACTGGGTAGTAGCAGGTGCAGGTCGTGATAATGACAGTGAGGTCTGTAGGTCTGGAATCGGATGTGGATTTGTGAGCCAAGCTCCTGAGTGACAAATTCCAGGGAGGAAAGACGACCTGCTTGAACAAAACTCAGTGCTGGGAACAGCAACATCTGAGTGAAAAAAAAACAACAACAAAATAGAGAAAAAATGAGAGCAAGTTTGAAAGAGACACAAAGTCTTATGAGAGCAGTAGAGCTATAGTGATTAAATAAACAAGCTGAGATTTCCCCTCACCTCTATGGCACTGCTGGGTGTTTGTGCTGCAGAGAGTGGAGTGGTGGTGGCATGGTGCAAAGGATTTTGGGAGGGAAACACAGCCAGGCCCACCATGTAGATTCCTGCATCTGGAACACGCACTATAGAGAGAGAAACAGAATGAAGTCAAGTTGCCAAAGGAGGAGAGAGGATTGAGGGTAGAGAGGTAGTGCAGGCAATTTACAGGCAATGATGAAGCATGTTTCCTTTTTTTGCAGGAGGACTGCAGTCCACACAGTTACACATTGTTTTGAGAGAGAGAGAGGGGGAGAAATGAGAGGGAGAGCAAACCTCCGTAGACACAGACCAAACAAAACTACTGTCAAAGATACTAAAAGAAGAACACTTCAGTACAGGATGTATTGGCTCCTTGCTGACTGACACAAAAACAGAGACGGAATCAAAGACCAAAGACACGCAATTAAACATTCAGGCAGAGACACACTTAAATTCCCCCTGCCACACATATACATTGAGTCTCACACTGTGACATTGAATTTCCCTTCAGTTTTGAAGGTAGTTTTAGTCTGCGCTGCTCTCGCTGACTGTCTGCTGTTGTACATTTTTTAGAGGAATTCAGCCTCATTAAGACTCTTCCTGTGGAGCAGACTGGAGCGGTCACTCCAGTTTAACTTCAGCTTGAGGTTCTTCTGCACCAAGTGAAGTGTTACATTATGAACCTGAGTATAAGGAAGAATATGTCCTATTCCATAATAATTAAATCAGACAGCCTTCTATTCACTGACTATGCAATGGGTAAAAAAAAAACCCCCAAAAAACATAAAGCTGCTGGCTGATTAAAATGGAGCTTGCAGTAGTTCAGGCAGGCACAGAGGTCTTTTTACGGTCACATGTTCTATATACACTCCAATCATGCATGTCCACAACTACTCTCCCATATAAACATTTGACACTCGTTCAACACTGAGCTCTGCATCCTCGCTGCTGCTCTGCTGCCTGCGTTCAAAAATGTAGCTCCTACTCTCTTCCTAGCCACTTCCCTGTATTAGCATTCAGCTGTACGTGAATTTTTAACAAATGTTCACGTTCATTAAATGCTATGTATGAGGCTCTGTCAAGTGGGTTTGTGAGCTCACGGACAGTCTGGGTCAAGATTGCTCAGACTTCTTCCAGAGCATCACATGAGGACACACACACACACACACACACACACACACACACACACACACACACACACACACACACACACACACACACACACACACACACACACACACACACAGCCAAACTAAAATGCATATTTCCTGGATGTGCATATTATATGTAGATGTCATCACAGGTGTCTACATCCAGCAACACTTATGTGGGCCACTTCTCATCTACTTTGTGTTTGGACAGATATCAAGCTGCTGCCACATATAAATACCATAAATTGCTTCATGAAGTCTGCTTATCGTCCACTTTTTGATAACTGTAATGTTTTATCCCTTCACAAATTTTACATATAAAACCAGACATTATGATAAATGGGAATACTGAAATGATGCATGTGGCCATATGAAAATACAGAGATGCTTTGCCATAATATTCTGAAATAACTATAATGCTGAAAATGATGGAGCGCCGTCTCTGGATGCTTCTTACAAAAGGAGCAATTTGTATCAATGCCAAGTGTGCTCCAATTATAAATGGTGCTTCAGGGAGCACGTCTTGTGCCTGTGATTAGTTATGAAGGAGGCTGTTTGCTTTTCCTTTCTGCACTTGTTTGTGCCACAACTAAATTTACATAAAATTGATAGTGAAGAAGGTTGAAATTCTCTGCTCTTTGCCCAAACAACTAAGGAGCAGAGGGATTTGGGGAGACTGCATTTGCAATGAATCTGTACCTCTGGTTTTTCCTCTTATTGCTCTGATTATGGATTTCTAGGCATTTGGACTGCCTCATTTTTTTGTGTCGATGTGCATGTGTCAGTGTGTGTGAGTGTATATATAAAGCCTACCTTGGGGGCTGTACTGGCAGACATAGGCTCGTTTGGCGTGGCATGGGTGTGAACTGGTCTGAGCACGCTGATCGAGTGACACGCACATGTTTCCGCGGGATATCTGGGAACGAGGTGGCTGGCCCTCCTCTCCCTCCTGTGCCTCTGAGCCGTTTGCCCAGCGCAGCCTGCCAGGAGAGTCGACGTCACTCAGTCCCAGCCATACACCTCGCTCCCTAGGGCAGGAATGGACAGGTAACACACAGATTAACACAATGCCTGCTTGGTATTTAGCTATGCGGCTGTTGACAGCTGAAAAATTGGCTTCTGTGCTGATGTGACACACACACACACTTTGTCCTAGGTCACTTTTGGGGACATTACATAGACTTACATCGAGACTTACCCTAACCCTAACCATAAGCACTGACCATAATTTACCAATTAGAAACATGGCATTTGTCCCAAATTGGACAAGCCCTCCCCAAGTAACTGGTCTTTAGTCTGAAATTTGTCCCCAAAAGTAGCCTAAGTAGGAAAATACCTGTATTAAGTTCAAGGGTAACTGATGAAAAGAAAAAATCTTTTTCACACATGTCCTTCTGAATGTGCCAGTACTGTCAGATCAGGAACAACAGACCACACACTACTCCTTATAGAACATCCAGACTTGAATCAATATGGGACTCAAGAAGTGACATTGAAGTCAGTGAATTATGTGCCATCTTGCCTTAAACAATCAATGATTGCAGGGCAGAGAGAGCATGAAAATGGGCTTTGATTGAGCCTCAATGGGATGTTACTGAAGGGATGTCAGATATTTTCTACATCCCTGTGATTACAACAGATAAATTGGATTTTCACTCCATGAGTCCACTAATTGACTGCACATTTTCCCCTGCTTCCATTTTTCTCTTTTTCACATGCTGTTAGCTGAAAACAAAATGGTCTTCCCTCCAAAAGAAAAGTCAGTGTATGACTCACTGTGATCTAAAGACTTGTGGGAGAAAACGGAAGCAGCATTTTAGACATTTAGTTTGATGCTTGTCTCCGTTGTTTTCTGACATGTCCAAAAACATCACCTGGATAAAAGCAATTTCCTTCCTTTCTGTCTTGTCTTGTCTTTTTTTTTTTTTTTTGGTCAGGCTTTTCTACAATGGCAGACTACTCACATCTGGGAAAAGGACATCTGAAAGGACGGACAGGGGTTAAAAAATACAAGCAGAGAGGGAACAAGAAAAAAGGGTCTCTGTGGCAAAAAACCAAGAGTGATGAAAAAAAAGTTCCTTATATAAGCGCGGGGGTGGAGGAACATGAGAGTGGAGGAGGAGAGAGCGGAGAAGCTCCATCTGCAGCAGGTTTTTTCTTCTCTCATCCACTTTGGTTGATGAGGGCAGGGCCTCTACCCCCACACTGACACACACACACACACTATGAACTGTGGACTCCTCCTCCCAGGGTGTTAAAGTTACAATGCAGCTGTGCTTTTACAGATGTGTTTTTAGCGACCTTCTCAGACCTAAACACCAAACACTGGTGGCCCTCATATCAGCGTGAGGCCAGAAAGGTTTTCATCATCACAAAGCAGAATCCAGAGTGTACCTCACATGATGTACATAAACGGTGCATCACACAAACGTTAGAGTACATATAGAAAAGAAGCATTACTATATGTGGAAATATAGTGTTTACTGTCAACAAGCCCAAGCCTGACATACTCTGTTTGCATCTCAATACAAACTGTATGTGGAAAAAGACAGTAATGGAAGTTTGTCAGTAAGAAAATTAATGAAAAACAAAAGAAACAATAGAAAGAGGTGAATAAATGGAAAAAATAAACCAGAGAAATCAATCAATGCAGTGATCTTCAAGGCATGAAGTTCATGAACAGTAAATAATAAATAATGAGACGTACTGGCCTTGAAAACAGCCTCATGTCTGAACAACACGTGCACACACACAAACACAAAGAGTCACATTCAGTTAAATGAGCCTCAAAGTTGACGCAGAGAGGGGGGGAGACACAGGAAAAGCACAGTTTACACATGCCCAACCAGACAATGTACTTTTGTGATTTTCAGCAATGAACATGTCAACACCTGTTTTGAATATTTGTAGTCTGTCAAAATGTTTCTTTCTCTGGCACTACTGCAAACAAACTGAGACGTGGTGAGAACTATTAATGTTGTCATGCAAGCAGGGATGAGGCATTTAGTCACAGAGCTGGAAAAATCAGAGAAGACAAACTCTGAGGCCTGATTTTTTCACCCCGTTCAGACAGAAATACTCACTGTGTGACTTTACATGCCAGCAGGTTACGCAGTGCGTCACTTCTGACTATTGCCAGATCCCCACCGCGGTCTGAACACTGCTGTCGAGCATCGGTCCAGCTCAACTCCCCCGGAATGATCTGGAAACAGCGTGAGGACTCGGTGTGGTACACCCCATCCTTTGGACAGTAAGGGGAGGCTGGCAGAGGACAGACACGTGATTTTTCAGATTGCTTGAAGTCAAACTTGCAACATCGTGGAAAGAAACAATCATTATTTTATTTCTAGAAATATGAACTTTAAAGACTTGACTTCGTTTTTGATGAACATTACAAAATTAACTGTACATTACATACTGTACAATACCTGTATACTCTGCGAATAACTTACACATCATTACAAATCACAGTGTTCACAAAGCTGCATTTATACCGTTAGAGAAATACACTAATATTTAGGGAGCTCTGGTAAATGTGGCAATAGGCACAGAAAAGTTCTCTTCTAGGCGTGTGAACCTTCATTTCCATTAAATTCCTGAATAAAACATACGTAATATTGATCGATATGGGTGGGAAAACATCTGATGTCTCAGCTACAAAAAATGGATTGCTCATATCCTTTTCGAAATGTTCAGTCTTTGATAAATACTTGAACAGTAGTTAAAGGGTACGAGTTTCTGAAAGGCTTAGATAAACATGGTTAGGAAAAGGAGGTACAAATACATGTTGGTAAATAGGTAACAAGTAAAACCGGGTATAAAAGTTAAGGAGGATAAAAAAAACCTTGAGGCTTGTTACAGACTGCGTGGCCTTACCCACATGCCTGAGCTGCATGGATACACACACATAAACACACAAAGTATCCAGTTGAGGCAGCCAGAAAGAACTCGCAGTGACATTTCTTGTCTTTCATATTCCCACTTTTTCCTCCAGCGAATCATCTTAGTTTCACAAACTCTCGCTTATTACTGTCTCTGCTTTTCTTCTGAAGCTTCATCTGGCACTTTGTAGAAGCCAGGCCCACAATATCTCAAAGAAAAAACCTGGTGCATGGATCAAATAATGGTAAAAGATAAAATCATAAAAATCAACAAATGGAAGAAATCTTTAACTGACTGAAATAGGAGATGAGAAGGGATATGATGAGAAGGGGGATAGGTAAAGTTTGTATGTGGGTCCATATGCAGTACACATCTGAGAGATTGTGTGTATGTGTATGTGTGAAAAAGGAAGATAGGGATACAGTTAATGTGTAACTGCTTTCATACAAGACTTAACTGATGGATCACTCTACTGTGACCAACTGTGAGAGACAGGCAGCAGCAAGGTTTGGACGTCAGTCAGGTACAATCAATATTTTATAATAACACAACTTTGTATAACATGGAGGATGTTGGTTGTGGTGATGAACCCAACCCCACACTGCAGTTCCTCTTAGTTCTGTGGAGCTTTTCAGTTTGTTTCAGCTCATTGTTTTTGTTTTCCAGCCACAACTTTACTGTTTTGGTCATTACCACCCCTCTCATAAGCCAATTGGAGGCACAGCAAGCATCTGTTTTCAGCAAAAAAAAAGCTCTAAAAGCCCTCTGTACACTACCTACTCAACATCAAGCAGCAAGTGAAGTCAGTGACTAGCTGGTGAGGAAAGTAGAGCATTTAGCAGCGAAAGAGACAGATATTTGTCTTAGGAGTTGGTGGAAACCAAACCAGAGCTAAAAGTAGAGTGAATATTGGACTCCTATTGGTCAGGTGGACACAAACACAGCTCCAAATGAATTCTAATGTTGCTCTATACTGTATTTGCTGGATGTGTAAATAGGCAGCTGTATGTTAACAAGTTTGCCATATGAACCTAAAAGGTCAATATAATAATAATAATAATTAGAAGAGGAAGAAGAAGAAGAAGAAGAGGAAGAATCAAATACAATAATATCAGCCAATATTGTGTTCGCAGCTTGTTTTTGTATCAATTTTGTTGACCAATAATTTTCATCATAGTTTTTGTCAACAACATTTTTCACTGATGAAAACAAGACGGTAACTAAATAAAAACTAATTTATGATGACAAAATCTATTGACACTTTTGTCAACAAATAAAAATGAGACAAAAATGTTAGGGGGAGATGAGTTGGGACGAGATCAGACATATATGGATAAGTTTCACATTTTCACAAGATCCTTCGTAACGCAGTTAAAAAATATTTCAAGCTAATGTTATTTTATCAGCCACCCCAGCTGGTGTGTTTTCGATAAACTTGCAAGATAATACAAGCTAAAGGAAACCACCGCTGTCCTCTACTGATTAGAGAAGTGACCCAGAGTTGCTAATCTTAGATTGTAAATTGAAAGATTGATTGACACACTTAAGATAATAAGTGCAAAGTTTCACTGTCCTCAAATTGAGAGAAATATGTAACAAACAGAAGAATGCACGTCAGAAGAAATGTTTACACTGAGCTTTCAGTACTACACCAACGTGTCAAAAAAACATAATGTTTAACTTCATGTTCATGTTAACTTAATGTTACTGTTACTTAGTGTCAGACATATGACAGGAGAAAGGAGCAGAAATGCAGTATAGAGACAGCTTGGAGCTGTATGTATGCATGTGTATGAGCGAGAGAGGGGAGGGCAGGTTAGGGGATGAGAGAGAGAAAAATCAGAACTTGATTTTTTCCCTCTTATTCAACCTTACAAATACAGAAGACCTCCGATGACAAGGATGGGCCGCTGAGTGCAAATAAAGATGGTGCATCTCAGCAGAATATTTAAACAGATCTTCTAAGTACAAAAGTGAATCTAAAGAACAACATACCAAGGAGCAGGGCATAGCTAAATGGATTGGGCGCACAGGATTAGTGGTCACAACGACTGGAGATGAGGACTTTGTTCTTATGATTGAAACAGTAGAGTATATCTAATTATTCTGGCAGAGTGGGCCTAATACTCTTTGATGTTATTTTGTTATAGTCTGAGAGGGTCTTTTGTAAAAAAGCAAGAACATATTCTTGTTTCTTTTATATGAGACTTGGTTTTATTTCTATTTGATTTTAAGATAAAGAAACGTTTCAAACCTTCAAACCTTAATACTTTTATGGAATTTTCTTACTTTAGGGGCTATTGGGTTATACTGGCCTTGAGGTGACAGAGTTAGCAACACTGAGTCTTAAGCTGAAGGAGACACTGTCTCCTCTCCTTGAGACTCAGACCAGCTGTCTGCGATGTTGGGGGAAGTGGAAGCCTTTCTGATAAAGGGTAAATCGGTGTTGCTGTGGTTACTAAGGTCAGAGAAGGTGACTGCCTGATTCCTTAGACACCACAGATGACAGGTGACTGTGTAGATTCAATTGGTATAATTAGACAACAGTGGCTAATCATGACCTGAAGCTTCATGCAGCGTGACTTAATGAGTTTGTGAGCCATTTGTGAATGTACAGAAAATTAATCAGAAATTCCAGAGAAACATTTAAATAATGCATTACACTTCAACTAAACCTGTTAGATTTTACTGTAGATTTAGTCCAATAAAATCTTAAAGAGAACCTATTATGCTCATTTCAGCTCTAAATTTTTATTTTTGGACTCCACTAGAGTAGCTCGGCATGATTCACAGTTCAAAAAACTCCTTATTTCTCTTATACTGGCCCTTTATGCAGCCCCTCAATATACACAGTTTCTCACACTCCGTTTTAGCTCCTGTCTCTTTAAGGCCCCGCTCCCTATGAGCCCACTCTGTTCTGATTGGCCAGCTTTATGTATCAGAGTTGTGTAACTTTACCGTCAATGCAAACCAAACATTTCCTGCTTTACTGCTTCAAATTAAGCGTTAGCGGCGCTAAAAATCGGTTGAAACAACAAATTATGGAGCTATTTGTTCAGCGGATCAGGTAGAAATAATGCGTGGAGGAAGAGTACGAGCAGAAACAGCCACAGTGAGATGTTTTATGAAGAGCTGCAGTCAACCAGCACACCTCTAACAGGTAAACTACTTATTTTACTTTGCTGTGCTGTGTAATGTTGTCGTGGCTTGGCGTAACTACTCCCAGAGCAGTCTGAAGCTGCTGCTTTCTGCTCACAGGGATTACTGCTACATACGTTTACCTCGTTATTTGACACGTCGGCCACTTTTAACATGAACATCCGACATTGTGACATTATATATATATATGTCTGAAAATAAGGAAAAGCATAATACGTCACCTTTAAGATATTTAGTTAACTAAAACTAAACTAAAAAAATGCAGATGACTAAAGTATGACTAAAACTAGATCAAAATTTGCTGTCAAAATTAACACAAGTAGCCCAAAAAATTGAAGGTTTTTAAAAGGCCAAATCCTGTATTTCTCACAGATTTTTGGGACTGGCTATAATAATGTAAGTTTGATTATTTGTGAATTAACAGAGAAATTAATTAAGTCTTTCTTTCAACCCCAATGATGGACAAGCATTTAGCATTTTTTCAGAGACATTTATCCTCCTAGTTTTCCAGATAAAACCAACAGAGAGCCACAGAGCAACTGTTCAAGTTTACACCAAAAGGAAAGCCAAAACTAACTGGCTGTTGATTACCCCTGATGTAACAATGTTTCTGTAACACTACGATTATTGATCAAATCAGTACAGATGTCCGCTGAGTTTCATTAACTGCTCAGAGCTCGCTTGTTGGAGTATCCTACCTTTGGCAACCTGGACATCATCCTTTCTGATCTGCCAGTCTACATCCACTCCAACAGCACCCCAGCTGACAAGAGTGAACTCGAGACTCTTATTGGCCACGGCAAGAGGTGGACAGCGCAGCTCCAGTTTGGGAGGAAGTGTCACGGTCACCTCCCTGCGTGCAGAGACCTGAACACATGACACAAATTGTTAAAATCACGTCATTACGAGCTACACCTGTTACTTTATTATATTATATAAAAATAAAAAAAGATTCCTCATCTTTTCTCTCTCACCTCCTTGTGTCCAGCCCAGGCCATCAAACTGACCGCATATCGTCCTGGAAGTCCGTATTTGTGAGTTGCTGCAGTGACTGTAGTGTTGACCCGAGATGAAAGGTCACCAAAGTCCCAGGACAGTGTTACTGGAGCGACAGAGGAGGCGGCGGAGAAACCGATACAGTCATGGACACTTTGAAGTGAGAGAGGCTTCAGCGAGACCGAGAAGTCCACCGCAAACACATCATGGGCCAGAGTCCACCCACATTCCTGTGCACAGAGGGAACCATGTGAAGAAAAAGGGGCTTTTTGTGTTAATATGCACAAATATTTAAAAGTAAAAGGAAACTTTTTCACTGTTGATTGTTAAGATGTTTGTGGTTTTTCTATTATTTTTATGGTTTTAAATAAATAAACTGGTTTAATAAATCTTATGAGCAGCTCTGATTTAAAAATAACAAATCTTGATTTTCAATTGTTTTCAATTTTGGCTAACTTCTCTGGAGTTCTTCTGTACAGTAGTCATGCAGGAAACTGAATCTGAGGATGTAGGGAAGTTATTCAAGCCGCAGAGGGAAATTGTTGGTCGGTTTAGAGGAAATCCTGAATGTTGTGTTTACAAAAGGAGAAACAAAGAAAGAGAAGGAAGCTACCAAAGGAGGTCACCTTTAGAGACCGCGCTTTAGGATATAAATGTTTAACTATAGTTTTATGAAGTGGTTATGTGTGTAAATTGACTTCTTGACTATGAAACAAAAATATGCATAAAAAAGCGTCATAACCCAGACTATAATTTGTCACATCTGGTGATCTTGTTTTGCAGCAATCATTACCTGGGACCTCTGTGTGCTGCATACCTTCATAACTTGGGGCTTCGTACAAGCAGCAGAACATTGAGATTCGCTGATGAAGTTTGGCTCAGAGTTTGTGCTGCAGAGACACTCGTGCCTCTCTCCCAAGCCCCCATAGCGGTGAGATGCTGCAAAACACACACTGTTACACTGTTCACGTGTGAAGTTGCCCGGCGTGGAGGAAGAGAAGATAACAAGCTCGCTCCGTTCCCCTCCTCCGCTGCTGCTGTCCTCAAGACAAGCTGCATAATTCAGACCTGAAAAAGGGAGATGATATATGGCTCAAGTCAACGTAGTTTAACGATGAAACATATTTTGTCTCATATTTCATTCATAATTTTAACCAGCATCAGACCATCTCACCATGGGATCGGTAAAAAGAGATGAACTGATGAATGGTTTATTCCTCTAATATCTGAATTTGTCACCACAAAGAATAAAAAAATACAGTATCATTATTTTTATCCTTTGATCTGTTTTAAACCAAAAAGCAACAATTAAGAAGTTCACTTTTCATGCATTTTCATTGATATTCTTTTTACTTTCTAGTAGATAAAGCCTGTCTACTGATCATCAAGCATGCATTGCTTGATGACATTCTTTCCTTGAGTTGAGCCTCTTAAGGCATCAGATTGCATAATGAAACACAGCTCACACCTTATTGGGACTAAGAACTGCCTGAGAGATTAGAGAGATTAATCTAGATCAAGGAAGGCCATGAAATACTACACATGAATCCATAAAGGCAGGATGGTTCCATTACAAAAGAAACAGGGAAAGGAGACTAACAAGATTTTTTTTTTTAGCTTTTGTCATTTTTGTGAATTATAAAAGTAACATATGCAAGTGTCTGCATTACTGTGTATTTGTTTTGTACCACAGGTGAGCAGGCTGACGTTGAGCAGGGGTTGGTCACGGAGCTTAGGTGGGTGTTTACAGAGCATGGCGTCCGGCCGTTGAACTTGCACCCCTTTCTCCTGGAGCCAGCTGACCAACCGGAACAGCTTACAGTCGCACTCAAAGGGGTTAAAGCTCAGGTCACTTGAAGAAAGGGAAAGATAGTGGATGTGATGGTACTTGAAATGATGTTTCAACTAGCTACAACAAAGATGGCTGAACATTCAGTGTCTTCTTGTCTCACATTAGCTTAAATGATAATGTCTTTAATTATGTGCTGAAATTATACAAAATAGTATAAGATTTTGTAAATATTACAATATAAAACTTTTAATGTATCAACACTCTACCAAAAAGACCAAAAATTTAGAAAAACAAATTAAACATTTCACCTTTTGCATCAAAATAATACTCAAACATTTTGGACAAAACAGTTTTCCAACTTTTAATGGAGCTAGATGAGACAAATAACAGTTAGCTAGCAAAACGGCTAGCTCCTGCCAAAAAGTTGATGCTGAATACACCTTCCAACAAATGTTGGAAGGTGTATTTTAGATGTTGTCTTCTAAGCTAGTGCAGTAGCCATGAATACATTTTGTTTAGAGTTGGAAAAGTACAAAAAGCCTGAAACTTCACTATAGGGAGAAGACCCAGCCATTTTTGGTCAGTAGCGTTACAGCTCCAATGTGTAACAACAAAGTCCAGTTAAATACATCCTTGGAGAAGTGGAAAGGCCTCACTGGCGAAGTTAGGCGAACTTTTTTCCCCCTGCTTTTTCCATGGCAGACTTGACTTTTCGTGGCGGAAAAGGTGCAGTTGTAATAACGTTAATGATGGCTCTGCTCCATTGAAACTATGGCAGTGAGTCAGAGCCAGACAGCACAATACCACAACTAGAGTACTGGCACAACTAAGTGGAATACAGCCATAATTAACATCATTAGTTACACCTGTGCTTTTGTTGCTATGCCATGTCAAAATGTCAGCCATTGAAAAGGACTGTTTTTTTAAAAAAATGATGTAGGAAAGAGCCAGGGCAAAGAGGTCAAATGAAGGAAGATAGTGTGAATGGAAATAATGGGAAAGGGAAAAGTGACTGAAAAGACAGAGGAGAAATAAAAGAGGCAAACAGGAGGAGGAAAGGATAGAGTGAGAGTACAATAATATGTGGCATTTCTCTCTCCATCTATTATCAACTAGTCTGTTTAGCTCAATTACAGACAAAAACTTTTCTCATCAAAAGTCCCGGCGAGGAATAATTACTAGTCACTAACTCCCACTCTAGTCTGAAATAGTGCTTCATTCATGTTGTGTGTAGGCGAGGTAACTGGAAACGTGCAGCTTATTTAAGCATGTGTGAACAGATGGATGTGTTTCTTTGTGCATATGCCTCTTTATGTGTGTGTGTATATACTGTATACTGTATAAATAGGGTCTAATTATGTTTGATTTATCATTCCATATTTGTTTAAGAGACAACTGACAAAGAGATACAGAAATACACAGAGAATAACAATGAATTGTGATGACTTACATTTGAGTTAAATTGCATAGGTTGTCACATATTCTTTCTTCTATGGTGGTGATTTCGTTGTGGCTCAAATTGCTGATGGAAACAAAAGAGACAAATCATTGTTGGCATTAAAACAGGAGCAAGTCTTTTTTTTAACCTTGCGATGCAACTGGATTCGAGATCACGTGAGAATCTGTCTGCGTTGCGGACCAATCGGCATCTTATGAGGATTCTCGTGTGATCTCGCGATCTGGTGATAGACGGTGATAGACAGTAATAGACAGATGGTTCATCCAATCAACTACCAAGTATTTTTTTTGAAAGTGCCTGCCCTTTTCCAAACAGGTTCCAAGACTTCTCAGAGACTTCTCATCTGACTTCTCATCTGGCGTCTGGGGTGTCAGGTTAAGCCTTTTTCCTTCCGTTTTCTGACTTCACTAATTTGTGGCAATTACTATCATAATTTAAGCAACATTTATGAGGTGTGGGTATGTTCTCACGTCCTCGTTAACAAACATTAACCATAACACAAGAGCTAACTGAATGATAAATCCCAAATGACTGAAATGCTGAGTAACAGAAAACACTTAAAACTTTTGTTTCTAGCTTTTTTCCCCCCTCTTCCCACTCATACGCTTTGTTTCCATGCTTCTCTCTCTCTCTTTCTCCTTCACTCCTCGTCTCCCTTCTCCTTCTCCACTCACAATCATCTCCTTCTCCCTCCCTCCTCTATCCAGTAGGCTACATAATGGGGCCGTTGTGTGGTGGTTTTGGAAGGAGCTGATGGAAACCACCAGTCTTCTCTCATCATACATAGACGCACGCACACATGCACGCATGCACACACACACACACACACACACACACACATGCTTAAACGCCCATTCAATGGGTGGAAGAAATAAGGTAATGGATGGAGGAAGGGAGAGATGGACAGATGGAGAGAGGGAGGTGGTGGGAGCCTGGAGCAGTAAGCTGTAATTGAACTTAATCGTGCTGTGATTGGTGTGTGTGTATGTGTGTGGGTATATGTGTACTTTTTTTCCTGAATGCTCTCTGGTCCAGCTAGCCCACTCCTGGGATTTCTGCCTACTTAAATCCAGACTAAACCAAGTCTTTCTCTCTCCTGCTTTCTTTTTCATCTCCCTCGCTCTCCCTCTTCATCTCTTCTCCTCTCCACCTTGGATTTGTCAGGTCTGTGTCTTCTCTTGACTTTTGTACTCACACGATTGACAGTGGACCACAGCAGAAAACCCCTCTTGGGAGAACAGTGATCCTGTTCTCTTGAAGATACCTGGAAGATAGATCGGTACATAATTAAATAGATAAATGTATACTGTAGATTGACTGTAGATAGATAGATAGATAGACAGACAGACACAAAACAAATGGATGTGTGTACTACTCACAGCTCTTGGAGGCCAGTGAGACGATCTAGCAGGCTCGTATCGAGGGAGGAGATGCGGTTCTTGGACAGATCTCTGTGGGACAAACCAACATATCCACATTAAAAACGCATGTGAGGACAAGATGATTGCACACACACACTGACACACACCCATGCGCGGTATCATCAGAAGTTGAAAAGTAATTCACCATATAATGTGATCACGTTAGTGCTGGGAAATGAAATGTAATAATAGCAAAGGAGAAGAGAGACAGGGAAACATTTAGCTCATATAAACAGGGGCGATGGCATAAATCCAAGCATACACACAGACACAGAGGCAATTCAAAGTGTGTCACATAAGGCAAAGAAATGCATTAGAGCAACATTTCTAAACGATAAAAAGAAAAAAATAGAAATAGAATACAATGTAGATGTGCCAAAGAACCATAAAAACACACAACAATGCAGGACTTTCTGGTTACAGCAGTCTGGATTGTATTTTCTTTGCTATGACACATCACAATGCAGCTGTTTTAGGGTCAAAACTTCACATCTTAAATCTTCATGAAGAAAAATGCTTCTGTTTAAACGTGGTGATTTTTTTCCATTTATTCAGTCAGTGTTGAAAGATTTTCACCAGTCCAAGGGTTTTTGAACATGCTCCGACCAAACTGCTTTTCGGATGGCTGAACAGCGTCTGAAATCCTCCCGGTCAGTAACTTTCTGAAACCAACAATCTGACATTCATGCCCACTAAGCTGGATTTGAACTTCTCTCGCCATTCTTTACACGACTATTTCGGCCGCCTTTCGTATGTAAAATCAAGTGCAACACTGTAAGAACATTTGTCCAAAAGTAGGTGCTGTTATTCCTTTTTTTAGGATTCACTGCATCTCACCTCTCTTTGTTCGAAAGCGTACTGATGCTTTGAGGGTCTTCACCAAAAAAGTTAAGTTATTTTCAAATTACACTTGTTAAGTCAAGTTTATTTATTCAGGCAAGAAAAGGATTTACATTGTAAAACCATAAATGGTACCTTCCAACTTTAGACCTTCAATGCATGTGAGAAAAAAACAAGAGTTGCCTAACAATGTGATTAGTGGTTTAATTTGGCAATGAGTTACTGGGATTAATTTTCCACTAGGAAATTGAAATAAACCCCTGTGAGTCAGGCTGTGAATAAAAGGTGGAAAAAGAGAGTTGGAGTCGGTGAGAAAACTAAACAGTGGATAAATAACTAAAGAAGTGAGAAAAACTGAATTGGTTGAACAGTTGAGGTCATTGCCAAGACAAACCAGGAGAGCAAATGAAGAAGCAGGACAGAGCGGAGTTAAGTGACTTCAGTCTCCTCTCTGTGTCTTGACAGCAAAGCCTCAGCTGCACGTGAGAAAGAGGAAACAAAAGGGAGAAAAAAAAAGAAAAAAAAAAAAACAAGGAGCCAGGAGACAAGGAGCCAGAGGTTGTGAGAGGACAAAATGCACTGTGTGTATGTAAGACTACAAGATACTGCTGGTCTAGACAAAAGCAATAAACTAACTAACTAAAAAAAAATGTACTGGGCTGCCATATTTTCTACTGTCAGTATGTGTTCAGTAGACACTAATTTCACAGCTGAAATTAAAAATGGAAATGTGTATGTGAGCTTGAGTGTGTGGGAATGCACTACCCTCTTTCTCTCTCTCTCTTTCTAGTGTGTGTGTGTGTGTGTGTGTGTGTGGTCCAGGTATTCCTCGTGTTGCAGAGACGCAAATCTGTTTACACAGTCATGTTGTGGGGACTCGCCTCCCTTATGGGGACAAAAAGCAAGTCCCTTTAAAGCAAAAAGGGAAGACTTGGTTCAAAGTTAAGGTTAGTTTAGGGTTATGTTAAGGTTAAGGGAGGGTTTAAGGTTAAGCAAGTAGTGGTTATGGTTAGGATAAGTCTCCAGGAATGAATGTAAGTCAATGTAATGTCCTCTGAAGTGATGGAAACACAACTGTGTGTGTGTGTGTGTGTGAGAACAGAGCAGGACGCCCATTCCCAAAAGGAAACATCTGTACATTCCAGACAAGCTGTGTAAGAAAGATGGAGACCAAGAGAGAAAGCGAGTGAGAGAGAGAGAGAAAGAGAGAGAGAGAGTTCTCCTCTGCTAAACCCATCAGAAGATAAAACGGGACAGCAGAAAGACACTCCACCCACGAGCTGATCATTCACACATTAGGCTGACACCTCGACTTATGTAATGCTGTCAAACATCAGTGCCAGTCGTGTGTGTGTATGCGTGTGTGTATACTACTTGACTTTACATGAAAACTGTCTTCTGACCTTAAGGGAAACACTGCCGAGACAAGAGGAGATTAAGAGAGAGTGTGTGTGTGTGTGTGTGTGTTTAACATGACCATATAATGTGACCTTCACCATGTCTATTAGCAACAGGCTCCTGTTCTCTCAGCTACCTTTGGACACACATGGTTTTACTTACACACACGCACACACACACATGCACACACACACAGACACACACTGCAGAACACACTTGAGCTATAGCCCTGTGCACGCATACACACAGCACACACACACACACATACACACACACAGAGCACACATATGGTTCTGTTTTACTAACGGTGTGGCCAATGATCTAACCACTCCTTATAAGGCCTGTCTGGTGCCACTTATTCTGAGCTGGAGGATGAGAAAACACACACACACACACACACACACACACACACACAGTCCTCACTGACTACTCTGTGCTCGGGCAGTGGGAATGACAGAGGAGGAGTGGGCACGGGCTCTGGAGAGAATTGGAACAAAGGAAAAGATAAATCTGAAGAGACAGAGAAGTGCTGGGAAATGAAAAAAGACAAAAAATAAAACCACCACTAAAGAAGATTAATATTGGTTTTATTTCCCTCTGCACAAAAACAAGCACAAAAAAGTCCTTAGTCTGATGATGAAATCTGTGATGTAGGTCTGATCGTGGACAGACTGGTATCTGCTGCATCGTGGTGGCGAAGGCCAGCGCTCCACTAACCCACTAAACACAGACTGCTCTGTGGTCGCTTTCATCCCCCTCAGCCTCCCTGCCTGAATCCTCCGCTGCTCCCTCCCCCACTCACTACTTCTCCCACTTTCTTTCCTTCTTCCAGTCCTCTTTTTCCTTCTGTCGCTCCGCTGCTTTGTTTATATTCGGAGGCTGGGCAGACCCATACGAGTCTGACAGGAAGGGGAGCGGGAGCTGCACAGACAAAATCGAGGAGGAGGAGTTAAGGATGATGGAGTTGGAGGTGGAGAAGCTAGGTGTGAAAGGGAAGGAGAGGAGAAACTGGGGGAACGAGCAGTGAGGTCTGGTGAACAATGGCCCCACTGTGGGCTGCCTGTCCCATGGGCTCCTGTCCTACCTGTGCCCTGTCTCCTCTACACTGACACAGCTTCATGTGAGAGAGCTGCTAACTGGCCATCTCATGCCCGAGACACGGGTGGAGGGGGTGGAAGTAGTAGTTGGGTACTTTCCCTGCTGCAGGAAGAGCAGTGGGAGCATGAAAT
Source organism: Thunnus thynnus (assembly GCF_963924715.1). Taxonomy (NCBI): domain Eukaryota; kingdom Metazoa; phylum Chordata; class Actinopteri; order Scombriformes; family Scombridae; genus Thunnus; species Thunnus thynnus. The sequence continues at coordinate 7,554,333 of NC_089519.1, read as the reverse complement.
CAGGGGAATGGGGCTAGGAGCTGGGGAGAAGGGGGTGTTGATTGAAGAGGTTTTGGTCTAAACCATCTAACATTTTGCTTCACAGTCTGCTTGGCTGGGTCACAAACACTCACAAACCTCTCCTCTCCTCCCCTCTATTCTCCTCTCGTCTCCTCTCCTCTTTAGGACATTCTGTCCATTTTTCCAGCTGCTGCTGCCTGGGTTGTCTGGTGTCCAGCTGGCAAGTGAAGGGCAGCTGTGTGCAGCGGTTTAACACACTCACTCAAAGAAAGACACACACACACACACACACACACACACAGACATACAAACACACAGACACACACTCTCACATGCTGTCAGTGCATGCAGGAAAAACAAAAAATCCTGTAACGATGTCGAAGCGCTCATTGCTCACTCTTTTTCTGGTAAACGAAACAGTAACAATCCCACAGTCGTAAACTGTGGGCGAAGATCAGAAATCAGTTGCAGGCCTACATTGCTTCTGGTGTGAGACTATATGAAGGAAAAAAAACAACTTCTGATTACTTTCAATGAGAAGTTGAACTTGAATGAAAATGGAAAATAATAATTGACATTAACTCAAAATCAAAAGGCAAAAGTCAAATTCTTATTTTCTTTCCCACCTGTTTCTATGAATTTACACACAAACACACATACAAAAACTGAATGACAATGCCAGGAATGAGAAAAACCTGGTAAAGATCCCTAAAAAACTTGGGAGCAAATGGAAACAAATGTTTTGAATAAACAACAGCGTTCTGGGACCTGCTTCTACTTCTTCACTGTCTTGTTTGATTTCCGACAGTGTAGACATATCATCCGCACATTGCTGAAATCTACGATTAAGTCACTTTGAACAAAAAGCGTCTGCCAAATGCCAAGTGATTTCTCAACTGTCACTTTAGACAAATAATGATTTTCAGTGATTTAGGTTACAGGACTAAAACAGTATTAATTCAAAATAAAGGATAAAATGAAGAAAATATTAACACAACAAAATAAAATTATGTCAAACGCAAAACACCAAAAGTTGACTAAAATATGTTTATAGATGTGCCTTTGATTAGAATTTTATAAACAATTGTGTAAACAAAAAAAAAAAAATACTTAAAATCTACTCATACTTTAAATCTGCAAAAAGATGATGATGGATATTAGTATTAGTTACGTTACTATATCTCACTGGGCTCAATCATATGTGCACCTGGTTTTTTTTACAAATACCAGTTTTGTGCATGAAATGGTGTATGCATGGTTTTTATGTGTATGTATTGTTTATACACCTGTCCCCTGATCTTCTCAATCTAAAAAAAATGAAAATGTAAAGGATGAACACAATTTGCATTTGAACTTTGGCAGGATAGATGTGTGACCTTCTGGAAATGATAATGTAAAACGCTGCCAACCCCACTGAATTTAATTAATGTCACTCCTGCATCACACAAACATGCTAATTAAATGTTAAATGTCGAATGCAATTACAATTTCTTTTATGCCACATATTATGCAATTACAATGACAAACTGCTGTGTTGAACTAGGTTTTCTATGTCCTTAAGCAGACTTTGCGTTTTCTTTGTAGTATTGCTGGACAATAGTTATGTTTGCACCCAAATGTTGCACAATTCATGAGCAGATTTCCTTGAAGGAAGCAAATTAAAACATGTAAATGTATGTCTAAGTGTTTCCACTACCTAGTGCTTTAATATCTTCAAGAGGTAGCAACAAGATTACATGATTAAAAGAGAGCCAGTGTTTTCTGTACATCAGGTACAAGTTGGTATTGAATTGCTGCCGCCACTATAAGATAGCTTTTATGTTACTTCAATTAATGCATTTGTCTCCTCTGTCCACACGCTGTACGGTGCAAACCTTTTCATCTTTTGTCTTTTCTGGTGGAGGCGAGCAATAACTGCATTCAGATTTGATAGGAGCTAAAAACTGGAAATATACATTATTCCTCTAAAACAAACATCTAAACGCTTGTTCAGTATGTTTATATGAACGGCTGCTCTGGTATTGTCGGATGACCTTGCCAATGCAACGAGGACATGGTGATAAAGACACAACTCGTTTGCGAACACCTCCGCACTTGATGGACTGAAAGAAAAATATCTGCTTCTATGCAATCTACGAAGTACTATACATTACCTCTGTGCACTGCATGTTGGCACAAACCTCCTATCTGAATCAAACTTAGCTTTATGGCACTAACTCGTGTTGTTCTCTCCTGACTAGATCCTTGCTTGTGTTGTATCAACTCTCAGATGCTTTGGATAAAAGTGCTAAATGAAAGTGTAAATTGTAAATTGACAACACTGCACTTCTTCTTCGCTGTTCTTTTCATTGACCCATTTAAAGATTGTTGGAGCAGGGTTGTTGACATGCAAACGTCAGATTAAGGACAAATCTACATCCTGTGTGCATAGTTTAACAAAGTCTGAGAATCAAAAAACATAAACACATGTGAGCACTGCTGTGTAAATCTGACACGAAGAGCGCATATGCAGATTTCTGGTCTTGAACCTACAGAGTGTTTTTTTTTATGCATCTGGCCCCAGGCAATGGAGCTGTGTATGTTGGGATTTGTAGAAAGCAGAGCTGTGGTATAATTTAGCTCTTTGTGAAAGTGAGAAGCTCCAAATAAACTGACGCAACAAGTGAAACAGAAAGAGCTGAGAAAGCAGAGAGCAATGCGACGATACAAGCAAACAGCAGAGAGAGCAGAAAGCGCAATAATGAAGTCTGTCACAGCACTTAAATAAGCCTCCGACACCATCGAGACGAGCAGGGTTTCAGCCGATCTGGCAGCAAAAGGGGGCCGACTGCCGAAAACGACTTCTTTGGCCGAGTCCTCTATATATCCTGAGCTGGGTGACAGACAGCAACACTTCATCCTTTTCCTACTAGATTCATTTTTGTTCATTGTGCTCCTGCTCTCTCAGCTCTTTCTCCTTGTGTTTCTTGTTGCCTCAATTTCACGTTCACCGACATAATGTAAACATGAATCAAATGTTCCTACACAGCCCCTACAGATTCACAGGCACGAATCCTCTGTGGATTTAAAAATAAGAGATTATGTTTGCATTGTGTTTTCTTTTCTTTTAATTGTGACAAGGTCACATCAGAAAATGACACAGGACATGGACTGCATGGCCATAACTTACAAATGCAAAAGAGGCTTTTTGAATCATGTCATGACACTGAATACAGACGAATCACACTGCTGATTTGCATTTCATTATAATTTCGGCGGGGTTGTAATTCCACAATTTAGAGGCTAACAACTGAATTTTACATGTCCAGAGTCAGAGCCCCTTGTTAGCATTTAGCCCATGCAGGACAGAGTGCAGTCCTGGGATATCTTTGTGTCTGTGCCTCTCTGCACACAGGTTGAACAGACTATATAAACAGGTTGTGCTTCTGCAACTGCATTATGAACACACACACACACACACACACACACACACACACACACACACTGCAGTCTATAGTCCTGTTTTTTTATATCTAAATGCAGGGAACAAAATCCAATTATCACTGTCTCCAGTAATTTCTGTTGTAAAAATAACAACAGGAGGACAACAGGTTAAGTTGTTTTGCTGAGCTGGAGCTTAAGTCAAATGTGAACACACTGCCATAGTTTGTTTGCAACCCCCCATCTCCCACCCCCCCCATACACACCTCTCTCTCTCTCTTTCTCTGTCTCTCTCTCTCGCCGCCTAGCACAACCCACCCCAAGGGGGAAAAATTTTAAATTGACTGCATCCAAAACAATGAGAATATAATCAAGATCAGCTCTATATAGGTTTCTCATCTTGATCAAGCTCTCATATTCACTTCTCTTCACATCATAAGACAACACATAGATTAGACTTTTCACCAGGGAATAAGTCTCTGCAACTGCAAGCGTACACATCGTTGTGTTTTTCCTCAGCGGTACCCACCAGTCAGCTATGCTTGTCAGCATGCTAAACCAATCTCTGATGCAGATCTAATGTAGGAAACCCTGGATGACTTCATTACAATGTAGCCCTGAGCTAAAAAGCCATGCATTAGCTGTACATGTGTCATTTCAAGCTGCCATGATAAATTACTTTATGTTTAGGATTTTGAGGGTATTTCAGAACAGTTGCGGAGCCAGTGTCAGTTTCTCTTTCATCATATAAACTATGATATTGCAGCTATTTTTCACATATTTCCACTTTTCAAAAGAGGGTGAAATTGTTTTTAGCTAAACAGCATCTAAGCTTCAGATGTCTGGGTGATTGGTTCCCATGGCAGCAGCTGACTGACACCCTGGGGCTGCGTTGCTAGGAGACACACTGTCAACTTTCATGGTGTGCTACTGAATGGAGCACGTCGAAGCTCTGTATCGCCTCTGAAAGTTAATACAAGACGTGTTTTTCCTTTTTTTCAACAAACCCACATACTACCATCAGTGATTTAAAATGTCTATTATTTTGAAACATTAAACATCGTGCAGTTAAGTTTGTCTTCTACTTGGAAAATGTAAGCTAACTCACTAGGCAACATTAGCATTGTTTCCCACTAGATGTTACTTGTCAGGTCATGTTTTATCAACACCTGCTGAGTCATGGCAGGAAAAAAAAGTATCAAAATGCCCATAAAAATGTGTCTGATCACATTAAATCCACTTCTCTACCATCCAGCTTCCCCAAAATACTGTTAAATCCTCAACGCTGCAGTGTATTTAGCCGTATTTTGGTAAAGGTATGACTGCCTGGAGGATACTGAGAATTCAGATAGACTGCAGAGAAGTGGATTACGCCGCAGGAGGAATATGAGAAGACACTATGGATCTGCTACAAAAACTTGCCAAGATTTGAATCTATTGAAAGTGACTGACTGAATTCAAAACTGACCACAGCCGCTGCTCTCTGTCACGAACAATCTACTGACTTTTTACATCCACCTTGTAAAAGTACAGCGTGCGAGTGTTTGGTACTCAAAGTATAAATTTTGAGTGATCTCTTTAAAAAACATCAGTGTCATTTTTGATTTTTTAGCTCAGTTACTTCTGTCAAACCTACTCTACATTTTGCACCACATGCATAATATGATTAATGTGACTGCACATGCACAGCTGCACATGTTAATACCGTCAATTTGTCACTGTCAAACCTGCTTAAAATGTTTGCCATACATGTGGCGATTGATGGTAAGCAGGGTGTAAAATAGACAAATTAGATGACTGGCATAAAAAGGCTCTGAGTGTTAAAGAGGAGTGTACTTTGTGTCAGCTGCCAGTTGTGCTGGCAGGTGTGAGCGAGAAAAAAGTTAAAGTTAAAGAGTTTAAAAAACCCTCAAAGACAAAGGATAACTTCAGACCAGAGCTGCAATGATTATCTCATTAATTGATTCACTCTTATCAACTAATCAAATAATAATTTTAGTAATTTTTCAAGCAAAAATGTCAAACATCTGATGGTTTCAACTTCTTGAATGTGATGATTAGCTGACTTTCCAGTTATCCGTGTCATACAGTATATAACCTCGTAGTCAGACAAAACAAGCAAATTGGAGATATCACCGTGGCGTCTGAGAGATTAACGATGCAATTTTTTCTCTTTTTTTTTAAACATTTAATTGGCTAAACGAATAATCAATTAATAGAGAAAACAATCGGCAGATTAATTGATCGATCAATAATGAAAAAAATCCTTAACTGCAGCCTTACTTCAGGCTACTGGAGGCTGCATCTCAAACACACACACACACACATACAAAGGCCTTCTTGCAAAAATAAGTTCCTTCTTCAGTCTGCCATGTAATCACCACCACCACTTGAGTGAGTTAATCATGAACCAAGACATTTCTGTTACCAGCAGTTAAAAATGACTAAGTGCATGGTCACACACACACACACACACACACACACACACAGGAGGAGAGGATGGGAGCTATCTCTTCTCTCTCTGTTTCTTCCCCTCGTTCTCTTATTTATGACCTGGAATGTCTGTTCTTCTGTGAGTGATGTCATTAGTTACTATTGCCATGGTAACACAACAAATTCTCCCTCGCATATGGTCGGTACATTCAGTCCCACTTTCCTTCCCCACTTCATTAAAGTCAGTGTGTGTGTATAGGTGGTTGTATGGATGATAACCGGCTCTGGAGGAGGAAAGATAGAGAACAGAACGAGAAAGAGAGAGAGAGTCTTGTCTGTATGACAGCTGTGAAGCCTCATGACCCGGTGCGAAGCTAAAACTGCTCCCTGTAAACAGACTTGTTTCAAAAGCTCATTGCCACGCCTCGACTGTGTGTGTGTGTGTGTATATGCATCTCGTTGCCATGGTGACAACACAAAATTCTCCTGTGCGGGGCAGATAGGACCATGGTGAAGGAGAGCACGAGTGTGTTTACAGTTCAGGTAAACGGTTCACTGCCCAAGAAAGCCAATGATGTTGAGGAAAGTTAACTTTGAAACTAAATTGTTACTTCATTTTATCGCACGGTTTAAATAATCGCTATTTTTTTTACTACGTTAATTTGTCTACAATGCAACTTTTGATGTTATTTTCCCATTTTCCATCAGTCAATTTGAAAAAAATGTTCATGTAGAAACAGAATTATGAACATATTTATATAACTGTGTATACATATATTTATAATAATTTGTCAGCTTATGCTGAATTCAGATGTTCAGTTTTCTTTAAAGCCACACAAGCAACATGGTTAAAGTATCTCTAAAACTAAACACGATCAAATTCCCAACAAAAGTGATACTTGTGGATTCAAACTTGGCTCTTGTACTGCAGTGGTTCCAAAACTTTTTTTCTGTCAAGCTCCCTCCTTTGAAAGACGAAAATATTTCACAGATTTTGACCCGGCACAGGTGGAGCTGGCAACGTTAATGATAAAAATGCAATATAGCAATTAGTGAAGGTGTTAGTTACACCTGTGTTTGATGAGTCAAAATATCTTCTAAGCAAAAGGTCATTTCAATTTTAGTGTCATTTTTAGGGCTGCAACTGATGATTATTTTCTTAATTAACTGTCCAATTGATTAGCCTATAAAATGTCAGAAAAGTGTTAAAAATGTCAATCACTGTTTCCCAAAGCCCAAGACGACATCCTCAAATGCTTCGCTATTTCCCATCAACAGTCCACAACCCAAAGATATTCTGTTTAATATCATAAATGACTAAAAGAAACCAGAAAATATTCACATTTAAGAAGCTGCAACAGAGAATTTTGGCTTTTTTTTCCTTCAAAAATGACAATGATGATGAATTATCTGTTGATCATTGCAGCTCTAATCATTTTATTATCAACTGTGCAGTGAGCTCCGTGTTGGTCATCTGAGTTCCTCAGCAGCTCTCTACTTTAATTCATACGAGTCTCTACTCTCTCCCCCTGTCGTCTGTCCTCTGACTGGCTCACATTAGGTAAGACCCGCCCTCTTGAAGTTTGGCAACCAATCAAAATGACTAATAACAGTAATGTATATATGACAGGTCAAATAATGTCTGATTCAATATGTATGTCCATATCATTCAGTCTATTAAACATTTAACCTTTTTTAAAAGAAAAACAGAAATTTGAAATACTAATTAATCACATTGAAGGAGAACATGAAATTTCCAAATAATTGATCTGAGTAACTACACCAACCCCTCCTCTTCCACTGTAGCTGTAGTTCTGTTCAGTATACTTTTGGACAGATGCTGAACTAATTTCTCATTCGCTTTCTCATTTGCTTTCTGTTTACTGTCCCAGGACACACAACGCATCGTGATGATTTATGGCTCCAAAATCTGCGCACAAAACAAAAGCTATAATAACCTTAAAAAAAAGAAAAAACCTGAGACCGTTCCACAAGCATTTCCCAGAAGTGACTTCAGAGTTGCATAAACTCTGTATGAAGAGTGAGGAGATTTTTATTATGTGTGTGGGTTGGAGCAGATGGGCTGGTGTGTAAGGGGAATACAAAAATAAATAAATAAGTAAATACTCAACTAACCCTGGATGATTTCCTACCTGGGATGTGTCTTTGATATGGGGGCACAGTAGGAAAGCAGCCGGGGGGAACAGCAGAAGATGTAACTTAATTTTAGGCAATCAGGGAAAAGTCGAAGCAGTTTCCATTACCGTCTGACGTTTCAATTCATCACATGAAAATCTGCTGCCTTTCACAGAAAGAGAAGCTGTATGACTGTAAGGTTTTTGGCTGCCAATGGATTTGCGACTAACAGAAAACACACACAAATCCCGTCCAGGCCTGCAGCGCATGTGTGCATATTTAAGACCAAACTCAATACAGGAATATTTATAGTAGTATCTCATTATCTTTAAGCCTTGATAAAATGGCCTTTTTTCTATCAGAATAACAATTTATATTCTAATTTACCCTCTAATAAATGCAATAACCAGTGAGAACATTCTGTCACCAAATATTGTTAACACAATATAGTATTAAAGCACAAATTCAAGTCAACATAATTACATTCTGGCTAAATAGCTAACACTGCGTTGGTCTAAATGTCCTTATAAAACAATAAAGTACAATGTCAATAAAACTTTTAAATCTTTCCTTCTCCTCTCGCTCTCTCTCTCTCTCTCACAAACACACACACACACACAACGAGCAGAGACTCACAGCAACAGATGAAGGTCACATCAAATTCCTTATTGTGTTGGAAAAAAGTGAACATCAAGTTATTTGTCACCGTTTTAACACAGCAAATGTGCCTGAAATTTCATCTGATGAAATAAACCTCTGTCACAGCGTGAGATGATGAGCTCTCTCTCTCTCTCTCTTTCCAGTTTATTGTGATAACAGTCGTACTCACACTGGATGTCCTGCAGTACTGGATCATACCAGCTTCCTTTCATCTGTTTACTGCAGAAGTAAACAAATGACTGAATAAATGTACTTAAAAAGTATTCACATTGTGATAACGTGGCGCCCTGCCTTACTTGAAATAAGGAGCACTTAACTCTCTGTGAAGAAATGATTATATTTTTCAGCCATGCTACCAGTGTGGCTCTACAGATGTACTGGATGGATTGACACAAATGTTGGTACTTTTATTCATTCATGACTTTCATGCCCCCCTGACTTTTCTTCTAGTGCCGCCATGAGGGGTTTGCTGTTTTAAGTGAAATACCTCACCAACTTCAGGATGTACTGACATGACATTTGGAGCAGACATTCACGTCTCCCTCAGGATTGTATTCACTTTACTTTTCATCTAACACCATCATCCAGTCAAAATTATAATTTGTCTAAAACTTTGCTTTACACGTAAGTCTTTTTTTTTTTTTCCCCCAAGACTGTTGTTTTGGCATTTTTGCCTTTATTGGACAGTTGACAGTGAAGTGGCAGACAGAAAACGAGGAAAGAGAGATCAGCATAACATGCAACAGAGGGAGAACGAGCAGGGATGCTACATCACACAGCAAATACCGCGAAATTAACAAGTTTAACGAGGCAATTGTTTAAGCCGTCATCTTGTAGCTACATTTATAGCATGATGTCAGGATGTGAATGCCTCTGTTTAATTTTGCAGCTAAGTCTGCGTGTAGCAAAAGAGTCGCAGCGGCACGCAGTGAAAACTTCAAGCTGACGCAGCATTCAATCCACCTGACTGAGTGGCATGCACACTCATATGGTGACATACACACTTGTGCACAGTCACACACACACTCACTCATTACCACAACCATTAACAGTATCGACCTGTTATTCATTTACAGCTTCCCTGCTGGTAGATGTATAAAGGACAGTCATGTTCAGTGAGCAATTGACAACTAATCGAGTTCAGATCAATGGTTCGCTTACACTTCCAAGTTCTCAAACCCACACACAGCAATGCTAATAACAAACTGGACTGCAGAGAGAGGAAAAAGTCTAATCTGTCATCATGTTTTTAAAGATGAGGCTTAAAGGATATGGACTGAAGCGACCTTTCCTTTTAAGTCCGTGCGCCTCGTAAAGTTTCATGGTAATCATCATGAACAGGCCAACTCCCTCTGAATAAAACGGAGAGAAAGATGATTTTGAGAGAGCTAACTACCCGATACATTTTTCAGTCCTGCGCTCTCATCTCCCCACCTCAGACAGTCTGAAGGCCATTACCCAGACAAGTCACTGCGAGTAAATGACCTTCTTTTATTCTTTAAATAATGAGCAGATAGGTAACACAGGCCGAGCGCTGCCGGCAGCATTACAAAATGAATATTGTTAAGTTCTCCACTGGATCTTGGCTGTATGTCTCCACCTGCCTTGGTTGACCATGAAAATCAGAATTAATTAAAAGCAAAATCTCTGATTTTATCTCCATGCTTCTGGCTGTAAGGTGCAAGCGGGAAGCAAGAGGCCAAATTAGTGAGGACAGTAATGTTCACAGTCAGTCACCTCCACATATGGCTGCCGCTGGTACAGTAGTACCGAGGAGGTTTATCCAGACTGATGCAATTAACACTCCAATAGATTTGACATGATTAGAGATCCTGCAGCAGGATCCGTCTCTAATTAATGTGGCGCCTACAGAGCACCCTGCCTCTCTTATGCAAATACTATAACTATATGTCATGTGACATTAAGGAAACCTGTTGAGATGAGAGGGAAGGTGTAATGCATCAGTGCAGTGGCTTTAGTTGTGAAGGATTTCAGCGGAAACACGCACTTCTGAAAAGCTCATGTAAACAATATTCATATGCTTATTTAGTCGAGTCTCTGAAGCAAGCAAGTCCAGAAACAGTGTGCACTGATTATGGGTCTGGTATGTAGGGTAAATCTTTAAGTTAAATAAAAGAAGGTAGTTTGAAGGGAAATGAATAATTGATAACATATGGCTTCCGTCGGCACAGAACAGAATGTTCTCGCTGCAGCAGCACCAGAGGCTGAAGGCTGATCTGCACCACAAACACCAGGCTCATTTTTCTGGTGACCATTTAAACTACCAATCTGAGACACACACACATACACGCACGCACTAAAACACACACATGCACACACACAATGTCACTAGCAGTGTGGCCTCTAATAGAAGCCTGAGGTCACAAGAAAAGGTAACCTTTAAGCATATAGTCTTTTATTATTATTGTCCGTCTGTGTATCCAAGTTTTGTGTGTGTTTCTTTCTTTGGGGGTTTTTAAGTATATTTTTCTATATTTTGTTTTCAACAAGCAACACGGGTGCTCAGTCCACATTTTTAAAGACAATTTTTTCGAGGCCAGATTAATCCACTCACCACATCTGTCAGACTACTCATGCATAACTAGGGCTGCCACTACCAATTACTTTCATTATTGACTAATCTGCAGATTATTTTCTTGATTAATCACTATGTAAAATATAAAATCTTCGATAATTGTGAAAAATACCCATCACAGCTTCTCCAGAGCCAAAGGTGACGTATTCAGTTTACTGGGTTTGGACCAACGATCCAAAACCCAAAGATGCCCAGTTTCTAATGATATAAAATGGAAAAAAGCAGCAAATACTCACATTGCTTGGCATTTTTGCTTCACAAGTGACTGAATCAATCAAGTATGATAATCAATAATATAATCAATTATCCAAATAGTAATAGATTAATTTTCTGTCAATCGACTAATTGATTAATTGACTCATTGTTTCAGCTCTTTGCAGGACAACAGCAAAAAACAAAAAGCACAAATGAAATGAACTTGGAGTCAGAAGTATCATTTTCTCATGTTTGGATGATGCAAAGAAGAAACATGTGGTGCAGGATGAACAACAACATGGTAAACTGTGACCTCCTGACGGTGGCTAAAAGTGAAAACAAAAATCAATATTTGTCAATTTGTCATCCCCCCCTCCCTAAAAAAAAAAAAAAAAAAAAAAAAAAAAAAAAAGGCAAAGCAAAAAGAAAGAGATAAGACTGAAATGTGAGAAAAAAGGAGTTTATCACGCACTTGCTTCCCAAACTTAATAGAAATTAAGGTTGTTGTTTTCTATTCAGGTTTCTGAGTTGAATCCATTCCAGAGGTTAAAACCTGGTTGAAAATTGATTGTGTTTCCTCTACAGTGTAAATCCATATTTTAGCCTGTTAAGCGGCTTTACTTACAGCACGTTGGTGGCCAGCGGGATGTCGGCTGGGGCCCTCTCCAGCCCGATGTTGGAGCAGTTGACGACGCAGGACGGTTGGGGCCCCGCCAGCGCGCAGCTGCAGTTAACGGGACAGGGGCTGCAGCTCCTGCCGCCGTCCCCCTGCGGCCCGGAGCCCCATACCTCCAGGCAGCAGAGCGCCACAAGCAGACTGGAAATGAAACTAAACCTCGGGACGCAGACGCCATGTTTTCGCTTGGATAAAGTCTGTCCATTTCCACAAGGCATAGCTTACTCACATCTCATCGCCTCTGATGGTGTAAGTCCTCTCACTCTGGGAAGAAACAAAATGCACAGGACAAAGGCAAACCCACGCGTCCTTTTTCACGGTTTTCATGTGAGGATACAAACACAGAAGAAGGGATGAACTTTTTGACGCCGTTATCTGCCGTTATATTCCCAGCGTTTTCTTTATTCTTCAGGTCGGATCCCCTTCCTCTGAAATTCTAACGGTGCGTCTCCACAATCCTTTTAGCGAAGAAAAAAGTTTTGGAGAACTTCCTCTCTCCTCCTCCTCCTCCTCCTCCTCCTCCTTCTTCTTCATGCAGTTCCCCCTACCACCGCTGAGACTTTGCTCACAGTTTTATTTCCTCTGCGCCCTCAGTGGTTCTCAAAGTGGGTCCAGGGATCCCAAGGGGTCGTTGAGGGAGTTCCAGGTGTTCCCAGCTAAAAGGGCAATAATTCATTTTCTCTATAATTCCATCCATAAGTAACACAATGACAGAATGTGCGACTATTGTGGTCATAGGTTTCATACACTCTCTGTTAATAAACACATCTAAAAGCAAAAATCTTCAAAATAAATGGGGGTTTAATTTGTGTCAGTTGATGTGAAAAGGTTTGAGACCCACTGTATTAAAATATATTGAGATTAAATAATGTCCTAAAAAATCATCTAAATTATGAATATTATTGAGTTTTATCAAATAATATCTGCAGTCTTGCATGGAACGAAACTTCAAAATGAAGTTAAATCATTACAGAAAAATAAAACCTTTTGTGTATGTTCATATCAGGTTTACTTAACTATATATCATGCTGGGGGGCCTGAATATGCACCATATACATTTTTACACAGGTCATCTTGACACCTTAATTCCATTTGTCATTTGATATTCAATAAATTTGCAGCAGCTAATCACAGACCAATTTAATGATGACAAACTCTGGGCCCGCCTGATGGTCTGAGGTCTGCTTTGCTCAGTTGGTCATCCAGCCTTGATCGCAGCGGAGTGTTAACATAGTGGCTAATAAAGCTTTTCTCAACAGCTTGGTACAGGATCCAGCAGAGGAGAAAAATCCATCCAGTCCATTTGTGAGGTCTCTGAATCATTCAGGGTTTCCAACATCCAACAGCTCCCCTTTTCTTTTCTTATTTATTTATTTTTTACATAACCAGATATTGCACATGACAGTATTATTTATTTAGTGAACAAACATTGTGTTTCATGTGATTGAATAATTGTCAGTGTATACAGTTTATGTCTGCCAGGTATCTTTAGAGGTGTCTTGGAGAGGTTGCGCTGGCAGGTCTCTTTGATGTGTCTTAGGAAGTCTGTCTCCGGGTAGACAGAGCCACTTAAAAAACTCAGCATGACGTGGTGACATTTGAACATGGAATTCAAGTTCAAGTCAAATCAATTTAATTCCTGTTACATTTATAGATGCTGTATTGACACAAAATTGTTAAGCCTTAAATAACTATGTGTGTGGCTAAGACAGAATAAAAGACACATACTGTGCGAAGAATAAGAGAGTTGATTTTTAACCGCACACTTCAGCCACCACTCTGTTTGATAAAAATTGTACCCTGTACCCAAAACCTCCACTATGCATAGATGGATTCTGAAATTCTTTAAAAGGTATACAAAAAAAATCAAAGTACACTTACAGAAAAATGAGAAATCACTTATCAGTTTCTAGCTGTCCCCTCATCTTGACCACCTTATGTGCTCCTTCACCGCCAGAGATGTGAAATCTTTCATCAGTGACTTTGAAATGACAATTGTAAAACTTCATATTTTTCAGATATTTGAAAAAAAGTGCCCTCCTCCCCCTCTATCCTCCCCTCCTCCTCCTCCTCCTCCTCCCTCTCTCTCTGCAGTATCTCTGCAGTGCAGGGCACGTGTTAGAGGTGTTTCCTGGGTATTTGACTTGGCCGGGGCGCACCCATCCTCCCTGCAGGCGTCTGGTGCTCTGTACAAAGAAAAGAAGACTCCCACAATAACCCTCACACTCTCTTATCCTCATTGGCAGCATCTCAGAGTTCATATCTGAGAAGCACAAAAAAAAAAAAAAAAAAACCCAAACAAAAGTGTATTGAATTGAGAGGGGATGCACTAAATACGTTCAGTCAAATAACTCAAATGGTTACTTTTGAAAGTAAATAACTGCACTGTGATTTATGTCCAAACATATTATGCAAGAGTACACAACAGTATTAACCCCTTCATAAATTCCTTTAAGTAGCTTTAAAGGATTGGCGGCAATTTTCTATATTTTTCTTATTGTTAAAAAATCTCATGGGCAGAGCAAAATCTTTGAAGCCGTTTCTTAAATAAACTATGGTGAACATACTCTTTGGGGACAAGCAACATGTCACCAGTGCAGCAGTGTGATTCATTAATGTATTTTTAATAATTTCTGGACAACAACAGAGCTCTATGGCACAGAGGAATACTATATATCAGGCTTTGGATACACACATAATACTTGTGAGTAGGATGAGTTCATTGTTGGTTTGGCTCTGCACATGACATTTGCAGACAATAAGAAAAACATAGAAAATCACCAGCATTATCCTTCAAGGCTCTTTCACACTGTCATACAGTAGCATATATATTCTGTATAGTATAGCTTTTTGTTGAACCTATATGATACATAGACTCCACGATTTTCATGGCGGCACAGTTCTATCAAATGGAAATATTCAACACGTGTTGTGCAATATTTCATACACATTGCTACAAAATGTAGCTCTACATGTATTTAGTATTTTTGGGATTTCCACTGGAATTAAACATTAAAGTTCTCTGTAAGTTTGGCTGCACTGTACAGGAAATAGCCTTGATAAAAACAAGGGTATGATTTATACATTAGAGGCATTTTGGCAAGATATGCTTAAAAATGAGGGGGAAAAAATAGAGAAAAAGTGAATAAAGAGAAACATAATAAAGAAAACGATACAAAATATCCATTATGGCTTAAACTTTCATGACCCTTGCTCCACATAAAAATCATAAAACGTGACACCCTAAAGAGTTGCCAATGAGTTTAACTTTGATGCCAGTCGTGATTTTATCTAAAGTGGTGCATCCTGCACCGTGGACATTTCAGGGATGAAACTTGAGTCTTCATTGGGTGGCAGTTGTACTTTCTTATTGGAGAATCTACATCTTCTCTCGAGTCACAACTGTAAGCTCTTGAACCCCAGGTGCAGCCTCTCTGAAAGCTCCAGCACCAGTTTATACGAGGAGCTTTTTAGGTATTTGGTGCTTTTACAGTGAACAGAGACAAGGAAACGGCATAAAGGTCGAGACAATTTGTGTCAAGTTTAATTGTGTGGCCCATAATTAGAGTCTCAAAGGGCTTGGCATTCAGTACAAGGAAAATAAAATCATCTTAACTCAGCAAAGAGAAAACCTCTGCAGAAAATGTCAGCGTGTTAGATCTTACTGCAGCCTGAAGATAAAACATGCATTTTTATTATGTTCAGGTTAGTTAGGTGTGGTTCAATTAAATCAATGAATCAGGTGTTCTGCATATCATGTTATAATTTTACAAAAATTATATTAAAAAGAACAAAATTAGTTACTGCCATTTTAGTTTTACATGTGTGAAAATGTTATGTGTAATACTAGATCACAGGTGATTCCATAAAACAATAACTTGATTAGGTTTAATAATATTGTAATATTAATTTGACATCCAGTAGATTTTATGCTGATCTGACCATGGAGGACTAGTGGACTGGAAATGTATTATTTTGTATTCATCTGGCCCGGACTGGTCCAGTCCGGGCCGGGTGAAGGTAAAATGAGCTTGGCCCCTGTTTGGTTATGGGGAGGGTCCTCCAGCCTGGCCAGGAAAACAGCACTTACTGAGGCCTCTGTCTGTGTTATTGTAGGGCTACAGGAAGAGCGGGGGAGAGGAGGGGGTGGAGGGAGGGATGAGGAGAGAATGCAGAAGGTCTGCAGAGGGACGAGAGATGAAGGGTGAGGGAGACGGAGGAACAGAGTAGAGAGGAATGGAAGAACTGTTGTCACAGGGTGAAAGACGGGGCGTTGAGGATGTGGGCATAAAAGAGGACGATAATGATTCAGACCAGAGGAAAGTGGGAAGAAGAAAAATCTCGTGAAAAGAGGTTGATTGTAATTGTAAGAGTGCAACGGTGAAAAGTGAAGAAATAGTGGCTCTAAATTTAGAAACAGCTCTTCGACTATCCCTCTGTCTGATTTCTTTCCTCTTATTTCAGAGATTAACTGATTACAGATATGTTTATGAATTATTTGGGACAATTATTGACGTGTCTTTTCTTGTTTTTATTACGGTGCAAGCTAAATGTATGCTACGCACACCTTACATATATGCAGTTTTTGTGGAGATCTTCCTTTTCTGCTTTCAGAGCTTCGGGAACTGTCGCTGCTGTGAGGACAGTATTCCCACAGAGACAATATACACCGAGAGAGATGATGTAAAGCAATGCAATACTAATATTACTCTATTTGTTTGTGTGTTGATTCACTTACACTGAACATTTGAAATGTGTTTCTGTAGTTTGTTCACCTTAGAAACACCTTATACTGTCATCTACTTCAGATACAGTTGAATAACTCAAGACCAATAACAACAAATCAATGATACCTGGCAGGAATGAAGAGCAAAGGAATCCATCCATCCATCCATCCATCTAAAGCTCACAATAAGCTACTACCAAAAAGTGTAGGATCATGTATGTTCAATAAAACCAGAGCAAAAATGATGCATAGAAAAAGTACAATATGGTCTAACAAGGTACATTTTACTTGTGTTTATTGACATTACATTGTTCAGTGTTCCTTTGTTTAAAGATTTTTTCCAGTTACAGTATTTATTGATTTATTTTACTTTACTGTGAATGAGGAATACAATGAAGTACCCGGTGTCTCGGTGAATGTAGGGTAGTTATAATAAGCTTTGGTTTCAGCCCTACATCTTTTCTCTCTTATTTAAGAGGATTTGTTGACTGTTTTTGTTAAATGTGCTTATGGGTATGTATTCTGGTTAGATAACATTTGCATTAACTTTTATGTGTTGCAGACCGAAAATAAAGAATCTACAGTTGTGCTAGCTGCTCTGTGAGGCTGCACTTCTGTGATTCAAGCTAGATAAAATAAATTAAAAAAGAATATCTTGCAATGTACAAAAGGTCACTGAGTTTATGTAATGTTGGTCTGTACTTGTAATATGTCTTGTAGCTCTTGTCCTCTTAATACTATATTTTATAACTTTGTATGTATAACGTTGTATGTAACATTGTGTGTAAGAAAGAGAAACTGTTCAATATTTTCTTTTCTCCACTTTTAATACAGTAATGCTGATGTACAGAGTAATAAGATGTTACAGCATCTTGTAATCATTTCTCAACTTCTCAAATTGTAAAAAATGTTCTTTGAGAGCTGGACCAATAAAAAAAACCCCATTCTTCTCCTTTCATTGTTAACTGTCAATATAAAAATCATCATCTTAGATGTTGGCAGTGAGAGTACTGGCAGTGACTGCTATACAACTAAATAGTGAACACACAGAGGGGAATAGAAAGCTTTGAGATATTCATTCAGCTTTGAGAAAATGTGAAGGTTTTATTGTCCAGAAGACATACCAAGGCCAAGAAGTAGGCAGTAGTATTCTCCATCAAACTTCATGACCACAGGTAATAAGATAAACCTACTTAAGCTACAATCCCATTGGACCCAGTAAAAACATTGAGCATAAGCCACTCAAGTCCAGTCATGAGAAATCTATAGACTCAAATAAATAGCTGGCTAGAAACAGTTGACAATAGTTCTGAATCTCTCTTTGTGTTATTCTCCACACTGAGGTGCGTTTTCCTTGACGCCGGCAAACTCTGATTCTCTTCATTCTTATTTAAACAGTCAGGTTCACCGGGGACACTTGCCATTCAGTTGCTAACTCTTTAGCAACAGCTTTTAAAGTCAGCTCACGCTCAGCCTGTAGCTCAGGTGCTACTGTTATAACTGTAGCGTCAGTGGTTCAATCCTGTCCTCGTGTGAAAGTGTCCTTGAGCAGGACATTCAACCCAAAGTTGCTCCAGGCGTGTGTGCATGAGGTAGAGGTGAGGGGGGATGATAAATCAAAGTCACTTTGGACAAAGGCATCTGCCAAATGAATGTAATGAACTGTTGTCTCATCTCATCGAGGAAGTGGACTCATTTTTGCTAGTTCTTGGTTTCAGTGATGTTACAGCGATACAGATGATTCACTACTTGTGGCGAGCCTCCTGTGGCAAGAAGAGTGAATTGCACTCCTTTGTGTGAAAAGTGCTTGATACCTAAAATGACATTATTAAATTGGTAAACACCATTATATTTAGTTTAAAGCGTTCACTAATTTCTTTGTTAACAACTATAACGCCTGCTTACACAGTATACAGCTGTAGAAATCTGTTATCAAATTATCTTTAATTCAAATGTTCATATACAGTATGAACAATTCAAACCCTAATCGAGCATGTGCATCCATCCATTTGTCATTCTCTTTTTAGAAAAGCAAACTGCTTCACTGATTTTACACTTCCTGCACCTATGAATTACTTTCTAAGAATGTGTAGTTGGACATTGATTATTTATACAACAAAATCAGTGTGTATTTTCTATTGAGCATAACTGTGTTTAGCATAACCGGCTCCAAGAAGCAAGAAGCAGCTTTACTACTTAACTTAACGGAACCTCAACAAAACTGGAACATGGATCCATGTAAAAAGGCCTTTTAACCAGATAACTCTGAGTCATGCACTAATAAATATTTAATGTTTGTTATCACTGTTGTTCACTATCAAAAGGGGACCTACAGTGAAGTGTTTGCTATGCTTTGTTAATACAGCTGATGAAATGTTAACTACAGATTACCTATCAGTGGTGATATACAGTCTTTAAAACATAAACAGTGGTCCTGTCACTAACGTTATATGTGCTGTATAAATGTGACAAAAAAAACTTTAACTAGAGAAAGATTTTTTTTAAAAGTCAAAACAGGAAAATTGTCAAACATCTTATAACTTAGGTTCAAAAAAAAAAAAAAAATCCTGAACTAGACACACAAGTTGTGCTAAAGCCACACCAAACATGTCGAGTGGGAGTGGGAAGACGTGGATGGCCTGAGGAAAAGACTAGTCTAATTGCATCATCTAATTGCATCATGGGTAGTGCAGTTAGGCTTCAGAGAAAGAAACCTATAGAGAATAAAAATATTCTATTATGAGTGCCCTGACTTTAGAAACATGCAGTACTAAATTGGAGGAGGACTCTGCTTTGAAGACCTGATAAAAAACAGACACTATAAGATATATTTATATATTTGCTGATAACAATTTTACAGTGTGTTTTAACTAATTTATTAACTGTTTATACGGATTGAGAGGCAAGTTTAAATGTGTTTATAAATGTGTTTTAAACTACTGAAGCTATATGATCACAGATATGTTGTACTGTGTTATCAGACTTTCATTAATTGTTTATACACCAGTTATAAATGTACACTATAGTGTGTGAAAAGCCATTTACTAATTGTTTATATACTGTTTATGAATGCTAAATAGGGGGGTTAAAATAAAATGTTACCATTAAGCAACAGTCTGCTGTTTACCCTGCGAGACAGCTGGATTTGTGAGATCACGACATCACATGAGGATCCATCTTGTCAGGCTTCAAGTTAACGCTTGTGTCTGAACCAATGGTGGTTTGGACCAATCAGCATCCCATGAGGATTCTCCTGTCATCTTGTGATTTTGTGATCTTGTGAATCCAGCTGCCTCACAAAGTAAGACAATGATAGACAGATGGTTCATCCAATTACCTGCCAAGTATTTTTTGAAAGTGCCTGCCCTTTTCTAAACAGTTTCCAAGGACGACGTCTCAATAGTGTGATCTAATGGGCTATTGATTGTCAGCTTTTCATGATCACAGTTGAATTGTCTGTCTGCGAAGAGAAATGATGACTCAGACTTTGCAAATAAAGAGAGAACAGTGCATGTTTTTATGTCTGTGAGAGGGGAAGAGAGTAATAAGCAGTGTTTGTTCAATCAATGAACTTGTTTATGAATCAATCAATATATATTGCTATTTTTACAGAGTTAATCGCTATGTGCTACGTTGACAGAATAAATCAATACATTCAGTATTTAAAGTAATAATCTCAAAGATTTTCTCTTAAATAAATGCCTTTTAAGTCACTATCGCTGAATGAGGTAACACAATGGTGATTGATTCTATGGTCCACTGATGAAGCCTTTGCATTTGCAGTATTACAAACTGGGCGTCAGTGGTGACATTCCTGGGAAAAATCACAAGTGGCACACAGTTAGTAACGCATTTTCCATCATCTAGCAGTGGTTGGTCTGCCAGAGAGGGAAGGCGCAGCTAATGCAACAGACTCACTCACAAACTGCTAACTGACTGATGTCACACAGGCAACACTGTTTGGATCTCTGGGAAGTGAGGTCCAAAACCACTGACCCACTGGTGGTCCAGACCAATCAGCGCCACAAATCCAGCTGCCTCGCAAGGTAAGACGGTGACAGACAGTGATAGACAGATGGGTCATCCAATCATCTGCCAAGTATTTTTTTGAAAGTGCCTGCCCTTTTCCAAACAGTTTCCATTGATGACTTCTCAGATGCTTCTGTGTAACAAACCATCTGGCATGTCAGGTTAAAACATGCCAACACCTTTGCACAACCCTGCTGGAAGGTGCCACATCGCTGGATTTTGTGTGAATGCAGAGCTTCATCCTGTCTGCTGTGGCCTCTCTGCTCTGCGTGTGTGTAGCTCAGCCCTGCCCTCAGTCAAGCAGACACACAAACCTGCGGCTCTTTATACATCCATGACACAGAGACAGAGAGCAGAGCGGAGAGACAGAGACAGTGATGTAACCTGGTTGCGATGGTACAAGTCCCGATAAGTTTCATTCACTCGAATTAGTCAAATCAAGTCATTTTTTGGAAGTTGCTGTCTTTTTAGTGTCAAATTCCCTCTTTTTGTTACAATACTTCCACTGCGGCTGAACAGGACTCTGCCCACTGTCTACTTTGTGACACAAAGATGGAATTTTTTAGTTAAAAGACTGTAACTGGGGAAGATATCCACTTTATTTGACTAACTCAGACAGCTTATTAGCTTCAAACAAACTTTTAATACATTTTTGTTCAAAACGACGACGTGGATTTTGTCACCCATCACTTACATCAGGTAGTCTATGAGAGAGAGCGGCTGCACCGGAGATGGGCTCCTGAATACATCTCAAACTTAGACCTAAAAAGTGGGACATTTTGCAAAATAACCTTCAAATCATTTTTAGAAAAGACATCATTAATCAGCAGGAACAGAAGATGAAATATCATCTTTGGATATCTCTCTGGACTGGAAAGTAAACACCGAAAGCAGTGCAATAGGATTTGGAAGCGGGGCAAGCGTGGAGGAGTGCAAGCCAGGCTAACTGTTAACCCATATACAACATCCAACAATCATATTGCCTAATGTTCTCTGGACAGCAAAATGGATGATATAACTCCCCCATCAGTGCTGATACACTGTGCTGCTAACTGCTCTTTCATTTTTCTTTTTTTTTCTCCTGGGATTTATGTGTTTTAATCATTTTTTTAAAGTGAATTTTTAGATATACAGTGTATCTTTATCCTTTCTGTTGTTGTTGCACTGCTGTAAGCTGGGAGGAACAGCATTTTGTTTTTTTGTGTTTGCAAATACACAAGAAAATAATCTTTGCACATATTCAGATTTGGTTATATAGTTTAGTTTTAAGTTTCACAGATAGACTGCTGAGCCAGGCCGTTCTGCAGTACAGCATGACACTCTGAATAACCGATTTATAAAACAGAAAAATAATCTGGCTACTGGCTCCAAAAGATCTGAGTTTATGAAGAAAGTAAATGCAACCCTGAATCTTCTTACAAATAAATTCTATATAAGGACTCCATGATAGGATGGCATCTATCATAACACCCAGGTATCTGTGTAAAGAGACTTTTTTAATTTCTACATTGTGGATTGTCACTGGAGGCAGATGACAATCAGGAGGAAGGCCAAAAACAATTTCCTCTCTCTTATTAGTATTAATAAGCATTTTTGTCACAGCATTCAATTAGCCAGTCACATTACACTGGTACAGTCTGGGGTCATAGCTGTCAGTCAGCAGAGATAGTGAAGGGGAATAATCAGAGTATTTTAAAAGAAACTGATTGGGCACACTGATGGTGCAATCTGAAGTGTACAATGTAAACAACACAGGTGAGCTAATGCAGCCTTGAAGGTGCTCCAACTTTAGTCCTGATTGGAGAGGAAAGTGTATCATTTACCTTTACTAGCTGTATTCTGTTTGTGAGAAAAAGACTTGCACCAGTAGATGAGGTTTGGATTAAACTGTAACAGTAAATATTTAAAAGCTTCAAGGGTTTAATGTTTCTTGAAAGATTGTCACGTCCTGTAGCATATGTAGTGCAGAAGAATATGGTGTACTTTCCACTTCTCCTAGTTCACACAAACTTTTTTTCTTCCCATACCCAGAATTACAGTTTCTATTATGTTTTTACTTGACCTGCTGGGACTCAATTTATTCCCTGCTTTCCATAATTTTTGTGGATTGCTGTAACTGACCCAGCTCTGGTGCTTACTCTCTCCTAAACCTCCTTAGGCACAATCATGGGCACTTGCCAAAAATAAGCTGTTGTTGCCTATATATAATTAATATTAAACACTAATATGTTTATATTTTGAGCAGGAGTATATTCAGCTGCTTGACTTCTATGTGTACCAATTATGATAATTATTATAATGTTAGAATTATCTCTGTTTTGTTGTTGGACATGTTTTCCTGTTTTCCTTTCCTCCCTCTCTTTCTCTCTTTCTCTCTTTCTCTCTCTCTCTTGCTCACACACACACACACACACACGCACACACACACTGCCCACAGGACAATAATGTCCTCTGACAGGCTGGTAAGGTCAACCCTCGGGCTGTGTGATAGCTTCACTCCAGGGGATTGTTGAGGAGACGGGCATAGACTCTTCCCTCTTTACCCACCTGACACTCTATAGTTATTAACTAAAGAGTGTGTGTGTGTGTGTGTGTGTGTGTGTGTGTGTGTGTGTGTGTGTGGTATGGGGGGTGAGTTAGTGGGAGGGGGGTCCTCCTCTCCCTGCAACCACACTCCCTGCAGAGAAGGAATACATGGAAAAAAAGAGGTAGCATGGGAGGCTACTAAGCAGTGGAAATTATGTTATGATCATGGGAGCGTATAAGCATCCTGACGTATCTGCTTTGTCTGCTGCTTCTCTGCTGTTCTGTGCGTGTGTGTGTGTGTGTGTGTGTGTGTGTGCAGAAAGAGTAACAGGTAGGACTTGTCTGTTAGTAACATATTTTCAGATGCCTGACATTTACGTAATTAAAATTAATAAATAGTGTGAGGAAGAAAAAGCGTTTTAAAAGCATTTATGAAATGCCACATCTCAGCCTTTCATGAAATAACATAATAGCACCATTACATTGTGCATTATTATCTTACGCAGAAAAAGTCAATTCTTATTCATGCATGACACACATGAGTATGAACTTAAAGATGTAGATTATATGTTGTGGAAAAAATTATGCAAGCATTTTGCTCTTTCTCCATGGAAATGGATTATGTGAGATTATCCCAAACTTGACATCTTTTATTTTCACCTGTTTGTAAAGTTTGAGTTCTTTACAAATATTCTACATATGACTCGAAGATTGAACTCATCCACCTGTTTCAGTGTTTCTGTTTGATGCCTGGAAAGCTAAATTTCCAGGTCAGTCTGCATGGTTGCAGTGGAAATCTTATTTAATATTAGTGAGCCGTTCAAACTCACACTGCTGAACACTGCATTGTTAAAAGTGGCTTTAAATTCATCCCTTTGGAATGCAACAAGATGGCAGCAGCATCCTCTGGGGGCTCATTTTACAGCTTACTACCAGTGACTCAGGATTTGTGCAGAGGAAGCAGAAAAGGACAACAAAAAGGTAAACAAATCATTCCAAATCTTTTCAAACATAAGGAACTCACACAGCAAGCACAAGCAGTGCTAGTATTATCAAAAAACCCACCGACAAGGTGAGAATCACAGTCGTAATGGATAGACAAGATTATTTTTATTTGCAAAATAAGTTGTTCTTGCTGTTTCATTTTTTACTGTTTACTGATACCAAGAAGACTATCTGGGAGAATGAAGGTTTATTTCTTTAGCTCCTAACCGCAATAGCATTCTCAAAGGGCTTCATAGACAGTATACCTGTCACTCATGCAGGAAAAAATCCCAGGAAAAAGAACCTGAAGTAATGGTTACATGGCCTGTGCCCTTCAGTATCCTACTGGGCAGGTTAATAGTCTCAGAGAAGGGCAGATTACCATATGAACCTGATTTCAATACATAATAGTCAAGGATAAGTTAGATTGCATGCTCAAAGTAAAGCCCATACACTCACTGCTGGATTGCTTTAGCTCACTTCAAGTGGAAGGTAAGAAAGTTGTCATATCCATGAACCTTGCAACGAGGCATAACAGACCCTCAATACACACAGCAGTCTTAAGGACAAGTGGAATTTTCAAAAATCAATACAGTGGCCCATCCTAAGAGGTCGCAGCAGCTCCTTGTTGAGAGTAGCCAGTTTGTCACTGTCTATCATACCCACACCTACTTATAACCTTTGTCTTTGTCAGGCAAGGGTGTAGTGTGACTAAAGGGTCAGAACCAAGCGGCAACTACCACAGCTTGAGGTTGAAGCCAATGTGGAAGTACATTAAAGTGCGATACCACTAACGGCCACTAGATGCTGGCTCCAGTAGACTCCCATTCAAAATACGTCAACATCCATTTTGAAATACTAAGTCAATAATGTTTTTTCACTGAGTCATTATATTATCAAACACTAAATATGGGTTCTCTAATAAGTGTGCTGGTGCTCATTTTGGAAATTATTGCTCTGCTAATAATATTTGACGAATTATCGTAGCTCATCTGCTGCAATCCCTGGCTCTGAGCTGGACTATTGTTGCAATATTTCACTAAGTTTAATGTTACTTGATTTTGATAACTGCTGTTTTAGTACAGTTTAGATAAAGTAGCTAATGTTAGCTTGAGTGTGCCCAATAAGCTCGTGTTCACTTCTGTCCGAGGTAGTGGGACATGTTTTCAGAGCTTGAAAGGCAACACCCTACGCTATTTGGAAGGTCCTGGCTCCAAATAGAAAAGATGGCACCGACCATAAGCTGCAACTCTGAGCTTGAAACTGGTTCCAATGCAAACCAATGGGTGACATCACACCTTGCTACATCCATATTTATACACATGGTCAGAACATATTAACCTGTTTTGGTAGTTCAGTGTTTTAACATGTATTCTAGGCAACTGCAATGTCCCGACAAGCTTTGTTGCATGTCATTCCCCTCGCTCTCCCCAAATTTCCTCTATCTCTCTCTCTGACTAATAAATGCAAAACGCCAAAAACATATTATTTGTAGGAATACATCGTACTTTGCCAAATAGCACCAAATAGCATCAATGACACAGTTGGGCAGGGGTGAGATGTACAATATGGACAGCAAATGAGGAATACATTGATATATGGAATATGTTTTGTTGATGTGAAATATGGTAGCAGCTACAGTGGAACATTTAATTATATCAAGACTCATTGTGTGAGATTGTGCTGGATCAGCTGTGGCTTACTTCTGATGATGTGCTCTCTGAAAAACACTCACCTCGTACTTTCAGATTTGCTGGGCAAGTGATTTTAGCAAAATGCACTGGCCTTTAGTTTGCCTGCCATACACCAGTTAATGGTATCCAGAGGAGTTTGTGACCACTAGCAGTACCATGGAGTGATGTATTTATGAGTGGGTCCCTGTTTTTGTTTGTATCAAGCTTGCTCATGTGATTGCACGCCCTCCCTGCTGTCAGTATCACACTGTTCTGCTGACAGTTGGTGGCAGTATTGCCAGGAAACGTAGCACTGTGGCAATGACAGTGAAGAAGAAGACTGCTAGCAAACAACCATCCATCCATGATTTTGAATATTTAAAAAACTGCTTTGCAGATGTTTTATGTGGAAGAAAATTCATCGAATGTGACACTGGATATAAATGTAAGTTTTTTGTTGTTTACAAGAGAAACCCACAGGGCACCTTTAAATTTCCAGTCAGTGGATGAGGTTATGAAGATTTTTAGTACTGCCTGCTGCAACCGTTACACTGACGTTGATTCTAATCTGAACTGCTGACATTAAAGTCAGCTTTTTTGCAGAGATCAATAGCCATAAATTACAATGTTCTCAAAAGAATAGGCTGTCAATAGTTGGCCCTTACAAGTATAGCAAAACTTGACCCCCCCAAAACACACACACACACACACACACACACACACACACACACACACACACACAAACCTTTAGCGCTTCTCTGTTCCCATCTGATAACATTTCTTTTATAGTTTTTTTCTCCACAGCTGAAGCAATTTTGTTATCATTTAACAAATGATATAGTTATCGTTTCATCTCAGCCATGAAGATATTCAGGGTATATTCAGAGTTCATTTTTCCATGTGATTATTTTAAGATTGTGCAAGCCTCTACTCATATTTCCATAATTACTATTCTATCCTGAGATGTATTTGTCAAAACCAGTCATTTACCACAGACACTGGCCAGTGTTTATAGTATTGATTGGTCTCTTCATTAACAATAACCTAACATATAGGCATTGTGTTAGTTTGTTTTTTCTTTTTTTTCTTTTTCTTTTCTTCTGATTTTTCTCATTCTTCCTCTGCTGCCTATATATATATACATGTATACATATACATATACATATATATATATATATATATATATGTACATGTATATGTACAGCATAGTAAGGTACAGTACAGCATACAGTACGTGTGACCACCTGTGCTCTATCATAATGGCAGATGTAAAATGAAGCTCTTGACTCTTTTTTGAAGCATCCTCTTTTTTCAGAAAAGCTCTCCATCGACCTCTCTATCAAAGAAATGCATCAGGGTGATCATCCATCCAATAAAAGCACGGCACTCAGGGTCTTCACTACAGCTGCCAGACGTCACCATAGTAACATTGGTGACAGTGCTTTATAATATGTTGCCTTGTGCTGTATTGACTGTCACCAGTGTTGAAAGTAACACGTTACTGTAATTCCACTATGCAATTACAATTACTGAAATTTAAATGGGCTCATTACTTGTTACTTTTGTCTTACATGAAAATAACAGACAACTGCAGAGGACAGCAGACAAACCCAGTTCAGGCAATGTGAGCTTGCTGTTCTGGAAATATAGACTATTTTTCCCTCCTCTAGATCAAGGACAAAAATATACTGGTGAGTTGTAGTCTGTGTGCAAATGTGAGGACTTTTCCTGACTCTGACTGTTCTGGAAAATGTACTTCATTTGAAAAAAACAACAACCCAAAAACAAACATAAAACAAGTCATTCAAAGGAAATTATTTTGTCTTGAGTGATTCTGTGAGTGTGTGTATTTATGTCTGCAGCATCCCCCGCATAATCATTATTGACCTTTATGTGCAGCTATTTGTGGTGAGTTCATAAACTGGAGCTCAAGGTGATACTGGCTGATGTAGGTCTGAATAGTTTGCATTTTTCTTATGGTGTTCTTAGTGTCTCAGATATGTATGTACAGTATTGTGTGTGTTTATATGTGCATCCAGCTTCCAGGTGCATCTGAGTTGATGTTGAGGTTGTAGCTCATATAAAACCAGGTGGATTTCTGCATTGTTGTTCCCTGCATTTCTTTGTTTCTCACAATCATCCATCAGAAGCTTCCTGTGGAATACTGAGGTTTACCTTGTGGTCTGTCCTCAGATAACTTGTCTTGTGTGTATGTATTTGTATTTTTGCCTACATCTGGCAAACTACTGAAATACCCAGCCTTGTATTTTGAAGTCATAAAGTCATCATGGACTGTGGAGAGTGATGTGTGATATTCAGAAATGTTTGCAGAAGATGCACACTCCCCTATCAACCCTGGACAGCCTGTAGAGCTGATGGCATCTGTATGTGAGAGAAAGAGATGCTTCATGTCAGCAAAGAAACATACATAAAACATGAGTTGATCTTTTTTTTTGTCAGAGTAGCCTCCAGTCTGTTGCACATTCATCTTCATCAGGACTAAATTCAGCAGAATGTGGTTCAGTTTACATCTGGCAGATGGTCCGTATCTAACAGGCTGTTAAGACAGGTGCATGCCTCTCTCTTTGATCCAGCATTTGGCCCTATTACTATCCTGCGGACCAACAAAATCACTATTCAAAACATTTTCACCACCCATTTTTTTCAGTGCCTAAAACACAGAATTAAATTATAGGTCTTAACTAAAACTATTATTGCAAAAACTATTATTCAGACACCAGTTTGATGTCTTGATTACTGCAAAAATTATACTAAATACTATTATTATGAATAACAAAGTAATCACTTAATGAAAATAGCCTGGGCTGCAGTGTGAGTCTTTGTACAATGGATCATACATGCTGAACAGTGGTGGAAGAAGTAATGACATGTTTTACTCAAGAAAAAGTAGTAATACCACAACATAAGAATACTCCATTACAAGTAAAGATCCTACATTAAAACATGTATTTAAGTATTATCAATAAAAATGTACTTAAAGTATCAAAAGAACAAGTAGTCATCAGGTAGAATGGCCCCTTCAATGAGTTATAATGTCATATAATTTATATTATTGGATTATACTGGCACATTACTGTAACACTGAGCAGCATTTAATGTTGCAGGTCGTTGAATCCAACCTTATTGTAACTACTTTATATAAGTCTACAGTACTGTTAAGTAGTTTAGTGGAGTAGAAGTATAAAATAAAATGGAAATAGCCTACTCAAGTTAAGTGTAAGTACCTAAAAACTGTATTTAAGTAGAACACCTGAGTAAATGTTAATTACATCCCACCACTGATGCTGAAGCAGAAAACGTGCACAAAGATCCCCATGTCTTGATGAAATGTTGACAGGCAGCAGCTCAGAATGTAGCAAATCTTTTCTTTCTCTTTCATTAAACTCACCCACGATCAGACTGAACATCCCGATCCCTCTGCGCTTGCTGTGTATTCATGAAGGAGTAATATTTATTCACCCTCATCCCTTCTCTCTCTCTCTCTCTCTCTCTCTCTCTCTCTCTCTCTCTCTCTGTGTCTCTCACTTTCTCCCCTCCTCGCTCTGTCTCTTAACAAATCATATCAAAGAAAGAGCAGAGCTGTGTGGGTAGAAAGTTGAAGCAGAAGCAGTGGAGCTGCTGTCGAAACATCCTGCTCAGCACCACGGACAGCGAACAATTAGCAACTCGGACACAAGCTATCCGTCGATTTGGGAGAATTATTGGACAATAAGAAGACTGAATTGACAATGTATAGTTTTGTTTGGGAGATTTACTCATTTTAATCCATTATTCGGTCACACAGAGACTTGGGATTATTCACTGCTCGCCAAAGTAAGCCTGTTCTTATCTTGATCTCTGAATAAACCAAAAGTATGCGCAGTTTAAAAAATGTTGCTTTGCTTTGGGAGGGCATCAATTTACTAAGTGTAGAGTTCAGACACCTCTAGCACAGGGATAACTTTACATTATAGAATACATCCATAACTCAGATGTTGTTATTGAGCTTGTAGTCAAGAAGATCCGTCGTGCGTAAAAGCCGTGGCACTATTCCCGGTGATATTCCTGCTTGACGCACGACACATCGGATGACTTGTGTGTATTTGCAGTGTCACTAATCAGAGATATTACAAACGCATGAGACAGGAGACAGGACGAGAGCAGGTGACAACGACTATACATCATCATTTGTACTCGGCAGGTTGTCGTGCGTAATTACGGATACGGCTCCTTGTGAAAAAAAAAACATTTTATGTGATGTTTTTATTAGTTAGAATGTAGGATACATGGGAACACACCTTTCTTATGGAGTTGGCTCACGATGACGCACGGTGCGCAACAAGATACACACAAGGGTTTTCCAATAAAAAGAGTACAGGTGGGTGAACTCACCGTGTTCAGCTGTGGTCGGAGTGCTCACTTTTTCTCCATGTCACATACACGCGCACACACACGCTTAAATTTGAGGCAAACTAAACTGAAAGTCAGATGTGTTAAACCACGTTTTCATCTTTTTCAACTGATACGTTAAGTGTGGTGGCAGCTGACTTTCCTCCTTCTGTTTCTGTTCCAAAGTAAGCGCGAAAACTAATAGGATGGAAGTGAGGACTTTCTTCTGAATCGGGTGGAAACGGAAGGAAACAAATCTACATCTGGACTTTGTGGTGCCATCTTTGCTCCTCTGCTCTGACAGCTACAATGGAACCTCTGGACCAGAGCCACTGGACTCCTCTATCATCAGACCTCAACTCCTCCTCTGCAACCACGCCCTCACCCTTCTTCTTTTCTTTCCCCCACTTCTCCAACACCTCCTCCAACATGTCCACTCACAGTGTCCCGTTTCAGGGCAGCAGCACTCTGGTGACTGCGGTCATTTCCTTCACTGTGTTCATAGTGGGCCTGACGGGCAACACTCTGGCCATCTATGTGGTGCTGCGCTACGCCAAGATGAAGACCGTCACCAACATCTACATCCTGAACCTGGCTGTGGCCGATGAGCTCTACATCCTCGGGCTGCCCTTCCTCACCACGCAGAATGTGCTCTCCTATTGGCCGTTTGGCTCCTTCCTGTGCCGTGTGGTCATGACGGCAGACTCTATGAACCAGTTCACGTCTATTTTCTGCCTGACGGTCATGTCCATCGATCGTTACCTGGCTGTGGTTCACCCTATCCGCAGCACCAAGTGGAGACACCCGCGCGTGGCCACGGTGGTGAGCGCAGCCGTGTGGGCCGTGTCCTTTGTGATGGTCCTGCCTGTGGTCATCTTCTCTGATGTCCAGGTATAAACCTTTTGCTCTTTCCCTTCCAAGTGTAAATGAGCTCCAGCAGCTGATTCCTGATAAAAAATGAATCATTGTCTACTCAGCCCGAAGTCAGTCAGAACTTCAAGACCACCAAACACACAGATGATCCCTGTAGTTTCATCTAAAAGTATTAATGTTTATTAAACATTTGTTATAATGAGCCATAGCAGTAATTCTATAGTTTTAGTTTTAATCATTGTCATTTTATTTTAACCATGAAGTCAGGCCTCTTTAAGATTAAAATCCTCTTTCAAGAGTGCCCTGGACAAGATAGGCAGCATAAACAAAGGAGCAAAACAAATGAATAAATATATGCCACAATGTAATAATTACACAATTTAAACTTTCTATACAATCACTGTTTTCTTCAGACTGGAAAATTGATTGAGTTTAATCTATCACAGTGAACATATTGTGTTCAAATTCCTTCTGATTTCATATTTGAGGTTTTGTTGTGTGGTAAAGTTGCAAGTTACAAGTATTGTTGAAACCTTAATCTGCTAAATGGCAACCTGATGTAATAAATAAGCAAATCCACATTGAATTTCATATTTTCTCTTCATGCTTGACAAAAACATAGCACCAGAATACAATGCTGTGCCAGAATTATTTTTAACACCTAGTTTCAAATATAAAGCTGCTCTGACTTTTTTTCAATCCAATAGATGAAATGACTTTGTTGTGAAAGGTTTTTCTTGGGGTGAGTGAGTTGGGTGATAATCATTCAACTCTGCAGTTCTTCTTCTTTTCTAACATGCAACTTTACTGTTATTGTTCACTCTCACTGAACTCAAAAACCTTGTTTCCAGCAGCAGCAGGCAGCTGTTCTCAGCAAAAAAAGCTCTGATAAACAAACAACAAACAAAGTAAACAACTAGCTGATAACATAGTAGAACATTCAGCAAATAAAGACACATTTATTTATCTCAGGAACTGTTGGACACCAGAACAGAGCTAAAGGGAGACTGAATATTTGACTTTGATTTATTACATGGCCAGAAACATAGCTCCAAATGAATGCTAATGTTTTGCCGTACTGTATCTGCTGGATGTGCGGATGGTGTTTACAGCTTGTTGAGCTGGCCCCAAGGGGCCAAAATAAATAAATAAAGCAGGTTTAAGAAGTATTTAACTACATGGAAGGGATGCTTTGGTATCTCTTGGACTTTATGGTTGAAATGTTGAGCTGTGATTGAATAAGAGTATGTGAGTTCTTGCTTTAATGCTAAACATGTGCGCTGAAGTAAAACACACTGAAGTCTTTCATTCAGGCTTTCAGAGGAAAATTATTAAATGAAAAAGAAAAGCATGACAGCAAGAAAACACAGAAGCTTTTGAATACAAGAAAGGTAGGGAGGAAAATGTAACTTCTGTCAAAGTTGCTGTGATACAGGCCACTGCTGTTCTTACTGAAGGCCACAGGTTTGATAACAATGAGGCCACAGGACAAAAAGGTAGTGTAGTTAAGAGTTACCCTTTGGTTAGACATTTATTTCCTGTTAGGACACAGACAAACTAAACACAGTAACACCTGGGAAGCTCTTCCTCGAAGCAAAATGCTCTTTAAAACTCCCAAAAGCAGATAATGACATTCATATTTTGCCAAACACCCCTGGCTGCATAATTTAAGCATTTTGTAAGAGTAGATAATGACTGAATTTTAAATTTTGCCGTAGTCTTTAATATTTACATTTTACTCATGTTTTTTTAATTTCCCTTTAGGACACATTTAACTCCTGCAACATGATCTGGCCAGAGCCACGGGATGTGTGGTCAACAGCCTTCATTCTCTACACTGCCACAATGGGCTTCTTTGGACCACTGCTCATCATCTGCCTCTGCTACCTTCTGATCGTCATTAAGGTGTGTGTGTGTGTGTGTGTGTGTGTGTGTGTGTGTGTGTGTGTGTGTGTGTGTGATTAAAATAGCTCATGTCTAAATTAACACTCTACTCTGCATCACTGTAATGATGATTTCCACCATCACCATCATCTTCCCTCTCATTTTCATCATAATCATCATCACTCTTATATCCATCACCATCATCTCTATCAAACTATCTTCGGTGTTTTTCCTGCAGGTGAAGTCCTCGGGGATGCGAGCGGGCTTCACCAAGCGCCGGCGTTCGGAGCGCAAGGTGACGCGGATGGTGGTGGTGATTGTGGTGGTGTTTGTGTTCTGCTGGCTGCCGTTCTTCATAATCAACTTCGTCAACCTGGTGGTCATCATCCCGGAGTCCAGCGTAACAGCAGGAATTTACTTCTTTGCTGTCATCCTGACGTACGCCAACTCCTGTGCCAACCCGGTGCTCTACGGCTTCCTGTCGGACAACTTCAAACAGAGCTTCAGAAAAGTAGGTTGTACACTGTTGTAGTAAAGCTTAAAACCTTTTGGACAACTCTCTGTATTGAAATGATGCTTTACAGTTTGTCTTTTCTTCACATTGATTTGCTTGTTTTGTTGTGTTTCTTTTTTCAGACCTCTTAAAACTTCTTAAAACTTCCAGTTTAGAACAGCTGATTGCATTTTTAAGCTGGAGACTCATGTCACAGAATAAGATGTTTTTGTGCAGGGTCTGACTGATAATTTGATCACCAAAACATCTGAACATGAGATCAATAAATGGCAAAAACAATGGATCAAATGACTCCATTTAGCAGTTAAAGTATTTCCAAGAGTTGGTGGAGACCAAAAGGAGAGTGAATATTGGACTTACATTCATTGGGTGGCCAGAAACACGACTCCAAATGAATATTAAACTTTCTCTGTGTCTACTTGAAGTGTAAATAAGCCACTATTTGCTAACATATTCCCAATATCAGCTTCATAAATTGATAATATGTCAGTGTTGTGTTTTCAGCTTGTTAATGCAACTTTAAGAAAATTTGTTGACTTGAAACGAACCATTAAGTATTAATCATTTTGGAGGCATGGTTCTCATGGATATACTATA
Organism: Thunnus thynnus; assembly: GCF_963924715.1. NCBI lineage: Eukaryota > Metazoa > Chordata > Actinopteri > Scombriformes > Scombridae > Thunnus > Thunnus thynnus. Next base: position 7,520,022 of record NC_089519.1, on the reverse strand, counting down.
AGAAGTTGATATAGGACGCCTACTGCACATGTGCAGTTGTGTTTCTCTTCCTGGCCTTGCACAACCTTGTTATTTTAGGATAACTTAAAGTCACGATATATAGGATTTGAAAAGTTTGTATTTTGGCACCATCCAGTGGTGGTATTTAGAATAAGGCTCTGACAGCCAGCAATGCCCTGTGTTACACCTCTGCAGATCAGACTCAAAGACCCTGAGATAAATGGGCTACTAACAACAGAAAGACTGCACCAAGTTTCACAGGGATTACCTCATTTTTCTGACAAAGTTATGAGAATAATATGAAAGATTCTAACTATACACAAGTGTCTACACATTGTGGATTTAAAGGAACAGTGTGTAGGATTTAGTGGCATCTAGTGAGGTTGCAGATTGCAACTGAATACACCTCCCCTTCTGTTCCAAGCGTGTAGGAGAACCTACGCTGGCCGCTAAACCGCGAAAATGTGAACGTCCCTCTCTAGAGCCCGTGTTTGGTTTGTCCATTCTGGGCTACTGTAGAAACATGGCAGTGCAACATGGCGGGCTCTGTGGAAGAGGACCTGCTCCCAAGCCCCCAAGAACAGCACCGGGCTTTGACATAGTGGCCAAACCGCGTAATTACAACGTCATGTGATGCCATTTGGCCCAAAAAGTCTTTTTCCCATAGACTTACATTGTAAAAAAGATGCCTGTAAATCAGCGGATAATTTTTTTTTGAACATAACAACCCCCGCGAAATGACTCGTCTCACTTTCAGAATTTGATCCGTTCGGTCCGATCACATTTCGACAGTCTAGAAGAGCCGCACATTTGAATTGTTTTATCCCCATTCAAGTTAGCCGGAGGGCTAAACGGGAAGTAGCTAGTGCGCTTGCTCTATGGGCCCAATGATCTCGGAAGATCCGGGTAATTTTATAACTAGAAGTTGAACTTTTTTGGCTTCATGTGCCACTGAGCAACTTTCATAGGAATGAAAGGGGCCCCGCCTTCGATGCTGTATCAAGTTCTCTTTATACATCTATGCCCGCTCCCTATGTAGATATAAAGGGTTTATTTTGAGGTAACGAAAACACAATGATTCTTATTTTTAGGTGATAATACACTAATTAAAACATACTAATGAATATTATATTCCATGTCTGCCAAGTCCGTTCCACTAGATGCCACTAAATTCTACACACTGCACCTTTAAATTTTGTTTGAACAGGAGTCCATTTCCATTTTCATGTCCATTTCTGTATACCAGTTATGACCTCTCTCCTTTTCTAGCATGGTTATCAAATACTGTTATCTTACTATGTGCATATGGTCAATGGACCTTCAACAGAATGGCTCTTCTACAGCCTCTACAGATAATTTCTGTGGCCCTGCAAGGGCTGTGTGTGAGGATGAGGTGCAAGACCAACGGTGTAGATGACGGTGACCCCAGAGCTCCGCGCACTGAGAAGTCCACGGCGAATGACTGCATCCTGCTCTCCACTCATAACCAGGTCTACCATGATCCCCAGAGCAGCCAGGTACTCCAGGTAAGAGTGTGTGTGTGTGTTTGTGTTGTTGTTATGTGTAGGCAACAAGTTGTTTTTGTTTGGTAAGAGAAAGGGTAACACTCTATAATAACGATCAGTAGTAAGTCATTTATAAAACATTAGTTTATGATGAACTAATCATGAACAAAACATTAATATATCTTTGTAAATGATTAATTAACGCTGTGTTAACATATCACAAACATTTTGTAAGTCGTCTATAAATGATTAGTTAATTATGAAATACTCATGAACAAATCATTTGAAGGCTAGATAATTAATTAATGATTTGTTGCTATAGTAGGAATCACCTGTGAGCCATTCAAAGCAATTATTAGAAATTATGTTATTATATGAACATCCTTTGGCTGTAGATTGTTCTCCATCTTAATAGTATACAAAAAGCTTTGCACCTGAGTAGTGAAAGTTTATTTAATGCATTTACATGTCCTTTGTAACAGGTGTTACAAAATTGAGGTTTAGAAAACTTTGTAGTATGTTCAGTCCAATAACTCAACTCATGCTTATCAAAAGCTTCTGATGACCCGCCCTGCTCCACAGAACCAGGTTGAACTTGTGCTGGTGGTGCAGATTCTTTGCTGAGGTTGTTTATGTATGGCAGTGGTTCTCAAACTTTTTCACATCAAGGACCCATGGCAAAAATAGTCATACATTATGTTATTGTGTTACTTATGGATGAAAATATAGTGAAAATAAACTATTCCCCTTTTTGCTGGGGACCCTCTGGAACCCCCTCAAGGACCCCTGAGGGTCCACGGGCCCCACTTTGAGAATCACTGGTGTATGGAGTCTCCCAGGAATTAAATTCTACTAAAGACACGTAAGTAAGCTCTTATTCAGTGTTTAAATTAAAGTTTTAGCCTTTTGTGTAGAGGTAACACTACAGTATGTAGCTGCAGGATATAACGCGGACGCAGCAGTTCTGCAGAATAACTTCAGTTAATGGAGAGTTATACCACCTGATATAGGATTTAGTGCAATTTGCAGATGGTAAATGAATGTGTGTGTATTTTTAACACTGTACCAATTTGATGCAGTCTGTAAAAAAAGCGTGTTGCTAATTGTGATCAGCGCGTTAGCATACTAGCCCACATTAGCATGTTGGTAGACAACCGATAAGTCTGTAATGTCGGTTAATGCAGAGATTTGCCACCTGAATGGGGATTTATTACAATCTTCAGTAGATAAATGCATGTGTTTATTTTTAATACTATACCAATTTTGTGCAGTTTGTAAAAGTTGTGATGCTAATCACATTTAGTGCATTAGCATGTTAGAAACTGTAGCATAGCTCTCAATGTGGTAGCACCCCACTTTACTGTATATTAATGTGTGTTAGCATTGTTAAGTTAGTTAAGAAAATTAAAGTTAAAGCTTCATCAGTTTATTAAGGTGACTGAGGAGAGGGACGTCGTTTGTACTAGTGGAGGAAACTCTACTGTGACTCTGTGAGGCATACCTACATGTCTCTCACCTGCTGCAGCTTCAGTCTGAACCACTGACTGTATATAAATATGGATGACGCGTCTCCACTTCCTGCTGCTATGCAAGAGTGAAGCCAAAACATCTCCTTTCCAGGAGGTGCCATCTTGCTTGTGTAACGTCATTGGGAGCCAGAGTTTGCGCAGTAGAGTTGGGCGGTGGGATGACGGCCAGCGGGACATGCCCCCTCAGCCGTTCCATCGCCTGACGGAGGTTTGAGAGTGGCTGTCTCGATCATGATGTAAAACTCCCTTTTTATATTGTCAAATAATGAATTAAAACAAACATCAGAAAAATGAGCACTTGGATAAAATGACAAAAACCATCTTTGGGAAAAATTTATTTGACGTGTACTGCAGCCAGCCACAAGGGGGCAATCAAGATGTTTTGGCTTCACTTTTGGGGAGCTGTCACTACGTCCATATTTATATACAGTCAATGGTCTGACCAGCCAGAGCACCACGTTGGTCTGCTGCAGTGTCCTGCCTGAAATTCTCCCACAGCCTCCTCTGTACCTTTCCCCGCCTGGTCTTCATCTGTCTCCTCCATGCTTCAGGTAAAATCTATTAGACTCCTGAGTACAAACTAATGTTGCACATGCATTTTATTTTGGTAGCTTACACCAACAGGTGAAACAAATGTAAAATATCCAAGGAGGGTTGAAATGAGGGCAACTAGACTTGGTTCTAGATGTTTCGCCTGTCATTCAAGGGGCTTCTTCAGGTCTAACTGACTGGTGGGGAGTCCCAGGTATTTAACTTCTGTGGGGTCATTATCAAGGTCATTGTTACCACTTAGTTCATTAGTGCTCCTGGCTGTTGTAACAACAGTCGTTTGAGTCGTTGGACTCACCTGTGGCCAAGTGTAAACAACAGTTGTTGGGGTTGTCACATGAGGCCAAATGTGAATGGTTGTTAAGTCTCCTGGGAAGGGATGAAAGGACGGCATTGTAGGCGGGGGATAAGTGGTGTCGTAGACCTCAACAGAGGAGGAGGTCTACAACCCAGAAGACTTAACAACCATTCACATTTGGCTTCATGTGACAACTCCATCAACTGTCGTTTCCACTTGGCCTCAGGTGACTCGACCCACTTGAACGACTGCCGTTACAACAGCCAGGAGCACTAACAAACCAAGTGGTATCAATGACCTTGATAACGACCCCACAGAGTCTGAATACCTGGGACTACCCACCGGTCAGTTAGAACTGAAGAAGCCCCTTGAATGACAGACGAAATGAGTCAAGTATCTGGAACCAAGTCCAGTTGCCCTTGATTCAACCCTCCTTGATGATGTAGATGACTGAGAATCTTCACAGACAAATGTAAAATAATAAAAAAGCTCAGTCTTAAAGCTGGTAGCTGAGGACAGACTGGCACTGCGTGTGTGTGTTTAAGGCTCTTTTACAGAGTATATTGAGTAAAAATGCCCAAAGAAGCTGTTTGTTGTGTTTATTTTTTACAAATAAAGCTTTATATGTTTTGCTCCAGCAAGACTAAAGGAATGAAACATCACCTGTCTCTTGAACTGTGCATTTGTGCTTACATCAAAAATTGTGACAGTGTATTGTTCTAATAATTGCGGTGTATTTGTGTGTTTTAGAGGGAACAGCAGAAAGTCATATGCATCATCAATGAGCGAACCTGAGTGCTGATTGGTCCTGAAAATGTGGCTGATGAATGCTGCACTCTCCTCATCCTGACTGACACCTTCAACCCCAAATATTCTTCCACTTTTCAAACTTCTCAAATTGGCTCATACACGCTTTTTGTGTGTTCCAGTATGTGTGGCAAAATATGGAGCTTTTTGAAGCTCCTGGTTTAATGGATGATGTTTATAAATGAGACATTTAGCAGCACTTTAAAATTGTCTGTCTGTCATTTTGTAAGCTGATTACTGGAAACTAAACACATTGCAGAGTCAAACTGTAATTTTTGTGGAGGGAACATCAGGTCTGTTTATCCGACTGTCAGAAATGTTTGATCTCTGGTTTGATTCATATTATCTGTTGGTTTCCATGTTAAAGTTTAAACAATGTTTAAATTTAAACTGCAAGAATTGGTTATCAAACATAAAAAAACAATTGAATGTTAATAATATATAATAGTTTGTTAAAATGTGAATTGTGTTGATGCTAACTTATTGTTCAAAGTATATTTGATATACCTAAAGAAGAAGAGTTGGTGAACATGTAAAAATTTAAAATGGACAATTACAGTTGACTCAGACACAGAGAATCAACTCAATTTTTATTCTCTAAAGTTTTACACAATTTAATCAAGTCAGATATAATTCATATGTTGACTTTAATAAAGGCAGTTGAACTTGTTTTCCTCTATTTTTCACTTATGCTTCACTTGGCTTACTTATTTACACTTTAGGGGGATGCAAACAGTTTGTAAAAGCCTTGTGTACATGCATAAATCTTTGTAAGAGGTTTGAGTAATCTGAAAGTGATAGGTTAGACATTTACATATGATGAAATGTTTACACTTTAGATCAGGGGGATGCAAAAGAACTTTTAAATGTCTCATAAATGATTAAGTCATTCATTTGCACATCATTTATAACTGATGAGGATGATGAAAGTAGTTGGGGATGGTATAGAGCTGACACATGGAGTCCCCAGCACCTGTTCACCTGCACGAGGAGCTATACTGGCAGGTCATAACATGCACAGGTTCACATTATGAAGCACCTGGCCAATACTGGAACACAGGATAGTGATTTATAATATATCAACAAATAATTAATGAATCATCTATTAATTATTTGTTCATGAATATTTCATAATTAACTATTAATTTATACATGGCTTACATCATATTTGTGATATTTTAACATAGAATTAATTACACATTCACAAAGGTATATTAGTGTTTTGTTCACGATTAGTTTATCATTATAAATGTCTCACTTCTGATTGTTATTATTAAGTGTTACCAGAGAAGGTAAAAAGGACTTTTGCAAGAATGATGAAAAGATGTAATAATAAAAAATGTATGTTTAGTGCAGCTGAGCTGAACATCAAGTCATTATTTTTGAGTTGCTGATATTTTAAGGACAGCGGAAAAAAACCCCACAGATCCACACATTCAGACACACACTCAGTTACTGCGATTCTCTGCATCACCAATGAGTCTGACGCATCAGGTTTGGCAGCTCTCCTACCTAAGAAACGTCCAACACTTCACTTCAATCAGCAGGCAGGTGTATGTGAGAGAGCAACAAATTAAAGAAGGATGGTAAATTACTGCTCCTGTGGAGGCAATGATTAGGGAAAATTCTGAAGGCAGAAGTGACAGATTATGAGATTAGGGTTGAGTGTGTTTGTGTGTGTGTGTGTGTGTGTGTGTGTGTGTGTGTGTTAGAGAAGAGCTGTCAGAGAGGGGAAAAGCTTTGACTTAGCCAGTGTGGGGCTTCCTAGTGTCCAATTAAATAACTTGTACAAGAGCAGTGAGGTGTATTAGACTGACAGAGTGGCTTTGATGAGACTCTCCTTAAGCTCCTTCAGCTGGTTCAAGGATATCAAAACTACAGCTTCCTCTATAAGTCACATCTTAGAGTATATGTTAGAGTCCAAGTGTTCAAATATTGATGCATGGATCATCCTGTTATTCTCAGAGCAGAAATCATATATCTTCCTCTTCATGTGACAGGAATGCAAAGATAGGAAATTAATATTAACACATACACGCTTTAAACCAGACACTTTTGCACCACAGAGTGTTTTTATATTTACAATTTTGTGGTGGACTGGTCAAAGGGGGGGTTTAATAGTGTGATATGCATGCTGGAAGGTGCAGATTTGTTTCAGGCATGATCTCTCTCTATTCATCCTCCCAACCAACAAATAATAAATAATCTAGATAGACTTCTCAGCTACACTCAGGTAGTGACCACGCACAGATTTAATGTTGATGCTAAATGCAGAGAGCCGCTGATGACGGACTAACTTGCATAAAATCAGTATAATGTTTTTGGGAGCGTGACAGGGAGAATGATGTGGAAAAATACAGCAAAGTAATTATTATTCAGCTGTTTTGCTGAATCATATTGTTTCTCATGGCCTGGTAGCAAGTGTTCAGAAGCCCAATCTGTAGGCTGGAAATCTCTGCTTTAAACATACTGCAGACTCATGCAGGTAACTGAGAGATGAATTGACCTTCTCCTCTTTCCTTCTCCTTCTTTCCTTCATCAACATGCCTCCACTTGTTTCTTTTTTATCCCCTTCTCCCCCTCTGAAGATCTCTCCTCACCCTCCAGGCTCGTCTACCTCTCACACAGCTGCAGACCTGCACCGCTGCATCACTACATGTCAATGTCCTTCCACTTTCCCAGGACTCGGACCCACCACCACTACCACCGTAATCTCCACAGCAGCCTACATGGTAACCGCAGCTGAACCTCCAACCATTACTGCCCTGACTACACCTTCCTCGTCTGCTTCCATAGCTCCACAGGAACAGTATGGACTGTCTGGTGTTTTAGGGAGAAGCATGGACAAAAATGTAGAAGATTCACTTCCTGTGTGTAAGGAGAGCTGAGGAGGGGGGAAAAAAGGATATGAGAAGATGGAAGCAGGTAGGTTGCATAAGCTGATCAAAATGGGGGAATATAAATATATATATTTTTCTGTGGTTACAATATAAATATCAATTTCTTGGACTATTTTCTCAAACATACACACATATGTGCACTCATTCTAAAACATTGCATCATTTATGCTCCATATCAGTGAAACAACTTCATGAATATTTTTCAAGTCTTGATGTATATCTGTACCTGTACGAATCACCCAGCTATTTTCCTTTTTCCCCCTCCATCCAGCCATCTGACATAAGTGCCTTTTCAGCCGCTCTCAGCAATCATCATGACTCCTAAATGGACACAGAAACATTTATACCTTGCTTCTCTCACTTCCTGTTTATCTGTCACACATCATGTGCGAATGTATTCACGTTTCTGAACCAAAAATTCCATCGAGCATATAGCAAAAACCCATTTTTCTGTTTCAAGCTGCCACTCACTATTGTTCGATTTGCCTCTTAGAAGGGGTAAATTGCGATGAATTGAGTTCATAATTCACAATGTACATCTGTACAGCTTTGTGGACAGAATCTGCTGTGATATTTTTTTTTGTACAGTGTTTGTATTTCCAGAAAATAGCTTGTTTGTCAGCTTGTCAGTCACAGAAAATGTGCCTCTTTACCTGCTCAGCATCTTTCTGCAGATATGTAGCCAGCATTGAACACAAAACCGATGACCTCTTTGTGCATGCGCTGCTCTTTACGGGTGTTTGTGGATGTTTTCACTAATGTGTGCGTGCATGTGCATTTGTGGTCGCTTTGCACACGTGTATGTAAACGTTTTCTCTCTGCAGAATATATTGTTGCTAGTGTTGTTGTCTGACCATGCTTTGCTCAGCGGCTTATTTACTGTGCAGCGGATGCTATTTTTTTATCAGACAGGCAGCACAATACCTCAGCTCACACAGCCTCCTTTGACTTTGGCCTTTGAAATGTTTATATTGCAGTCATGTCTGCCTGTAAGCTTTTTATTATCATGAAAGGTCCTGTGTAGTTTTTTCAGACAGGGTAGAGATGATCGTACCATGACTACAAAAAATGTATCTTTCTGATTGGCTGGTAGGCGTCTTTTAAAATTGCGTAACAGAACACCTCAGACATACTTACTACCACATCAGCCAAAGCAGGTAACCATAGAAACAATTTTTCTGCTTTGTACAATGTGACCATTTAACTCTCATTGGTGAAACAGACCTAAATATGAGATAATTGGACTATTAAACTTGAAAAAAAGAGTCACACAGATCTTCTTTTTGTCTGTGCTACAGAAAAGTGGTACAAGCACAAAAACACAGAAATCTGTTTTTTTTGTATAAGACACCTTATTGTTGCTGTATTATTGCTTACTGTACTGTACATAATCGCTCTCTATTTTCCGCTCTTTATATCATATCAGCCCACTGCCAATCTCTTTATAAAAGCAGTCATTGTGGTCAGTGTTATTCAATAAAAACTAATTAGAATCTAATAACGCTCACATCAATAGGATGAGTATATTGTAATAGCACACATTAGTGTGAGAATCAACTTATAAAATCTCAATGATGGATGATTGTGCTTTTCCAACCACTTTTAATCTATCTGCGTACATAAAAAAGGAAATTGGCATGCAGTCAAAGGAGCTGAGCAGGTGAATATAATAAGTTGAAGTAGTGACAGGAAAAATAATGGAAGCTGTCCACATGAGAAGAAAAAAAAAAAATCAAGGTTGTTCATAATGAAGGCTTTCACATGCAAATACAGAGACTATGGTGTGTATTTTACCAGATTATTTATAGTTGTTTGGATGTTTTGGTGCTGTATATTCGTTTGGCTTCAAAATAAAAGAGTGTGATCATAAACCAGACGTTTCTGCTTGCTATTGTCACACAATTACACACTGACATCTGGAAAGTGTCACTACAATCTATGGAAATGATAGAGACTGCCAATTATAAACACAAGCAGCCTGCACCTACATTGTAACCAGACTGTGAGGCAGACAGCATCAACAAGAGGCTGGTGACATGTGCAGCTTGATGCTCTTCTTTACACGTACAACATCTGGGTTTCCTCTATTAGACCTGAAAACTTGGATGTTTGTGCATTCTCACAGGTGATATATATAGAATATGGTGTAATCATGTCTTTAACTCACATGTCAACAATCTTGTCATGTCTTGCTATATAAGGTCATTTATATGCTTAGCAACAAGTCAGAATATGTGATAGGAATTCTGAGGTTAGGGGCTCAAGGCTACATTAGCATAGCACACCCGAATCTCTGACTGAACTGTCAGTGGTTGAGTCGCATTGTGCGTAATGTAGGCGAGGAGAATGCCTGTAATAAAAAAGACAATGTCTTTGGTTCTGCTGCATCAATTTTTTAAATCTTTTTTTTTGAAAAGTGTCCATCATGAGTCTGATAGTGTTATAGAATACATTGGCAGAATACTCCAGAGCTCTTAACCACATCTTACAGACACAGCATCACATTAGGACTCTTGGATGGGTCGGAACATCTGGCCAAGTCACAAGGAGTCAACAACAGCACAAACCATTCAACACCACTCAAAAATGTGTTTTTCTTCTTGTTCCTTCAGTCGGATATTTGAGCTTGATGTATGTGCAGAGTTTGACACTAGAAGACTTTTTTCACATTCATCTGCTGAAGGGGGAAAGTTTCTCCGTGCTCACATGAAATCAGAGTTTAAGGCATGTATCTACGAGCACGAGCTGTGACATCATAACTTGTTTGGAGCCAATTGTAGTCCAATATTCAACTTACAAAAAAATGTGATGTAGAAACTTATAACCTTCAGTGCACAAACACTGAGAATAAACTTTACAGTGAAGTAGGAGACATCTTGTTTCCATCAGTTAAACTTTTGCAATGAAAAATATTTGCATTTTTAATAAGAGAGAAGGATTTTTATGCCTCTTTCCATTTTTATTCGAATACAAATACAGATACAAATGATTTTGCTGCCTCAACAAATACAGATACAAATACAAATACTGGGATCTCTGCACATCCCTAGTTAACACCACATGCAACATCAGCTGTCTGAACACCAGACCAAGACTGATCACAGCATCGACTGGGAAGGGGTCAAAGGCAATCAACCAAGAGTCATGGATGACCAGAGAAAGATAGAGACAGAGGTTATGATCTCTCCCCATATGTTATCATGTGGCATAGCCATAGGATATGGTCAAAAGCACCAGGAAAAGCCAGTAAGTGAGCCTTCTCACTTGAGTTCTTGTTCAAGTTTTAGTGCTGTGTTGACTGGTATGTTGCACCACCATCTTAACTTCATTAATTAATTATTTTTTGGGTGAAGGAGAGGACTGGCAGGAATCACATTATTATATATGACTGTGTCATTATCTGACTGTGTGTGTGTGTGTGTGTGTGTGTGTGTGTGTGTGTGTGTGTGTGTGTGTGTGTGCGTGAGTGTGTTTCCTCTTTCCCAGAAAGGTCTTATGAGACAGTCCATCTTTATAATGACCAGAGACTGGATGTCAGGTTGACTCTCCTTCATTACTTATGTAGCGTCTCACACACTACCACAGCCAAATGTACACACTCGTAATAGCATAATGTAATTCATTATTCATTAATACATGAAATAATTTATATTATTTAGTCCTCTAAGACTGACATCACAGACATGCATGTGTGTGTTTGCATGTGTGCACTTTCAGAGCAGAACATAGATTTTTTTTTTTTATCTGTGTACATTTCATTATCTCAAACACACAGCTGTGAGACGAGGAGAAGGAGGAATGTGAGCAACAATCTTTATTCATTAACTTGTATATTGTGCAACATCAAGCAGATGTGGGAAGTGGCTTATTTAGCGTAAGCACCCCTGCTAAGAAGGTTGTTTCCATCTTGGTTAATTAGTTTGGCTGTCAGCAGTATTTCTTTGAAAATCAGCAATAAATTTACATGAAATTTAGTGAACAGAGATGCACCTGGCAAAGGAAAGAAGTAGATTTTGTTGGTGATCCAGCGGGAGAGTTGGACCCAGTAAGAAATACCAGTAATTTAATTGTTTTGTGTCAAGGATTTAATTTCTTTTGTGTCATAGCGCAGACTGTCTTTCGTTATTTTGTGTTTGCTTTTTTTGTGAGCTCACATGTGATACAAAAGTAATGTTAAACGGTTGAACGAATGAATTAACTTTTGGCCCTTAATTATTTTTGGTTCGTTTGCTCTGCATATAAACTTTAAAGCTGCATGAACTGATTTTTTTGTGCACTTGGGGGCAGCAGAAACAACCGCCCCTTTTTATGTTGTTATGACAAACTTGTTAGCCAATGGTTGCCTGTTTACACATCCAGCAGACATGGAGAAGCAGTAGCATTTATTTGGTGTCGTGTTCGTGCCCACCTGATCAATGTAACTCCAAAATTTACCCTAACCCCCTTTTAACTCTGTTTTGGTCTCCACCGACGTCTGAGCAAAACATTTGGCTCTTTTGGATGTTAAATGTTCCTACTTTGTCTGTAGAGCTTATCAAAGCTTTTTCACTGATATCAGCTGTCTGCTGCTGCTAAAAATGAAGCTGGTAAGAACATTGAGTATTCAGTAACATCGATTGAACATAAACAGTACAAAGTGGGCCAAGCTGAAAGACGTTAAAACACTCTTGAGCTGAGAGCAACTGCACAGTCTGTTATTATTCTCTGTGGCTTCATCACTACTACATTTGATCCATTGTTAACATGAAAATACAGATTGTAGCTGTTTAATTCACATGTGTCACAATGATCCTTACGGGTATTCCTCTCCCCTCTTGAGTGTATTTCTATTTGAAAAGAAAACGTCAATTTGCCTCCTTAACTGTCAAATTATCTGTGGTTTTGAAATGTTAACAACAAAATCATCAGGTAATTGCCATTTAAAAACTATGAACCAGCTGATGTTTGAGAAAGTCCTCAGTCCAAATCCTGTATGTTTTCACATTCAGCAAAAAATAAAATAAAGTAATAAAAAAATTAAGAAACAGAAATACTATCTTTGAATGTAACAGGAAGTTTTAGCATTGTTTCATGTTAGCTGAGGTCTGTGTCTTTTGTGTTCCTTCCATGCTGCAATGCTGTGATAGAGTGAAGAAAAAATATGTGTAATTATAACTCTCTGTTGCTGATTATCAACACAATTAACACGTAAGAAAAAAATTTATTTATCCTTTCGTCTAAGAGACTATTTTTATGTTACGCACACTCTACACGCCACCCACACAAACCCTGAGAATCTTAATTACATTTTAATACATTAACATCTGAATAAGTAATCTACAAATACCAACTAATGAAACATACTCATCACATATACTGTAAACAGCTCAAATAAAACTCAGACATTATGACTTAATTGTAGGCTGTAACTCACTCAAACACATCTAGTCCATTTTTACACCCGATCATCAGTTCAGTTAGCCCATTTCTCCTCTATAAGATCATAATTGACATAAAAGACGTGCCAGTCAAATGGCCATCAAAGCTTGTTATACGCTCCCTGCATAAAGCTTTCACTCTGGATTTAAACCTGACGTTAATCACCAGGGGTTTGACTGTCACTCAGCATATCAGTCTACAGACACGCGGGCAGACTGACTGTTCGCTCCACTGAGTGACTGAGATGATGAAAAGAGTCATGATGACAAGAGTTTGAAGCCCTATTGACATTATCCACTAGAGGAGAAAGGAAGAAGGCTGAGGGAGAGAATTAATAGATAGAGGGCCAGAAATGTATAAATGTAGAAAACGAATTGCAAATGAAACTTTTTAAGCTTTAAGAAGCAGGATAGCATCTTTTGAATATTTGACACTATTCCCAGGGCGCACTAAAGTCGGAAATTTAAATTTATAGTAGATGTAGAGGCTTCAAAAGCTACACAAATTAAAATTTAATGATTAAAAAAAAAAAGCACTTGTCCTAATGAAGGGTAGCTGCACGGTAGTTTCTCATTCGCTGTCTCACTTTAATTGTACAATTTAACCCACTACACCATGCTCAATAACAGTAGTATTAACATTTACTGACAATAAACGATATGACTTAATGTTTTTTTATGTGTGATACATTATGATGTCTATGTAATTAAAACCAGTAAATGTTTAGACTGAAAGCTGGGAATCATCAACTGACAAAACATCTCACCACAACCTCCATTTAGTTGCTGTTCTGGGGGTTTCGATTGTGTCACACGCTCTTCATCAGCAGATGCAGTTTGCCCTGAAGATGTTCAATTGTGTATTTTCTTTAAGGACTTCTCATTCAACAATGAGAAAGCACCAGAAGAGCTGCTAAATGATCTGTGTGGTGAAATTACTTTGTCAATTGTCCCTAAATTACTAAATAATCTTTCAAAAAACAATATGTAGTTACTGCCAAATAAAGTGCTTTCAGTTGTTTTTTTTCTTCAGAATTTTATAGCACACACTACAGTGGAAGAAACAGTTATGATGAAGTGCACAGAGTCTGAGCCTTTCCAACAAACAAACAGCATCATGTACACATGTGGCGTCATTTCAAATGTCAAACAGCCACAAACTGACAACATGGTAAATGGACTGCTCTTATCTAGCACTTTACTACACTAACTGACAAAGAGCTTTACAATTTTTGCCTCTCATTCACACACTGACGGCACCGGAGCAACTTGAGGTTCAGTGTCTTGCACAAGGACACTTCAAGCCACCAACCCTGCTGTTAGCGGACCACCCACTCTACACCCTGAGCCCCAAAAGAACAGAAAGAAAGAGATTCATGTATAATAAAATGGAGGATTCACTTGTGTTATTGTATCACAAGAGAACACATTATGATATTGGTATCAGTCTATGAATAACTTTTCACAAGGGAACATATCACAAAGTATTACCATACTGACACACCCCTACTATCCACAAGAAGTGATGAAATTAAACTAGATACAAAAATACTAGCAGTGACTAACAGCAGCACTCTCTCATGCCTTCAGTATTTGATGTAGTGGTTTAACAGTTTGTAAAGCTGCAGACTGCATGCTCACACACACGGCTACGTTCACTGTGTGCAGTGAAGCTCACCGCGCCAATACAGTCAAGAAACTGTACTGCATGAAAATATGTTTTTCAGAGATGAAAATAGCACAATGCAAAGCTATTTCTTCTGACCAAATTCTTGATCCTTGCCATGCTAGTAAAGTCAGAGCTAAAGGACTGCCCTGTTGATGTTTGATGAGTTGTTTTGTTGGCTCAGTCTGCTTGACCTTTAGCTCTGCTTTTTATTAACAAACAAGTTTAGACACCCACACATACAAGCATGAGCACATTCACAAAGCTGAAAAGGCAGGCCACACACTGAAATCCTCCTCAACTCACCTCTCTCTCTCTCCATATATATATACATACATACATATGTGTGTGTGTATTGGTATATACACCATTGTTAGGCTTTGTGTGTGAGGACGTGAACATGTGAAAAGTATAAAAAGATGAAAAGGCTGGATTTCTGCAGAAAAGCAGTGAGGGGAATCTATATGAGATATATTATGTCTAGCTGATAAACACCATAATCAGCAGGTAAACATTGTGCAAACACACACACACGACAAAAGATAAACACAGGTGGGCATTTGCAAGC
This sequence comes from Thunnus thynnus, assembly GCF_963924715.1. Classification (NCBI taxonomy): domain Eukaryota; kingdom Metazoa; phylum Chordata; class Actinopteri; order Scombriformes; family Scombridae; genus Thunnus; species Thunnus thynnus. The sequence goes on along the minus strand of NC_089519.1, from coordinate 7,504,783 downwards.
TCACATGTGTCTGTATCCAGTGGGAAGTGTTTTCCCTCATTCTCTATTCCCATTTCAACGATCTCTCTAAACGATATCCTGAATGTTCCTTAACGTAGAAAAAGAGGACTCTCCTGGAGAATGTAACGATCCTACCAGTTTTAATTATTTATTTATTATTGGAATGGCGGATGGTCTGAATACTACAATACCCATGATCCCAGGCCACTGTTGCCGTGGAGAGGAGGCCAGGCAGAGGTGCAAATCAGAGCAGTAGTGAATTTAAAATGCTTTTTGTTGCAGATGAGAACAAAACATGATGCCAGAGCTGCGGCATCCATCTAAAGTGAATTGATTTAAACTGCAGATTGTTTTTTTGTTTCGTCAACACTGCTCAGTAATAGGATGGCTCTTTCCAACTCTTGGTCATAGTTGATTGCAGACACAGGCCCAAGACTCTGTTCAAAGTGATTGTTAACATTTCTTGTTGGAAAGATGTCCTGCTCACATTTGCTCATTTTTTCCTCCATATCACAGCTGCACTGCGATACATTAGCAAAGCAATCTAAATCAGATCCACAGAGTAGCTAGAACCTGCATCTCAGGCTTTCTTTGATGGCTTCCTATATTGTATAGTACGCTGTAGTATTTTGTATAATATCTGTGCAGAGGATCAGCTGTGGCAGGAAGCTTTGGACTCTCTTTATCTCCATGCTGAGGGTTAACTGTTGTTTTTTAACCAAAAGCAGAACCTGAGAGCTCTGCTTCACCTGCAAAAGGTCACTGAATGAGACACAAACAGACTCTTTCAGTTTGACATCTTGCTCCCATGTAGGAGAGGTGGTGGATCTTGCACATGTCTGTGCCCAGGGGCCCATTGTTTCATAATACGAAAAATACTTGTACTTTTGACTTTTTATAAAGAACCAGATACTTACAAATGATGACTGATTAGCTTACACTGTTTGTACTATTTCTTTCCCCATTTCCTGTGCTATCCAGCTATTCACTCAGCCAATGTGCTCTTGCAGAGCAGTTCTCCTGCCATTGAAATAATAATCATGAAAAATTGACCACATGCTGTGTATCGAGAGGGACACAAAGAGACTAAAAGAGAAAGAGAGAGCTCAGTTGTCAGAGAGGAAACAAAGAGGTTCAGAATATGTTTGAGTCATCTCCTGTGGCCTCATTTTCTATTTTCTCCATGTTGACAGACAGTGTAAGACAGTACAACAGTAAGCATATCATCTTCTGTAGATGATGGAGTCCACCTCTCTAACAATCAATAGCAGGTCCATCACTTTTTTCCGGACCTGTAATGGTAGAGCCCCGGCTGTTAAACCAATCAGTGTAATCTTGAAACTGCCTTACTGCCCTGATGAGATCTATCATTTCCCCAAGCTTCATCAATGCCCAGTCCGTGGTTTCAGAGGTATTGATTGGTTCTCATGGACAAAAGAAGAAAAACAATCAATGAAGCACCACATGGATCAATCGGAAGTGAGATGCATCTTCATTTCTCTAGGTTTTGTCAAAATATGCTCACAGATATGATACCAAGTGTGATGGACAGAAAAATGATGCAGTGAAGTCCTCATTCTCATATATACTTTTTGTTAAGATTTTGGTGATTTTTGTTAAAAAAGGACATTTCATAGCAAAATAAATTCCTTTCAACAGAAATACCATGATCATTAAATAATAATAATGATAATTAAATTCACTCACGAGGGTAAATTGAATCCATGTGTTTTTTGTATTGAGGCAAACTTTGGTGGACTGATCTTTGAGCAATAGGGAGAAGCCGAGCAGTTCCTTTCCCTCTATAGGAATAAAAACTGCTCCACAAAAGAGGCATGGATTGCAGTTGAGAGATGAGTCAATGGTAAAACTATGTCATCTGAATAAACAGTGTGACCTTACAGTCATTGTCATTTTAGCGACAACTGCTTGCTAGTAACTCTTACAGCAGTGGTTTTCAACCTTTTTTGGGCCAGTGCCCCCTTATCCATTATCCAGGTCCCTTACTGCCCCCCATCAATTAAAATGTAGGCTAATTGTCCTCCCTGAATATTAATGTTGAGTTATATCATTAAAAAGCATGTCATTGGATGCCAAATAACAGATTTGTTTAACTGGACAGATGGAATATCATTATCATTACCTTCTCAGGGAGCAAAAAAAACATGTGAATAGAAATTATATTTGTGTTGAATGTTAAACAGATGCAACGGTTGGAAATTTGACATTCAAACTTTAATTAGGTCTCGTTATTGATCACGATCAGCAGCCAATCAGAAAGCGGTAATTTGGTGCTGATGCCAAACAAGAAAGATTCTTATTAATTGTTCCAAAGGAAAACAAAGATCAGCCTACTGAGGGAAAAGTCTGAGGCTACTGGAAAAAAGCAGAAGGATATGTATCCATAGCCATGGTGTTCAATAGAATACTGGTGGCATTTTTCCTGTGCCATTTTGCTGATATGATATGGTTGTTGTTGTTTATGATCAGAGTTCAAGGGCTTGGCCCACAGGGGTTGGGTTGGGGTGTTTGGGAGTCCTCCCCTAAGAAAATTTGATGTTATTTGAACAAAAACTATGTATTATCCACAAACAATTTATCTGTCCCGTTTTCCACATATCAGAGACACAACAGACTGTATTAATGCCATCTCACAACTTTTTATTTCCTTCTTTCATATCAGACGTTATGATCCCACTGATAAAGATTTATACTGTCTGTTAATATTTGACTTTTGTTCCAGATTCCTCATTATAAAGTTCAGAGCTGCTGTTCTTTGATCAGATTTCTGGTTACGGAAGTTGAGACTGTTTGTAAATCAGCAGACCTTGACAACTGTTTGTTCTTCCTCTGGTTGGTTTCCTGGTTGAATCTGCTGATTAATTTCACCTTCACTCATCCGCTTGATTCAGATTATCTTCAGCATCTAAAGGTAACGTAACCAACAGTTTTCATCATGTCTGGGAAGGTCAAAATGATCTGATAATAGTAGAGATGGTAGTTGTGGTGATGAGTTATGAGTCATGTTATGTTTTTGACTGCATTGGGGGAACAAATGAAACTCCAGGAGAAAGAAATAAGAGTACGTATCAATACTCTTATTGGCTCTTTTTCATTACTAAAGAATCAGGGTTTTTAAAGTATTATTTTAAAAAAGAAAAAAAAATTCAGAACAGGATTAGAATAGATTTATGTATGTATGGATGTATAATAAGGGCTGGATATGGCTCTGCTGCTCAGCCTTGCAGCCAATTTTTCCCAGTGGCCACTCGTGGCATTGCAGTGAAAAATCCCCCTGCGGCCCAAAAAACATTTTCCCCAGAGACCACCACTGTAAAAGAGACATCTGTAAAACTGTTGACAGGACACCTTGAGTTGCAAACAAGGTGAATTATGATTCTTTCTATTATGAATGTTTGATTCATGGAGGTTTTATATTTGTAGAATTTTATTCAAGACTAGAAAAACTTAAAAAATCTATGTCATCATCACAATGAAAAGTCTAAAGGCCGAGCGGGAACTTGCGGGCGGGGCTTCTGCGCATAATCAGTGCGCATATTCATTGGGCCACACAACACGGAAGCAAACCCAGAAGCTAGAAACTTTTTTGGCGTATGTGTCAGCCAAGCAATTCCTTTAGGACCGAATGGACGCCATTTTTGGTCCGGTATCCAGCTCTTATAATATATCCATGAGTAGTAGAGACTCAGCATTGTTTCCCTTGTCTACACAGGAGGCGATCAGTTACAGTGTTGAGCGTAAGTCACCCATGTTTTCGAAGTGCTCAGAGCCCAACACACAAATTTGTCTGTAGTTACGGAGAAAAATAGACCTGACAGTACTGTGAAAAAACATAGGAAAACCCTGAAGTCTAAAGATGAAATTGTGAAAATGTGCATTCGAATGTAGGACTAAACTGGCATTAAAAACAGACACAGACAAAAAAACCCCAAGAACATCGCACCCTCTTTTAAAAAATATTGCTTCCAGCGCTCAGTGACACTCTCTGAATGCCCTCTGGTGGGCGGTACTGCCCTGGTTGAAAAACGCTATCTTACAGTTATCAAGCAACTGTTAGCTCAGAATGTTTTCTTTATCCCATCTCAATAACTCTTTATTGAATAAAATTCTGAGAACAAGAGGGAGTAAACAACACATAAAAAGAAGCTTAGAGAGTTATTATGACTGACTCTAGCGCTAGCATGTTCCCGGCTTGCTCGCATGTTAGCCATTAGCTCACCAGCTACAGGTGGTTCATCAATTAGCCCTGCGAGTAGTACATCACCTTGGTGTATCATTTCCTAATTTGAGAGGATGTGCAGATAAACTTTGCTATGCCACTTTCTGGTGTGATCGGGTCTTTTAAAAGAGACAAAAAATATTTTAGATCCTGTACAGTGAGACACTAGAGGGGGATGTGCCAGGTAAAACTGTGAAAGAGTTGGTAACAGCAGGAGAGAGAATGAAGGACATTTAAGACGAGCCACACAGTTGAGGGAAATATGCTGCAGCTGATTAAGAGCAGAAGAAAAGGCTCCAAAGCAGAGGCAGAAGGGGACAGAGAGATGACAAAAATAGGGAAATATATAGCAGCTTTAATATTTAACAATCAGAACTAGTCAAACCCAACACCTTTACACAGCGGCTTCTTGGCTGAACTGATTACAGTGACATTCCTGGTCACCATAGCCATTGTGGCATTTGCACTCCCATATAATTGGAGCAGTCTTTGGAGTCTGGAGGAGAAAGAGAGTCGACATGAAGCCTCTACAGAAATCCTTTTTATGTGTGTGTGTGTAACTTTCTGTGCATATGACAGTTTGTGTTGAAGCAGAATCATGTCTTTGTTTAAAAGCTGAAGACCCCCTGGCAAGATTATGAGACTTTTGGGCCAGACAACCAGGTCTGCCAGGGAAAGAAATGAGGAGCAGGGGTGTTGAAATATGAAAGGCCACGCTGTCGGCGGTCTGCATTTATCACAGCTCCACAGCACCGGTTTCCCTCTCTCCCTTGTCTCTTCTTCACAATCCACTCTGCTGGCCCTTTCTCATCTCTTAACCACCCTCTCTGCTGTACTCAGCATCAAGCTGTTGCTCCTTTCCTCCTCTTTCCTGACCTTCTTTTTCTGCAAAACCAGGATATCATGTCGCCTGCCCTCAATTCAGTTCAGCTGCTTTTGTCAGCATGAAATTGCACAGCTTATTTCCAATCATGATAACCTCAATGATAAAAAGTCGAATGGATCATGTAAAAATATCTCAATTAGTATGAAGTAACAAGTAGTATCTCATAGACAGTAGTAAAAGAAATATAACACTTATTTCCTAAAAGGAGTACAAACTACATTTCTCACATTTTTTTCTGTCTTTCTCCCACACGTTCACACACATGCACACTTATTACTGCAGCAGGGAATTATACATCCTTCGCTATGTTTCACACCTTTTTCACACCATAATGAGCTTCTCATGGCCTCTGGTCTGAGTTAGTCCTCTCTCTCAGGCAGCTGTTGTTGACAAACTTGGACCTTAGAGTCGACCATAGTGTTCCTCCTGGCTCACAGCTCTGCAGGTTTTCTCTGTCTGGTAACTAAGCTGTAATCAGACCCTGATTAGATGGCTGGATATAAAAACAATAGCACTCCAAGTTCTGGACTGTGACTGCTTTATGCATGAATTCATGGAGTTTTGTCTCAGGATCAGCTAACTCTGTTTATCTGTCTTCAAGCTCATTCAAAGGGTGCAAGAGGATTCCAGACAAATTTCCAACAAATTCCTCAGAATATGCACAACGACAGGGTAGAGGATACTAAGATAAGCCTCCTACTAAAACCAAGAGGCCACCATTTTTTTCAGACTTTTAACAGATTTTCAGTGTTGATTCATCCTGAAGCTATAATGTCACCATGTCCTCCACTTTTGGAAACAACAATTTCACCAATCAACGTTGACATTGACATTATGATACAGTTTATTATGATTATAAGTTACAAATCCTTACTTATGTACTTATGTATTGGAAACCGTCTTGTAGTTACACTTTGTGTGACTGGTATACCTATTACCACTTTACCAGAAAGCAACTGATAGAAACAACAACAAAAAATGCCTTTGACAGTTATATTTAAAAGAATTTAAACCAGCATGACTATATATATTATTTTTTGGTCTTTTGGGGGCGGTGGAAACAAGCTGTAAACACAACACTGACATTTTATCACCTCATTACCTCAGTTTTGTATGGCAAGTGTTGTTCATTTATACATCCAGCAGATACAGTGCGACATTAGCGTTCATTTAGAGTAATACTTCCATCCATCTGATGAATGTACTGTAATTCACTCTCCTTTTTGCTCTGTTTTTGGTCTCCACCACATACTAAGGGAAATATTTGGCTCTTTATATGTTCACCCGCTAGCTACAAACTTTGTCAGCCATTTGGTGTGGGGCAAGAGGAGTACAGTGAGTTTTTAGAGCATTTTCACTGAAAACAGCTGCCTGCTGCATCTGGAAATACTAATGAAAGCAGTGAGAGTGAACCAAACTGTAAAATGTACAAAATGTCAAATTAAAGCTGAGAGTCGTAGTCATTGCTTCAGCTCGCACATCTGTTGTACACATTCATTGTGTGGCCTTAGGAATGTTTTGTATTTATTGATTTATTGTCTATCTTTGACTTTGGTGCTCAAAATCTTTTTTGTTCCTTTTTTCTCTGAAACAGTTCTTTCTTTGTTATACCCAGAAAACATTCTAATGTTCATAAGCTCTTGGTCTACTATTTCTGCAGCAGTGATTCACACATTCACCTTTCACACTTTATCCACACTGTCATAAGCTACAAATGATTTGGATTAAAATTCCTCTTCTTCTTTCACATGTCTGACGCAAATAGATCCTTATAACAGTGGCCCCTCAAGCTAGCTACTCCAGACTCTTGTGCTTGTTTTCTATCTGCAGCTGTAATCGCTTGCTAACCCTGCAGGTTTCTGAGCCCTGAGAAATAGGGGTTGCATTTGGTTTCATGTTAGCGTGCCGTTGTTCCTTTTTGAGCCACCAATGATGCAATCTATGACAAGATGTGAAACCTACAAGATAAGTTGAAATCGAACGCCCCTCACAAACTATATAAGTGTTGCTATAACAATCCTCCATCAGCTTGAGTGGATGAAAGCACGTACCGTGAGAAAGTGGCAGTGTAGAGTCAACAATATCAGTACAAAATGAAAGAGGGTATAAAATTAGAAATGAAGTTGTGCCAAGAAATTCTTAAGATGTTTTACTTTCCAGGGTAGCACTAATTGGACTTATGTTTGTTCCTCTGTCTCTAATTGAAATACAAAAAAGACAGGCAGGGTTCCTTGCATCACTGCCCTTGCTTGGGAAACACTTCAAGCTGAAAGAAAACATTTTATACACTCCCTAGAAGGAAGGAAAAACAAGGAAACAAATGTTTGGCAGACACCTATTACTGTATCTGGGGATTTTGGAAAACGTCCCAAAACTACCTCACACTATCACAAAACAAGAAGGTGCTAGATGCAAGGAAAGACATCGAGACATCTGCATTGCAAATACCCAATTTATTTGAGTAAGCGTTGGCTTGCAAATTGCACATTGAATATATACTGTACATACACATGACACTCGCAAAAAACACAGACCATTAAATTAAAATATTCTCATTAATATATGTTAATCTATGTTGATGTTTAGCAGAAATATTATCATGACACAGAAGTGTGGAAAAAGTTCAAAAAATAGTTCATCCTCTGATGTCACAGGAAAAATTTGTGACCCCTCTCTAAGTACAGTGGTGGTACTACTATCACTATCCCCAGATAGCAAATCTGGCCTGCACCTGACACTTTCAGCACTTTCATCCGGCCCACATACCGTGTGGAATGATGGCACTTGGGCAGTTCCTGTTTCCCGGATCTGGGCCACAAGTTAGCCATAGCAATGCCATATGGCAAACAAGAACAAACCAGATAAACCAGAACTGGCCCACATCCGGCAAAATCACCACATCTTTACCAAAGATATCTGGGCCAGAAAAAGGCCAGCAGTCATTACCTGAAGTGGCCCACTTCCATATGCTATCTGGGTCATGTAGTAGTAATATCAAGATAAAACATGTTATAAAGTATGATGACAGGGTCACAGAATAAAGTGTAACAAGTCATAATTATATAATAAGGAGGTCAAAATTGTGCAGTATGTTTCCATATTTCATACCGTGAACATTCAGACAGGTAGATGTTAAAAACAGTGACATACTGTGGACAGATAGACTTATTTTCAAATATCTCTCATTATTCTACAGATCTATTCTTCTTGCCCCACTTTTTGAATGTTTCATACAACTAAATCACTCAGTTCTGTTATTACTGAATTGCTCTTACATTTTTCATTCATCTCACTCTTTCATCAAGTCTTCAAGTCCCCTGTCAGCCTGCTTACAGCCAGACACAAATTGCACAAATTGGCAGCTGCAGAAACACCCAGTGTGAATGCGTCCGTCAATATATATGATGAGTGTGTACATCAGCAAATGACATATGTGTAAAATGCCATAATAGGAAAAAAGATGTGTAAAAATCTTGAAACAAGATGTGCTATATAAAGGCATATAACCCATCGACACCTACAATAGTTGTTTTGATTTCTTGTCATGTGATGAAATAACAGATTACTGTAATCACAAAATAACTGTGATAGAAATAACTATGTAATGATGAGGAAAAACAAGTAGAAAGTTACTGTTAGTCTTCAGTGACACTGAATAAACATATACTACTACTATAGATTTGATCAACTTTCTGCTCTGAGCTTTACAACCTCTTTGATTCTGATAATAGCAGAAAGAACCGAGAGGAGCACACACACGATAGAAGAAGATGCCTTAGGGCACACTAGAGATCATGGCTTTGTTATATTTCTGTTTGGTTTTAAATCAAAGACAGAAACACAGGTAACGTTTCAGCTCTCCTCTTTGAATGACCTTTGTATGCCCAGGGAGAGAGAAAGAGAGAGAGAGAGGGAGGAAGAGGAGGAGGGCATCAGAGAAACACACGAATCCCTTAAACCAAACAACACAAATGAAGATCATCATTACTGCAAGAGATGAAAGAAATAATAGATATTGTTTGTAATGTTCAATGTATATTAATATAATTATTTGAATGTAACATTCTTGTTGCCCTCACTCCTACATTTTTTCATTTTGTCTTCATTATCCAGGCTTGGACCTCTATAGGGGGATGTGACAGTCTATACAGTGAGAGTCAAAACAATTGATGAGCTTATTGCCAGGGGAAGCAGTAATAGAGGACAACCTCCACATGTCAACTGTTGTGTTGGTTGCAGGTCTGAGATAAAAATACCTACAGTATATCTTTCACTGAGGCAAAGTGATTAAATTCCTTGACAATGATCAGATGCAAGGACAGGTTTCCAATCACAGCAGCTAAATTATTTATGACAGACAGGTGATAGGAAATAATGTTAATTGTAAAGATAGAAACAATGAAAGGCTGTAAACTTTTTTTAAAAAAACTATGAGTGAAATTGTTAAAATATATATATATTAATACATAACTATAAATACAACAATCTAAAAGACACACAAAGGCTGTACAAGCAAAAAGCATTTAACAAAACACCGCTATGAGGAATAAAGAAGGCGTCTTTGAACAGATGGTCACAATACTGTTCACGCTGTTTCTCTCACTGTCAGACTCCAAATCCAGCAAATAAAAGAAAAGGTTTCGAGACTCTCAATAACAGATTGATAAAAACGACTAAGAACAACTGTACTCTGCGCTGGTTACGCTTAAAAATCAAACACTGTATCCAAGTATTTGTAAGAGCTGACATGTATGATGCTGCTTGTGATGTTATCTTTGCTGTGTCCAAAATCAGTAATTTGTTTTGCACACACTTGCATTTTCTGTGGGAGAAGGAGATAAGATAAAGCATCTACCTGTTTGTTATCAAATTTCAGATGCACCCTATCAAATTCCTCTGACCTCTGCAGAAATCCCTGCAGGGTTGAGAGACAGACACAAATCATCGATTCTGCTGCAAATATCACAAATATCACGGATTTATGCCCTCTGGTGAACAAGCCATCCACCCTTTCTATAAACCACTAATCCTCATGGAGGACTTGAGTCCAGCCAATCTATCACCCTGACCTCTGCGTCTTTGGCCCCAGCACCTTCAGAAAACCTCTTGCTGTAAGGCAACAGTATACTTACTACCATACCATCCTCTGGGCAATGAATTGAACTGCATATGTCACAGCAAACAGAAACTTATTCCACACACTGGATAGATTTTGAGTGTACACAGCCTGGCTGTAGAAACAGGCTAATAAAGATGGATGTGGAGACTCAATTTGCCATGAGCAGGAGACCGAACCTCACTTCTTAGTCACAGATACTGCGGGACACATAGGATTCAGTTAAAGAAAAGCTGTAACTATGGTGGCCACATACTGCAACAAACTATATCTCTCGCTTTCAATCCATCCCATTCTTGGTTAACTGCTTCTACCAAGTGGCCAGTACGCAGCATTACATGTGAAACTAAAAGAGTGTAATGCTGTTGACATTACAAGCTTTCAAAGATTCTCAGTAGACTCTTTTGCACACAGAAAAGGTAAATTACAATAATCTTAACAATACAAGATTATGGGGAGACAAAGCCAAACAGGCTGGAATAAAAACTGATTAAACGCAAATAAAACTGATACCAATGAAAATGTACAAATACAAAAAGTAAATGGTGAGGGTTAGGCCCCTAAAATACCAGCATTGCATAAAGATGGTATTTCAGATGTCAGGTAGTGTACAGTTTGAAACTTAAACTGTTTGATTGTTACTGTTTACTGCCTGAAAACTGTATGACACACTAAACGTGATTTTGGATGCTTCCCAGAGTGACTTTTAATTCTTCCTTGACAAAAAACCTTCAGAACACTACTGACAGGTTTAGCATCATGCTATGCCAATAACCTGGATCATTAGAACAACTTGTATCTGTCACATTTGTGCCACAGTGTCATTATCCACCTACAAATTAAGATATGTAGGCTGTATAAAACACATTCAGTCTAACCCACACAAACTCAGTGTAGTTTTCTTTTTTCCTTTACGTGTGTAACTGCAGTGATTGTATATTTTTGGGCTCTGAGTGCTTCCAAAACACAGGTGACCTACACTCAACACTGTGCCTGAACGCCTCCTGTGTACTCACACAAAAGCTGTTGCTGTTGCTCTGCCTCACCAGCAGTGAAGACACTGGGTTATTTTTATAGTAAACAGGGCGCTCCTGTTTGCTCCCAGTGAGCTCCCCTGGTATGAATAAAGGTCAACCGATATATTACATTTAAAAATCTAATAATATAACAATATAACATCAAATATAGTAAATAAAAAAATGGAAAATATCTTTAAAGAGTTTTGTTGTTTCAAAAGAAAGAAGATAGAAAGCTAGTGATGATGATGATGATGACGATGATGATGATGATGATGATGATTATTATTATTATTATCATTATTATTTTTGATACACTATAAATGTAGTTGAGATGCAAAATGTGCTGGAATGAGAGATTTTGAAATACAATATGATTCATAAATACTTCTTCACAATGTTGTCCCACCCTCTTTGTGACAATAACATTTGTCTTGTCTTTCTCAGTTACTCTCAAACCTCAGAGGAAGAAGCACTAGCAGGATCTCTCACACACTCTCAGCCTCTTTATCAAGGTAAGCAGCATTAAATCTGTCTGGAGATGAGATCAAATAAAGCATAGAGGGAGGGGAAAGCCTTGGATAAAACAGGAGCTGAAAGTTTCTCTTTTGGACAATTCTGTTCAGACTTACATGCTTTAAAATCAAAGAGCAGCAACTCTAGGACTGTGAGAAAAGTGAGAAAAAATCTCTCATCCGGTTACCTTCTTAGTATGCAAAAGTGTTGTTGTTGTTTTTCATCTCTTCTTTTACGACAAGCAGGAGTCTAAAGTGCTGCTGTTAGGATTTGTTTATCCAGTGATCAATCTGAAAGTCACTTAATCCTTTGCTCTGTATTGACTTTCATAGTTAAAAACAGCTCTTTGTGTTGCACTCAAACTAGACACAATTTAATCCTGGAATTTGTGTTTGTGTGTTGCTTTGTTTTCATGTGTGTATCATTTTAAAAGAGACTTTGGTTAGATGTTAGGTTTATGTTAAAGTTTGAGCCCTTTGAACAGGTCATTTTATTACTTTTATTTGACCTATTAAACATGACAATAAAATACTATAAGTTTCCACAGAGGAATAATTACTGGAACACTTATCGCAACAGGAAAAGTAGTGCAGGTGGACAGGTTAAACGAGATCTTTAATCTGGACTCACCACCACACCTTTTTTATTTTCATTTCTCTTCCCACTTGTATCAAAATACATTCTCTGACTTGTACAGAGGCCAAGAGAGATCAATGCACTGCACCTAGCTTTAAGCTTACTTTAAGTAAAGGTATTCACCACGCTGACAACACGTAGGCCACAAAAATGCTGCAAATAAATAAAACTCAAGTAAATTAAGAAACATATTTGCTACATACAAAGAAGAAAGCATACAAAGAAACCCACTGAACATGTAGGGGCCACATGTGAAAAATATATTTGAGTTCAGATAAATTTGTCACCCTAATCCTTTTCCATACATTACAATGTTTGACAAACATCTACCTGAATCCATTCAGCTGGCACTCCCCTGCAGAATGACAACCAATACTCCCAGTTTCAATGCAAATTCATTACAATGGCTTGTTTGCATTAGCTGTTGACGGGTGTGTTGTGTGTGCCTAACGATGGGCCACTCATTGTTTTAAAGTGCCCTAAACTTGATCAGTGAGTTTTCACACTGAGAGAGAAGTGATGCAAAAAGAGATAGAAGAGGTTCCAGGTTTCACTTTGGACTCAGGTACGCTCCGCATTTAACCATCCGACCTGCTCTGTTAAACATCTGTGCTTTCCTTCATTCAGAGAGATCAGGAGAACTAATGCAGTTTTTTTTTTGGATTACATAACCTTACACCAGTTCTCAGCTCTCTCTTTCCATACTTTTTTCTGCTTGACAACCCCTCTTTCTCACTCCATCAGACAGATATCATGGAGAAGAATCCACAGCCTCCCCAGGAAATACCAGCACCGCCGTACCCTGGCCCACCTGTGAACCACAGCTACCCAACTCAGCCTGGCCCTCAACCTGGTAACAGATCAGGGACCTTTAACCGTGTCATTTTTCCTGCTTATGAACCCTCTTTTACTGCAATGCAGCTGTTATTTCTTGAGTTATTCCTGTCATTAGTTCCATTTTTTATCAGCTTGCTTTCATTCTGCTCCTTAAATCTTTTCTGAGTTAATTATCTCCTTCTCATATCCAGGTTTTCCAGGTCAGCCTGCTTACCTGTACAACCCACAACAACCTCAGATCATACAACCCGGTGAGTTTCCCAACTGTTTCTCACAAGTTATAATAACCTCTAATTTGCAGAATATACAGCAAACACTGCAAAAACTTGTTTGTAAGCCGGCTTTGAGTTCAGTGACGGGTTGGTGAGGAGATTCGGATTGTAGTTGTCAGTGTGTTTTTGTCCCTCACAGTGGCCCAGGTGGTGATGGTGCAGCAGTTGCCAACTGATGCTCCTGCAGAGATGGTTTGTCCTACCTGCCGAAACACCGTTATCACTAAAATTGAGTACAGAAATGGTTTTCTCACCTGGCTGCTCTGTGGCTTACTTGGAATCTTTGTGTGAGTATTGCACACAACACACACAACTCAGGCATACACACAGGTGCACACATGTTGAGGTATTATTTTGACTTTATTCTGATGCTCCACACCAGGTGCTGGCCTTGCTGTCTGATCCCGTTCTGCGTGGATGCTTGCAAGGATGTGGAGCATTCCTGCCCCGCCTGCAACACTGTCCTCCACATCCATCAACGCAGGTGAAGCAGCACCGCAGGGAAAACTCTACTACAACTCTCTCTCTATACTGCAGGTAGAGACGCATGGCTAAACAAACATCTGTACAGGAGAAACAAACCTCAGCTGTAAACACATCTGACATCATTGTAAAACATTCATAGAAGATTACATAAGAGCTGTGATTTCTTCCTTTTTATCTGATGATTTAAAATGTGAAATCATGTTGTAAAAATGTAATGTGAAAATGTATTTTCATTATTATGATGAGCAATATCTTATTTTGTTTAAATAAAACCCAGTATATTGTTTTCTAATGCTTTTTTTTTTTAAAGTAAGATATCTGTAAATAAAGTCAAATTATCCTTTTTACATGTAGAGTTAATAGGTTAATTGCATTTTGAATGCTGTCATTGAAATTTTAGTTCGATGACACATTGACATGAAATTAATTGTTTATACTTAAACATGGAAAAAAAATCTACTAAATCCGCACTGCAGATGTAAAATGTTTTCTTCAATATTCCTGTCTTTTAAAAATATGATCAGATACATATTGTCATAAAATGTTGAGATAATTAAGTAACTATTATATAATAATCATCTTTAGTTAGGTTGTTTAATAAATAATAATGAATAATAATAAGTCTTACATAATCAAATCTGTTTTTACTACTGAAAAATTAAAATAAATAAATCAGCATTTATTCAGCATTAATGTCTTCCGTTTACTGATTCATTCATTCGTAACTTTTCTCTCGACTTTATGACCATAATTAAACAACTGAATATAAGTAGAGATGAAAATGTCACTATCACTATTAACAAGTATTAGAAAACCAAAGAAGGGAAAAAAATCTGTATTGGTTCTTTGACTATTTGAATACGGTTTAAGCTCCCTGTAAATATATGTGGTATTTATCAAATCACATCATCATTAATCAGGGACACAATATTTGAAATGACATCATAAAACCAGTCAAATATATTTCAATGACAACTGCTAAAGAAACACTTAACCTGGCTGTCAGTCTTCTCTACAGAGTGACAAACTAGACTAAATCCTGCAGTGCTGCCTAGAGGCTGTAAGGAGAAAATTACTTTGTCAAAAACATCCATTGTACAGTTTGTATTTTAGTTTCACTGTATCAGTTATAAAACATCTCTATAGGTTGGTGCTGTATGTAATGTAAATATTATATTAATATATAGTCTCATAGACTGTCAAATAAACCAATAATATATCAAAATTTTCTGCAGAAATAATTGAAATTATTTTTGTCATTGAGTGGATAGAGAAAGTAGTGTAAGTAAATATGTCTGCATGCATCATTAATGCACACATTTAAAGGGTAACTACACACTAAATCATTTTTTTACGCTGTACACATTATCACATTGACTTATTTTGATGTATGATGTTAATACATGTGATTTTTGCAATACACACACTATGTGTAACTGCTTTTTCTGCTCAAAATTAGCTTATTTGTGTTAATTTAGGGCAGAGATCAAATCATTAATTACTGGAGAACAGTGTGATTAATGCCAGACAGAAGGGCTACATGTACTAAAGGGAGGCATTATTGCAGCATAAAACTTTTTCACAGCAGACATTTTGACATAGTAGGTAAAGAACAGGTGTGTCTAATATCAATAATGATGGCTGCATGCTATTAAAATGTGTCTGACTTGGCTAGCTGCAATATGTGAATAGAAAAGAGCCATCATTAATGATATTAGCTCTGCCTGTGCTTTTCCTGCTATGTCTGTGTGTGTGTGTGTGTGTGTGTGTGTGTGTGTGTGTGTGTGTGTGTGTGTGTGTGTGTGTGTGTGTGTGTGTGTGTGTGTGTGGGCCTACGACATGTGAAGGAGTCTGAGCTGCTGCTGCTGCTTTTAATTCTGTGTTGTACTTAATGGGAAAGAGACCTCTGTGTATTTGTCAGTGGTGTCATTTAGTGGAGGATACAGAACATGTTGTTTTGTACTGTAATAAATGCAATTTAGAGAGGGAGATACATTTAGAGAGGCAGAGCAGGAATAGAGCCACTGAGTGCTCACAGTGAGTTTTGTTTTTTACCTACAGTATATAATCAGAATTCAGATGATTTTGTGCCATGACTTTAAACACACTGATATAGTACGTGACTGTATTTAATTTTTGGATTGTGATCCACCAATAAACACAAATAAGAGGAAGAAGGAGAGATGCTAGGAGTCACTTTACTGGATCATTTCCAAGGCCAGAATGTCTTCCTGGGTTGGTGGTGGTGGGTTTAATCCTCATTCAATAATCTTATCACAACTACAACAGAACAGCAAGAGGCCAAGAAAAAAAGTTATTTCTATGGTGGATGTCAATACAGCTAATGCTGCTGCGAAAGACTTCATGCTAACTATCAGTGCATTAAACTCAGGACACAAAAACTCATGAATCTAATGAAAAATCTAACACATCCTGGTCACATAATAACTGATACCCTTGAGCTGCATTGTGGTCAACAGGAGTGAAATATTGATCTTCAGCTGTAAATGTTTTTACATGTGAAATAAGGTGTTTCAGAATCACAACATATACAATACGTTCAGCCCAACAAGCCCTCCCTTCTAAACTTGCATGTGGAGGTTTGTCAGGAGAGATCTGAGGTGGGATAAAGATGGGATTATTGGATGGACCATACTTAACAAGGTCCTATTGGACTGTGGCCGTAGTGACGACTGGATTACCCAGATTAGGACTGATGTCCTGTTAGTCAGCAGTTCTCTGTGCTGTTGTCTCCCATCTCTGTCTTCTTTTGTTTCTGTCAAAATACTCAAACACACAATGGGTCAAAATACATGTAGCACACCAATACACACATTTCTCCCTTTTAGGCAACAAATTCCATCTGAACTGGAGAAGGTTTTCTAGACTTAATGTCTGAAGCAAACAGGGATACCAGACAATCATGTCTGTGAGAGGCTTTCACAAAGCAATTCAGAAAGGTGAGGCTAGTCAGAATCTTTTTTTTATTATTTTATTTGACAGGGACAATGCATATTAATAACATTTCTGAAAATATGCCAGATTTAGCCAGAAAGGCTAATTTTCATCTGTAGTCCCTGGGCAGACAAATAGTTGAAAGCACAAACGTTACGAATGAAAGCATTGAAAATACAATCGACAAAAAAAGCAGTGAAAATATGCAGAAACGATCAGAGCCTGCACTACATAGAGAAAAGAAAGATAGCTCTGGAGACACAGAAAATCAACAAATAGCATGACAACACAATGTTAGGACTGGTGAAGTGTGGATATTATGTACAGAGCCTGTCATAAGCAGGAGCAGCTCTTACACTAAGCATAATCATGACAAATAAGACAACAAACACCATGAAAACAGCTCACTGTTCTAGTGTTCACAAGTTTGATTTCTAATGAACCAGGCTCTTAATGTTGTGGAGAATGAATAGTAGTTGGCACAGTTTCTTATGTGTTGTGGCAAGTTGTTCCAATCCTGAGAGGCTCTGTCAGAAAAAGCAGATTTGCCAAAACGACTTAGTCTTCCAGGAGCAAGACAGTCTCCTCTAGTTGTTGCTCTAGTGGTTTGGCTTGTTTTTAATGTGATGTAAATACAGAGTGGAGGAACCATAATGTGTAACGCCTTGAAAACAAGACACAGTCAACTGTAAATTGTGCTTTTTCAAAATATTGCAATGATGGTTGGAAGAAGGGTGTTTATTGTTTGTTTGTACAGGGATTCTATCGGCTTTAGCATGGTGTTATTGACCTGTGTGGGAGGATCATTGTATTCATGAACATTTTCACTGCATTCAGTTCCTTGCGAATTTGAAATTGACCAGATTAAATCTAACATTCCTTGCAACTCTTTTTTGTGTGACATGAAAGACAGATCTGAGTCAACGGTGATGCCGAAATATTTAAACTCAGACATGATCTGTAGTTGTTTTTTTTTCAGAGACTGTGATATTCAAAAACCTCAGAGTCAGGGAACCCCATCTGAGATATTTAGCCACACTACCAGTGTGGCTCCAAGGATGGCAATGTCTGTGGGACACTCCACAACGTATGTCCAGACATATCTCAACAACTATTGGATGGATTGCTCTTAAATTTGCTTCAAGTATCCACAAAGCCCTGAGGATGAACCCTGCTGACTTTGGTGATCCCCTGACTTTTCCTCTAGCGCCACCATAAGGTTGACATTTGTGGTTTTGACTGAAATGTCTCCACGATTACATTATATATTGCCATGAATTTGGTAGAAATATGCATGTTCCCTTCAGGATCATTTGCCATCATCAGATCAAAAATTTAATTTGTGCAATACTTTGGTTCACGACTAAATAAATTACCTGCAAAACTGTGTTTACTGCTAATTATCAAATATTAGCATGCTAAACTAAGGGGGTGAGCACAATAAACATAATACCAGCTGAATAATACCATCATCATGTTAGCATACTGACATTCACACTGAGGTCAAAGCCCCTCTGTGAAGCCAAAGTACAGCTTTACAGATCTACTAGCATGGCTGCAAACTGTCTTGTTGTCAGTGGTGGATAATTGGGATGGATGGTGGCACATGTAGGCAATAGACCTATGATCAGAAGTGCCTACGTCTTTTTGCATTTTGCTAAATCTTAGTTAATGAAACAATAGAGTCAGTCTTGGCTTCCTAGAACACTCTGTCCCCTGGATATTGGAGAACTATAATGGGATTTAGCTTCCTTCCTCCACAGATACACATGCGACTGAACTCTGTGTGAAAAACTCATTCATCACTTGATTCTTCTGTTATCATCAAAGTAGTGACTCCTGCTGCTTGCATGCTAGCAAGGACTCACTTTCTGGATTAGACTGTCTTGACTGACACAGCAGGGTGCAGGTGTGCTTTCCCTTACTTACATCTGTCTATGTGTCTGTGAGTTTATTTGCGTACCACAAAACCAGCTTTGGCTCCTCCTGTGTTTGACCTCTATCTGTCACTGAGCTCTCTAGTGTCTGTCAGCATCAATCCCTCACACGCTGATCCAAACTGACTCGATTAGCTAACACAATGGCTGTTCCTTGTCATGGTTTTCTTCATGTTGTGTCCCTCTCTAACCCCACTTGAAGCCACCTCCTGGGGAGGAGATTACTCCACTCTAAAGGGAGACTTGGCTGAATCATGCCTTCAAGGGTATTACGTAACATTCCCTACTAGGATGGCCACGTGGCTGCAGGGCTCACCTGTGTTTAGATTGACCATCTGCCCCTCCCAATCCAAATCCCATCCTCACTCTGCAACACATGCCGACTGTCCACGGACATCGTACTGCTGAAGAGATTTCTAATTGTTTTGGTCCAATCTGGTTTACACCACAGGAGTCATAGATGAATCTACATCTCCTACAGCTCTGGGTGTGAGGAAGCATTGCATAAGTGGTATGAGGAGGACATGGAAGCTTGAAGGCTGGAAATAACACAGAGATGTGCAAACAAGTGACTAATACTGGATTGGCTGTGATTTGCTATGCTCATACACTGTACTTATTTCCTATTTTCTTCCTGGTTAGACAGGTGCATGAGCGATTCATACTCCCTGTGTGTGGGTGCACAGAAGTAAAGCTGGGATTGCATCTCTGTTGACACCTCCGCAGATTCAGTGTGAAGCAGGGAGAGAGAAACACAGACATGCAGACAGAATGAATAGAAAGAGGAGGACAGAGGGAGCGAGAGAGAGGCAGAGACAGTGAGAGAGAGAGAGAGGGAGAAGAGTGATAAAGAGACAGATATATTTGACCATGTGGGTGTGTGAAGTATCAAGGCATGCATCATAATTGAGGATTTTTCTTGGAGCAGCTGGACGTGTCATTGTAGCAGCAAGACATTATCGGTCTAACAAAGTGTTATTTTGCACTTTAAAACAGTGGGAGCTGTGTTCGCAGAGACATTTTCAAAGACAAAATGGAAACCGTTTGGCTTCTGCTGCCTCAAGGATTTTATTAACTGGGATTACAAGAACACTTTCATTAGTTGAAGTGATGCCGAAAATGATGAATGGAAAATTATGATGCCCCTTCTTTATCAATAATCAAGAATTCAGGTTAAGAATTTATCTGAGGTGAGTTAGAAATGATTGTGATTGAAGATTTATTGTAATGCTCTGGTATTTTATATGCATGTGTGTGTCTGTATTTGTGTGTATGTGTGTGTTGTTTGGACCAATTTGAGTTTCAGACCTTGAGAGTGAGGGCATTGTTTAGAAGTGAGGACATTTTGGCCTGGTTGAGGCTTGAGAGTTAGTTAAGACTATCAGGTTTACATTAAAGAGTGTGTTGTGTTGAGGGTCCTCACAAGTAAGCACAAACATTGTGTGTGAGTGTGTGCGTGCACATGTGCATGTCTCTGTGCTTTGGGTACAGAAACTCGACTTCTCAAAGCCCAGTATGCAATGTAGTCAGCCCACGCTGCTTCCCGTTCCCATGGAAACCATTGCCCAGTGCTAAAAGCAGTTCTTTTCTGTGCTGAGAGTGTGTGAGTGTGTGTTTGTGTGTCTGACAGAGAGAGAAACATATTAATCTCTGGTATATAACAGCTTTATTGGATATTATGTGCTTACTGCTGTTTTTTCTACCACTGTGAATCATGAAGATCCTGTACTGTACTGTATAAACTAATGAAATGTATCTCTACATATTTCTTTCTTACCTTCCTCCTCTTGTTTATCTGTGTACCTTTCTCCCTCTCTCTCTCTCCTTTAACCCTTTCCCTGTTTCTCTTCATAACCACATCCTTTCTGTCTCTGTGTTTCTAAGATGGCTGTCAGCCCTTTTATCATCATCTGCTTCCTATCGCTGACTGGCTATGGCTCATCCCACCCTTCTCCTCCTCCTCGAGGGTGCAGTGAGAATGTGGAACCTCCGTACAGAGTGCTGTGTGACCTGGAGTCGGTTTGGGGTGTTGTTCTGGAGGCAGTGGCCTGTAGTGGCGGCCTCACCTCTGTGGTCCTCTCTGTGCTCCTGCTGGTCAAACTTCGCTCCATTTCTGACCCCGCCAGGCGCTCCGGCCTGGGGCCTCTGCTCCTGCTCCTGGGCACACTCCTCGGGCTTTTCACCATCTCTCTGGCCTTCCTGGTGGGGAAGAACCAGGCACTCTGTGTGGTCCGCAGGGCCTTTTGGGGGCCCCTCTTTGCCCTCTGCTTCTCCAGCTTGCTAGTCCAGGGGGTGAGGCTCAGGAGGCTGGTGGCTGGCAAGTCGAGCCCATCGGGCAGCTCCCTGGCAGCGCTGGGTCTGGCCTTGGCCTTGGTTCAGGGGATCATTTCTGCCGAATGGGTCCTGCTGACAGTCGTTAGGGAAGGTCACCCAGCCTGCGAATATCCACCTTTAGACTTTGCTCTGACATGCAGCTACACCCTGGGGCTGCTTCTCATAGCCATGGGGCTTTCCCTGGGGGTGGTGCTCTGTGGAGGAGAGTTCGGGGCAGAGGGAGCGGGTGAGGAAGATAGAGAAGAAGAGAGTGAAAAACGGAGATGGAAGTGTAACGCTGTCTGGCTCTTCCTGTCCTGTCTGGCATCAGCATTGCTATGGGTGGCCTGGCTGGGGTTTTATCTTTACGGCAGCCAGGCACTGAGGGTGAAAGGGAAAGGGGAAAGATTGGGAGGAGGAGGAAAGAAGGATGTAAAGGTGTTGGACGAGCCTGCGCTAGCGGTGGCCCTGGTCATTCAGGGCTGGATTCTGCTGCTGTTCCACGCTATTCCAGAGGCGCACCTGTGTCTCCGTAAACCTCCACAATCCAACACGCAAGATTTCTTTGACACCAGTCAGACATCCCCTCCTCCACATTTCGGAGATGAGCTCCCTGCACACTCTCACCGGCCCTTCCCAGAAAACCAGGCCTTTGCTCTGGAGGAGCACAGTGCAAGTAAGCTTATGTAACGTGTTTGTGTGTGTGTGTGTGTGTCACTGTGCATGTTCGTGTTTGTATAAAAAGAACCTGTTTTTTATTTTATTAAAAACCAACTTGGGTCAAGTTCTAGTTTGAAATGGAACTTGTGAGGTCATACTTTCTTACATGGGAGTTCAAGCAAAAAACAAGCTTGGCATTTAAGTGTTTTTCAGTAAGTCATGAGGGTACTGTTGCTAGGCAACTGACAACAAAAATGGACATTGCCTTGATCCTTTTCAAAAATGGTGGATGACTTTGTGATTTCTGTATTCAATGTCATGCTTAGGAATGAAAAAAAGAGTGGACAACAAGAGTAACCTCTATGGGCTCTGACATTTTTAAATGGTCGTCATAAATTTGGCTCAGGTCAGCTTGAATTCATGTAATTTACAATGTTTTCTTAATGAGAAATAAGTGTTTATAATATGTATCCACACAAATCCCAAATCACCCCTGCAGCATCATCCACTTCACCACTGTCCATCCCTACATTCTATATGTTACAGCCATATTTCTGCCAGCCTGCTATGTCACAACGTGAACATACTAAAACTGATGAAAGAACGAGATTTTGCCCTGAAAACAGCTCCTAAAGCTAAGCTACATAATCACAAACTGATTCACTACGATAAGGAACAAAGTAGTGCAGGGGCTAAGAAAGGCTAAAGCTGACTTTTTCCTGAACATAATTGGTGACGTGGTAATGCTAAATTAATCTGGGAGCAGATAAAGATACTGACAGGACAAGATCACAGAGTAGGAAGGCAAATGGAACTTGAAATCAATGGAAACCTTTCAAGGGACCCAGTCGAAATTGCAGAAGCTCTCAACCATTATTTTATTGATTCAGTGGCCACCATTGCACAGAGTTTCTCTGTGAGTCAAACAAATACTACTCCATCAGAGGCTGCAGCTTTGCAGCCACTCTCCCTGTCACTGGACATTGCAGGACTACCCTTTCACATAAGAGATATTCTTGAGGCAGATGTGCAAAGAATAATCAATTCTCTTAAAACATCAAAAGCAAAGGATGTGTATGATATGGATACTGCCATGCTTAAAGATCTAAAGACATCATTAGTCTCTCCCCTCACAAAGATATTAAACCGGTCCTTCTCTCAGGGAGTCTTCCCGATTGCTTAGGAGACGACTATCATAACACCAGTAACGCCAATTTTTAAATCTGGCAACCCTCTTAACAGCCCTGTTGCTTGACTTACATTGGTGCTACTGTTATCCTGTCGCTCATATCTGTCCTTGCTTATGTCTGTTTTTGCAAAGCTGTTCTGTAATTTAAGCTGTTCTGTAATTGTTTGTTGTTGCTTTGTTGAACCATAATTTGCTCGGCTTCTATTGCTGCCCAGTTCTGTGTTCTGCTTTTACTGAAACATGCCTTACATCATGATTATTGTTTTAAACTTGTTTCTTGATTTTAGGCTGACTTTAGGCTGCCAACTTCACACCTGGCCAGGGACTACGGATGAAAACTAGCCTCTTGGCTCATTCTGGCATTTTTACAGTAATGTTTGTTAATATGCATTGTCCCTGAGAGATAAATTGAATAAATAAAATAAAAACTTCAGTTTAACCAAAATTATATGAAATATTTATATGAAATTTTCATCCGGAATCTCCTTTGAAATCATCCATTGCACTCCAGACCAATATCTGGTGTAACATGCAAGATGACTACCATACATGAGTGCCATGTAGGTTTGTTTACAGCAAAGTGTGGCTCACTTTTAGCTACTGTACACAATCCAAAATCCAATCAAACCCCTTGAAACACTTATTATCCAACAGAATTCTCTACAGGGAGATGCGAGATGTATGAGTCATTTTAATGTGATTGTTCTCCATATTTGAAGCCAAATACACTGACAAAAGGCTAAACCACGAGGAATTAGGATAAACAGAGGAAGGATTTACTTTGTGGTTGAAAGGATGAGATTAAGACTTTTGTGCTAATGGGCAGTGTTGTGTTGGCAGTGTTTTAAACTGAAGTCTCTGCAGTAGAGCTTGTGAATGATGTGTTATTATAGGAAAAATGGCCAGAAATAAGACCCAGGTTGACAAAAACAAACACAAAAAAGGCCCAATGCCTATTATGACCTGCTATAAGTGATAGCATCCTACATGAACACACAATTTTCTAACAGTTTTGTTGGTGTCACATATTCCTGTGCACAAATCAAGATGTAGGAATATTTGAATCAAAAGACTGTTGGCAGGTTGCTTGCTTATGTTGCTTAATAGCAAGTGAGTTTTTGAGAGTTAAACATCTATTAACTTATACCTAAAGATGTTTTCAAAACCTTAACTCTGACTGTTTCTGTTTTTTTGATGAATATTATATATATAATGTTGTGTCTTCTGGCAAATCAAAGTCAATTAATAAGAAATAAAACACACCCTGGTTTAATCTTTACACTCAGAATATTTGCAGTGTCAGCCGACTGGTGTGACCGTTTATAGCTTATAGTGGCTGTTAGCTAACTTCAATTCACTTGCTTTATTGCAAAAGTAAAACAAGGAATAAACACTCCATATCTCACCAAGAGACATGCTGTTACCTGCTTCCTGCTCCTATTTTCATATGTCTTTGGTCAGGGCGTCTAATAATTATGTTCTTAAATCAACTGACAAAAAATAATAGGATTAATTATTAGGAAACAAAGGGAAATTCAATGTCTTGTTATCCTGTAATAGCATCCAGTGGCTGCTTTTAAGGAAAAGTTATATAGTTAATTGGAGCAAATATAATACAGAAGATGTAACACTTGTTTGTGTGACTGACAACTGTAACTATTGTGTGTGATTTACTTTGCTTGGTCTGTCAGCTCTCCGAAGTGGAACATACCACAGCAGCCATGGGAGTATGCGTCCTGGCATTGCCTTCAGAGGTCACGTCTACCAACCAACTGAAATGGCTCTAGTCATGAATGGTGGCACAGTAAGTATGGCGGAAATACACACTCTGTGTATTTCACTCTCTCTCAATCACTAAATAACTAGACTATTATAGTTATCTGCTACTTGTTTGTCTCTCTCTTGTAGATGCCCACAGCCCCAGTTAACTACACTGGACGACGATTATGGTAAAGTGGGACAAAACTTGAGGAGGATATACACCGGTGTCACATGTGTGATAGAAGAATTTCCTTTTGCCTAAGAAGGAGAAAGAAATATCAAAGACATAACATATCACACTGGATGGATTGGTGGGAGCAAAATAAGTTTAATGTATTTGTGTTTCTGCATACATGTATGAATTTTAAATACAAACCGCAATAGTATTTTTGCTGAGATTGTCTCATTTGCCTCTTTATGACCAGACTGAACATGAAACGACAAGAGATGGAGGTGAGAGTGAAGCAGCTTCCACAGTTTAGGATACAGTGCATTACTTTGATCAGCTCAGATCAGCATATAGTGTTGTGTGTAATATGTGAATATGCTGAGAAGAAGTGTTCAAGGAGCACTAATGTTGTTAGATATGAGGTATATATACATAGCCTATGAAGATCAAAAACCACTGTCCATTGTGATACTGAAGGAAAGTAACTGAAATAGCTGCTGTTGGACCATAAGAGAGTAAAGATTAAAGCAGGATTTGAATGTAGGAAAGAAAACACTTTGTCTGTCTGAGCAGCTCTAAACCACTGCTGTTACCTTCTGATGTTTATTCGCTTCATAAAACCTCACTGTCCTTCTCTTTCTGGTTGGTTTCAAGCTCCAACTCAGATAAAAACCTTGAGGATGTTTATGTAAATTGCCTGTTCAGCTGGGAAGATGAAAAATACCCCTCAGTGTTTTTCTCACCACATCTATCCATTAACAGTGCTACTGGATATTATCCATGTAACATTTAACAGAGCTTGTCCGAGCTTGCTGATGGATTACTGTATCAGATTATTTAAAAAGTGAACGAGGAGTCTACAGCTCACGGGTGACTAGTTTTTAAGCATATCATAAAAAGCCATTTAATACTGCAATACGGTGCAGTATAGGGTATTTATTGTTGGAGGTTGTGATTTTGCACTTTATCAGCGCTAATCATGTCTGGGCATTGTGATATTTGAGATCTATGATCATTTCAGATGCATGTAAAAGTTAAAAGGTAATGTATTTTGTCAAGCTTAATGTATTTTCAGTGTTTTCTAGAATTTTGATATATACATTGAAGAAAATGACCGGTTTTATTGTTGAGTGGAAATATCAGCTGACAAAACAATCTCACCACTTTTAAGCCACATGGATGAGAAGTCATTAAAGTGCTCAGAAAAATGGTATTTTTAACATCTATAATTTAGGAAAACTGTGTGTGCTGAGGAAGAGCATGTGATATGACTGAAAGCTCCAAAACAGCTACTAAATAGACTGTTTTGTCATCTAGTTTTAGTCTGTTTTCACTTTTGTTCTCCAAATTTGGATTCAATAAGGCTATGATCATTAAATAAATGATATTGTACACTTTGTTGGAGATGTACGGCAACATAGCCTTGTATTCTGGCATTCAGGATCCCTTTAAATTTTAAATTCCATCGAATATGGAGAAAGCATTCAGCCATCCATCACTGTGAATCAAACCAATGCATACTGTTTACACTAATGACATTACAAAGTTTGGCTCCAAGTCTAGATTGATGTGTAGTTGGCAGTGGCTGTTCAAATGCATCAGCAGCAACACTGAATTCAACCAGGAACAATTTATCCAAGTAAAATACAATTCAAAGAGCTGTGAACATGTTCATGCTGTGACCATTTCTTCTTGCTATCTAACTAATTAACTAAATTGTCATCAACTTTGCTTTTGTGTACAGGTGTGTGCTCTAATATTGTATAATAAAAATATTATTGCAAGATTTTTATGTAATAACCTTATATAACAGAGTTTTACTCAAGTAAATAATCCAAATGTGAAAATGCACTGGTATTTTCCTTTTATGATGCTCCTCTGATGATAGCACTGTCACTGTTTTATGGCAGCGTAACATGAATGTCTGTAATGTGATTTGCACAAAGTGACTAATACATCAGTGCACATTTTCTGTTAAATATTGTCTGGTTGTGAACTGATTTTTCTTCAGCCTCTTGTCCTTTTTGGAACACCAGTGAAGCCACTTTACTGTAGGGATGTGTCACTTTATAGAGTAGATAGTAGTAGATACATAATATGCATTTATAGTAGATACATAATCTATACCTTCAGCAGGGGAATATATACGATGGCCTAGAGAGCTCAATGCATCGCAAAAAAAAAAAAAAAAAAATGCAAGCAGATAGAAAAAAAACAAGTGAATGAAGAAAATATTTTCACCACTTTGACAACACAGAAGTAGCAAATAAATAATACAGAAGCAAAATTAGAAATACATCACAAATTTGAAACCCCCTGCAAATGCAGAAATGCTGCACGTCATATACAACGAAGGAACTATGTTACAACACAAAAGAGGTTTCCAGCGGACACTATAAAAACTGATAAACGTGTGCTTTCTATAAAGATTATTCTTAAAACAGGTCCACATATAAAACAAACGCTGAGGACCTGAGTGAATACACTGTGTTAAAAAATGCATTTTTAAGTGTAGATAATATTTCACAAAATTAGTTTGAGTATTGCTCCTACCATAAAAAGAACGTGTTTTACATATTTCATTATTGCCGGTCATCACAGAAAAGCAAGTTTATGGATTATTGAGGAGCTAAGTGAAGACATGCACGAGGTCTCATCTCTGTGTGATGTGTTGAATCATGAGCCAGTTTATGATCTCATCCATGCATTCAGCTCTAGTCATCACAAAAGGCAAGGGAGCAGCTGTTCTAAAATTTCTCACTGCACGTGGGAGTGTTTTAAAAGTAGCCTTTGCTTTATATAAGCTATGGACCCTTAAATTCATGGCCTGTTCGAAGCTGTAGGTGGAGATTGGGACTGCAGCCCTAGGAAGCTGTAGTTTGAGGCTGCGAATGATTTCCTTTAGTACTGAGGCAAAGAATGAGGCCTGTGTGTGCTTGAAAGTAGTTTGTGTGACATGCTGTCCAACCATGTACAAAGGTAAAAGTGTTGTTCAGAACGGCAACACTTGAAGGGTGAGACACAATAGTTGTCCAGTGGTGCATACTTTCAGCCCCCTCTTGAAGGCATTTATGGTGTTGCTCTGATTTGTACACTACATATCAGAAGTGACAGAAATAGGTGTGTAAAAAGAAAGTTTGAGAGATTAGTCCAAACCCTGCCTACATTCTTACCTCCACACACCCGGCCAATCGTTGAGTGATGTGGACATGTTTGTGAGATTGTTGGTTTTAGAAACTTACAGAACTTGTTGGACAGCCCTAAAGGTGTAAAGCTGTTGGGGAGGGGGTTTCAGATGCTGTGACGATCCGTGAGTTACTTCAGTTGAAGCATACTGACAACTGGACACTGCAGTTTGCTGCAAGAGGCTCCAGGTAGCAAAATAAACCATGGTCTAAGATATACTTAATTTAACACCTGGTTTGACTTTCCTGTTTGTGTAACCTTTTATCCTGTTGATTTTCTGTTGTTTTCAGTTATTTAAAGTCATCCTCCAGTCAAAAACCTGTTTTTCTTCTTGTTCCTAGAGTTGACTGTTTGAGCATCACTGTGCAGAATGATGTACGTGCAGTTTGACACTAGAAGACTGTTTTCACATTCATCTGTTGAAAATGGAAAGTTTCTCTGTACTTACTGAAAATAGATTTTTAGGGATGGGCCTACAAGCAGGATTTGTGACATCACAACTAGTTTGGAAGTCAATCCTGGTCCAATATTTGACTCATACAAGTGTGATGTGGAAATACACTTCGAAACTGACATAAACTTATGACACGATTGTGACAAACACATTTAATTGATTTAATATTCTTTAATAGTTAAAACCAAACAAAATCAAAATAAGACCAATGACATATGTACCATTCATGTGGTGTCAGAATAATCAGAAAGAAATAGCTCCCTACTGGCAAAATTCATGAGCGCCCCCTTAATTTGGGAAAGTTGGTGAAAATTTTGCTACACGACTTGTCGAAAGTTGATGTCATATGCTGCATTCACGTGCTCCTCAGATGGTCCCAAGTCGTTTTTCCAACTTCAGTGTGTTTATCAGCTTTTAAGTCGTAATGTGGAAACAACACGGACACTACAAAGATTTTTATATAATAATTATTAGATTATTTTGTCCCAGACTTGTTGCTGAACCAGTACATTCCCTAAAACCACTAAAATATTGCTATGAAATATGCGAATTAGTAAAAAGTTTCTTGCTATCAACCATTTACTTTCGTCCGCCATGTTTATGCATATATGACGTCAAATTTGTGGCATTTGTGTGCCAATATTGTCGCCGACTTTCTCAGATGTTGCTCTGATTTAAGGGTGCGTTCACGTAAATTTTCCCAGTCAGGAACTTTTCGATTATTCTGACACCACATGAATGTACACAATATACGCAGAAACATGGCGGACAAAACTAAAGTATGGATGATGGTTAAAAAAAACCTTTTTATTAATTTATGTACTGCATACACATTTTTTGCTCGCATGTAGTTTGTAATATGGTATTAGGTTGTAACCGTTAGTTGCTGACCACGTAGATTGAGCTAGATTAGTTAAAAAAAAGTTGATCCGTTTCCTTTGCTCTTCGTTGTCACGCAAAAACTGGAAATAGATATCAGTGTGTTGAATAAACACTCTGAACAATAAAAAGAATACATCTTCTTTGTAGCGTCAATGTTGTTTCCACATTACCCACTTCCCAACTCGGGAAATGGGACCATCCGATTAGCAAGTGAATATAGCATTGGTTGTTAGGGACGCCTGGCTCGTTGCTAACCGGAACGAAACAAACTACTTCCAGGTTAAGAAAGTAAACGCACATCCACGTGAATTATCAGAGAGTAAAAAGTAAGTAAGCCGCTCGTAAAATTAATATTTTGTTATACACTATGCAACCATAATATAATAGTCGCACAGACTGACCGATTAGTTTGTTTCTGCAGCGGTTTAACCTTTAGCTGTCATGTAGCTGCTGTAAGCTAAGTTAGCTGTAGCATGGTTCATACCAAGAATGGTGCTATGAATAAACTCAGCTCCCTCTGCCTGCAAGGTTTTTTTTATCTTGCTGTGGTTCTGAATTTGTTACATATGCCATTGAAGATGAAGTTGAAGCATGCATGTTATCAATGTTGTTTAATATCAATCTGTTAAGTTGGCTCACTTATCAACATGGGGGTTGAAAGCATTAGAGCTGCAACTCATGGTTATTTTCCTTATAGATTATTTTGCTGGTTACGTTCTCAGTAATCGATTGACGCTAATCATTCTATCTCTTAAGGTCAGTAAATAGTAAATAATGGCAATCACAATTTACCAAAGTCTGAGGTGCGGTGAAGTCACCTACAGTATTTGCTTGTTTTTTTCTTAACAGTCCAAAGCCCTAACATAATTAGATCTATCATCAGACAAGTCAAAGACAAGCAACACATCAGTACAGTTGAGAGGCTGGAATGAGGGGAATGTTTGGCTTTTCTGCTTGAAAGGTTATTTAAATGGTTAATTGATCATCAAAATAATTGGTTAGCATGTTCATTTGCATCTGCAGAGCACTCTGTTCATTTCATGTTTCAGACGGATTCAGATGAGGAAGTGATCTTTGTTTCTGAAAAGTCTGCACCTAAATCCAGTGGGATTACCATTGATCAGGTACTGATACGCAACATCAAATATCCCACTTTTAATTATGATTTGAAATGGAATAATTTGCGTTAACCCATTCATGTTGCAAGAGAGATTAATTGTCGAGGATTGACACATTAGATTTGATGATTTGATTAGATTAGATTACATGAATGTACAACTTCTTAAATAAAAGAGTAATTGGTGTTACTGCATCAAGCGGGTTTGCATCATTTTCATATGTTTTGATTTGATTCTGCTCTCTTCCTGCAGGCGAAGCGACTGGCCCTGCAAAGAGAGATTGATCAGGAGTCCCAGCCCAAGCAGTCAGCCAAAACGCTGGTTAGTATTTACTGCTCTGTTAGTCACAGTCATGCACATGTATTCTACATTCCTGGTTCTGTAATTTCATCTCAGGGAAAGCTATTAACTTCTAGTAATTGTATTTCTCTCACCAGAAAAGCCAGAGGTCTGTTGCTGTGGAGCGGTCAGAAGGAAAAGTGAAAATGAAGATGGAGGATGAGAAGAATGAGAATCCTGTAAAGAAAGAGAAGAAACAAAAGACAGGACAAGCCTCTCTAGCTAAAAACAAAAACTGCGCTGTTTATGACGGGAGCTTAGCAGAAGTGAAAAAAGAAAAGAAGAAAGGCAAAAGAGTTGAGGCAGTGGTTGATGAAGAGGAGTCTTGGGATGGAGGTGGTGAACAGGAAAAGAAGAAGAAGAAAAAGAAGAAGGAGAAAGTAATCACTGACTCTTTAAATGATGCCAACGGTTCTGATGTCATGGATGGAAATGACGGAGTAGTTAACAAAAAGAAGACAAAAAAGAAAAAGCTGGCTGAGAATGAGAATGGACAGGACTCGGTACAAGAAAACGGTGAGGAAAAGAGTCAGAAGAAGGATAAAAAAGTAAAGAATAAGGCTTCACAAATTCAACCAGAAAATATAAAAATAGAGGAAGAGGAGGAGAATGTGCCAAAGAAGGTTAAGAAAGAAAAAAATAAGATGTTAGTTGCGAGCACAGAGGAGACTGAGGAGCACATTAAAGAGAGGAAAAAGAAGAAAAACAAAACTGCTGAAGAAGTTGAAATAAATGTAACGAAAAAGAAAACTAAAGCAGCTGAGAACGGAGTGAAGTTAGAAACACCAGAGGGAGACGTGGATGAGGTTGAGGAGGTGAAAGTGAAAAAGAAGAAAAAGAAAGAAGTCAAAACTGAACATAAAGCTGCAACTAAAGAAGATGAAAGTGGAGTAGAAACACAGGAAATCAAAGACAACAAAAAGAAGAAAAGAGCAGCATCAGACAAAGATAAGCCTGAAGCTGCAATTAAGGAGGAAATGGAAGAGAGAGACAAGAGAAAAGACAAATCCGCAAAGAGTGAGGTTATCATAGAGGAAGGGAAGTCAAAGAAAAAAGGAAAAAAAGAGAAGAGAAAAAATGCTGTGGAGGTCAGCGGAGAAGAGGAGACAGAGCCCAAGAAGAAGAAGAAGAGGAAAAAGGCTGACTTAAACGGAGAAGAACCATTAATACTCAAATGTGAAGAAGTTGAGGAGGAGGGACAGAGTAGTGAAACTCTTGTGACGGCGGCCGGTGACACAAGCAAGAAAAACAAAAGGAAGAAGAGCTCATCTCAGGAGGAAACGCAGGTAGAGGATGTGTGTTTTGAAACCGGCGCAAAAAAGAAGAAGAAGAAGATCAAAGAAGAGGTGGAAGACCAACATGTGAGTGTGTATTGTCGGAGATTAATGACACTGAGCTTGGATTTTGTTTTTTTTAATTTGTAGCATGGTTAGTAAAACTTTTATCGGGTTTCTTTGTGTTTCAGGAGTTGCCCCAAGTGGATGTGGTCTTCCTGTCAGAGAAGACTGGAAACACTGATGAGACGACCATCAACCAGGTAAACACGTCTCTCACTGATATTTCACCTCATGAGTCATCATAAATACATTTTATAAAATCATCTTGTTTCTTTAATCTGCTTATCTGCTTCTGAGTGGTGTCGATCAAGTAAGTTGTTTTATGCAATGACGCTTAATGAAGTGTATTGTTGTGGTTTGGCACAGGAGAGAAGACAGGCTTTACAAAAGGAGATTGACAAAGCTTCTCAACCTCCAAAACCAGCTAAACCTTCGGTCAGTATCAACCCCTGTCCTGGAAAGAAAATATAACAGTGGAATCTCTCTTTGGCTTTTTGCCTTAACGGGGACATAGCGTGCTTTTTGTGAATTTCTGTTATTTTTATACTGTTATGATGTATGATGCATATTTCAGATCGGATTCGAACTTGAATGGATGTATTTGAGCGATTTCCATTTCGAGTAAAGAACAAGAAAAAGAAGTGAAATCCTACTACTATTGTTTGTTTATGTAGCCTCTCGAACCATCAGAAGTCTGTAGAGTGGCAGCTTCTGGAAACTAACCAATCAGAACAGAGTGGGCTTAAAGAGACGGGAGCTAAATCCACCTGTTTCAGATGGAGGCTGAACTGAGGGGGTGCTTAAGGGGCCAGTGTAAGATAAATAAGGAGTTTTTTTTAAACTGTAAATTATGCAAAGATATTCTAGCAGAGGCCCAGTATATAAATATAGACCTGGAAATGCATGATATGTCACCTTTAAAGGGTTACCCAAGTGTTTTAGTATTGCACTGAAATTGCGGGAAATGGGAGAGCTGGGTAAAAAAAAAAAAAAAAAATGGTCAGAATGCATTTTCCATACATTACATTTCCCATAATGCAACTTAACAGCATCTTACACCAGACCCTCCCTACCTGATAAATGCTTGTGTCATTTAAAGTCCACACTGGCAGTTTGTAATGTAGGCTTTCAGTTATAAATATACAGTCTACAAGCCTGAGCTGAGATAATGATGATGTCATCAGGAATATTTTCTCAGACTTTTTCTGTTTTCACAGGCTGATCAGATAAACTGAGACCTACGTGTCTGAATCCACTTTAACGCTCTTAGTTACTGACATTTGTCCTCAAAATCTCTGTTCTTCAGGGTTTCGGCCAGTGGAGCACAGCCCAGTTTGACAGCTCTGAACAGCAGCAGAAGTTCCTCAGGTTGATGGGCGGCTTCAAAAAGAGTTTCCAGCCGGCTGCGACGAGCACCGGAGGAGCAAATATGGCAATGGGGAAAGATCGACAGCAGCAGTTACAGCAAAAGCTTTTGGGAGAGTTTGAACGCGCCCAGTCGCGCAGAATGGACTTCAATAACAGGGGGGCGGGACTCGGTTTCACTGCACCGTCCAATAAGAAGTTCGCCATCGACATCAATGCATGTCGATCAGTCCGCTTTGACGATTGATCAAAGTGTGTGTGGTCATCTTGAACAGATGTGTGTGTGTGTATGGTTTTTATTTTTTATGTGTAACGTGTTTTAGCTGCAGAGTTGCGCGCTGTCATGTTTGCTCAGTTCCACTGAAGAATCAACCTCTTACAGATTACTATGAAGACCTGTATGTAAATAAATATCAGACAATGAACACAACACAAAATGCCCTTTGTACATACTGTAAATGAAACAGATTGTTTAACAGACTGTTAATGAACCAGACTGTTTTTATGAGAATCAGTTTATCATAGGAGTTCATGTGTTAACATTGTAATGGCCTGACAGTGTTGTTTTCCTCATTTCAGTTTCATTCTGTTAGTGTTGCAGACAAAAACATTTTGAGCGAGTTCATTGTTTATATTCGTTCTCATGATGGTAACAATTGACTACAAGCATCGTGTGCAGTGTTACATACCATGCTGATTTGACCCGTATCTCGACTGCACATCAGAATATTTTTCACAAGAGGAATTAGAGTAAGAGTGTTCATTAAGGTGTGGGGAGAAAAAAAAAAAAAGCTTGCTGCGTCTTTGTGTTTGAGGAGCAAAGTGAGTCTGATGTTCAGTCACAGCACAGCCATTGAACCACAGATTTTTCCTGCCAGTTAAATACTTTAAGTGGAGGTGTGTATGTGTCAAATACTGAATAAAAGTTTTAGTTACAAATCACTATTCCTCACCTTAAGTTTCATTACTTGCATCAGTCTGGACAAAAGGAGGAAACATGTTGATGGTTTTGATAGTCGTTTTATTTCATTCTTGCACATGACCTCTGCTGTAAAGTGAGGAAAGAATAAGGAAGAAGGAAGTCCAAGTACGCTTTGCTTCAAAGAATGATAACATGAAAGCATTTCTGCTTGTTTATTGTAGGCTCACTATTGTTTCACATTGATAATGTGCTAGAAAACAAAAAAGAAATATATGACTATCACATGTCGTACTTCAATAGTCTGTGCTCAGTAGCTGTTTCTGAACATAAAGCTCTCTTAATCACATTCATTTTCCTTTAAAAACTAGGCTGTGGACAACATTTGTCCATCAGTTCACTTGAAACTGGAAAAGCTTGAAAGGAGCCTCGGAAGATTAAAGTGTCTTTCAACTAAACTGTTTTTGTCACTTTTATGGACAAGGTATAAAAAAACAAGTCAGCCACCTACATGACATCATGCAATCCGAAGTGCAATGTGCACTATGCATCATTTTGGTCAAATCCTCCTTACTTCAGAACACATATAACCACTGCCCTTTGCAATGATTTCTCTGGTTACAAAATGCAGAGTGTTCGTTTTTCTCTTCACACAAGATGCAGTCTTGACCAAACGTTAAAATCACCTGAGCGACCTGATGATGTCATAATTCTTATTAGCAAAACTGAGAGCATCCTGCATCTATGAAAGACACCTTTCTTTACTAGGTGCAAAATTCTGATGCTTTTAGCTTCTCAACATAGTGATCACTTAGAAATCTGGAGATTGTCAGCTGCGGTGTAACATCCTGAGTAAACTGAGTCATTTCTTCTGTTTACAGTTCTCATCAGGCTGCCATCAGGCAATTTATAGGCAACTTTAAAAAACCCACACCGCTGGCAAATGCTTTCAGATTTCCATAAACATGTCTTAACAACAGTCGCTGCGTTGTTTATGATGCATCCTGACAATTTTGCAGTTTGGTCTGATGCTGCATCAGTGTTTTCAAGCTGGCATAATCGTATGATGACAAAATGTGCAGATGGAAAGCTACTTATACACTTAAGAATGACATGAAGCCAGGAAGTAGCCAACGATATGCGTGTCGTCCAGTCTCTCGTAATACATCTGAAACAGAGTCGGGAGGCTGCATGACGACAGTAAGTGAAGGAGGGAGGGGAAGCTGTGTGTTCCTTGTGGGAGAAAAACGTTTCAGGACTCTCATGCCTGTAGATACTCCGGCTGCACTCGCGCCACTTTGCGGAATTCTTTGGAATGTGTTCGAGGACACTGCATCTCACACCAGCTGATGGGAATCATCTGGGCACCTGGGAAAGGTAGCAGAGATGTGATGTTATGTAGAAAAACAAGAAGTATTACAATAACCGTAAGAGTTATTGGAAACTAAAAAATTACAAAACATTACATGCAAAAATAAGGTATATGTGGTGTTATGTTCAAAATCAGACTCTTAGTCTTCTATTCTTCCTTCCTGAAGCCTTTTGGTCAGGTTCAGAGAAATGTGGCTCCGCTATAATGGGAGGTTAATCCATAAGAAGCCATGGTGACGCAGGTGTCACCAACCCTTTCAATGTTCTGGAAAATTCCTTATACAGCTTTATCCTTGATTATAACTCATGAAGTCCCTAAGTGACATCTACTGAACATCCTGGTGCAGTCATGTGACAATGTGTGAATCTGTGTACCCGTGACATCACTTCCAAAATGGCAGTGTGCCTGGTCAGCAAATATGACAGAACTAGCCAATTGTAAAAAACTTTATTTTTGTTACTAAAGGTAGGTTTCAACCCATTTAACAATTCTAATGCTTTAATAAGACGTCCTGTATTACATTTAACCTGTTCTGACCACATTTCTTGAACAAATTGATATAAAACAAGTTATGGAAATATCATTATGACATATATGTTACATTACAGATCTTTGACACTGAAGGTAGAATTCAGAAATGTGTTCCTTGTGGTCCATTTGGTCTGTTTTATATTCCACATAATTTTCCCTTAAGGATAAAAGAGTCCGGGTTCTTATGGGTTAAAGATACCCTGTGGAGTGGCCTGTGTGAGGCCACTAGTAGCACTACGGAGCAATGTTTTTACAGGTGGCACAGAAACACAGCAATGGAACGCACCAACAACAACAGAGAAGAAGAAACCATTGATGTAAACACTGCAGGTTTCAAACGTCTAAGAAAATTGGAAGGAAATGTATTCAATATGATTTTTTTAGGCCTCGAGGATAAACACAATGAGTTCTGGTGGAAACACTGAATGTAAACAGAAATATCGTTTCATAAGAAAACTCCACAGGTCACCTTTATGATGAGATTAATTTAGCTGCTCGTCAGAATAGCTGTAAGTGCATTTTGATTCAGTTGATTAACGGGGGAGACAACTAGACGGGCACAGCTTCATGACTGCTGCTGTTACTCTAAAAATATCTGATGTCTGAACAGTTACACTTGCACCACCTTGTGTTGAAACAGATTTTCATTTGTGCAGATTTGTGCTGGAATCCTATTTGAAAGAATTTAGATAAAAGTTTTGATCTGACAGAAGCAAAAGTCTTGTTTGACTGAGAGCTGACAGTTACCTGCTTCACTGTGTGCCACCACCACTCCCAGTTCATTCTCCGCCGTAGTCAACAGGTAGTTAGACTGCACATCACCGAGAGAAATCTGACATCTCAGGTCAAGGGTTAGCAACACAAAAGTAAATTCAAAAAACCAAAAATGTACAACTGTCATGCATTACAATCCTCACACCTAATGTAAGAATACCAACACACTACAAGAGATAATAACCACAAATAACTTCTTTGGAGGTTGATTTTGTTTAAGTCTAAGTTTAGGAATGAAGGAGGCTGAAAAAATGCAGTATGGTGGCTGTCATGGCCGACTAATGTTACACTACAGAAAAAGGTATTTGTCTTTGACCCGGGGGCAGGTGAAGGATACCACTTTCGCCAGGACGATGTCACCAGGTCTGAAACTTTTGTAGGTCTCCACCTGTAACAATAAAAAAAACTTTACACTGATCATGTCATCTCAGTTTCAGCAAGTAAGAGCTGCAGAGAGAGCTGCTGATGATCTGAGTGAATACGAGAATTCAAGCGCACCTTGTCTTTCTCTGTTGCTCGCACGTCTTCTTTTCTAGAAAGACAGAGAGAGAGAGTGAGCTCAGTTTTAGCAAAGACACTGATATAACATGACCGTAGAACATTAATTCACTATGGGGTTAGTTTTTGGTGTTACCTGATGGTGCCTCTGAAGCGGTCCTTGAGCGGTGTGGAGCCTACATAAAGGATGTGGACCTTGGCGAATCTGGGGTTGATGCTGGTCACCTGTCCAGTCAAAGAACAAGGCAGACAACCTTTTTGATAAACAGATATATATCTAAACTGTGTAGAGTGTAAGATCAGTTAAACAGATCACCCAATTGTAGAAAAAAATTGATCCGCTTTCATACCTTACAGGTGACTATTGCTCCTACATCTGGTAGTAGTTGTGCTTCTGTTTCCCTCACCACTGAGATTACTGGTAACTAAAAAAAGACAAAAATAAAAACACATTATTTGCACACAAAGCTCACACAAAACCTGTTACTTTCTTTTGATTCCATTTTTTAAAGCACAGCCTGAAGACCTGTCACTCAAACTATGGTTCATATCTCATCAGAGGCACTGAACAGACTTATTATTTCTTATTCACAAACATTGTGCAATACCATCACTTTGGAACTCTTCCATGTCTAAATGCTTTTACAGCTTTCCCCACCTCTCTCCCACATTATCTCCGCACCCTCCACATTCCTCACCTCCTCTCCCTCGTTCTTCCTGAGCACATAGCCTGCTAATGAGGAGTATATGTAGCCGTGCCGCATGTACACTCCTGTGCCGGGAATACAGTCTTCTACACTGCATAGTTTGTCACCTGAGCAAGAAGAGAAAGACAGAGGAAGTGTCAGTGAAAGAAACATTAGAGGAGGAGGGTGTTAAAATACTGGAGAAAGTTGTGCATATTAAATGTCAGAAATTCATAAAGTGTTTTATAGCAGAGCTATAATGAGCTAGCCTTATCATTTAGACTGTTATCTGCTAATTTGATTGATCATGAGACAAGATAGGTTAGGATCTGTGTGGACTACCACCTTGGCAAAGCAATTTTCTGGTATAAAGTCTGTAAAGTATTCCTGGGTTGTTGTTTTTTTAACCAAGAACTGTACACAGCTTTAGAAGCTGTAGAAGACCACCCTTGGACATTAGGAATGAAAGTGAAACTCATCCAGAAGCAGTCTTGTCTTGTTTTAACTAATATGACATCTGTGTGTTCTTTGTACTAAAATGCCCTTCATATAAGTACAATTGTTGCTCTAGAATAACTTCTCTAGAGTCACTGTAAGCCCTTAAACCTTGGTATTAACCTAGGCATTAACATGACATGAAATGTCAATCCTGCATGATCTTTAAAGGGCTGACACCACGCCAGGTTCCTCCTGCCATGTAATTATGTTTACATGCTACTTTAACACAAAGATAAACCACCATCACACCTCACAAAACAAATTTTGAAAGCGTGAAACATTTTTTGACATTTACGACTGCCAAACGCACATTAAAAGCCATGGGTGAGTCACAACAAGTGCAAGAAGGAATGCTGAAGTCCTGCCTGAGGCGATGGGCAGGGCTGCAGAGGAAAACCTGCCGTAGAAAGTAAATGTCAACAACTTTCAGCCCTGCACGACTACATGCTTGTTTTAACGTAAAACAGGGGGGCACACGGCCAGGGAAACGTACAACTCCCACTTACGTTCACCTGATACGAGTTACTTTTAGCAGCCACAATTTAATAAGCAACGTTAGCTATGCTACGAGGCGAAACCAACCCCACGCATGGCAGCAGGTGATAATTAACAGGATTTCACATTGTCTGACTACATTTTCACTCCAAACAGCGACGTCTACAAAATCTAACATGAGCAAGAAACTGCTGAACGATGTGAAGTGTAATGCAGCTGCACGCTGAGTTAAATTAAAGACATATTTGCGGGACTCACCTGGAACACACAGCTTCATGGGCGACATGTTTTCGAGAAGAGTAGACCGTTCGTCGATTGGCTGTGACGAAAGGCTCGGGTTGATTCTGATTGGTCGCTTAGGAGAAGCAGGACAGCCAGCTCGGTCCGCCATGTTTGTTGAGGCACATGGACCACGAACCACATGCTGATGCGTCATAGCAACACAGCACACATATTCTGACCCATGTAGCGGGTTGTTTATGAACAAATAGTAATTTCTTATTATTGCAAAGTACTGATATTAAATTAATAGTAAATTTTTCTTCTATTTCTGTTTCTATTTCTTTTAAATTTGCTCGTTTTATCTTACACTAAATTTGTTTTTTTTAAACCCAATGATTTTATGATTTGTCTATTATATATTTCTGCCTTTGTGAAGCACTTTGTGAGATGGATTTTGAGGTGCCCAGAAGATTATTATTATTATAAACCAATTAAGAAGACATTGATGCAGATTTTAGACAATTCTGCTGACCAAATACTGATTGTTTGCCAATTAATGCTAAGTCATTTTTATAATCTACTGAAATTTGCCAGTTGTTTTCATTAGCATTCAGTGACATGTAATTTCCATGTTGCATTCTGATTTGATCACCATAAACACAAACAGATCATGTAAAAATATATTGGTATAATTTA
Organism: Thunnus thynnus; assembly: GCF_963924715.1. Classification (NCBI taxonomy): domain Eukaryota; kingdom Metazoa; phylum Chordata; class Actinopteri; order Scombriformes; family Scombridae; genus Thunnus; species Thunnus thynnus. The sequence continues at coordinate 7,464,422 of NC_089519.1, read as the reverse complement.
AACAAATTCATAATTTCACATGTGCAGATTTGATCTGAAATCACATGGCTTACTGGCAGAACATTCATGGGTAATAATGGACAAACAGATTTAGTCTCATGTAACCCCTTGCAGATTTCTCCTTCATTTGTTAACTGTAAATGTAATTCGGCTATTTCATTTTTGTCTCCTTTGTTTATTTGTATGTGTAAGCATCTGTATATGCACTAAATTCCAAGCAGGAAAAAATGTAATAGTACGGGAGCAGCTACAGAATGAGTACAATATTTCTTATTTGGCTACTTGCTTGAATGATGGACATTGTACTGAAAGAAAGATATCAGACACTGAAAACAGATTTCATCACATAATGGCTCACAACATTTATTCTTTTTCTCACAACACCACAGCAAACAAAATTCAGCAGTGTAGAGCATATCAACTTGCCCAGTGTTACTTCCTAGGTTATTCTGTTCCCACTCAGTTTGAACTACACAGATTGTAAATTGGAATACTTGGGGTGAATCTGCAAAGTCAGTAAGTTTGCACCTATTCGCTGGTCCCTAATTTGCAATTTGGTCAGTGCATAAATCATATTACAGTTGATATCCATTGTCTAATAATGAAATCTATGTTTCAATACCTTGGTATGTCACAAAATATAGACCAATCAAATCAAACACTAGATTGTATATTTGTGTGGTAGCTGCATCTTAATAAAATAAAGTGCACAATGTGTGTGTGAGTGTGTGCAAGTCTGTGATGACACTAACAGTAAATGACTTTGCTTTAACTTGATAACTGAACAGCACATGATTGATCTGTACTCTAGAGGAGTCTATTACTTGGCCTTGCCCTGAGCAGCCACAGCTGCCATGGCCTTCTTTACGGTCTCCTCGTCTCCCAGGAACTGCATGGGTCCTAAAGGCTTCAGGTTTTTGTCCAGCTCGTACACAATGGGGATGCCTGTGGGCAGGTTCAGCTCCATGATGGCCTCCTCTGACATACCTGGGGAACAATAACGGACATGCAGAGCTTATAACCTATTTGCATGGGTGCCTTAAATGCATCTCATCAACTGATGCAGACTGAGGCAAGCTTCACTTCAAGTAGTGACTCAGCAACAGTTGCTGCTAGCTGGATATGGTGGCTGCATGCACAGCGTTGGGGCCTCATCTTTAAATTGAGTTAGTCAATAAAAACAAGATGAGCATTTTACCTTTGTTAGTATGGATTTGGTTTAAGTTGGTATGGATAATATTTTCACTTTTACACTTATTCATAATGTATTGTTCTTGAATCAAATAAATTGAAATAATTCACTCTGCCCCAGTTGAAGCTTAGACTGAGTTTTCTAAAAATTAATTAAGCAACTGAAATTAATTCAGGCTGTGATTTTGTTTTATAACCTTGAAGCATTGTTTGGTTAATGAGATTATTCACTGATTCAGTGTTGAGTAACAGTGAAGTTGTCAATAAATGCAAACGTTCCGATAGGAATTTCAAAGAAGAAAAATACATTTGGCACCAGAAGCTCTTCTTAAGTCCCTACTCTGTCTCTTACCCTCAAGATGCTTGACGATGCCACGGAGACTGTTGCCATGGGCGGCAATCAGCACCCTCTTTCCCTCTTTGATCTGTGGAACAATCTCTTCGTTCCAGAAAGGCAGTGCCCTGGCAATGGTATCCTTGAGGCTCTCACAGGTTGGAAGCTGATCCTCTGTCAGGTCGGCATAACGCCGGTCCTACCACAAATGAGAAATGTAATGTTGTCAATTGTGTTACAGTGTACAGCTGTACAGCGTATGTAACAGATAAACAGACAATCGTTCATGGTTTTCCTGAGGGGTCACCTTGCTTATGGTCTGATAGAAGTCATGCCCCTCATCCATGGGTGGGGGTGGGGTGTCAAAAGAGCGTCTCCAGATCTTGACCTGGGCCTCTCCATGTTTAGCTGCTGTTTCAGCCTTGTTCAGCCCGGTCAGGCCACCGTAGTGACGCTCATTGAGGCGCCAGGTCCGGTGGACGGGCAGCCACATCTGGTCGATGCCGTCCAGAACATGCCACAGGGTGCGGATGGCCCTCTTCAGGACAGAGGTGTAGCAAATATCGAATTCATAGCCAGCGTCTGGGGCGAATAAGAGACAGGACATGAAATATACATCACTCAATAATATGTTAGTAGACAGCTGCATACAAATATATTTTTATCATAGACCCAAAGACAATAATCTGCATTGTTTATTGCTCCTTTACTGACATTTACACATTTGGTTTTGCTTAGTCAGTGGCTGGGTTGGCCACGTGACAGTGGCAGACTGTCAGCTCTGCAGAATGTGCCTGCAGATGATTTTTTTGGGTCACAGACAACCAACAGGAGTGTGTGTGCCAATAAAATCAAATAATGTGGTGGACACATCTGACACAATAAATAGGTGAAAAAAAAAATCACTTTGCAAATAGCAGTAACCCATATTGATAATTTAGGCGTCTTTTCTTTGTGTTTTTTTTGTCATATTTTGCTTTTTTCACTAAACCCCCCACTAAAAATTATGACTCTGCTTATGAAAAATGTGACCGTGATAATGAACAAGTATTGTTGATGAACTGTTCTCCACAAGGACAGAAAGTGTTTAAAGGAAAGGAAACATGTGAAATAAAAGACTCTATACGGTTTATATTGTGATCCTCCTTTTGATTATTTTCGTTTTCTGTTGTATGAAGGCACATATATACATATACATTTACCTTTGTCATAGCAATCACATTTAAAAAGCATGCAGTGTTGGTAGTTGTGTATCTGGTAAGAGGGCACTTTTAGTAAAGTTGCACATAGTCTTGTGTCAAAAGTAAAAATCCATATATATGCCTTCACTATGCTATTGAAATTATTTTAACTGAATTTGACAATAAGTAAGTAAAAGTCTGTCTGCTTATCTAAAAATCAGAGCATCGAAACTTTTGGCTGAATCTGAGCTGAGTAACTGAGAATACTGTAGGGGCCTTAAATCTGAACATGTGCCAACATCCCAGTGATCATCCCAGTAAACATCATCATGGGAATTTAACAGCAGATATCATCATGAAAAAATCACTACACAATACATACAATATTATTTATCAAAAAAGGTAAGAAAAACATAAAATAAAGATGTTACAACAGCACCAGACTGTCTGGCTGTACTGGTGTGCGGAACCATCATGGTGATCATGATGATCTATTGCAGACTGAAAAACTGGTGAAACCATTTCCCACATTTAGGCCACTTCCCTCTAGAAATGCGGAATAATAATACAACTGTTTCACTGAAAAGAATAACCGTAGCCTCGCCTGATAAACACTCTTTCTGTCACTTCCATCCCTCCTCTCATGCTGTCTCTTGCTGTGTCGCAGTGGGCCGACTACCTGTTTCCCCATCCGGCAGAGTTGCATAAGCACTGGCTTAATCCAAAGACCGACAGAAAGCCCGATTAGGCCCTGTGACATTATCTGATACCTTTCAAAGCCTGTCCTCCTCTCTTCGCCTCCTGTTCCCCGGTCTCACTCAGGTCCGCGTCGAACCATCCGCAGAAGCGGTTCTCCTGGTTCCAGCAGCTCTCTCCATGGCGGATCAGTACCAGCTTGTACGCAGCCATCCTCACACAGATGCCCTCTGCGCTGTATTTCCGGAAACTTTGGGGTAAGTGACTCTTCTTCAAATGCGGCAGCAAAGTCTGCAGATTGGTCCTGACTTGGCCGCAACCCCACAGACGGCTACACAGAAGCGGGCGCGGTATGTTCGGTAGATAGGAGAGATGGTGCGATGCAGCACTGGGTCCACTGGGTTTGCTGGTCTGTCTGAACTTGACAGATCTCACGAGGCGAGCCCTTTTCCTCTCTTCCTGCTGATTTCCACCAATCAGAAGGCGAGCTGTGTGCACCGGAGGAGGAGGGAGGCAGGATGATGCGCACAGCGGCACGTCCACACACCCAGCAGTGCATCCTGCGGGCTGGCGTTTGTACATCTTATGGAAAAAATGCCTTTTTTTACACAAATTAACATCATGAGTGATGACCATGGTCAGTGGGAAAATACTAGTGTACATATCTTCAGATACCAGTCACAGTATACTACATGTTTGCCATATTAGAGTATTCAAACAGTAGCCTACATCTTACTGGCCTATTATCTGAGATTGCTCCAGCAGCACCAGCAGTCCACTCTTATAACTCCTCCATACTTTCAGCTGTTTAAACCATTCAACTATCAAAATGTGCAGCTCTTTAAGGACATTTATGCCTAAAGAGCTGAACATTTTGCTCATTTCATCCTCACCCCCTAAAGATGGACAGAATCATTAAGTGTTGATGTGTGGTAGAAAACCTATTGAATAGCTATGTTGCCTCACTCACAGACGTTCATCCACAGATACTAGAGACTAATTCACAAACATTTATTGAGACTTGTGTGAGTTGAATGTCTGACTTGCACTTTCAGTACCTATTTTGCTTATTTGACTTGAGACTTAAAAGCAAAAACATTCAAGTCTTGAGTTGTTTTGACCTGGTCAATATGAATAAGTAAAACAACACCAGAGAGCAAGCATGGCCACACATCTTGAATGTTTTAATTCTTAGATCTAAGCATTGAAAACACTATGCATAAACACTGTTAGCACATTTTTAAAATAAATGCTGTGTCATTTCAATGCTTAGCAGTCACAGATTTGAAGGTCGCTTAACTTGCAGTTTGGTTATGAAGATGTGACGTGACTTGGCCCTAAGGAGTTGAGACTTGTCTAAGATATGGCCCCAAGAGCCTTAAAAGAAGCGTGACTGATATGACCATTAATGCATTGAATTTTCAAAGTACAGCAATATGTGGTTAGCAAGCATTCATAAGTGATCCAGAATTCTTGACCTGGACACCAGACGACAGCTGGTGCCACCCCTGAACTTTGACCTTCATGGTGAAGGGGGAAGGTAGTCAAAGTTTGCGTCTCAGCATTTTGGGAGCAACACAAATGGAAGGAGTCAGGGGTGCACACGGTCCATTATGGGGCACGTAAGCTCACAAGGCTAATACGATTGGACTGATTATAAACTGCTGCCTTTGTTAATTAGATTTGTGTAGCATTTATACTTCTATGTGCAGGTCTACTGCTGATATCTCCATTAAATGTCAGTGGACATGAGTGACAAAGTCACATGAGCAGGCTGAATAGCGTACATGTCATCCTTGTGATGTTGAAACCCTTCAGTTTCATTATAAATACATAGTAAGTTAATTCTTCAGCAAGATTGATAGACGATACTAACAGTAGTTTAAATGTTATTTTTCGCCTGAACAAGACCCTTTTACTGCAATGATCATGAATGAACCCATGACACAATGCTCTGCCCTCATGCTTTAAAAAAAGACAAAACTTTTGTCCAAGGTCTCATGCAACTAATACTGAACAAAATAGATTAAAACACTTTGGGGTTACAGACAAAATGCATTTGTTATCCACTGAAAAAGGCTGAAATTGAATGTGCTTTTGTTAAAAGACTGAGTGTTGTTGCTCACTAGCAGGCCAATGTTGAGGACATCAGACTGAAGATAAACGTTTAATTTGTTTCATTATTACTGATTAAGCTGTCATGTGACATAAGATTAAAAGTGGACATTGAATTAATGAAATGATGGCAATGACTTTCAATCAAATATAGGATTCAAAAAAAGATATGGTCTTTCAAAAAAATGTCTTTTCAATGAAAAAAACCAAAAGAATTCATTCCTTTGAATCTAAATGTGTCTTTAGAGAAAAGACAATTTTCCAAGATTTACTAGTTTGACACTGGCAAGAAAAACGATTTTTCCTCAGTCCTATAATAACTGATATTAATCAAAGGATTTTTAATTTGGAGTTAATTGATTGCACTAACTGCTACGCTCTCACATGTCTTCCGTGGGCGGAAAGATGATCACCAATCAGCGTTAGAGATCGGCTTGTTGACAGGAGTATTTGAACGCTGATTGGTTTAAAATCAAAATACTCAACAAGCCCCGCCTCTTCCCGGAAACTGACAGTCATCTGATTTTCTGTTTTTTTGTTTCTGTGTTTCCTTGTTAGCCAACGTCAGGACTAGCCAACAAAACAACCGTCCCACTTTCTGTCCCTCCTCTGTGTCTTCTCTTTCTCCAGGAGTTAGAAATAACTTGTCGTCCACCTCCAACAAATAATAGAAAAAAAACATGGACGAGACGAGTCCGCTTGTCTCTCCGCTCCGGGACTCGGGTGATTTCAGCTACTGTCCCACAGAGCCCACCAGCCCGCGGGGCGCGTTTGGAGGCACGCCGGGCTCTGTGGTGCGCATCCCGGCTGGCAGTCCGGGGCGCAGCCGGGAGAGACAGCCGCTTCTGGACCGGGACCGTGGAAGCTCGCCGCGAGAGCCGCACAGGAACGAGTTCCCGGAGGATCCCGAGTTCAGAGAGATCATCCGAAAGGCCGAGCGAGCCATCGAGGAGGGTATCTACCCCGAGAGGATCTACCAGGGATCCAGTGGAAGCTATTTTGTCAAAGACTCACAGGGGGTAAGAAGAACAGCTGCTAACACTGATCTACCGACCGCTGCTGCCATCCTAACGGCCCCTTTGGGTGATCCATGAAATCTGAGGTGTTATGTGGGATGCAGTGAAGACTGTTTATGATAAAAGTGCCACTCGCTTCTAGGAAAGGCCTCTTTCTAACTAGCCCGTGATGACTTTGCAAATAGGCTTTAAGACATGTCAACTTGACCCCACATCTCCCCAGTTTAAACCAATAAACAAGACAATTTTAGAATAGGACAGAATACAATTTCATTGTTCACCAAGGTGGAAAATAGTTTTTCTTTATCTGGAAGTTAAAACATGCATGTGCAGCACATAACAACAACAATAACAACAACAGCATAAATACTTCAAGTAATGAAAAACAAAATATACCTAAAATTTAGTCTTTAAAAACTGAACAAGTCATTTATTGGTGGGAAAAATGAGTTCTTATTTATGTTATTGTAGCATCTGCCTAGATTCCCCTGAAGTGCTTTCACAATCAATGTGACTGTGGCATTGCTGGTAGGTTTTCATCATTTCAGATCCTTCTGCCCTAAAAGGGTAGTTTTAATCTGTGAACCTCCATCTCTGACACACAGTCACAATGATGTCAACAGCAACACTCTAGTAGATAACATGCTTTTCCCCAGTTATATCAGGTATTGCTCCTTCTATGTCTTCTCCTTTCTCTGTATCGCATTTCCGGGTAAAGATCAAAGTCCTAAGGATCTAATCAAATTGAAGAGGTTGAGCACACATTGCTGATTTGTCACAGCAGTTGTAACCACTGTCTTCGAGTCTTTTGCAAAGTGCTTCACATTCGAGACAAATCAGAGAATCACCATATGAATTATTATATTGTTTCCTTACATTTGTCGCCTTGACTCTTTCTAATGACGCCTGTTTCTCAACAGTAAAATTCAATCAGCACTACTGGAGCCGACCAATAAAAATATTGAGCAACTCATTGTCCTCTTATTACGCTCCTATTTATGGGACATGTTGAAAAAGGAAGCGTGTCTGTGGTTTGTGTAGATGGATCCTCATAAATTACACTTGTTGTATTTTCAGTTCAAGATAGGATAGTCTTGGTACTTTTATGTGCCTTTTTCTTCACTGTTACAGCACAGACATAAGTATTCTAGGCTGAGTGTGTGAGGTTTTTATCCAATGACCCTGCTCCCGTCGCCATCCCCCCACCTCTCCAGTTTCTTTACTTAGTCACCAGTGTGCTTAGTAGTCATGTGCTAGCTCTCTGAGGATATAATTCTCTTCTATGACCAAGTTTCATGTTGTAATCGGTGTATGTGTGTAAGTGTGTGTGTGTGTGTGTCATACTAGTGCAACATGTGATTTCTATAAACAACTTAAAAGTAACACCGCACCCAAAAATCTATCTTTTGCTTATGAAACATATATGCTTGAAAGGCGTCTATAGAAAGCTTGTAGTTTCAGATTTTACAGAGCACATTGGCCTCAGCTCCTAGTGGATAGTGACAGGTTTTCACTGACACAAAAAGGCATATTTTCAAATAATCCTCTTCTCCACTGTCCATCAGTTTGCTCATTATATTTCAGTTATATTTTAAACAGATTGCAAAGGAAAAAAATCTTAAATTAAAACATTTATTTACCTCGAAAACAACCAAATCTTGTTTTGCTTTGACTTTCTGTCTCCGCCTTTCATCCTCATTCTCCTTTCTTTGTCTCCCTCTACAGAAGATCATCGGAGTGTTCAAACCTAAGAATGAAGAGCCCTATGGCCAGCTGAACCCAAAGTGGACTAAGTGGCTCCAGAAACTGTGTTGTCCCTGCTGTTTTGGTCGTGACTGTTTGGTCCTGAACCAGGGTTACCTCTCCGAGGCTGGGGCCAGTCTGGTTGATCAGAAACTGGAGCTCAACATTGTTCCTAGGACCAAGGTACACATGCACACGCATCTGCATTATACAAAGCAACAAACCATTTGAGAAACGTTACCTCTCTTGATCAATCTTCTCCACTCCACAGGTAGTGTACCTAGCTAGTGAAACGTTCAACTACAGTGCCATAGACAGGGTCAAGTCTCGAGGAAAAAGGCTAGCCCTGGAGAAGGTGCCTAAAGTGGGCCAACGCTTCCACAGGATTGGACTACCACCCAAGGTAAGCTGATGAATTCTTATTACACCAGTGATGTAATTCAGTGAATGATTTGTGTTCACTGCTTACCAAACAGTGATTGTCAAAGGATATATTCACTTTTAGAAGTGTTGGATGTTATCAGTTGATTGATGTTCAATGAGCTGTCCACTCTAACCTCATTTGGTAATTACCTTCTTTACCCAGAATAACATTCAGCCACCCAAAGAAAGGTATTACTTTTTATAAATCCTAAAAATGGCATCTCCTCCTTCTCCCTTATTGAAAAATCCAGAAACTATGAATATGCAAATATTGTTCATTTCCAAATTTAAACTGCTGGATACAAGATGTCTCCTACTTCACTGTAAAGTTCATTCTCAGTGTTTGTGAACTGGAGGCTTCAAGTTTCAACATCACACTTGTGAAAGTTGAATATTGGACCACGACTGGCTCCGAAGTAGTTGTCATATCACAAATCACGCTTGTAGGCGCACTTCTTAAACTCAGATTTTCGCTGAGCACAGAGACACTTTCCACCTTCAGCAGATGAATGTCAAAATAGCTTCCAGTGTCAAACTCTGCACAAACATCATTCTGCACAGTGAAGCTCAAACATCCAACTGAAGAAACAAGAAGAAAAACACCTTCTAAGTGGACGAGAACTTGAAATGACATGACACGATTTAATATTTAAATTTGACTCTGGCATTAACGTCATTTTAGCTTTCACAACGTCTGTTTGTCAAGTCATCCACATGAATACAAGAAATAACACCGTTAAGCAACAAATGACCCATTTATTTTGTATCCAGGAGAACAAGAAATTAGTTTAAATCATTTCAGTGCACTTTGCTCGATGGCAATACAATATAATGAAATGAACCAAAAATCCAGAGCGCTGAGGGATCTGTTGCTACTCCACCAGGTCGGTTCCTTCCAGCTCTTTGTTGATGGGTACAAGGATGCAGATTTCTGGCTGCGGAGGTTCGAAGCGGAGCCTCTGCCTGAGAACACTAACCGTCAGCTTCAGCTGCAGTTTGAGCGGCTCGTAGTCCTCGATTACATCATCAGGAACACAGGCATGTAGTCATCAGGGCTGGGTCATCATTTCAGGCAGTGTTCTCAACAAAGCACTCTGTGTTGAATTTGAATGATTTTTCTGATCTTCTAGATAGGGGAAATGACAACTGGCTGCTGAAGTATGATTGCCCCATGGACCCTGTCGGGAACAGGGTGAGAATGCGACACACACACACTCACACACACACAGCCTGAATCTTTACATAAACTTTTTAAGTGTTGATCCTAATGGCGGAATATGTTTATGTTTAATTCCTGTATGTGCCTTCACTCCCTTTCTGCAGGACACAGACTGGGTGGTAGTAAAAGATCCTATCATCAAGCTGGCAGCCATAGACAACGGCCTCGCCTTCCCCCTCAAACACCCAGACTCCTGGAGAGCCTGTGAGCACCTATATCGACTTTGTTTTAACCAATTATGGCTCTAAACCTTGCTGTTAGAGAATCTGTTAATCCTTTTTCAACACTTATGAGAGAAAGTTGTTATAGTATTTTTGTTACAGCTGTCATGTATTTTATATCTTTATCCATCTCTGTTTACCTGTCTATATATCCATCATCAAAGTTTCTCTAAAAATGGATTAATATGTTGATTATTTCCTCAATCGATCGATTGTCCTATAAAATGGCAGAAAATGTTGATCACCGTTTCCCAAAGCCCAAGATGCAACCTAAAATTCTTGTTTTGTCCTGACCAACAGTCCTCAACCCAAAGATATTTAGTTTACTGTCAAAGAAGACTAAAGAAACCACAAAATATTAACATTTAAGAAAGTGGAACCGGAGAATTCTGGCATTTTTTCTCAAAAAATTATTCAAAAACGATTAATCAATAATCAAAATAGTTGCTGAAAAATGTTATGTTGATCATCTAATCGATTAATCAACTAATTGTTGCAGTTCTAATACTAACTGTTCTAGTTCTTACTAACTCTTTAACCTTGTCACTATAGATCACTTATTCCATCACCCTATTAACTCTCCAGCTCGTTACAACTAATGAATATTCATTAAGACGCCTTTTCATTGTCCAATCACCAGACCCGTTCTACTGGGCGTGGCTCTCCCAGGCCAAAGTTCCTTTCTCCCAGGAAATCAGAGAGCTGGTCCTGCCCAAACTCTCTGATCCAAATTTCATCAAAGACCTTGAAGAGGATCTCTATGAACTATTCAAGGTATGGAGTGACTCTGATTGATTGAGGATAACTCAGTTCTGTGGCTGTAAACATTATGTAAAACATATATGTATCGCGTTTTGTGTCCCATAGAAAGACCCTGGTTTCGACAGAGGACAGTTTCACAAACAAGTGGCTGTAATGAGGGGGCAGGTGAGCAAAACTGAAGGCTTTTATTGTATTTAGATAACATACAGATACACCAGTCCACCAAAACCAAATAGGGGAAGTCATACTTCTGAAAGAAATGGTGTCTACCAATAAAACTGTTACTTCTCAGATGAAAGTCTTTGTATGGAAGCATACATTGAACGTAATTTAAAAACAAATCTTGCCCTTTTTTCTATTTTAAGATCCTGAACTTGTGCCAAGCCCTGAAGGATGGCAAAACACCCCTCCAGTTGGTCCAGATGCCCCCAGTAATCGTGGAAACAGCTAGAGCGCCTCAGAGAGCCAACAGTGAGTCCTACACACAGAGTTTCCAGAGCAGAAGACCCTTCTTCACCTGGTGGTAGGAAAAGAGCAGCAAAGAGGAGGACGAACAGCAGGAAGCCAGCGTGTCCATGTGCGGATGGAAGAGAGGACAAAATGGAATTTGAAATAATCATCCTCCCCTCCTCTCCTCTCCTTACGGATACTTTGGTTACAAAGACTGAGTGAGTGGGTGGAGAGATGAGGCCAAAAGAGGAAGAATTTCACAACATATCTTCCCCGTTTGCCTCTGTGCCTTGTGTTGGACGTCAAGAATTTACGCCTAAATGATAAAAGATTCTGTACCTTGTTGCGAGAGAGAGATTTCAGTGAGATGTCAGACTTTTCTGTTGGTCTCCTGGGTGCACATATGCTCACTCACATATGCACGCTAGTCAAAAGCCTCTCATGCTAGGTTTTTGGATGGGAGGTGTTGCATTCCATGTCGTTTTTTTTTTTTTTTTTTTCATTACCTCTCTGCCTTTTAATATTCACCTGCATATTCCCTCCCACGCCGTTAAAAGCTCGGGGTTGGTGAAAGCAGTGGTGCCACTAGTGATGATCAGCTTTTTATTTTTTTAACAAATAAGGAGAAGTGTTCATTGTGGTTAAGTCTGAAGATTTAGAAACTGGACGTTCAGTGGTGGTGTGTATGTCTCACTACACAATGAACACAAGCCACGTGAGCTGGTTTCACAGTCACTCGTTGCTCCTCCTAACTGTTTAGAATAGGATCTGCAAGTCATCTGGAGTGATGTTGGAGAGCAGAGAAACTTTTTGTTAAAGAAACACATTGTCTGTTAAGCTAAGTACAACTGGCTTGTCTAATTTTTCTTCTCTCACTGATGGTTTAAATCTGGCGAAGAAGACAAAATTATCCCATCTGCGAGCAGGTAGAGCAGGGTTATGGTGGCTGTCCTAGTCCACAAGCTCCTGTTTGTGTCGGCCATCTTGATTGATCGATTTCTGTTACTTATTCTGACTCGCGATGTGGACCCAAGTAAACAACGAAGTAACTTCCTGCTGTACTGAATTGAAATGTATTGTGACAATGCACTGTATAATTTGTATGTAATATTTAATGATAGATTATAATTAAAACATATTCCATTAATACAGATGACTTGTGTGTTTGTGAATGAGAAACGTACAGTCACATGACACAAATATGAAAAATCATCCACTGCTTTACTGTGTTCTGTTCATGTTCACACTGGGTTTAATACAACAGTAGGTAATGTCAAAAATGTTATAGTATATGCTAATTGTCAAACAAATCATGTCTTTAAAGTTGCTATAATCAATATTTTTATATTAATAACAGATCAAGATACTTTGTGTAATTTGAAAGGAGTCGTTAATAGTGACAAACTCACAGATTATTATCTCCAGACTGCAGTTTTATTCAGCTCTACGGATTGTTTCAGTGTCTTTTTACTCTTTGTTTCAGTTTTATGGGTTGCAGTGTTACTGTTTTGGTTCATTTACACCACTCTCATCAGCACTGTTTCCAGCAGCTGTTTACATCAAAAGCTACCTGCCCAGCACAAAGCAGACATACAAAGTTAGTGACTAGCTGGTGAACTCAAGGATGAACTGATTAGATTTTGGTGGTAACAGGTCAAGGTCATTGTGATCTCATGTCCGTTCCATTCTCTTGTGAATGCGATCTTTCAGGAATGCCTGGAGCAAATTTTATTACATCTGGCACAAACGGGCAGGATGAACTGATTAGAATTTGGTGGTCAAAGGTCAAACTTAGTACCTTTTATGAAATTCCTTCAAAGTCTTCTCTACAAATATTATGAGTCTGGACATGGATGTTAACTGCAACTTGGCTGGTTGGTGGAGGCATACAACCGTGAGGCGGTAGTTTTGTTCTAGTTTTGATCGGTTTTTTAAAAGAACGTGATTCATGGCATCTTCATTTAGACATTTCAGTATTAAGTACTTTAAAGAAAACAACATCTCAGGCTAGAAGTGCTCTTAAAGTGCTTTTCAAACAAACATTTAATTCAGTGTAACAATATTCTGCCCTAATATACCATGAATTCTGTGGCACGTCCAACATCAACTGTGCAATCAAAAATAACTTTGTGCATCAGAAATTTCATTCCAGAGTTACACAATACCCCATTTCTGTTAAAACACAGCCTCTCCAATATGCCTGCACTGGAAGAGATACACATTATAATTGTAATAGTTGGACTACTCCCCAAACAGGTTTACGAAAGTTCTCTGGTTTTTCTCTGTGTTGGGGTCTAACATGTAGAGTACATGTTAGCAGTAAGATTCAGAGCAATACAATATATCCCCTCATGTAGAACCAATCATGTATTTCATGACTTCAGCTTCATTGCATCTTCCATCACTGTCTGTGTTGCCCCAAACTCTAGTCAGTTTTTAGTGGAGGATGCGGTGAAGGTAGCGTTCAGAGTCTCTGGCACCCTCCTGCCTTGCCACACCCAACCTCCAAGAGGAGGGTTTGAAGGGATTTTGGTTCTCTGGGATGTCTTCTTCATTCGCCAGCAGAAATTCTCCTGGACTGGGTGCTCGGTCAACCTCCTCACCCTCAACACTGTAGCCAGATAATGGCTCCTCAATCCTGGAAGACAGAGAAGTAACTCTGGTTTAGCTGAACTATTACACACCTACATAGGCTATGAACAAATGCTGTTGGAAGAACAAGCTCTTAGAATGACTTGCTAATGTTATGCTTCCTTCTTTACAACCCTAATTCCCTTGAAGAAGGGATGGTGGTTGGCGAGATAAAGGTGTCTGCCGGTTAAAGTTGGTTATAGGGATTTGACAGTAGATTGGGCATCAAGGAAGGGTATAGAATAGCCAACTATGACACTACTGACGGAGTAAAGAGAGCTTCAAGCAAGAGCCATGGGGAGAAATGAGCTAGCTTGCCACCTGGACACAAGCTAAGGTCTGCTCAACCTCTGCCTTGCCTAGAGGTGGGGGTATGATTTTAACAGACTCGATGATTCCAAAAATATCACTGAAGATGTGTTGAGAAGCATGAATCGATGCATTTGCACAGCCTTTGATTTTTGCCTCTGCCACAACCTCTACAGCAGAAATAAATCCCACCATGATCTAATGTAAATAGTCACTTAAACAGGTTACTTCTACTCAGAAATGAAAAATTAAAAAATCTTCCTTTTAATGAGTGGAAAAGAGCCATTCAGCAACTGAAATAATGACATTATTGTGTGGTGTGGCACTCTTAATCATCACCCAAATCAAGCTGCACTTCAGACAGAACCCTACTTCATTTAAACAACACTGTGCTGAAGGAATTTTGCTTAAAAAAAGAAAAACTAAGCTAATTGGTATCAGACAATTTTTGTTACAGCTCACCATTTTGTTATTACTGCCCCGCCCTGTAGAGACACACTACCATTTTACCATTCTGTGGCACTTCATTACTCCTCCAACAAATCTAATTTCATCTCAGTGAGGAATGTCAAAAGCAAAGTATGACAGTTGTGTGTGTGTGTGTGCGTGCGTGTGTGTGTGTGTGTGTTATGGTATGCAGAGAGAAGAGGACACAGTCTTGTGAAGTCATGCTGAGTTGATTAGGCACATGACAATCTACACACTGCATTTCAAGGCCGGTTTGTAGTTGGACAAGACCTTGAATATTAAGATCGATTGTTTAAAAGTATAAAATGACAGTATTTTTGATTATTAATAAGCAGAGAGAGAATTGAGAACTATTCTGCTACTATTCTGATAGATTAAGAGAATCTTTTCACCCCTTTTCCTTTTAAACTCTTCATCTACGTTTCACTTGTCACATCCTTTTTATACATTTTGCTGGTTTCATGACCTTTGAAACTCACCTGAGGTACCCTGATGTTCTGAGCCACGTGTGGTCTCTGTGTCCTTCTGCCCTAAAGCCTGCTTTATTCCTTGCTCGGACTCGGAGCCCCACCAAGGCCTGGGCCAGCCCTGCCTCATCCCCTCTCTCCTCCCCTTCCTTCTCCTTCTCTTCTTCTGCTCCTTCCATGTCTGCATCCGCCCCTTGCCACACCAGTTTCGCCCGATGTTCAGCGTCTCTGTCTCCTGCTGTCCTGAACAGCCGGTGCAACTGGTGCATGTTTACCCCTGTAAAGATGTTGGAGCATCCAGACTTCCTGCAGCGTCGATTGGAGTGTTTCCACAACACCGGCAGACCATTCTCAGCGGGGGTGGATGCTGGGGCCTCTGCCATGCCCGGAGGGTGGAGAACGTCTAGATGGTGAAACAAGGGCAGGACTGGGGGATAATATAAAGGGGGAAGGCAAGAGGACAGGAAGGAAAGGTAAGCTGAAAAGAAGGGAGAAAGGAAAGAGACCCAATTGGTTAAATGAAAGATAAAGAGATCAAGCCCTCAGCCAGCAGACACATTTCCGGGGCTGCAGCCAAAAAGCCTAGTTACCTTAGCTTCCCTCGTCTGTCTTATCTCATTATTCATGGGTCTTAAGTGCGTAGGGAGAGGTAACACACATGCATGCACAAACACAGTGATGCCAGTGTCATAAAAATCTGGCACATTCAAACTAGATGATGCTCATTTTTTAGCTTCAGCATTCCAGCCTCCTGTATCATTAGACAAATTCTGGCATCCTTATCCTTTTGAGTAATGTTGGAACTGTATTTGCTATTTCCTGCAAAATGGATATTTTGGAGATACCCTTTGGAGGGGAAAGGGATGACGTAAAAAAACAGAGAGAAACCAAGTTGCTCTGTAATGTTGTTTCCATCCACATTCCTCTTTCACAAAATAGTAGCCCAACCTGGGGGTTGAGACCCCCGCAAGGGGACGCTAGGTATATCTCAGGGGAGATGATGAAAGCGGAGGACAGCAGAAAAATGTAGATTTCTGTTGGAAGAAAATTACCCACATTTCTCTTCTCTAAAATTACTCAAACAAATAAAACTGAGGAAAATAGCTTTGTGGTTAAATTTATAATATTATAATATCACTAACCCCTAACCCTAACTGGTAAAGGTTGGTAACCACTGTCGTAGCCTAAACCTAATACATACAGGTATTTCAAATTAATTCATTCCATAAAAACGTATCCTGGCTGATATTTTTCAGTATCTGTCTACAACAACATAAAGAGAAAATACAGGCAACACTGAGAAAAAACAAAATATTCTACAATTAACATATGTAGAAAAGAAAGAGTTGACTTCTTACCCTCCGCAGTTTGAGTGAGAGAAACTCTGAGCATGCACCACACAGGCAGACAGACAGCCTGATTATTGAACCAGCATCCAGACCACAACCTTCACACCCACTAATGCTGAGCTGACCCACTTCCAGCTGGCGCGTCAGTGGCACACGGAGGCCGTGAGAA
This sequence comes from Thunnus thynnus, assembly GCF_963924715.1. NCBI lineage: Eukaryota > Metazoa > Chordata > Actinopteri > Scombriformes > Scombridae > Thunnus > Thunnus thynnus. The sequence continues at coordinate 7,447,678 of NC_089519.1, read as the reverse complement.
TTAATCAATCCAGTCATGACGTCAGTGCTGAGGTGAGGTGCTTACCTCAAATCAAGAGTCAGTCTACAAAAAGAAACAAACAAGCAGACCAACAGAAGCCTCAAATGTTCTTCCCACCACTGTTGATTAAGTGTATATTTGCTGCAGTAATGCCACAATTACATCATGTGTTATTTATTAACAGTGATATTTGATTGGCATTGCCTTCCCACACACAGGGATGGTCATTAGGCTAATAAGGACACTGAAGTCATGTTCCCAGTATTGTTTCTGCAAATTTGGGGGTGGAGGTGTTTAAATTCAGTGTGTACATGTTGTAGGTATTGAAAGCTGTTTTTTAATGTTATTTTTAAATCAGTTTTGGGGAAACTTGTTAATTTAAATTAAAATATAACAGAGGGATTTCATATATCCTGGCAGTGTGGAGAAGCCTTTGAAATATGTAGATTATAATGTAGGAACATAAAATTTGCAGAAAATGTACAGAATGATAGAAGAATAAAATTTAAAATAATCTGTAAATTTCACAGGAATTCAGTGACTGTTGACCTGCATGTATTGTCACATCATGTCTTATGTTTACTGCTTTATATAGTTTTCTGTTAGACTAAAGTATCTTCTCTGAGGTTTTTTGAGGGAATGTATGAATGATAAATGGAGACTCAATTAGAATGAATGTGTCTTTATAACAACTGGCCACCAAGGGGTGCCATTTTCCTGTTATCTAGGGTGAGGACTCGGTTTTCAATTTTTCAGACTCAAGGCTGAATGACATATCTCTTGCAAATGATAGATTCAACTAGGTGTCTAAGAGAGATATATTGGTATTTATCATTTTCATTTCACAAAGATTAATAGATTTGAAAAGAGCCATCCATGACAGTGTTGACAACAGCTTGATTGATGAACTGTAGCATCCTGCGTCACTGCATATTATTGTCTCACTTCTATGATGCATTGTGTCTCTTCACACTCTGGTCTATGACCGTCTGTCCTTAGAGGTATTGACCAGCAACCCAGAGAGCCTATCACATTCTTCTGTCAGTCATCAGCAAGAACAACAACAACAACAACAACAACAAAAGAACTACGATGTCCAAGTTCACCTTGGCTCCACAACAATTTTGATCAATTATTCATTTAGAATAGGTATTTTGTTGGTCAAACAAAATAAGCAATTTCAAGACTCAAGTCTTTTAACTTGTGACAGGTTTCACATTTGATAGGTTAGTAATAAAAAATCAGCATCATTTGCACCAGTGTAAAAAAAACAAAACCATAAATAAGAAGAAAAAAAACGAGCAAATAAATCTGTCATTGGTTGTGACTCTGCCAAGAATATAATTGAGCAGAAGCCAAGCGGTGTGATTGCTTAGAAATAAGTAGTATAAGTAGTCATTTTCATAAATCACATATTAAATCTGTCAAACCTGTGCCATGTTAAATAAGGGTCATAGGTGTTTATCAAAAAGAGCTGTAATATGAAAGCTTCCACTGTGTCTCAGCTTATCAGAACTAAAAACATGAGCTATTCAATCAAAGATCATCTTTCTCTAACTGACATAATCAACAAGGAACATGAAATTATACATTTCAAATAAAACGACAGTCATTTTGTAAGGTAACATTGCAGCACAATCACAGTGAATGAAAAAGTGGATGAAACTAATTTTTTGCTGCAAAACATGAATTAAAGCGTATTAGTTTTATAAGCATGAAAAGCCGATGAAAGCAACCATAGAGAAGTCATACAACGCATGAAACATGAACTCATCAAAGTTTGGCCAGTTATTCCTACAGCACCTGAAGGCAAAGCAATTAAACTCAGACCAATTAGCAGGTGTGTAGCAGGACAACTACTTTAAAGCAGGTGTTCCCCAAAGCCTTCATAAGCTACCTCGCCTGTCTCTGAAGCGGACCCTTCTCTCCAGACATGTGTGGGTTTTTTGTTGGACTGCTGAGGGCTCATCGGGCTTTGGCTCCTGGTGCAGATGTAATGATTCAACAGCGAGCAAACTATATCAACTGCAAACCAGCTAAAGATAAAGTTGGCGCCATGGTAAGTTCCCAAATGCGTGACTGGAAAATGTCTCAGATTTCCTAAAGTGATTTCTGAATGATTTGCAGGAATCTGTGTTTGTCCTGACTGTGATGACTTTGGCCACCCTCGGACCATCTGGTTGGATACTTGCTCACTTGGATTATTATAAAACCCGCAGCTGATGGATGAAGCTCTGCACGGAAGAGTCGCCTACACTTATTAAAACCAGTATGCCTGCTGTTATAACTGTTTTGTTAAAATAATAAACTTAAATTTCTTAAACTCACCTTGTCACTTTTTTTTTCTTTAATAAACTGGTGCAGTTCAGCCTTTACACCGGTAGGTGTCAGAAGCGGTTGGCGGAAGTGAAACCTCTTGCAATGCTCAGAGATGAGGCTGCATAAGATAGAAAAGGCAGGAAAGTCCGAATTCTGGTGAGATTTTTGTGAATATTTCCAAACCATTGCACAGAGTGAATGCACCATGAAACCGCAGCTGATTGGGAGCAAAAAGCGCCCGTCTGTGACAACTGTAGCCGCATGTGAGGTGGCTCTGTCCCTGCAAGAGGAGCTTGTTGCAGCGATACATGGAGCATTTGAAGTGGCTGTGGAGATCGCAGTTCGGGAGGTGACGGAGCTTGTAGGTCAGGCAACAGGCGACATCTATGAAGAGATGCGACGAGAGAACGAGACCCTCAAACAAAGACTGCAGAGAGCTGAAGCCATGCTGGAGGAAAGAGTTGACAGTACTGCTCCTGCAAAGCAGACACATCAACCTCACATCAGTCACATGTCGCAAAAACCCAAAGTGCACAGTTGCACGGGGGGCAGAGGTGACACTCCTGCAGGTAACAGCCGTGCACATCAGCCTCATCCAGACCCCAAAGGTAACCATGTGAGCAGAGATGAGGAGCGGAGATCAGACGGTGATGTAAGGACACAGCTTATTAGTGATGCTGCTTCAGACCAGGAGAAAAACCGAAATGATGGATGTGCTGCTGCTGCTTTGACTAAAGGTAAACAGCAGTTTTTATTTTCTGCCTGATCACTTTCCTGCCATCATACCTTGTAGGTCAATATAAAGCAGAATATAATACCTCAGATGACATTTTCATACATTTTGACACATGAGTGCGGTTTGTAGTAACACCCACATGCTAGTCAAGACTGACCTACAAACACCGGTCTCTTCAGTTATTTTTATCGTGCAAAAGCGATTGCAGATAGATACATTTGTTTGTGTGTGCAAATTTTTACAGGTACCCTCTCAAAAATGTAATTTGATAAATTAATCTACACAATATGGTACAAAATATCAGTTGAAAAGCTTAAAAAGCTCTCATCACCTCTTAATGCACCCTCTCACTAGTTAATATACACAGTTTAACCCAGGTGACAGTCTTAAATGCCTTAAATTTACCTTAAATAAGTAACATTTTAGGATTATACTGGTCTCTTATAAATTCTGTTGTTTTTCTCCTTCAAATGACTTAATCAATGCACATCATTATAATAACTGAAAATAACTTAAGAGGGGTTTTCAGTTCCCTAATGAATGGATTGTTTAAACTCAGCAGTGTACTTAGATTACTGCTTTGTTCTTTTAAAAGGCTTTCACAGAAAATATGCTCAAGTATCCGCAATTCATAAGAGTGCAAACTTTGCAGGGCAATTTAAGTAATGTTTTAGTGACTTGTGAAAAACATTGAAAAAGGTCAAATGTGCTTCTGATCTTTCTTTTTGCAGATGTCACTGCAGAGATTTCCCCTGTATGTATGGTGAAGATAGAAAGCATCAACCAACCATGTCAAGACCCGGCAGCTCAACACCACCACTCACCACTACTTCCCAACAGCGACGACGAGTTCCCAACAGAGCAGGTTACCGTGAAGCAGGAGAAACCAGAAGAGGAAGGAGGAGGTGCTTCTGCTTGCTGTTTAGACTCAATCAAATTGGAGGATTTCGGCCCAGAGTGCATGTCTGTGGTCCAGTCCACATTGCAGGAGGAGTGGAAACCAGAAGGGCAGAATATTCACTGCCAAGACGCAAACACACAGCTGTCCTGCACCAGGCTGGCACAGGGTAAGATGGAAAACTGTGAAAGTATGAACCTCTATAGCAACAACTATTCAGATTGTTGACATTTGATGCTGATATTCAAGGGCTCGGTTTTTCCCCAGTCAGGGTGGAGAAGCAGCTGAAACAGCTGTGGTATCCTGTTCCCATGGCTGAGAACCTCTAGTTTAGACTACTGTCATGATATTTATGGCCTCTATCATCTGTATCATCATGCATTTAAGTGCTGGGGTTCAAAGTAGGCATCTGGACAAGTTGGGCACTAAATACTACTAATAATACACTTAATTTATAAAGCATAAATACAACATTTATGATAGAATAACAGCTTTACAATAAGACTGATTAAAACAAAATTACATGCAAACAGAAAGTTAAAAGTTCAAATAATTATGAACATCAAATGTGATTTAAGTTGGCTTCTAAACAGTTGTGCAGTTTGAATGCTTTCAAGATTAACAAGATCAAATAAATGTGATTATCAGTCTAGCTGACTAATTCATAAGAATGTAATCACATTTGTGTCTTCTTATTGCTGACTGAAGTAATGTGCTCTGCATTGTTGTTAAAAAATTATTACTGAAATCAGATGTTTGCAACTTTACGTTTTTGTTTTTAATATGAAGTTTCTAAGTGTTCAAATTTCCATCAGTTGAACTCCTACATGTGTGATTTTTGTACAGTTCATCCTCCAAACCTGACCACCGGCCTCACACCATCCATAGATCTTCCATCCCTCTCCTCAGAGTTCCCAAACATCCTCCAGCTGACAGAACAAGCTCCCATCCAGGAAGCCTCCCCACAGGTTTTTGGAGTCCATGTCCGCACCAGCCGCAGTCTCGGCCACACCATCGCCAACATCTATTCCTGCAAGTCCTGCGGTCAGACTTTCCACCTGCCCAGCTTGCTGCGGCGGCATTACGGCCAGTGCCAGCAGAAGCGTCAGCAGCCGGTAGCGGGAAGCAAGAGGACCAGACTGCAACTTTACCCACCGGGCTGCAGCCCCTTCCGCTGCACGGAATGCAACCGAGAGTTCAACCGCATGGAGAACCTCAAGACCCACCTGCGCATCCACACAGGAGAGAGACCGTACACTTGCTCAGTGTGCTCCAAGTGTTTCCGTCACTCTGGGGCTTTAACCAGGCACTTCCGTATCCACACCGGAGAGAAACCTTACATCTGCGGACAGTGTGGAAAGTCCTTCAGAAACTGCGGGGGGCTCAAATTCCACCAGCGTTCACATAGCAAGTAGCTCCAGTTGAGTGGGACACAACATTAAGGTTAAGGACCAAAATTTTTCAATACAAGATGTAAACAGCTGATTTTATGCAATGCTCAATGTGTTTTAATTAGATCATTTCTTAGTGTAAAGAAATTTTTACAGGATTTTACAGATCTAAAGCTGTTGAAAGAAATTATTCAGACAGTTAAAGTCTGAATTATAGTTGCAGGCATCTGAGTTACAGTGCAGTACAAACAACAGTCCTCCTAGTTGTGACTAGCACAGGCAGGTACTATCAACATTTCAGAGGTGGAGCCTAATCACAGGCTAATATCAGATTTTTGAGAAGGACCATGAATGGCCCACATATATTAATCTAACCTTAAATGATCTCTTGATTTTACATAAACCAGTAGATCTTCTGTCTGTACTGTTTCGCTCTTCTCTACCAGGTCTTCCTTTTGAGATGGCAGGTACTGCTCTCACAGTTACAGGAGCTGTCTGTAGTTTCTCTCAAACTATTAATTATTCTGTTATTGAAACTAATCTTTATTCCATTGTTAATGCTCTGTAAGAGGCGTCATCTCATTATTAGACGAGGCAAAAATAGACAAAAGATGGGTACTATGGCTATTTGATGACCATGTCAACCATTTTGCTACATACTGTATACAATGGCTCAGTATTACTAATTTATATTAAGTGTGTGGAACCTTTCAGTGTGATTCTAAGTGCAATTTTGTCTTGTTTTATGATGAGTCTGTTTACGTTTGTTATTCATGACAATCTCTAAAAATGTAGAAAGATATATTTTGTTTAAATCTTTGTTTTTTAATTATTTATTTGTGCTTAATTTATCCTAATATGCAGTTTTGGTGTGACATGTCAGAGAGTTAACGGAAAATATAGAGAAGTATTGAAATTGCTCAAAACCCCAGCATTTCACATGATGTGTTTTTAATATTTGGTTTGGTCAAAGATGCAAATTAACTTTTACTCCAGCACTGTAACTGATACCAGAAGACGCTGCCAGGTCCAGAAGAAGAACAGCCAGGCCTCTGCAGAGTCCCAGTCCACCTCAACAAGTCTGTTGTTCCATGTCGAATGCAGTCTGAGGGACATCATCTTCTGAGACTGCTGAGGAGGATGGCTCTGCTGGCTCTTTCTATATAGTTGATCTCTAACATTGTGCCAGAGGCACCTTGTGCTGGGTGCCAGTAGAGGGCGACAGGTCATATGAAGTGAAAATGAATTGATCATTAGACAAATAACATCATATCAAAACATATAGTATATATCCAAAAATGATTAGGTACTTTTACTGTTTTGATGTGTGTGTTATCATTCTTTAATTTAAATTGTGGTGATGTGTTTTTTGATGTCAGGATTTTATCGTTTAGTTTTATGTTGAATGTCTTGTGCTTCTTTATGTTTCTTTGTCTATTAACATCTTGCGACCTTGTTGGAAATAAGTGTTTTCACTTTAGCATGTTATCTCTTGGATTTTGTTTATGTGTTTGTAATCCATAAATAAATCATACCATATATCATATACATGTATTACTAAATATGCCCTTTATAAGAAGTCATATTAAACACCAACTACAATCTTGACATTAGAAAAAGAGAAATGAAGGTCTTGAAAAAAGTATTGTCAGATATAGCTGGAGGAACTTGGTGCTCAGACAGTGGATTCAAATATAAAACATGTTCAATACCAAACCAGAAATATTTGGGTGTGGAATTACAACTCCCAGTATGTTGCAGCCAAGATTCAGACTGCTTGAGTTGTGATGTAGTTGTAGTTACATGATATTACTGTCAGTCACAAACAGCGGTTTCTGAAAGCTGCAGTCAGTAGTTGTTGTTGACATCTTTTTCTCTGCTGCCCTTCTCTACACAGGGTGATTTCTGTATTGTTTATTCCTGACCTTAGGTCAACTTTCTCCCATTCACACAATAATCACTAAGATATTCTGTATAGACTTTAGGGAGCAAAACAGATAAGTTACTTTTAGCCAGAATATGCAGTAGATTTACTATAACTCTTTTTTGTTTTGCAGGTAACTGTCCATTCCCTCCTGTTTCACTCTGTCTTGCTCTTTCTCTCATAGGCATCAGTAGTATCACACATCACATGTTCTCATATGTCCTCAAAGAGCTTGTTGCTGCTGCTGTGTGGAGGAGTTATAAATGATTAGGTACTTATGAACCTGCTGCAGCTGCTAAACTGTTTCATTAAGGCTTAATGGAATCACTCTAGTGTCCCAGGAGATAGTCACGTCCCATCACACCCTGCCCGTTTGTTGACTCAGTAGTTTGATTGGATGTATTAATAAGGAAAAAGAGGGGCAGTTTATGTGTGTGTGTGTTTATATGGCTATATTTCCCACTGAAGTGAATATCTGTGTTTCAGGACCAGTGAACTTCTCAATGCAACACAGAACATTAAAAGTTCAATTCAATTTATTATATAGGTTTGAAGAAATAATTGCATTGCTACACAGAGATCAGATTCATAGTTTTGCCTATTTTGACACACTGATACTTCTGTTTGCTCTCCTCCATCCTCATTCATATTTTTTCTATATTCCCTGTATGAGCTGTCATCTCTGTTCCCTCTCTCTTATTGACTCCCCACCCGCCCTGCAGCAGTGAAAACAAAGCTCCAAATTGCAGTTGCTGACACAAATGCCATCAAATGTGCACACAAAATAAGGCCAATTTAACTTTTGCCATTAGTCATTTCTACTCAGTAATGAGACTCTATCAGTAAGGAGAGGACGTGCAACTTTTACTGGTTGAAATTTTTTAAACCAGTACTGTTTGTGAGACAACAATCATGAAGGAACACAGGAAATGTTGCTGTGTGGGGAATGTTTGGCTATACCTCAGTAATAGCCCAAAATAATCCAACCCTCAAACAAGCCCTCATAGTGTTGTTTCTTTTTTTTTTTTTTTTTAAGAAAATCCACATCAATTCATTTCATCATCCAAAGATCATACCACTCTGTGATCGACTACATCGGACATATGCTCCTTCTTCTGCTATCAATTAGTTGGCCTGAATTGGACGAGGAAGTGCTAACAGCTAGCTGGGACCGAGCAGCCGTCAACAGTCAAAATAGCTGCTTTTATCCGGCGGTTTTCGCAGCAGACAGCGCGGCACTTTTGTAAAAGTACTTCTTTTATACACATTAATGCTCATGGAGGAGTCCGGGCTGCTGTCATGTTGACCGGGCCGTTGAATGTGGAGGCTCTTCCTTCCTGCAGGCGGATGATGTCGGCTAGTTTCGCCTGAGCTTCCCTCTCTGCTGCTGCTGCTGCTGCTGCTGCTGCTTCTCTAGTTGGCTGTTGTCGAAAACGTAGGTCGGGGTAAGTTATCTCCCAGATCATATTAACTGGGCTGAAGTAACGATAAGATATTTATAGTGTCCGTCTGTCAGCATGCATTAACTTTCCTGTCTGACAGCATCTCACAGGCCACAACACTGAGGCCCTGATTTGAGGATGTTGCTTATTGTAGCGAATCAGGTGCTCTTCAGGACACAATAAATGGTCTAAATTCGTGTGTTACAGCAAAACCACTCATGTAGCTGAGTGATAGGTTAAGATTACTTGTATAGTAAGAAAGTAGCTCTTTGGAAGATTAGTTTACATCAGTGATCATAGCAGGAGTATGCACATAAGTGGGAGAAAGTTTTGTTCACAATCATATGTGCACATTCCTAAATATATATATATACTATTAAATAGTATATATATATACTGATATCTGATATCTGATATCTGATATCTGATATCGATCCAATACTGACTCAAATAGCTGGATCTGGTATTGGATACTATTATTTTAATAAATAACTATTCAGTAAATTTATATCTATGTATTTATTTATTACATTGTGTTTTATTAAGTTATTACAGCAATCTTTAAGTCAAGTCTGATGTTGCCTTACACATAAAAGAATGATCCCAGTCTCTTCCACACAGTGAGGCATAAAGCTTATTAATTAAACACTGGTATCAAATCGGTACTCAGTATTTGCAGATACCCAAAGCCTGGGTGTCGGCATTGATAAACTCAGATCAGTGCATCCCTACTCTTAAACTTTAATTTCCACTTCTCCCAACTTTTAAGTCTCAGTTAACTATTTTTTGAGATAGTAAATGTTCAGACAAACTTAAACCAACTACACCCTCTAATAATCTTGTGCAGCTGCAACAATTAGTCAATAAATTGATTTATTGATTGACAGAAAATGAATCGCAAACTATTTTGACAATCGGTGAATCATTCTGAGTCATTTTTTAAAAGAAAAAAATGCCAGAATTCTCTGTTTCCAGATTCTTCAGTTTCTGGTTTCTTTATTCTTCTATGATAGTTAACAGAATATCTTTGGTTTCTGAACTGTTTACTGGGACAAAACAAGACATTTTAAGTTGCATCTTGGACATTTTATGGACAAAGCAACTAATCAATTAATTGAGAAAGAAATCAATAGATGAATCTATAATGAAAATTATCTTTAGTTGCAGCTCTAAAATCTTTCCTTTACTATTATTATTGCTACAATACTACAGTACTTAATCAAATACTTGGCTGCAACTTTAATTACCAGGAACACACTCAAAAATGTCTGAATTTACAGTACCAAGAATAGTTTTCATTAGATGCAGTGCACCCTTGAAAAGGCTGTATTACTGACCTGAATCTATGGCTCTTTGTGCCACATAAACAAAATGTGTATCAACAGCTTCATACACACTTCAAACACAGACTTAACACACATTAATAAGACACATGTAATAAACACACATTTCACTCAGCTTGTCCCGCCTGAATCCAGATGAAAAATGTGTCACACGGTTTCTGCTGAGACTTAAAAGTTGGGAAAAGTGGAAATTAAAGTTTACCACATCAACTCCATGACCTGTTGCTGTTTATTTATCAGATGATAGAGATTAAACATCATACCCGCAGCTTTATATGCTGCTTGTAACTCCATGTAAGCAGGTTTTATAGGCGGGGTCCAGAGCATATTTATTTAGGGGGCTGTGACATTAAGCCAGGAATCTTTTTGCCCTTTCACTGTCAGGATTGTTTTCTTTTCCTCACGCTGTACAGGAATGATGATGCACAGTGCAGCAGCATCCCAGGACCCCTCGCAGGGTGCAGGGGAACGGGGGGAGCTGGTACACTCGTTATCCAAAGAGACTCCTGGGTCCCCTGACGCCTCTGAGTTGGGGAGCCCGAGGTCTACCCCCAACTTTGACCTACTCAACATGGTTGTGTCTTATAAGAGAATGGCACTGTTCCTAGAACCAGTTGCAGATGTGGTGGAGCTGGCACGCTTCCTGCTCGGGTGTGTATGTGTGTTTATTTGTGGCCTGCCTGACAATCAGTTGATGTAATTGCTTTTGGCCTGGATAGCAGGAAGCCATATTTATATTGCAGTTTTCCATGTTGATTTTTTTATCCCTCAGGTGGAAGATGCCCGTGTGCTCTCTGCTTGTCTGTATATTCCTCAATGTCTTCTTCTGCACTGTTAATGAAGGTAAGATGAGGCATTAGGCATTAATATTTATCCATCTTTAGTGTGGTGTTTAAAAAGACACTTGAATAATTTATCTACTCACTGTTCTGTCTACCTCTCTGGTATCAGTGGGTTGGTTCTCAGTGGGTGTGGTGGCAGTGACAGTGCCTGCTGCCCTGGGTTACCTGCAGGACAGGTGCGTGGGCAGATCCTCGGAAGCGGAGCTCCAGAAGAGGCGCTATCATGCTGTACATCGCAGAGACCTGCAGACAGTGCACCTCACTAAACAGGAGGCTATGCTGGAAGTCAAAGACCTGTAAGACAGATGCTGCAGGGGATTGGGTTATGTTCTGTATTGAATGGTTTGGCAATGAGAGCATGTTTACGCATGTGTGCAACTGACTTTGGGTATTTAATCCAGATCTGGATCTCAATTTGTTTGCAAAAAATTGTGGAGTAGATGCCACTCCACTTTGCATTATGTGCTGCTCACCTCTGTGTCGCAGTCACTTTTGTAAAGATTTGTTTAGGGCTGCAACTAATGACTATTTTCATTATCGCTTAATCTATCAATTGATATTGTTTTGTCTATAAAATGCCAAAAAGTAGCAAAAATGCCTGTTATGATGTCTTAGAGCCAAAGGTCAAGTTTTGTCTGATCAACAGTTCAAAATCCAAAGATTCACCACATTTTTTCACTATTTTTCATCAAAAATGGATACTCTCGAGGCCTTACAAACTTGTTCAATTCATTTCATACCTCGTAAAACATGTTTTCCTTTTATCCTGCATTGTTTATATCTACTTTCAGTCTTACTTTTATGGCCACATTGATACCGTGTACAGCACATTACAAACTTGTATGGGGTCGATCATCAAAACCAACAACTACAGCTCTGCTAGTGGTCACAGACTGTACCATTATAGCCATTACCATCATTAACCTTGGATGTGAGTGCTGAGAAATGACGATAAAGAAGGTCTTAATCTCAATATTAATCTTATAATAATGATTTATAAATTAAAGATTTAATAGAAAAAGTAATTCATAGACTGACAATGAAAATATTCATCAGTTGCCCTCTTTGGAACAAGTTTACACACTGTGCCTTGTACTCATGTGTCCTACATATATGTGACATTTGTACAGGACATTTGTTATTGTGTGGGTGGAAGTGTATCTTTGTTCTTCTGGTGTTTGTGTTTGTGGGTGGGCTCATGTTTTCTGTCTTCACCAGGTTGAAGCACCTGGATGACATGCTGTCCTCTGCCTGTCAGTCAGCTGAAACTCTTTACAAGGTCCTGTACTGGGACAATCACACCAAGTCATCAAGGTCTGCATGTGAACACACACATAAAACACACAGAGATGGCCTTGTGTAGCTGAGGAGTCATTACTCAAGAGCTGCTGTCTTTGGTTATTTGTTTCTGTACTGATGTTGTCAGTAGCCATATTTACATAGATTTACTACAGTAGTACTAACTTGTGGTTACTTTAAACCAAACAGTGTCAAATCCGGTATAAGCATAAACAAATAAAGCCATTGAGTATTCTAGTTTCACTGAAGGGAAACTGATGTTGTAACATAATTTGCGGGGTGACTCTTGTGAACAGCTTATGTGTAATACTGTCTTATTCACACCAAGGTTACTGTGTTAATCACTGTAAGAATGTACTGGCTGATCAGTCACTTACATAGTGGTGTGACCTGACATTTGTTAAATCCCCCTCCAGGTTCTATGGAGGCATTTTAATAGTGTTGAGTCTGCTCTATGTTGCTCCTGTGGGCTGGGTGCTTGCCGGGCTCAACAGCGCCATCTTCCTGTGGAACAGAGACTTCTGCAGAGGTGAGTTCATCCTGTCAAATAACAGCATGGACGTACACTAACAGGTTAACTTAAAGAGACATTTCGCATGTGGGGTCGTACTTATCCATAGTCAGTGTATTACTTGCAGTATATGGTGGTCCGCATCCTCCAGTTTGGAGAAGCAGGCAGGAGTACCGGCACAGAAGCTAAACAAAGTACTGCCGTGGACAGCAACAAAACATATTTTAGCCACCTAAAAGAAAAAGGGCAACCTAAAAATATAGTGTAATAATTAAGTGTATGCTATATTTAGAATATTTTCACCACTTTACCTCACCATCAGACAGCCCTCTCCTTTTGCACTACATTTTCTCAACCATTCTGTATTCCTACGCATGCCGCACACTGTACTACGCTGCAACAGCACTTTCCGACCCGAACAGCTGATCTGATCTACAGCCTCATACAACTACCACTTCAAAAAAAATGTGAACTATCCCTTTAAGAAAGTAAAGTCAAGTGTTATTTCTTTTGTTCCAGTTTTGTTGGACCTTAGGAAGCTGTTTCATGTGGGCCAGGTCCAGGCCTCAGAGGTGACATGTGAAGAACATGAACAGGGCAACATATTGGACAGAACCCCCACACCAACTAGTCTGGAGGTGAGCAGATGGAGGACAGTGTGGAGAAAAGTGCATGTGGGTTTGAACACTGAAGGATTTAGTGGTCGTGGTTTACATTAAAACCAACCATGGCTGTAAGCTTCTTATCCAGTTTAACCCATGCTCTCAATGTATTCACCCAGTACCATAATGCATATCCCTGCATGGATTTGCTCCATCCTGTTGTGACTTTATTCTCAGCCAAAGGCATAGAAAGGGGTCAGATTCATGTGACTTTATGTTTCTGGAGGCCTCATGGTCACAACAAGGCAACAGTGAATTGAAAAATTCACCCATCAAAAATAATATTATGTTCATCTGTGATCAAGGTTAAAGAATATCTGTTGATCACCCTGCAGCAGTCTGAGGTGCTTTTACAACAAGTATTTATGAATTAATGTGTGTGTGTTTTACTGCAGGATCTGTCTCCCGGCAGTGTGGAGGAAGCTGAGGAGGCAGAGCCTGATGATGAATTTAAGGATGCTATCGAGGTAAATACAATCCTAAAACTTTTTACCCAAATCTGGGATCCCTTGCTTTTATTCTTCGGCAACCTTTAACTTCTTCCTCATAATATCAGATCTGATGTTGGAATTATGGACATCCGGGCGTCAGATGTGTTTTGTTAGATAAGTGATAAAAGACACATCAGGGTAAAAAGAATCTTTACAGCAGCCATGTGCTGGTAAATGTAAAAGGAATAGTACAACATCTTGGGTAATATGCTTATTTGCTGTCTTGCAGAGAGTTAGATGGGAAGATCGATACCTCTCTCATATCTCTGCGTTAAATGTGAAAAACCCCTTTCATGCTGACGACATATTTCCTGTTACTTCCTGTTTTCTTTCTGCTTTCCTCTGCACTCAGGAAAATGCAATTTCCCTGCAGGTGAGTGTGTCACCCCACCTCTGTTTAGAAGAGGCTAGTGCACTGCCACTCAGTAATTTTGCTTTTATAAACCCACTTAACACATGAACTGTTTTATTATACAACTATTTCATGTGTTGGAAGCTTGTGTGAGGTTACTTTTGTGGTGTAGCTCCTGCTTTGCTCGTTGAAGCCTGGTTTTGTATGTATGTTCATGTGTAGTCACACTGAATATCAATGCTTGTGGGTAACGTCGTTCTCATGTGTTGTTCTGCTTCTCGAGAAGGAAACGCCTTTGGTTTTAGTGGTGAGTAGATTTCCCGGTAACCCTCCATCAGTCCATCCATCCGTCTGTTCCTGTGTCTGTTCCCTGAGCATGAGTATGCAGTAGTGATAGGTAGTGCTGTATAATTTGCAGGCCCATAATTGTGGCTCCAGTGAAACCATTGCACAAGGACATCTGGTCATTGTTCATCACCATAGATACGTCATATTGTGTCATTGACATCAGCTTTTCCCTCCTCAAACCGATTTAGTGAGATGGACCCACTAATCTTATGTTGTGTGTGTGTGTTTTGATGGAAACCATATTGTAAACATTTAGGTATTTAATTACAGCATATGAAACACAAATTTAACTTGGTGCATAATGACATATACATCATGCTTTAAGTCACGTTTCCTTATGCTAATTGGTGTTTTTTTGCACACCAAAGAGAAACAAGTTGACCTGTTCTCTGAAAGCCTTGTATGTTGAGGGCAGACATTTTTTTTGTTTTTTTTTTGACATTCATCGTTATCCTTTTATTTTGTTGAGACTATTTCCTTCTAATTCATTGCCCTCTAACTCTCTGGTCCTCTTGTATCATCTTATTGCTGTCATGTGAAGTGGTAGTTTTGCCTGTCAGTGAACTCTTAGGCCTAATTAACAGCTTGGATCCCCTGAAAATCTGAAAATTAAATTTGAACGGGGTCTCAACAACGTGTCTGATTATTTTCCATTTATCGACACAGTAAGGTTTATTTTATATAACAAAATAACAATATATATTTCAGTCAAAGCATTTATGTCATTTGAATGCAGTTTGCTCCGCCTCGGCATATGTAAAACGTTCAATACACGATACACAACTGCACTCGTTCTTGTATAGTTACTGGGATCTAGTTGCTGATGTATGGCTACTCTGTTCGGCACCAGGACTCCCCATTGTCACAGGGTATTTTGCACACTGGTAATAAATAACATCACCCAGCTTTAAGTTTCCAGAAAGTGGGAACAGGTCTTTTTAACAAGTCTTATTTGTGCAACATGTAGGTAAGTATAGAGAAGTATTGTTTTCTCAGCTCTATGAGGGGTTTGGTGTCCTCATTTTAAGCAAATAGATCCTGTATAAACATACATCCATTTTTCCATGTACATGCATGTTTGTTCCCTCGATCTATCTCCCTAGTAGTCCAAGTATTTGCCATCATCATGCTTGATTCATTTGCCAAACATCTATCAGTTAAACTGGCTGTAATTGTAATAATAAATTTCATCCAGTTCAGCTGTACTGCTGAGTTCGGCTCAGTATTCTGGCCAGGTTTTCATACTATAAAAGACTTACTCCAATTACTGTAGCTTACAGTGTAGGTAAGTGTCTCATTCAGTCTGCCTTTCTCTTTGTCTCTCCCTCCTCCTCCATCTTCTTTAGGAGGATGATGATGGGCCGCTTGGAGCTCCTGAGTATGACACCATCTCTGAAAATGGTCTCCTGAGTCGCAACGAACCAATACGCAGCAAAGTGTCCAAGCTGACAGAGAAACTGCGTAAACGTTACCCCACCACCAGCACAGGTCAGTCTGCTCTGACACTGTATTTTTTTTCCTCCCTCTTATTATACCTCAGTGATGAAAGAAGAGCGTTTTGTGAACAGATGCTTTTCATAATGTTATGTTTCTTTTTCTGTCTACAAAGGCAACTGTTCTAGCTGCAATGCCGTCTTCTCAGTGCTGAAGAAAAGGGTGAGACTGAAAACTTGTTTAAAGATATATTTAGGCATCGCGTCATCATCATATTTAATTTTGTCTTACTTTTCCATTGGCACAAGCTTCAACACGATGTCTCTTCCTATTTCAGAGGAACTGCAGTAACTGTGGCAACAGCTTTTGTTCCCGATGCTGCTCTTTCAAAGTGCTGAGATCTTGCATGGGAGCAACAGGTGAGAAGGGAGAATGTTCGAATATTTCATGTCGACAGGTGACTGATTGATAAAATTGCATGACAGTTGCATCATGTCAAAGCACAGTCTCCTGTCTCTGTTCCTCTTTCTTATCTGCTCTTTGACTTTTGACTGATCACATTGTCTTATTTCTGTTTCTTCTTCAGCTCCAGAGGCCCAGAGAGAGACTGTGTTTGTTTGTGCTGCCTGTAATTCCTCTCTCATCAAGTTACAATGAGATGGCATGTCAGTCTTGTCTCTCTTGGGAGGTCATCCACCGTTTGCACCTGAGCCCTTCAACAAGTTACTGAAACCCTAACACAAGCCTTGGTTTTCAACTTTGAGCACTCATATCTGTTCAGATACCTCCCATATTGAACACCAAGAACCTTTCTGCCTTTTCCAGTTGCATCCCTCCTTAGCTATTCGTGTTGCCTATAGGACTTCTACTGTAATATGTTAGATATTTCCTGTTTCAGTTCTCAATGAAAAACTGGACCTTATGGATCAATGAGACTTACTACAGAGCACAATGGCTCTAAAATTAAAGGACCTTATTTTTGCCCTTTGCTGAGCAGAAGGAAGTGCAAAGCATGCAGGGTGGAGGCCAGGATTGGGCTGGCGCTGTTGAGTGTAACAGATAAGCTTACAGGATGTCAGTGGTTTTGCTTTTACGTGCTTCGGCTTGCCACAAAGTTGATCAGACTTGAATGCTGATATCTTAAAATGCAGCCCTGTGTAGCAGTTCAACTGTGGGGACTTTTCTGTACGATCAAGAATTGTATAAATTTTGCATATTTTTAGATTGGTGATGAATTTGACGTGAGGATGGCTGTGTACTCCAAACTATTTTGAATTCTCTGTGTTCTGATGAACAAAATCATGGATGTACGACCAAAAGAAGCTTTGTGTTTGGCTTTGATTGCCACAATGTGCGCAGGCTGGCCAGCCAAACTTTTTTTTCACATACTCAACCCCCCAATCCACTTGCAGCTGGTCACCAATGTCAGCTGATTAATTCTGAGTTTGTCCAAGTCTTCAAGGCCAGTGGTTTTGGTTTACTTCTTGTGTTACTAGTTGTCTGCACCCGTTGCAACCTATGTGCTCCTCCTGTTGGCATGCACATTATTTGAGAGACCTCAAGGCTGTAAGTATGCTGGTATTTGCCCACAGAGCCATCTTCAAGAGCATGTTGTGCAAACTCTAAATTTGATTTCAAGTGCGGTTCTGCCAGTGAAATACAGGAATACTCACTGTGACTCGTGAGTGAGGTTTACTTATTTCCCACCAGCTTGAGGAGCTTAGGCACAAAGGGAGCAGACATTACATGCTGTGAGACTATGATAACTCTATGGCAGTAAACTGAAAATGCATGGCCTGCAATGAATCACATTATGTCTGACATGTTGCCAGTGATGGTGTACTGGAGTAAAAATATGGACAAAGCTTCTCGTAATGATCAAATTGGTGCTTCAATTTGGTCGTCATTTTTCGTATGTGGACATGTGAAATGAGCTTTTTGGAGTATAACAGCAGCCTAAAAGTCTCCTTGAGCTACAGGTCCTTGGAACCCATGTTTTACCTCTAACTGGATCAAAGTCAGCCCAACTGGAGTTAAGTCATTTGAATGGGCTGCACAACCAACTTAAACTGTCAGCAGAGCCTCACACTCTTGCAAGCAGGACTTAAAAGAATTGGTGTGGTGGCATTGTAACCCAAGAAGTGGATCCTAGATGCAACGTTTGTTTTAATCATGATTCAGACACAGATGATTGTAATTGTATGCTTTGCTTTTATTGTAATCATATATAAACTGTTACTGTAAATTGTTCTATATCTAATATATTTAATTTAAAACTCCAAAAGTCCAAGTAATTATTTGACCTAATGATTCATTCTGTATATAATGGCCCTTATTTTATGGTTGAAATATGCCAATATTGAAATAAACTCTGTGATGATTTGATTAACTCAAAGTCAAAAGTGGTAAGTATTTTCTTTTTGAGTTGGAGGTGTTCTTAAAGAAGCTGGTGTCTTTGCCTCAGTTGTATGGAGGCCAAGAAAAACGACCATAATAATTTTAATTTAATAAGCAACTGAATACCTAATTGTAAAATTTCATTACTACTGAATGCTTGGGGTTTTGCAATTTCAAAAACTGAAAACGTTTCTGACAGAACGCAAACTGCTTGGACAGAGATCTGATCAGTTCCATTCATACTTGACTTAAACCCAATGTTTAAGTTTGAAACTCATGTTGAATTCTGATGTTTGACCTTCACCGGTCAAACTTAAGCATTTTGAGTTGTTGACTGGAATTTTTTGGATCCAAAAATGACTAATTTAATTTGAACAACTTGAGTGTAATTTCTGAACATTAGATACTTCTGCTACAAGTTTTTGAAATTGCACAACTTGAAATTACCTTGGCTGCTGAAATCCAAACAAATTCAAGTAGATAGTTTTCAAAGTAAAAAATTTCAATGCAATAACAGTTGAAGTATCAATATTAAGTTTTTAGAAATTTCACAATTGCAGTATGTATTAAGTGCTTATAAGAATATCCTTACAGCTGCTCTTTTCAATGTTTTATATAAACAATGGACCAAATGAGTATGTGTAATGTGAGCAGAATCGCTTGTGATGAAGCCATAGCCATGAAGAATTATCAGCCGACTCTGCAGTTCTCTTCAGCTCTGTGGAGCACTTTAGCGTCTTTCAACTTATTGTTAACTTATAATTGTTTGTTGGTTCACCCTCACTGCTCTCATAAGCCTTGTTTTTTGGTAGCAGTTTTTTTTTCAGTGAAAAAGCTCCAATAAACCCACTGTATGCTATCTGCTCAGAAGGAAGTAGACAGATAAAGGCCTCGTTCACAACTGGCATTAAAATGTGTCTTGGGTGATATGATCACAAGTGGACAACTCTAAGTACAGATGTGAATGCACCCAGTTCTGATTGCTCAGGCGACATTCGGAGGTGGTCTGGGCCATGTGTGGCCACATTTTTTTTTAGAAGTGTACAAAAATGTGTCCTGGGTCTTACTGAAAGACTGCCTACTCCAGTGACTCTGCATGAGCAGAAGTATGTACTCATTTGCAAACCGTGTCATATTAAAGTGCGAAACAACAACAGGAAGCCACAACAACAGGCAAAACGGATTCTCTAGCCATATTTTTGAATTTCTGGCAGACTAGACACAGGTGGTGCGTTGCTGCCTCCTGCCAGTTAAAAACAACAACGCATTTGGTGTTTGCAAACGGAAATGATGTACGTGTTTATCTGCATATAGAGCGGGGAAGTGAGATCTGATCACACGTGGTCACTCGAGAGGCATATGGAGACACATTCTAGTGCCTGGTGTGAACTGGTGTACTTAAAGCTGTCCACTTGTGATCAGATCGCCCAAGACACAAGTGAATGCCAGGTGTAAACAGGGCTGAAGGTAGCGTCTAGCTGAAAGGAGCATTTACCAGATAATTCCCTAATGTGTTGGTGGAGAACAAAACCAAGCTAAAAGAGTGAATTTTGAACTTGTATTTGTCAGGTGATCAGAAACACGACTCAACTGAAAGCTATATGTTGCTTCATGTCCACTGGATGGGCAACTGTTGCATGTCAATTTTAGGGGGAAATGTTGTGTTTACAGCTGTTTCCAGTGTCCCACAATATGGCCAAAAACAATGAATACTTTATTTTGCTTCCATACAATAGAAATTGAACATTAAATTGTAAGTTGGTTAAATTAAGAGTCCAAACTCACAAAAAAAAGCCAAATTGGTATGACCTTAACACTGTACTCGTATAAGTCCCGCCCCTTGACCCCGCCCCCCCGCGGCTCACCCTCCGCTCGCCTCCTCCCCGCCCCTCCCCCCTGCACTCCTCCAATCCGTCCCTGTGTCCCACTAAAGCGATTTCAGCGCATGCAGGGACTCGTCCCTACGGCCACGGATGGCAACATGGCGACAGAGGTAAGACTGGCACATTATCTGAGGTTTCCTTTACCAGCATGAACAATAATAATTATCATTTCAGTGAAACCAGCGCGGCTGCAGTTCACATGGTCAATGAGGGCATTGAGACGGCTCACGTTCAAACTGTGCCACACTGAATCAGGACAGACGACTGTGTCCTACATTATCTCGCTAGTTTCGTCCTCCTGTGAGCATTTTTTTAAAGAGAGGACCTCATTAACGGGAATTTTGAAAGTCAGCTGACCTTAATGGAAACAGAAATGGGGCAGAATCAGTGGATCCTCGCCTCGATGTTAAGCTGTTTTGGTGAAAGCAGATCTGTTTTTGTGTGTTGAGACGCCCCGTTAATCCGGTGACAGGCCACTGTGTTGACCAGTGACCACACACACACACACACACACACACACCGACAAACCCCGTTCAGCACCATGGACAGAAGCCACGCCGCCCTAAACCTTCCTCACTGCTTTTCCAGTATCTCTCTCTCTCTCTCTCTCTCGCTGTCAGTTTGATAGAATGCAAAAATGATAATGATTCATTGGGGGGAACAAACCAACACTCACATTTAGGATAATCCAAATTCACTGCAAAAATATTTGAGATTTAAAGAGTTGCAAGATTTGGCTCTTTATCAGTCTGTTTCATCGTGTTCCGCCTGATCGATCTGTTGTGAGCTGTAGTGAAATGTTGCCCCACTCCTGCAAGGTTTACCTCCCTGTAACACCAGAGAGAGAGAAAGAGAGAGAGAGAATGAAAGTGTGTGAGGAAAAGATAGTATGTCCAAAAGCTGGGCTTTGCTCCAACAGCAAACAGGGCAGAAATGAGTGCAGACACCGAGCCATAAAGTGATGGATCACATTCTCCTCCATCATCCTTTACTTCCACAGACCAAAACATCAGCCACTGTTTGCACACATTATAACTGAGTAGGCTTAACTCTGGGGACTCATTAAAGAGACACTGTATCAAACCTTGTTTTATTTGTCTCCTCCTCCTTAGTTCCACAACCTGCAGGAGTTGAGGCACAGTGCATCTCTGGCCAACAAAGTCTTCATCCAGAGAGACTATAGCGAGGGAACCACCTGCAAGTTCCAGACCAAGTTCCCCTCTGAGCTGGAGAGCAGGGTGAGGAGTCAAAAAGCAGTGCTGTGCTGTGTTTGCTTATTGTGTTGCCCTTTTATCCTTGACAAGTTCCAAGTGAACCACACCTGCATCTGGATGTATATTTGTAGCTATCATAGTGCTTGGTATGAGGTGATGCCAGTGTGGCGTGCATGTGTAGGTAGATATTTACTAATTAAAACATTAATAGTAGGCATGTCTCTTAAAAAGGTTTCACATGTCTTCATGTTGGAAGGGATAATACCGGCTAAATTCAAAACACTGATTGCTATGCTGTAATTAATGAGTAGAATACAAACAAATTGTTTTCTTAACCCTGCTTTACATGGATATCTTAGCACTGTACAGGAAAGCTTTGTTTCCTTTAGAGAGATATTAACAGTGGTTACAGATGTGCAATGTTGAAGGAGAGGTGACTATACAAAGCAAAAACAGTGTTAGTTTAATTAATGACATCATTAACAGAAATGAAGTGATGTTGTTGTTTACAGTTGCATTTTGGGAACTAAACCTGTAACCAAAACAATGAAAACTGTTCTACTCACCAGGTGACTTTAAAGCTCCCCTCCGACATGTACTAAGACATGTAACAATACTCTGCAATAATTTGTGGCTAATATGGTTTTCCCACAAAAATGTATAATTACCACTTTAAAATGTTTAAAATGACATCTCCTCCATAGATATAAAACTCTAGATGCGACCTGACATAGTGACTTGACATTCTGGGATGGAGCCATATGGTAGCCATCTTACCTGGGTCCAGTTTTAAACTTGCTGTGTTTGGAACCTATGTTGAAAGAGGCTTATGTTCTATTTATAATCCTTGTATTTTTCTACCAACACATACTGTTTTTTTATTCAAAGTAATGAGCATAAGAGAACTGTGCCTGTCTAGACTGAACTAAAAAAACAAAGATTCTGGTAGGAGTTTGATTATTAAAGCTCCAGGAGAACAAATCATGCTTTCAATCATGACGATAATCTTGCAGACAATGATTTTATTTTTTCAATGTTGCCTGAACTTAATATGTAAGAACTTTCTTTGGCATTCTGAATGGCTAATATACTACATTAAGGAATACCTTTTATGTGGAAATCCTAAATAGATTGACTATTATGGCCTATATTTGCAGGCAGTTACAATCAGAAACACAAGAGGGAAACACACCTACTCTAGTATATTAATATATTTATTAATGTCATAAATTGTACATAAGGCAAGATAAATCTCTCTCTCTCTCTTTCTCTCTCTCTCACACACACACACACACACCCAAGTTTGCACAGCTATCCTTGTTAGGACATTGCATTGACTCCATTCATTTTGTACAGCCTAACCTTAACCCTAACCAGGACCTCAGAAATGACGTTTTGCCGCATTAGGACCGGGCTTTGCTCCCCATGACAACTATTGGTCCCAATAAAGTCAATGTTTATACCAGAGACGGTCCCAAGGATAGAAAAATGCATACATACACACACACACACACTAACTCACTGGCAAATACTCATTAACACTGCTAATATCCTAAAGTACATGGAAAAAAATTCATAGATAAATTCAGGAAATAAATAAATGCACTTCTCCTTGTCGTTACCATGTTGTATGTTTACTTAACATTTGATCAGCATGGAATCAGCTGCTTAGCGGTCAAATGTTAGAGTAATATTAATAACTTTGTTATAACGTTACTAAACGTTACCTTTGAGCTCTAAGTTAGTGTAGCTAACATTAAAACAATGTTCGCTGGTTATAACTTATCTGTTTAGCTAACAGATCAATGCTGTTGAGAGCTCGCAATCAGCAGTAACTTTGACTTAGAACTCAGCCAGTCTGTCACTTGGTAGCTAACAGAGAGGTTACCTAGTTCACTAACTGCTTTAGTTGGCCAATATGTAGAAAATAAGTATCTCATCTACTATATACTGATGTGTGGAAAGTGATGCCAGTATCCCTGGTCTCTTTGGTCCTTTTAGTAAAGCAATAGGTGCTGCATAGCTGACATCCATAGTTGCTGCCCGCTGGTGGCGATTGTGAACAGTACCTAGATTAAGATGGCAGATGGTTATCCCATGAGGTATGACGTAACGTCCCATCTAGTGTTTTATATCTATGATTTCCTCCGTCTCTCTCATTAAAAATCCCAGAATCTTAAAAATATGCAAATATTGTTTGTTTAAAAAAGTTTAACAGCTGGACACAAGATGTCTCCTACGTCACTGTAAAGTCCATTCTCAGTGTTTGTGCACTGGAGGCTTCAAGTTTCACACTTGTGTAAGTTACATATTGGACCACGATTGGGTCCAAACTCATTGTGATGTCATAAATCCTGCTCATAGACCCGCCCCAAAAAATCTGATTTTCAGTGAGCTCAGAGAAACTTTCCACTTTCAGCAGATGAATGTAAAAACAAACTCTGCACAGTGAAGCTCAAACATCCAACTGCAGCAACAAGGTTTTTGAGTGGAGGGAGACTTTAAAGATGAAGAATAAGTTAGTTTAAATTTTGGTTTACATCTTGAAAACTAATATTTTCTGTTACTACCCGTGATTCTGTCCATGTGTCTCCAGATTGAGCGGACACTGTTTGAGGACACTGTGAAGACACTGAATAACTACTACGCAGAGGCAGAAAAGATTGGAGGCCAGTCCTATCTGGAGGGTTGTCTGGCCTGTGCTACAGCATATCTTATCTTCCTCTGCATGGAGACACGCTATGAGAAGGTCAGACTGGCGATCTACGACCTCATGCATTTTAATGATAAAGTGTGGGGATTAAGTTTCAAGGCCTTTCTAAAACAATAGTCAGGTGCCCAAATCAACAATGACTCATGTTTTTCTTGCCGTAATCATTCCCCCTGTTCATACTGGACATTAAGAAATCCCTTCATAACGCTCTTCTGTGCAAAAAAAATATTTAAAAGTTTATTTGAAGCCAATATGAGGTGTCAGCTGTCCAAATTAGTCAAATGAAGTCAATATCTTTAAAAGTTATTGTCTTTTTAGTGCTAAATTCCTTCTTTTTGTTACAATCCTTCCACTGCAGCTGAACCGGAAAACACTGTCCGTCAAGACACAAAGAGGGAATTTTTCTAAAAAGACTGTGACTATGGAAGATATCAACTTTATTTGACTAACTCAGACACTCTGAAGCCTCATATTATCTTTGAACAACTTTTGAATACAGTTTTGCTTAAACATTATAAGCGCATTTAGAGGAGATCTTCTAATAGCCAGTATGAACAGGAGGGATGATTATAGCGAGCAAAAATCTGTTTCAATATTCATATGGGCACCTGACTGTTGATTTAAGACTGAGTTGAAAAATTGTGAACCTGTCCTTTAACATGCCTTTGATTCCGTACCGTTTCTCTCTCTCTTTTTCTCCATCCGTGTGTCAGGTATTGAAGAAGATAGCCAAGTACATTCAAGAGCAGAATGAGAAGATCTATGCTCCCAGAGGTCTGCTCATCACAGATCCCATAGAGAGGGGAATGCGTGTCGTATCCTTACTCAGTGTTTGCAGTTGCAAGTAAACAAAAAACATTCACATTTATCTTTTTCTATTCAATTTAACCATTACTCCATGGAAAAAATCTTGGTCCCTAACTACTTTCACCAGATAGAGATTTCCATCTATGAAGACCGGGGCTCCAGTGGCTCCAGCTCAGGCAGCAGCTCTGTGTCCGGCAGCACCGCTCGATGACTGGGTGCCTCCTAAAAACCATGTCCCCCTGATCACTGACAACCCCAGAGGAGAACTTAGGACAGCGATACCACTCCTGTCCCAACACTTAGCGCCATACATCCCTAAGCTACGCTCACACAAAGGATTCACTATCTTTACCTAAGAAAGGCATGTTGCTCCTGACCTGCCATCACTTACTTAAGTTGTTTAAGCTTTTTCTTCACAGTGAGTGCTTAAAACATGCACTGCAACAGTAGTTAGTGTGCTTGCACTGATACAGTAATGTAGGATGGAAAGTCTAAGAGAAAAGAAAAAAAATCATCTTGCTAGTAATACTTTGTGTGATCGTACCATTACTTTGCCTCCTGTCCTCTTTGAAGTTCCCACAGCTATGTGTCATCTGGTGGGTGAGAAAAGGATGGAAGGAAGTGAGAGGAAGTGTTGAAATATGAGTGAACACCACAAGCCTCATACCTCAGCCACCACAGTTGCACCACGTGGTCCAGATCAGCCAACGCTGCAAACCAACCACAAAACTGGACTTAACGCTTCACCATGTATCTGTAGCTCTGGTTTTCCAGATTTTAGGAAATGTAAGAAGGATGTACCAATTATTTGAGCAGGGCATCACAAGGCTTCACCCACCCAGAGCCCAGATATATTGTACATAAACCTTCTTCCTCCTTCACCTCTGCTGTAAATCATGCTGTCTGGTAGACGCTGAATGTCGTTCAGCCATGTATATAATGTAGCAGATCTTCCACATTGCTCACGTGAAGCCTGCATTTTATTCGATATACACGAACTCGGACACATGCACAAGTCTTAGTACTAACCTCTTGGTTTCACTGAGCGAGACCAACTCTTCCTAAATTTGGATGATTATGCAAAGACATACGGTGCATTGAATGCATCAGTAAGTAGAAAAAGGATGGGTTAAAAAAAAAAAAAAAAAAGTCTTCCTGAATCATACCTGTTGTGTTTTGAAATACATCAACCCTTCCTTGATTTCTGAACGAACTTCCAAAGAACAATTACTGCCGAAAAACTGGCTTACAAATGTGAATGTGTCTTTTCCTTTGGTGACATTTTGTGCAAGAACAAACTTTCGTACTGCTGGTTGTTTGATACACATAGCAACAAGGTGTATATGACTGGTGTCAAATAAATACTGTTTCATCACAGCTACACAGAATTTATCTTTCTTTGTTGTATTGTAAATCTATATAATAGATGTTTCTTATGGCATATGATTTGACCTGTCACTGCAGGAAAAGCTAATGGTCACTCACCACTCTTTAACCAAAAGTCTTTGATAAACCCACTGCATGCTCTCTGCTCTGCACCAAGCGGCTGACAAACAGCCAGATATTTCCCTCAGGAATTGGTGGAGAACAAAACCGATTGAAAGGAAAGTGAATATAGAACTTGCATTCATCAGATACCCAGAAAAACAACTCCAAGAGAGTGCTACTGTTGCTCTGTCTGTTGTTTTAATGCTAACAGAGAACTGTATGCTAGCCTGTTAGCATATTAGCTTGTTATAATGTTAATGTTATATTAGAGTAAACATAATTCACAATTCATAGAATTTGAGAACCATTTTCATCATCTTCGCTGAACAGTAGAATGTTTTATTAGTTTATGTAAAAGAACATTCTTTGATTTTATTAAACCACTGACTTCATGAACAAATCCTCTCTTCATGTCACCATGGTAATTTTACCACAAAGGACAAATTATTCACAGGAAAATGTTCACAAGGACATTCAGTTTTTTTATGCATAATATTAATTAAAAATTGTTTCATGCAGTAAAAACATTGGTTTAGGCACCTGGATGAAAAAGCTTTGCTAATTTGATGCATGGAAAGCTTTGGTCAGGCAAATTCCCTCATGTTTGCATGCATGCATGACTCACTATATGACACTGCAGCATATTCAGCTGGGTAAAGGCCACAATCTCAGTTTAACCAGTCTTCAATTAAAACATGGAGAGTCTAAAGCATGCACTCAGTTCACCAGAGCAAACAGGAAATGTCCAGACTGCAGGATGTCCAGATAATAGGACATGATTAAATAGTATATCAAGATAAAACCAATAGACATGCTATTACTGCATATCATAGGAAGTGCTGGATAAATGCTCTCTTACTGTATCATTGCTGCCCTAAATGCTACCATCCTCTCAGATCTGCCAGTGCAGAGAGAACCAAGACACACTGTAATAAAACTGTCTTAAAACAGCAGGCTTCAAACGTGCAGGCAGAGGTGGAGCGGATGCCATCATAAAATGGAGCCAACGCTGCATGTGATGGAGGGAGAGAACAGGGGAGAACAAGGACATATGGGTGGGGGAAAACAAAGAAAGACATACATAAGGTTAGGACAACACTGCACAAATGTTTGAAACTGAAAGAGATGGAATGAAGGCTAGAAAAGGCAGAGGAGAGGCGTGCAAACACATGGGAGACACTTCTTATTTTTTCCTTATACATACAGTGGTTCAAGTTACTGAAATCAGTGATATAACTTTTAAATTATGAAATGATAATCTGACACACCCAGCATATTGATTGAAGCAGTTTATTTAGGGAGTTTGCCATGGTACATGAAATCTCAACCGTAACCCAGCTGTAGTAGTTAGGCAACCAATGAAAGCGAAAGTGTTAAAAAATAAGTATAACAAAAATATTAAAACTACTCATAGAGTAAAGAAAACAACAAGGCCCCTGTCCCAAAGCACAGAAGAAAGAAAAATAAAATTTGTCCTTTTCCACACTGTTTTTTATTGCATTACATGCCATTGTCCTCAAATACCTGTTGAAAAATAAACATAAAAGAAAATTAAAAAGAATACAAATTAATACTTATAATGTTAGAAAGTCTTTAAAAAAATTGCCTACCTGCGCAGCGGCCGTTCTTGACAGTAAAGCCTTTACCACACTGAAAAAAAGAAAAAAGGAATTTAATGGTATCCAAACCAAATATGTTGATTCATTTGGATTTTATAGAAAGATCTGAAAATTATCATTGAACAACTATGATTGGAAGAAAGAGAGACTTTCATTTTTTTCTTTTTGTAAAATTGCTTCTAATTGAATTGACGCTGGCAGTAAGAGAGAAATATAAATACTGTGGTTGATTTGATCAGCTCAAAAGGCCAGTAAGACAGACTGAGTGGAACATTACCCGTGTTCATAACTCATGCCGTGGATCCGTAGTGCATACCTGTGTGTCATTGGCAAGCACAGACATTTCCCCCTCTCTGGGGTAGGCTACTTCCACCACTGAGTTCATTTCACTAGGCTGAAGGAGGCGAGTGATGGAGCTGCCGTCAGGCCAGGAGACCTCCAGTACCGTCACCTTATCGTTTCCTGGGAGTCATGACCAGAAAAATCACTGAGCATCACACGAAGAGGAAAATAAAGCCTTCAAAAAGTCCTATAATTTTCAGTATGTTTGAGGACAACACAATATCACATATTAATGGAATAGTTCAGGATTTTCTGAAGCACGCTTATTTGCTTTCTTGCCAAGAACTAGATGAGAGGATCAATACCACTCTCATGTCTGTGTGTTGAGTATGAAGCTAGAGCAGGGAGGCAATTAGCGTGCTTTAGCATAAAGACTGGAAGCAAGGGAAACATTTAGCCTGGTTCTGTCCAATGTTCTTGCCAAAACCTCTAAAAGTTCACTAATTAACACACTGTATTTCATTTGTTTAATCTGTATACAAACAGAAATGTAAAATTGACAATTTATGATGTACTGGGAGTTTTATGCTGTAGCTTTTTCTTGATGAACAACAGCTGGAAGCAGTGACTTCTTGTGTTGCTCTGAGGCTGTCTGGCATCCAGTTGAGACTTGTTTGTAAGAGAAACTGTCACAGCACATAACTCCCTCTAAAACCACAAATTGTTGTTCCTGTTGGTGTACAGATTTAAAAAATTACATAAATATTTATGTTAATTAATGAGCTTTAAAGGTGCTGTTAGGCTTATTTTTAAACTTTGGACAGACCAGTGCTAGCCATTTCCCCCTGGTTCCAGTCTTTGTGCTAAGCTAGGCTAATTGCCTCCCTGCTTTACCTTCATATATGGAGAATAGATATGACAGTGGTATCAATCTTCTCATTCAACTCTCACCAAGAAAGCTAACAGCAGAATGCTGAACTACTCCTTTAAAATCTGTCTATACTAATACGATCAATGTGTGTATTGAGTTTAATACATACAATCTTAAATAATGGCCACTTATACTGTCTTTTCTTTGAAATAAGTGTCTCATGTTCTTACAGTGTCTATAAAGTGTGTACGTGTAACTTACCTAAACCAAAGTGGGCAACAGGCTCCATCTCACACAGGTACCCTGAGCCTCCGTCTATGATGCGTGTTTGAGCTCCGTTCTGATTGGTGAAGGCTGTTACCTTGGCACCTCGGGCAAAAGAGCCAAACTGGGTGCGAGGGATGACCCGCAGCCAGTTATTGGATGAGCCCTGAAAACACGGATGACAGGTTAGATTGTGGATAGTCACAGCTGAGTTATCATGAACAAACACACACGCACGAAAACACATGCACACACCTGGGTGACCTTGAAGACAGAGATTGGCTGCTGGGCGCTCTCTCCATGTGCTAACAGCAGGTCCAGCTGTCCGTCCCCATCTAAGTCTGTCACAGTGCCACCTGTCCAAAACAGGCAGAGAGCTTTCACTGCGCTGACCTACATAACAACCTCACTGTGATGCTTTACTGACAGCTGTGTCACTGTAAATCTCATTCAAACACAGAGATAGCTGAATATCAGAATATTCAGTTCAGGTTACATCATTTTGAGAATGAAACTAGAGAAAATATGTTGTCCAAAGTCCTCTGGTCTGAGTTCAGACATATCTCACCTGTTCCTCTCCCTTGTGGCTCTGCAGCATCTCCCACATTAAGCTCCTGAATCAAAGGGTCTGCACCATCTCTCCTTGATACCCTGTAAACAAACAAACAAGATTCTAAAAATAGCTGATAATGATCTCAATACTCTGGGATGTGCACCACTGCCAGTTATTCCTTGAATGAAGGATGCCTCTCATTTGAGTTTGGGCTCACATAATTATTGAAATCTTACCTGAACAGCCTGTTAGGGGCGTTGCCTCTGTAGGCAATATTGTTGAAAAACACCTCCAGCTCCTTGTCATTATCAAAGTCAGCAGCGATGACTGTGCGAATAGGGGAGGGGGTGGCAAATCCTCCAGTAGCGATGTTCTGCACAGGAGAACACATAGCTTTTCATGTCAGGCTTTATTAAAATCTTGTCAGTTACAAACGTTTACTTTCCACCCCTCCTTTATTCTTTTCCCTCCACTGTCCTGCTCTCTTTAATTACCCGGAATTTAGAGTCGCTGCCCTGCAGGTAAAGTCTGTGTGGGCCGTTCCAGTTGCCATAGACGATGTCTGTCTTTCCATCGCCATTGAAGTCAGCTAGTGCTATTCCTCTGCCATGCTGGTATCGGTCCTCCACACCTTTAAAGGTTACACAGTGTTAAAGATAGAAGATAATGCTGCTATTTGCATTGCATTAACCTCAATATTCTGATAATAATAATTTACCTACAACCTTTAGTTTTACTAAAGCTTAACTATACTTCTGTACTTCTTAAACAGAACAAAAACTAGAATATTTGGTGTAAAACATATTAGACAAAGAGGACATACTTTGAAAGACATACAAATATCTCATGAAGTAACAACTGCACTCATGCTACACTTATTTTAAAAAAAACCTCTGCCTGCTTTCAGCTTCTTCTTTCCTGATTTATTCTCACCTGCTTGTCTGGCCATATCAACAAAAGTCCCATCTCCATTGTTCTTGAACAGGAAGTTGGGTCCGTTCTCATTGTCACAGAACACATCTGACCTTGTCTGGCTGAGGATCGGTCCAACCACCACGCCACGGCCACCTGCACAACAACCAAACTCTGAATGCAGCAGCTGATTTAGCCAAATTCAAAACATCACACGCATTATATTCCCCAAACTGACCAGTGTACTTGTTGACTCCAGCCTCAGCGGCTACGTCAGACAGAGCGATGACGCCCTTGGTCAAATCACTGGCAGCCTCATCCATTTCTAAGAGAGCGTGGGGGCCGATGTTGCCGCTGGCATAGTTGGCCACGTAGACTGAGTAGCGGCCAGTTCCCTGCAGAGAAACAACAGGAAGAAAGGTTTTGTACAGAACTGACAATCCCTTAAAAGAACAGGAGAAAGAGAAAGTAGAGAGGGTGAGATGTGAAGAACCATGCCATTGGACAAAGTGGGTGTACTGACCTTTCTGTCGATACATGCCACAGAGCGTCCTGCCATGCGATTAGCTACGCCACGACGCACATTGAGCTCATCACTGAGCAGATCTTCAAAACGGCCATTGCGAAACTTGAAGAGCTTGTCTGAGTAAGTTGCCCGTCCTGCAAAAAAAAGGCAGTAATAAGGGGGAAAAATTATTCATCTACCTGAAATTACTTGCTGGGGTCATGCAATTTGCTGATCATAACTGACTGATCATAAGAATGAAGTATTTACCAGAGTAAGCATTGTTTGTGTTGAGGAAGTAGATCTCCTCACGTCCATCTCCATCCACATCACAGGCAGTAACTCCAATGGCGTTCCCTGCTCGGTCCCTCAGTGCGTAGTATGGAGAGTTACTGTCATCAATAGCAATGTTTACCATCCTGTTCTGAACGCGGTCATACTTCAACACCAGGTTGGGCCCATCGTACCTGAGGGAGGAGAACACACAGCTTTATTTTGCTCACACAATTTCATATAACAAACCTACAAAGTGTAATGAACATTAGCCAAAGCTAAGAGATGTGTAATGATACACTCACCCTGCCACAACCACTTCCAGGTCGCCGTCACCATCCACATCAGTTACTGCCATCCCATAATTGAGCTGTGTCGGATTGTGCAGGCTGTCAGGAGGAAGCATCGTCTGTGTTACAACCTGTAGCATGGGGTCGGAGTTCTGAGCCTGGGACTGATGCCAGAGTCCGAAGAGCAGGAGCAACACACCTGAACCCCACATCGTTATAACCTGGTGGCACACAGAGCATTAAACATTTCACTTCACAATTCACATGGAAATTTCTTTTTATAGAGAGCAGGACAGACATAATGTAAGTTAACAGGACACTATGTTGAGCAAATATAATGCACAGACATCCTGTCTTCATGACATGATAGAGAGCATATTAGTTTGCTTCTTTAAAGCAAAATCATACATACATTTATAGCAAATTATAAGAACATGTGTTTAAAGGGAAACTCCACCAATTTCCTTTTCTATGTGTCTCTTGTGAGTCCCACAACTTTTAAAGATTTAGTAAGATTTGGTGAGATCATCAAACCAAGCAAAAATGAGATATAGAGGTAGAAGTTGAGTAGTGTCCAAAAAACAACAAAAATCAGTGGAGAGCCCAGGTAGAAGATTTTAAGTATGAGATTTTTTATTCTAAATTCATGAGCGAACACCATTATGTTTTTGCCATTTTGAAAAAGTAATTCTACATCTGAAAAAAAAAAAAAGTAAGATACTTGAATACCGCCCTGAAAATGCATATTTTTGCAGCTATACAATATGAGCACATACTTTGTTAACGCTGGATATTTTCTGCATTATTGATTCTTTCTTGTTTCATTGTTAAAAATGATGCAAGATACAATCGTTTGCTCTTCGAAGTCACTGATGTACAATATAATGAATGCTCTCTTAATACACACATGCATGCAGCATATTCCTCATCTATGCCTTCACCTGAGCAGAGCCAGTAACATGCAAGAGTTAAATTCCTTCAGAGACTAAATACTGTCTTACCTGACAACTCTCACAATGTACAGAGATGCAAATGACCCACAAATGGTGTGAGAGCAGTCTGCACCCTTATAATACCATTTGAGACCTTACACAACTTTGCGTTTTAAAATTTACGAAACAGCTTGTGTAACGTGTAGGGCATTTGGCCAATCAGCGACGAACGGTCTAAATAATACGGATGTTGGCCAATGGCTGACCGGTATTTCTATGAGCATGTGTGTGAGACGCGGAAGTCGGTTCTGTTTGTAGGCGCTGCTAAATAAACACAGTACAGCAATAGCACATAATAATACACTCAGGCGACGGCACATTCATTATTCCTGTCGGGACAGAAATCCTGACTCATAAAGACTGTGCATATTCTGCTGTAAAACAAATTCGACGTCAAAACAAACGAGCTCGTCGTCCTACAGTGGTTCTGCTGCAGAGCCATATAAGAACAACAACTCCCAGAGTTCTCTGCGTTTATCCGACGCCTGCGTCAGTCGTGCGACGGAAATCTGTTGCTAAACAAACCAAATACGGGTAAGCCGAAAGAGGAATATTTATCCTATATACGTGTAGTTAAAATAGTCTCAGTGAAAATAAATGAACAGAATTACTTTTTAATGTAAGTCGGTGTTAACTTTATGTTTGTGTCCTCAGTAAATAATGTTTATAGCCTCAGCGAGAGGAAGCTAACTGTAACTCAGCTAACTGCATTATGTTAAATGCTTCTTTCATTTTTGGACTGTGCTCTCGGGGGAATTGCCTAGACCAAGTCGTTGGAATAAAAACGAAATAATACTGTCATTAAACTTATTCAAGACTATTTTGAAATATATTAATGTTTGAGAAAGATTTAACACTTTATATCAGAATCATCTTTATTGGCCAAGTGTGTTTATGTTTTTAGTGGCTCTCAATGTACTTACGCAACATAACAACATAACAATCTTTAGAAATATACACAAGGAATTACTATAAACAGCTGAAACCGTTTCTGTGAACTGTAAACAGGATACAAATAGTGCAAAGAAGTGACCACTTACATTATTTTATTGCTTTGCCTCTTCTCCTGTTTCCGTTGCTCGTTTATCCAGATGTTTTGATAACATCTCTCAATAATGGAACTGGAACAGCCAAAGGAAGACAGTGCTACTGCCCAGCCCTCACCTACACCTTCTTCTCAGTCAAAGAGGCCAAGTCAGGCTCTGTACGTGCCCAAACAACGACTTCAGGGTTCCAAAGACAAAGCTAAGACTCAGGGAGAAGTTAAACCAAGACCCAGGCCTCGCTACACGGACAAAGCACGAAAGAATGCCAAGAACAAGAAGGACAAGGCTGGAGGAGAGGGAAAGACATTACCTGTTGGAGGACAAGATGGGGGTGAGGTACCGAACAGTGACACCAGTACTGATGTGAAGGAAGAGAGGCTACAGGATACAGAGGTGGAGACTAATGGGCAGCCTGACTCAACTAATGTGGATACAGAGGTCACTTCACGGTTGGAGGCGGCATCCTCTCCTGAAGAAGAGGGGGAAGAGGAGAGTTGGGACACCTTGTTCAATGATGATGGGGATTGTCTTGATCCGCACCTGCTTGAAGAGGTGAGAAATTACAGTAGGTTTGGATGAAAGGAAAAAAAAAGTAACCAGAGGAACCTCCCCCAACATTCATACATTCAGTTGCCAGTTTATTTGTACTTATATAAAATCCAAGGTTAAAATGTTCAGGCTTTGTTGAAACTGTTAATGGTGATGCTGATTGAACTTCATGGTCTTTCTGGGGGCTGTAGTCGCTAGTGGTTGTTGTAGAACTTCAACATTTAGTCGATTAATCAGTTGCAGAAAATTAATCGTTAACTATGTTAATCAATTAATTGTTTGGAGTCATTTTTAAAGACAAAATACTAAACTTCTCTGGTTCCAGTGTCTTAATCACACATATTTTCTGGTTTCATTAGTCTTCTATAATATTAAACTGAATATCTTGTGGTTGTGGACTGTTGGTCTGGACAAAAGAAGACACCTTAGGTTGCATCTTGGGCTTTGGGAAATGGTTATCGACATTTTTCACCATTTTCTGACATTTTATAGACCAAATCATTAATTAATTAATCGAGAAAATAATTGACAGATTAACCAAGAATGAAAACAATCATTAGTTGTAGCCCTTAAGTGATGCTGTTGAATTGAGAGCTGTTTCTAATATATATTGCCTCCCCATGTTAATATAAATTAGGGTAGACTACATATTAATAACACTTCTGAGTGTAACACAATACAATCTTATGTTTGCTACATGAAAAAGTTTCCCTGTGCTGAATGGAGACTTTACCATATTTTGATCATCTCACATTTGTAAATTAGAAATGTAATTATGACCATTAAACTGTTGATATCTTAGTATAATGCAATACAACTCAATAGCACCACAAACTACACCCACCAAACTGGCCACTGATATTCAGTATCTTGATATCAGTTTAGAAATAGAAATCGACATGTAAAGTTTTCTGGATGATGGCAGTGACACTGCTAACGGTCAACAAAAAAACAAAATGTTATTTGTAGCTGCCATTCTCAGTATTTTATAATTCTGACCCAGTAACGGCTTTGAACTGTTAAGTTAGACCAGGAAAATGTTTCGGCTTGGCTAAGAATATTAAATGTATTTACAATGTACAATGATTGATAGATTTGTCCACCCAGGATTGGACACGTTGTAGATGATGTGCACCAGTTTTCCATAAATTGAGCCTTGTGGTAGTATGAGTAGCTGAGCTGAAGCTGTGCTTGCATCAGCTGCTTCATTCATGGTTCTCCATTGGTGGCTTATTGAACTGCTGCCAACCTCCTCCTCATGTGCTAAGCTTTTGGTGTTGTTGACTTTACTTGGATCTAATGTGTGTGTCAGGATGCTAGTCTTGAACCTGGATGTTATCTCTGACTAGGCTTTGGTGACACCTGAAAGCAGAGATACAAATCAGACTTTATCTGTTTCCTCCTTGTTTGATTTTTTTATTCACCATCATTCTGTCATTTGCTCGCACTCCTTCCTCACCCTTCCAGCTGGCTCCGAAGGATGGTAGAAAAAAGAAGTCCATCCAGGAGGCCCGATTTGATTACTACAACATGGATGGAGATTATGATGAGGACATCGACCTCACAGAGGACGAACTCTCTCACATCGTCGAGATCTATGATTTTCCTGCAGAGTTTAAGACCGAGGATCTTCTTAAGTTATTTCAGTCCTACCAGTATGTAAAATTCATTGTACTACTTCTATACTTTTCAAATCTTAATATACTGTAGTTCAAAGTCATCTATATGTTTCAGGTTTCTTGTCAACTCTTCATTTTAAGATCAACTTTGAGTTTTAACTGATCTTAAACAGCTTCTGACTCACTGAGTCAAGAAAGGTCTTTAAATTTGAAATCTCAGTGACTCAGTGTGGGGTCTCTGGTAACTCAGATGACTTGAAGTATCAGTTTTATCTACCTTCAGGTTTAGTAACCTTTTAGTTCTGCTTAATTGTGACTTTTATGTTTTTCAGACAAAGAGGCTTTGATGTTCAGTGGATTGATGACACACATGCCCTGGGTCTCTTCTCAAGCCCCATAGCAGGTTAGTGAAATTCTGCTTCACATCATTTGTGGCAAATGAATTAACTTTTGGAAAACAAAAATCGTCCAGAGGTGAGATTGTCAAAAAAGTATAATGTCTTTTATTGAATTGAAGTGGTAAAGACCTTGAGTTATTCCGCGCAGAGCAACTGAAACTGTCAGGCAATACATTCTCCTGATCCTTCTTACACCTCTCATTGGTCTTTTCTTATTTATCCCAGTAACTCCCCTAAAATATCACTGCTTATAATAATATTAAAGAGTAGCTCACAGGTTTATTTACTTTGTCTGTTAATGCTTGGCAGACTATTGATTTTGTCTGGTGGTGGGGGCAAAAACAAGAGAGCTTTAAAGAGTATTAAAGAGTATATAGGCATTACATCATAAATTTCAACACAATTAAAAATACCTATGTATTACACTATGAATTTTCCACCACACATAAAAATCCGGAAAGGGGGGGGGGGCTACCTTACAGTACATTATCCTCTGCAGTAGAAATCGATGTTGTGACACTTTTCCCCGTCATAATGGGAGGGAAACTGTTTTATTAAGGAGGATCAGTGGACTTTAGTAGACCGTAACCTCTGACTGAGAAATTCAAAACATTATTAACATTAAGTTTGCATTTACTGCTGAGGTATTATATGGTGTTATAAGTTGTTTCTTTTACTTGTCTTTACTTTTTCACATCATCTTACAAAGTGTCTTTTTCCATCGTATACAAATAATAGTAAACAACCTTTTGTTTCTTTTCCCTTTTCAGCCCGTGAAGCTCTGAGATCCAAACATATGCTGATGAAGTTGCGACCACTCTCCAAATCCTCCCCTGCCATAAAGGCCAAAGCCCGCAGCTGCTCAGGTGCAAACACAGTCGACCGTCTTCCCGGTTCTCTGTCAGTTTGTCTTCTGTATCTCATATACATTTAAAGACTAATCTTATCTTAATTCACCTCCCATCCCAAGACTACCTCCTGCCTGCTAAGGAGAGACCTCAGACGAGTGCAGCACTGGCTCGAAAGCTCGTGATTGGTGCCCTCGGTGTAAAGAGCAACCTGACGAAGGAGCAGCGCGAGGCAGAGAGGAAGAAGCTCCAGGAAGCAAAGGGTAAGAGATGAACTGCGGTCAGCAGAACATGACAACCCTAATCTGACAGTCTCACTGCCTCAGTGTTCGCATCACAAGGTTTTCACCACAAGTGGGAGCTGTTTTCATACTTTTCAAAGAAACTACAGTTACAAGTGTAGTTGCAGGTTGATGCCAAGAGAAGTTGCTCTCCGTCCATTGCTGTGCAGATCATAACAGGTCTATAATCAGTCCAGCAGCTATTTCCCCTCTTAGATGGAACATAAGTATATAAGCACAGAAAACCACAAATGGCTGTCCACTGAACAGCTAGTCAGGAAGTCAGAGCCTTGAGTATAGTGAACTAAAAAAAGCTCCTTTGTTCTTAGCATGGATGCACTGCTGCGCTCGTTATTTAACATCACAACACGCAGAGTAAATGTCAGCGCTGAAGTGCATCATGTGCTGAACATTATGTCCTTGGACTGGATGCCACGTATGGTCATATCCACAACTGGCTGTTCAGTCTGCCTCAGCTCCACAGATCCCTGCATGTGGCAGACTGTTACAAATTTAGAGCAACAAATCATGAAAGTGTTGTTTAGTTAAGGGCTTTCTCTGATTGATATGATGAACTGTCTCTCTGTGATTTATCTTTCAGAAAAAAAGCGCCTGGCAGTCAAACAGAGGGAAGATGCTTGGGAGGGGAAGTGACTGGACAGAAAACTACCTCCCTTCTGTTTGGTTTTTATTTTATTTTTTTTAGATTCCTTGAATCAGCAGAGGCTAAAGACATCTTGTACCTCTTCACACTCGATAAAGATTGTCCTTCTCCTGCTCTGTTTTTCTTAACTGGTCACTCCTT
The DNA here is from genome assembly GCF_963924715.1 of Thunnus thynnus. Taxonomy (NCBI): domain Eukaryota; kingdom Metazoa; phylum Chordata; class Actinopteri; order Scombriformes; family Scombridae; genus Thunnus; species Thunnus thynnus. The sequence continues at coordinate 7,409,077 of NC_089519.1, read as the reverse complement.
CCTACCACTACACTTCCCAGAAATGGATTCCCACCATTTTTTTCCCCTTCTTTCTGCCACAGTCCTTCACCAACTGCTACTGAACATCTCATCCTCGTCTGTTTGTTAGCCTGCAGCGTTACATCACATGAGAGCGTCCCATTTCCTTTCCCTAACCTTTATCTTCATATTTTGGTTGTGCAGGGTGTGTCGCACAACAGACTCACTTATTTTGATATCTCTTAACATTGCAACGAGGACTGAGCCTCATCACTTGTAAAGGGTAACAAATTAATTTATGTTATTCATGTTTGTCTTTATATGGACTTTTTATGTTTTGTAAAGATGACCCAAGTAAATCCACCTGTAAATTTGAGGGTTGAATTCAGTCTTGTGAAACAGTGCATCATTTTACACAAAGACATTAAGATTTCTGTTGGCAGTTGAATTAAAGGTTTTAAAAAAACGCAGCGTTTTTTACCGTTTGAACCTCGCTATAGTAAATGCATCATAACTGGTTACTTCTTATTAAACTTTTACTACAAACCTTTGAATCAGTTCAGTTTTCAGCTGACACCCATTGAAAGGCCTCCACCACTCAGCAGGTTGATTTAATGTAATGTTTGTATTTTGTGTTGTGTGCTTGTCTGTACACAATTTCAATGAGAGGAGTCTTGTTGATGATGATGTCATTTATTCTGAAGGACAAATCTCAACCTGGTGATCAACAAGATATTCCAAAGCAAATCACAGTTATGTGTCTAATATTCTGTTCATGTTCCTTTTAATCTGTGTGACTACTCCTTTACTCTTCAAATCCATTTTTAGAAAAAAATCTGACATTTAAAACATTATGAAGAGCATTATTATATGGAACTAGTATGACTGGAGAATAAATCCCAAAAATTTCGTAGTATGGGGTTTTAATGTGCCTGCACAGCCAGCAGAGATGTCTGGCCAGTAAACTTGAATAAGTAGATGTTGTATTTAGGTCACACTGTGTACTGTACAAGCATTTTGGCAAAATAAGTTATTGAATAATTCATGTTTAACAATTTAAGACACTATTTCAATTCCAGTTTTGATAATACGTTTCCACTCCAATTGGTGTATAACGCAATCTGTTGGTTGAGAAAAATCTCTAACAGTAATGTTCACAATAACTCTTTCAAACGGCTTTAGATAAAAAAAAAGAGTGGTGGTCAAGCTCTAAGGCCTGTGTGTCTTTATTCCTGGAAAGCTAGAATTTTGAAGTGGTAAAATTGGCTTTCTCTAGAGAGAGAGAGAGTGTTTATTGAATTTTTAAGGTTTAACTTCAACCTCAGTTTCCCAGTTCAGAGTAATCTTTCATAATTTAGTATGAGCTTCCTCAAACACACACATCCAGGCTCAAGACTTCTTTGACAGCTGGAGGCAGCTGACCACAGACCATGTGGCAACGCGTCTCATTTACCTTGAGAGCTGCAAATTTATTTGTTTTCGGTTAGTGAACTTTGCATCAACTTCAAACTGAAATATGCTGTTAACTTTTGGCTTCACTAGCTGCAATATGTTGGTGGGAAAAAAAGTAAGACAATAAATTGCTGCTTAAAAGATGATCATTCATATTAAAACATTATGTTGCCTTCAGACACCATTCAGTCTACAGTATTTGCCTAATATTCAATACTACAACTACTTCTCTTCTCTCTTAAATCTGTACTCTCCAGTGCCGCTGGAAGAAAGAGTTTGTGTCTAGATCATTGGCTAAGAGCAACAGAGACATGGTGCCACGTGGCTCATTGTGGGCTAATTAAAGTGTTGCAGCTTCAGAGGAGGCACCACTGCACGTTCAGTTTCTGTGTTCACATTGGTTTTAAATTAATAGCCATTTTATGTGATCCAAATAAAATCTCTGCAGCAACAAATCCCCTTTCAGAGGTCCCTTATCTCTAGAGATGTAGGCAGGATCAGCGGATTAAGAATCAAATGAGCCCAGCACACTTAAGTTGATGAAAATGTGTCTGACAGCATGTGTATTGTGTGTTTTTACGGACAAAATGGGGACAAACTGAATATTAGTAAGAAAAATGCAGTTTTATTTAATGGAGAAGGAATTAAAAATCAGTTAGAGTAGTAGTATTTTTAAAGTTTTATTTATGGCTGCTGGTACACCATAATTTATTTAAACTTTTCCAGGAACCATAAGTGATGAGATTTAAAAATAAAGGCAAAGAGGGCTGTGAATTTTCATATTTTACCTCTCAGTCTGACTGCTATATTCTGATTCATCAACTATACTCTGATTCATTAATTTAAACTTGCATATCCATTGCTGAGAGTCTGGAAAGAGGTGGGTAAAGTCTACAACAAAAATATGATTTTGTTTCATGGTTGGTAGACTTTTTGTAATTTTGCTTTTTCTTTTATGTCACTTAAATCTCTTCAAGACAGAAGAATAAACACAAAATGTACCCATTACCACCACATAAGCTACACAAGCTTGTGAGACTTTTTGTAGTGTCTAGTGAATAGATCATGCCTCTAATTTGTGATTAATTACATTATTTTCTTGTTATTGCTGGTTATGTTTTTTTTAACTGTTGCAGCCAGGCCTTTGCTGGGTTTAATGCACACATAACCCTTCTCTTACATAACTTACTTCCAAAAATGTCTTCCAGTGTGGAATAAAAGCAAATGTGGCCACATTTTCACAGTGAGTTTGCCAGAATAGAAGTGGACCTCCATGTGCGCTGTTGTTCTTGCAGCTGAACTACACGCCTCCTGGAGCTGCTCTTCTTTACCATCATCATGTGAGATCTGAGCCCAGCCCATAATGTCATGCTTTACTGTGGGTTCATGAGGAGGTGATGCACCGCAGAACAGCCCGCTGGGTGCTTCACACACAATCATTAGATTAAATACACGAACACAAACCACTACTAAGCAAGTAGTGGTCCCGGGGAGTAGCTCTGCCCTCAATGTGCTACACAGAAATGCTGTTATGTCATGGAGCAAATGAAATGTGAGGCATGGTCCAAATGAAGAAACAATCTAATGTCCCACCACAATAAAGGAGTGTGCTGGTGTAGGGTGGCACGTTTCCCAGCACCAAACACTGTCAGCAATCACACCTTACATCAGCCTTCTCCCTTCACAAATTCAATGCTTTGCTACTAATTACACAATCAATCAGTTTGATCATGACCTGTGCAGTCAGTAGCATCTTGGCATTAGCACAACAGTACGTTCTTTAAGATGATAGTGCCCACTTAAAGTGTGATTATTGAACTTTTGAGAGAAGAAATGACAGTGTTCCAATTACAAATAAAAAGCAGAATTCATATGCAAAAATGCACCAGCTGATACAGTTGCTTATGGTGGCTAATGTTAGCAAACTTAAGGTGAATATTACTACATAATGGGGATTACAGTGGCTGCTGTTCATTTAAAGTTTGTCTTCCTTTAATCAAAGGACATTGCAATGCATGATAATAAAATGATTATGTTAATAATGGGAGCAGGTACTGATAGGCATGATATGTTATGTCCAGCGTTACTGTAGGATGGAGTAGGAGTTTCTAAAATTCTCAGATAACAGATAGTTATGGTCTTTATCTTATGGAAAATGGTGGCTAGTAACAGTAACACTGTGCTGCCACTGTCACTAATAAATGATTTTATTTACAGTAGCTATCAGTAGTAACTTTCTTTATGTAACTCACTTGATATTTATTGTCATTTTCTTTACTGAATGTGAAAATGATATTCTTATCTAACTCGAAAGTCCCATACTTAAAGTATAGCTTATGTAATGTGACAGTGGGCAGCTGTGAGAGTTACAAGTGTGTGGTGTGTGTGTGTATGTGTTCATCAGTGGGAATGAGGTTGGAAACAACCATTAAGAATGAGTTAGCTCAGGCTCCCAGGAGAAAATGGGAAACCCAGTCGCTCTTTTTAAACCTTTATAGAAACTGCTAAAGGGAGCAATGGAGTCTAAACTTGGTTGTTATCAGAGTATAAAATTTGCACAAAGCACTGTATAAACTGCATGAACTGCTGTTACTTGTGATTTTGTTATTTATCTTCATTCATCTGGCTTTAAACAGGATCACTCTAACGAGACTGCACTCCTGTCGGTAATGGAATCATAAAGTACAACTTAGCAAATTTTAGACATATTCGAAACTGTCTCTCTTTGGATGCAGCCAAGATATGTATGCATGCTATGATTCTTTCCCATATGTGTTATTGCATCACATGTTGGGGGCAAGCTGGAGAAACAACCATAAAACCTCTTGAGTCCTTATACAAACAAACTCTAAAAGCTCTGGACAAAAAGCCAATGCATTTCCATCACTGTAGGGTATTGAGCTTTGAGAATTTTAGATTATTCTCAGATTTGTGCCTAGTTTATAAAATTTTAAATGGTTTGGCCCCTCCTCCACTATGTGACTTTCTGTACACTTGCTCAGTAAATTCTGTGAGATCCTCCAGAATATCCTCTATACAAGATTGTACCAAACCATTTCGTCGCACTGCATTTGGGCAGTCAGCTTTCTCTGTGAAAGCCACAACTCAGTGGAATACCCTACCTGACGATATGTAGAACTGTAGTTCTATCAATGCATTCAAGACCAGACAAAAACATGTACTAAAGACCAATCAGCTGTGTAACCATTGAGTCTGACTGTGTTCTGTGTGGTATCACAGCTTGGTATCACAGGATCTGCCCTCCGCTCGTTCATATCCTACCTCTCAGGGAGATATTTTAGAGTATCTTGGAGTGGAGAAGTGTCCAAACTGCACAGCTTATCCACAGGGGTTCCTCAAGGGTCAGTGCTCGGTTCCCTTGTCTTCTCAATATATACCACCTTACTTAGCACAGTAATCCTCCCAAGGCTCTCATGGTTTGTCATACCATTGCTATGCCGACTATACCCTGCTCTTCCTGACCACACAGACCACACAGTCTCAGCCCAGATCTCATCATACCTTGCCGATATATCAGGGTGGATGAGAGAACGCCATCTTCAACTCAACCTCTCTAAGACTGAGCTCCTTGACAACCCAGCCAGTCCCTCAATACAACAAATCGGTATCCAGCTCGAATCAGCCCGACTCATGCCCACAAAGTCTGCCTGAAACTTGAGTGTCATGATCGATGATCAACTAACCTTTAAGGTTCACATGGTCTCGATTGCTTGGTCGTATCGATTTGCCCTCTACAACATCAGGAAGATCAGACCCTACCAGTCTGAGGATGCACCATAACTCCTGGTTCAGGCTCTCATAATATAACGCATTGGCTACTCCAACTTCTCACTGACAGGCATCCTTGCATGTACTCGCATGTACTCGCATATGACTGTAACCTCTGCAGATGATCCAGAACGCAGTGGCATATCTGGTCTTCAACCAGCCCAAAACACATGTCACCCCACTGTTCATATCACTCCACTGGCTCCCAGTTGCTGTCCACATCAAATTCAAAACCCTGACACTCACTTACAAAACAGCAACTAAAACAGCTCCTGCCTATCTGAACTCCCTCATTCAAGTCTACGTTCCCTCCCGCTCACTACACTCTACTAATGAAAGGCACTTGGTACCACCACCACAACAGGTCGCTTACGAGACTCTTCTATAGTTCCTCAGTGGTGGAACAAGTTACCAAACTCTGTTTGATCCGCAGAGTCCCTCTCAACCTTTAAAAAAAAGACTAAAGACCCAGCTCTTTCACGAACAGGGGAAAAAATCTGCCTCTATGCACTCTGTGTACTCTATGCATTGCCTCTGGGCATCTCCTGTTGGCACCTACGTCCTATCAGACTCAAACTTAGTTTTATGGCACTTACTCGTCTTGTTTTCACCTGACTAGATCCCTGCTTGTGTTGTATCAGCTCTCAGATGTACGTCACTTTGGATAAAAGCATTTGCTAAATGAAACTGTAAATTGTAAATTTTTCACTATATAGTCAGTTTAAAAAGGGAATCACTGTCTTTTAGTGAATCAGCATTCCTCAAATCTGCAGAAATTGTAATGTTAATCTTTATCTTTGTTTTACATTAGCAAGCTCTGCAGTAAAATAACCATGCCTCAAATAACCATACAGTTTGTCAATCTGATGTTTATTCTTTCACTACCATTAAGTACTGTTGAAGGTGCAATACCGTGGTACAACCAGATCTCATCTGATGTTACCGATGTTAAACAGGTAAAGGACAAACAAGTTAAAATATTTCTCATAATAAAATTAACAAATACAAAAAAACAGCCACACAGGGACAAGGTTCAACTTAAAAGTACATTAAAATTCTGTATAAATTAGAGACCTAAAGAACAATATTCCAGAGAGGTAATATAAAACTGTACATGACAATACATTTGCAATACATTACAATATTTATTCAAATACGGCAAAATAGCACCATGAAATTAAAAAAAAAATCAATTCTAATCCAAAACCATCATCCAAATCATCCAAAAACCACAAGGTTGAAACAGGAAATACTGCATTTGTAATGTGAACAGTGAAAGCAGAGGAAGCATACACAGAGCTCTGTAGACAGTCTGGTACCTGTGTTGATATTATATGGACAACAGCCTATTGAAGTATTGTACAAGTACTCATGTGCCTTCATGTCTTCACTTTCTTAACTATGGTTATGTCTTAATCAAGGGAATTCAATTAGATAAAAAAATGTAACATAAGTTTTTAATATTGTAAACAACGTTTTATCATGGTGAAATGAAGCTTGTGGTGGCCTACATTGGTCTTTTTCTACTTTTCTGTCTTTCCTTCTTTCTACATTCGTCTTTTTATCTCCTCGACTTTCTAACAGGAACAGTCACTTTGATGATGATCAGTCATGGGATACTAATTAGGCATTTTTCCATAAAGTTCCTCCCTCCTTCCCTCCCGAACCATCCCAGTTCCCCACCCTCCTCCCTCTGACCCTCATGTCTCTATTTACTGGCATGTTTTTTTGTCATTCAACCTCCTTCCCCTGATATGTTGAGGTGTGGTGAGGAGTTGTACAGTTTTTTGTCCTTATATCTGGGTGTTCCTTAATTCACAGGAAGTTGTTGGAGATCTGACGTTGGTGGTCAAACAAGTCCTCGATCTCAGGGCTGTAAGCGTCACCTGATGAAAACAAACAAAGAAGAGAAAATGGAATACACAGCAGCAAATTGGGAGAGTATTGAGGTGTAGAGATGGGATTTATGTGCACTAAAAAAGCTTTCACACTCTACCTGCATGGCATCCAAACATGTAAACCCGTGCTCCATCATACTTGCACCGACAGCGCATCACGTTGTTCTGGAAATCAGACTCAGCCATGTCCAAGGTAGGGTTGACCTCCACCTGTAAAAGAAGAGAGACTACAGTTACGATGCTGCAAGATTCAAGTGAATCATACCCCTCGCCATAACTGATCAGACAGGATTTATTAACTTATTGATTCCCATTTCCACTGCAAGTCTCGTGCAGACAAAGGTACCACTAGTCCCCACAGCCCTTCGCCCTGGCAATTGGACCACTAGTGCAAGCAGTTAGAGCATCCCAGCTTTTCTCTACTATTGTAATAGGAGTCATTGCCCTGTATGCAGATGATATTTTACTATATATTTAACTTTGGATATAAAATAATTAGTTAAAATCCACACTCATGCCCTTCTGTACTTCAGTCAAAAGTATTCCCTATCTATCTGAAACGACAATCAATGATTCCTTTACCCATCTGGGAATACAGATTTACCCCACCATGTTGAAAACCATTAAAGACAATACTGCATATACCAACTCTAGTATCAATAGGTATCTTGGCAGGTTCTGTAAAGATGAATCTTTAACACAGTTCAATTTTCTGTTTTTTCTTACTGAATTAATTTAGATTGGGAAATTATTTGATCTAAGTTAAACAGTCCTTCAAATAACTAAGCTCAACAACAGATTAAGAACAATGTTGTTCACAGAACCTATTTTACACCATACAGATGCATGTTTTGGGAGTGTATTTTGGGGAAGTTGTCAATTACACTTTGAAGGATTTAATACACTTTGACTATGTTAAATTTGAAGTTACAGTCAGCAGCCAGCTAGCTAGCTTAGCTCAGCATACATGAAACAGGTGGAAATGGCTAACGTGGTTCTGTTCAAAGGTTAAAAAAATCTGCCTGCCAGCACCTCTAAAGCACACTAATTAACACGTTATATTTAACTATATGTTTGTTTAATCTGTACAAAATACAAATTGTAAAAATTATTATGTGCAGGACTATTTCTTGTCCAGGAGCAGTGATTCCTGGAGTCTCCACTGGTTTCTTGACAAAGTACCTTTCTGAAGTTTCGATTAAGGAAAGGAGTGTCTCTTAATAAAGTAAGGGAACAAGTGAGAAAGTAACACTTTACTTCAGACAGTTAGGAAACAACTGGCTGTCAACGGGGCTCACTTAGAAGCCACAGGATTATTGTTCTCTCTTTTTCTATATGGCTCATGATGTATAAATTGGGGGTTCAGGCGTTACATGACATCACTTTCCACTGTTATCTGTACAGGAAAAAAAGGCCCAGAGATGCAGATGACAGTTTTGGTTTTGGATTTAAATTGCAGCCTATCATTAGGCTGTAGCCATGGTTGGTTGCTATGGTTTGTTGTTTTCCACCCTGTCTGTCTGCCTGCCATATATATAAGAAAAGCGCACAAATGAATTTTCCTGATGCACACATCAAACAGATAACCTGACCACACATTCAATAAAGCGACCCAGTTTCATTTTTTTACATACAGTATAATTTTTGTGGTTCCAATTATATTTATACAGAGCACTATTTAAGATTTAAAATATTCATAATTGTGATTCTTTTTCATTATATTTTCAGCCAAATTTGGTGTCAAGCACTTCATATGTTTTTAATATCGCATGTTGAGAGCGGCCAATGATTTCAGCACATATTTTATAGTCCCAGTGTAAAACATTATATTAACTTGGTGGCAGTTGATGCCTTTTTAAAAGCTCTTGTAATAATGTGAAACAAAAGGCCAACAGCCTGTTTTACAGAACAATGAAGGTCGTCACTGTCATGTAAAAGACTGTGAGGTTGCACAGCTGATTTTTAAATGACAGAGCAATCAGGAGCAATCAAGCTGATGTGAACGTGACTCATCGGCTTTAATGTATGATCCTAAAAATGACTGCCACCCTGTCATTCTTAGTAAAGACCCAAAGAAACACCCAGCTGCATGAAAGATCTGCATTCTCCCCCAATCTCTCACTTCTAACACAAATTTATGAGCAGCTCAACTACTGTTGAACCACAATCCTGGCCACAAAGTGCTGCTGTGTCACGTAGTCGTGGCAACAGTGTATCTCTGCTTTATGACATGTATGTGGTTTGATCTCTCGAGACGTAACTCGTCACATTTGTACAGGCTCATACAGTGCAGGAGGACCACTCCTGCATGTAGTTTACATACAGTCCACACACGCAAACACACACATGCAAGCCAGACTTAAACATCTTTATTTTACATAAACACACTGAAAATAATTAGAAACTGTAAACATCATCACTTTACTGAAACTGAGCTATCAAGGAAAAAATAGAACAAATGACAGAGGGAGGACAGATGAGTAGGTCACCACAGCAGATTGGATGTCAGGATGCAGACAAGACACGTGCAGTCGAACCAACGAGCTCAGCTTTTAAACATAAAACTCACTCTGTATGTAAAGTGCTGACAGAGCCTTTCCACTGTCAATAAGCCTGTACTTTCTGCAAATAAGCCCATACTTTCTAAGGACCACAACTAACTACAGTATCGAGCTTCCAGGTTCTAAATGTGAAGAGTTTGCTGGCCACTTCAGGGAGAAAATAATCCACATTAGACCTGGTATCTGCCAGCAGAACAAGCACACTGCACTTTTACCTACAGTATATCCTCTACAGAGTGATGTCAAGGGGCCGGTCCTATAACAGAATGTCTGTCACTAACTGAGTGATGAAGTTACAGCATTGGTTGGCTGAAGGCGGCCGAAGTCCACTGAAGCAAACCAGAATGCATTTTGCACCACCCAACAGCGATGGCAGAGATTAAGCTGTTGTAATTTTCGCTGTAGGATTGTTAATATGTCACTTTATTATGTTTTAATATTTTTTCTCCCTTTCTACACCCAAAATCTGGTGTAATGTATTTTAAGTATCTTTAATGTTATTCTTATGTGTACATGACCTTGAGTTACAGCTACTGTATGAGAAGTGCAATACAAATAAATAAACTTACATAAAAAAACATCTTGAAAATGAATGCTGTCCATGTCTGATGGTAACCAGGCGAAGTACAAATTAAAAGCCCTCTAGCATTTCATACATGGCCCAGCCTTATACTAGGTTTTGACCTAGTCTTGTTAAAACTATTTTTATTTCTGTATCTGAAGACATCCTTGCCATAGTAAATCACTGACTACAGCTGGATATTTTAACACCCAGCAATTTTAGACCCATTTCAAATCTCGTATTTTTAAGCTTAATTTTAAAGAAACTAGTTTTTAATCAGTTAAGTACCTTTTTAAACTCAAACACTAAATTAAAAATGTTTCAATCAGGTTTTAGGAGACATCACAGCACAGAGACAGCCCTGCTAAAAGTAGTGAATCATATCAGAACAAATCTTGACAGCAACAAGCCTTCAGTTCTGGTGCTACTTGACCTGAGTGCTGCCTTTGACACTGTGGACCACCAGATTCTTTCAGATAGGTTAAGTGAGCATGTTGTCCTGTCTGGAATTGTTTTTAACTGGTTTACCTCATATCTTTGTGGAAGAAAATGTTTTGTACGTATAGATGACCACTCTTCCAAACACTATGAGGTTACCTGTGTGGTACCACAAGGATTAATTTTAGGACCGTTACTTTTTAATCTGTACACGCTACCCCAGGGCAGTATCATCAGGAGGCACGGCATCTCCTTCCACTGCTATGATGATGACACTCAGCTCTATGTGGCTGTGTCTCCTGATGGCACTGGCTGATTAACTCACTTTTTAACTTTATTTTAGATATAAAGTATCAAAGGCTCAGAGAGAGAAACTCCAAACTGCCTCTCAGAAATGCTTTTATGCTGGTTTATGAACCAGGAAAGCCTCTCAGATCCTCTGGTTCTTCTCTTTTAGCTGTTCCCCAAAGCGGAACAAAAACATCTATTGATGCTGCTTTCAGCCGTTACACTCCAAGCCACTGGAACAGCCTCCAGAGGATCTGAGAGGAGCTGAAAATATTAATATTTTTAAACATAAACTAAAATCCATTGTTTAGTCTGGCTTTTATCATGATTATTTATTTTATTCCATTGTAATTTTATTAACATTTTACTGTTTTACTATAATCTATTTATTTTTTATTCAATTATTAGTATTAGTATTATTTTTTTTGCTTTTTAGTTGTTTTGGTGTACATGAGTCTCTAAATCCATTTTTAACATTCAACGTTTTGTCAGTCGCTTGTAAAACACTTTGAATTGCATTTGTTTGACAGGTGCTATATAAATAAAGTTTGATTGATTGATAATAGCAGGTCTGCTTTCTGTATAAATACAGACTAAATTCACTTTCCTTAAATACGCACACACCCTAAAACTACGTACATTTGTACACCTGAATGGCAGTAAACACAGCCAAGAGCCACTTAGCTGAAATTACAGTCTTTTATCACAGCTTTTATCTCGTGCGCCTTTAGATGTGCTTGCTCTGTTCTTTTCTTTTTCTTCACTTTTGTACGTGACTGTAAGCTACAGAGATCATTGGTGCAATATCATCATGAATGCTGTATAAAAGAATAAGGTGACAGTTCACTTTGGGAGATGTTTTTTTCCATAATAAAGAAATCTCCTGACCTGGAAGACGTATTCACCAGGTCGTATGTCTGTGATGTCGATCCACTGGCAGTCAATGTCGTGGCGGTAGGTGTCCCAGCAGCCAACTGAGATACCCTGCTGTCCCATGTTATAGCAGGCATACCGCTTATGGATACCTGGGAGACAAAACAGAATAAGGAGAGTTAAAAAGAGAAAGCTATGATGTGTAAATTTTCCTTGCTGTCAGTCTCTGTGGATTTGAATTGGGCTCTTGTACTAAACAGGCTGAAATTATAACGAAATTATTTCAAAAACAGATCTTTTTTTAGTGACTTTCAAATGAATAGAGAGGATCTAAGCTGTTTTAAACTGTCTGTGCTTTGTGAAGCCAAGATCAATTTAGGCTTGGCCTCTGAGTCTGCCGCTGCCTTTGAATGCTCATTATGGGATTTCAGCTTTTCACTTCTATGTATTCCTGATTGTTGTCCTCTTGTTTGTCACGATGTTGCCTCTCATCTCCAGACCCCCCCCCCCCCAAAAGTAGATTTATGTGTCATTAATCTGAATTCCATCTCACCATCAGGGCAGTAGGTATCTTCCAGACAGAAACTGGCTTTGTGACCTTCAGCCACCTTGGTCCCGTTGAGGGTCAGCAGATCGTAGTGGGTGAACACCTCAATGCTGTGGTAGTGCCTGAGAGTTGGATCGGGATAGCATAATTAATTCATGAAGAAAGTGAAGCAAATGGCAAAATGTTATAGACAGAAACTAAGCGATCTCCACTGAATTTGTTGCTGTTTTTTTTGTTGTTGTTCCTGCTGGTAAAAAAAACCCTGACATTTATTTTAAATATAGCGATCATAAATCCTGTTACGTTGTTGAGAAAGACAGCAATTGTAAAAACACAGGTGGGCAGATGGATATCAATCTAGTGCTGCTCTTTCTCTCATTACACAACCGTTCCCAGGACATTTTCTACCAAAACTGAGTCAGACCATGTTTTTGCTGGTTGGGGAGGTAGTGATTGGGTTGCGGCTGGGAGAGACACTGAGCTGTGCCTTTCGTTTTGGGACACACAAAACCGCAACCGCTGAGATAAGAAGCCAAGCTGCTGTGAACCTCGTCATGGCTCTGAATGTAACAACTGGGTGACCAATGAGAAGGATGTTTATTGTAAACATCATTTTGCAGGGTAAAGGATTGTGTTTATTGCGTTAAATAACAGACTTTTATAAGTTGTGCGATATTTATAGTTCAGATCTCTGCATTGCGCTGCACCCAGTGATCCCGTTTTACTCGTCAAATCTTTAATTCCCATTCATCTTTTGCTGCAGACGTTTAATTCTTTGACCTCTGGTAGCAACTGTGTTTTTTTTTTTTTTTTTAAATGTTGATTCTTATTTTTCTTGTACCACCTCATAATGATTCCCAGTCCTGTGCCATGGAGGAGGTTATGCAGGTTTTCTCTCCAACCAAGCAGCTAAAATCACCACATTGTTACCCCTATCCGGTCGAAGGCGTAAAATGAGCAGTTGTTGGTTAAAATGAAAACCCGAGAGCTCCTCTAAGTGACACAACTGGCTCATTGTCAACACTGCAGCCTTTAACTTCATCTACTCCCTCATTTTATCCTCCCTCCATCCTTACCTGTGACACTGGTGCCATGTCCAGCTTTCTCTGGAGGCCCGGGGTCGGAAATCAGCGCGGCCCATGTTCATGATACGTGAGGAGAAGCGCAGCAGGCGGCGGTGTCCGTAGGGCCAGTTCATCCTGGCGGCGGAGGAGGACAGACAGTTCTCCTCGTTGGCGCAGGTCAACAGGTGGAGGGGTCTGTCCTCCAGGTAGGCCGTTTCTTGGACGAGCTGGGCATCCAGTACAAGGTCAGGAGCAGCTGTTGAAGTAAATACGCAGAGTTTACTTCACAGTCGCTGCACAATAAATACAAACTTGTCTGTGTGTTTTATTTTTTTGGCTCACTCTCTACACAGGTGACTCCTGCGGCTTTGCCATCTCCTCCTCTGGGACAGTACACATTTGTGTTTCTGCGACACTGCTGGATAGACATCTCATTGCCAGTGCAGTGAGTTCCACTGAGAACCACATCTGAAGCATCTGAAGAACTAGGCCAGTACCAAGTTTCCTGCAGAGAGACACAAGGAGAGAATGTGCACACACAAAATCTTTAGAGCTCGTTTTTGTGTCGTTGTGTTAAATACGTCTGGAGAGAAAGAAAGAAACTATATTTTTGTAACTATCAGTAGACATTATCACATTTTCCACTCTTTTTCATAATTTTAAAACGGCCTGTTAAATGTTCCCAGCAGCCCCCCCAAAACAGTCTCACACTGCCCTTTCCATGCACAGTTCTATTTTCAGTTTGTTTGCTCTGTGAATTTTTCCCGATCTTTCTTCGCCTCACTTTCCCACTTTTATTTTCAGTGTGCTGGAAGTGGACCTTTGAGAAGCCTGTAATTAGCCTACCTCAGGCCTCGGTAATAACACGGCAGCACAGACACACAAACAGCAGGACAGAGAGAGCGGCTGACATAGGAGCACACAGAACAAAAGCTTAAAGCCAAAAAAGGAGAGAAAAACAGCAAAGACTGAACATTTGTATTCTATTCTGTCGCTCACCTGGTGAGCTCTGGAGGCAAAGCCCAAGCCCAGCTGTCGACAGACCACCATGGCCTCGTTGATGCCCCAGTTCTCGCTGCAGACGGAGCCCCAGCGCTTCACTCCTCTGACCTCCATCAGCACCTCCACACGGCCCTCGGCTGGCTCTCTGCCTCCTGCCAGACGCACCTGGAATTGGATCGAGGGCCAAGACTGTTTTCTTGCGTATCCTTGAACACTACCATATATCAGTGCCTATATGTGAATAGGTGGATATGTTTTTGAGTTTTGTGTGTGTGTGTGTGTTTCTCACCGTGGCCTGCAAGCCGGTGTTGGGGACATTGCAGCGGACTGCTACATCCTGGCTGTGTTTGCAGGTGTAAAGCGGCACCGGCCTGAAGTGACACTCTGTAAGCGACTTCTCTCTGCCTGTGCACTGCACACTGTTCATGTGGATGGGGCCAGTACCTACATAAGAGGGTGTGGAACGACAGTTGATTGATTCACATGTCTTCTAACCATAGGCCACATGCAAAAAGACACACTCACGCACACACACACACACACACATACACACACAGTACATTAAAGTCTCCAAAACCTGATGGCTCTGCAGCCACAAATGTCCACAGAGAGGGATTAAAAGCCCAGACATGATCGGGACCTCTGATGTGGCTCTGAAACTGAGTTTAGCCAGAGAGCTTTCTATCCAAATTACTGTACACTCCACCAGGGCCACGCTTTATAACCCAAAATAGATACCAAAACGCCAAAATGGAGGAAAATCTTTGAACACATCTATGTTTGCGTAGGTGTGTGAGGCCTAGACTGAAGTCCTATAAAGCCTATAATTTGGGCTTAAATAGCTAAAGATGTCATCAAGTCTAGATTCAAGTCGCTCTTCTCTGACTGCGCTACCCATGAGCTTTCAAATGGCTCCTGCAAGGCACAGGTCTGTCTCTTATTTGTTCTTACAACACTGGTAAACTGGCCTGAAATTTGACATTAAAAGCCACAATGCTCCATCCTGACATTTAATCGTGTTCATTATTTAGACATAGCACCACTATAGCACCTACTTTAATAGAGCCCTAAAAGTAACACTCAAATGTTTTTCCATGAATTACTTCATTAAGTCAAGCAGAGAGGAGGAAATACACCCACCATTATAGGACATGCAATGTGCTTATTTGGGCAGAAAGATAATGGCAGGAAATTAACGTGATTACAGAGCTACTGCAGAGGTATGGCACGAATAAAAAGTGAGTGTGTGAAAGCAGGGTCTATTTCCGAGGAAAATGTTTAAATTTGTTTTTGTTAGACACTTTCATGGCTATATTTTCCTGCCCACAAAAAACGCAGCGCCAAAATAATCACAATCTTTCTGAATGTTTGGTCCTGCTCAGCACTGATTGCTTGACATCCTGGTTTCAAAGCTTTGCTAGCTGTTCACATATAACAGGTTTATTTTGACAACAACACAAGGCATTGTTTTGGCCGCTGGAACCTCCTAGTATAGTTTACACTTGTATAATTGGTCATGAGTCGAATTCCTCAACAATCAGCTTCTGGGACAGGAGGAGACATTTTCACAGGGTTTATTTGTCTGCTTGGGTCCAAAGTTCTCAGAGTACTGCATCGCTCCGTTTAGAAATACATATTTAGTGAGAAGTGTTTAGTCTCAAGGATCGTTGAGTTGGACTGATCATGCTCAGGGGTGCGTGGTGAACTTAGGCACCGAATCAAAGTCAGTACTGTTCAGATCATCACCGGTTATCACAGTAGCCAGGGGTCTTTGTGATACTCAACATCAAACATCTCACATGATAACTTCCTTAGTGATGGTGAGTAATGCAGAACGCATCACTGGAAAGCATCACATAGACTTCAAAGTGCAGCGTGACCTTATGTACACTATTTGTGTAGTTATGTTTATGTATTCTGTCTCACCCTGTCCCAATTGAGCCTTGGTGAGGGCTTCTTTGGCTGTCCCGAAGCCCAGCTCCCTGCAGACCACGCTGGCTGCAGGCATGTCCCACAGGTGGTCACACACGGTGCCCCACTTCCCCTCCTTCAGCACCTCGACACGGCCCTCTCCGAGACGGGGCCCCGCCTTCAGACGCACGACGGACTGCAAGGAAAAGGAGAGGTGAAAAATTTAACTTTTAAAGCCTGTTAAGATGCTACAACTTCAGATTGTTAAACTGCCTAAACAACTAAATTTCAGCCTCATACTTTAATTTATTTTATTCATAATTGTTTTATCATCATTTTTTAATGTGAATTTTTTTTCATGTGACAGACATTCTTTGTACGCTTGTATTGGTAAATTTTTATCCTTATGGAAAGCTCTATTCTTTCAGCTAAACTGAAGACAAAGGAATATTTTCTTGACAGTGTGGAACAGCCTGAGAAAATTAAAATAGCTAAATTATTCTGTTAAATGACCCCCCCGGGAAAGACCATGGATGTATTACATTATGATGAAGTTACAAACTTTAAAATCGCTTTTCTTGTCTATAGGAAAGTTCTACAAATATAAGACCTTAATGGATTAAGAACTCCTAATACAAAGAGTAATAATTAACCTTATTTGCAGTTTTAGGTGTCCTGTCAACAGTTTTATAGACGTCTCTTTTATAATGGTGGTCTATGGGGAAAATACTCTTGGACCGCAGGGCTTTGCTGCAGTACTGCTAGTGGCCACTAGGACAAATTGGCAGCAAGGGTGACTGGTGGCGCTGTATCCAGCTCCCTAAATACATCCATGGGACAGACTGTTCCTCTAATGTTGCTGTTTGTTTGCATGTATTGTAATTCTGCTACTTTGAAGGAATAGTTTGACATTTTGGAAAATATGCTTATTCACCTTGTCAAGAGTTAAATGAGAAGATTGACACTACGCTCATACTTATTAGCTACATATGAAGCAAGAGCCAACAGGCAACCACAACTTGTCTCATTAACCTTTCTGCTTGTGTCCAGATTTAAAAAACAACAACACAATGGGTTAATTAGTGAGCTTTAGAGGTGCTGGTTGGCAGATTTTTTAACCTTTGGACACAGCCAGGTTAGCTGTTTCTCCCTGTTATCAGTCTTTATGCTAAGCTAAACTAGCCTGCTGGGTCAGTTGTATTCATCTTCTCATCTAATTCTAAGTAAGCAAATAAGAATATGTCTCAAAATGTCAAACTATTCCTTTAATTATAACTCTTCGTTTACAATCTATATTTTTTGGCTTCCACCTCCACACTGACCGGCACGGCGGGTGGTGCAGGTGCTCTGCCATAGCGTGCGAACTGGGATCCGGGAACACAGCGAACAACAGCGTGCATGCCCCCCCGGCATGGGACATCATTCCTGGGGAGGGACAGCTGGGCCTGGCACTGCGACAAAGAGGGTTCCACACCCTGACACTGCACCTTCTCCACCCAGTAGGCCTTTTTACTGATCTGTGTCCTCAGCCTGGGTGGGGAATGAAGTAGAAAGATAGATGATAGATGAATAGTGAGGTTTGTGATTTGCTATATACATGACCATTTTATACACACGATACAAAGAGTGCTTCAAAGAGTGGATGTTGATTTTACCTGGAGGATGGATCCGCTAACTTAGAGTCCCACTGTTTCCTGAAAGACAAATAACACAATAATTGGATTTTTGTAGCCATGCCAGCAACATAACTCTATGGATGGCAATGATGGTCTGTCAGTCGGTCCAACACTTTTGAATTATTGAATGGATTTGTCGTGAGATTTTGAACAGACATTCATGGTTCCCAGAGGATGAATCCTACTGTCTATGGTGATCCCCTTACTTTTCCTATAGTGCCACCATGAGGTTATCATTCATGGTTAGAGTGAAATGTCTCGACAACTATTAGATGGATTGCCACA
The DNA here is from genome assembly GCF_963924715.1 of Thunnus thynnus. Classification (NCBI taxonomy): domain Eukaryota; kingdom Metazoa; phylum Chordata; class Actinopteri; order Scombriformes; family Scombridae; genus Thunnus; species Thunnus thynnus. The sequence goes on along the minus strand of NC_089519.1, from coordinate 7,390,752 downwards.
AAATTTGATGCGGCAAAACTAACAAATTTCCTGCCAACCTTAGGTGTACCTTGTGCTTAGTAAATGTTAGCATGCTAACAGGCTAAACTAAGATGGTGAATATTAGGCCTTAACATGGCTGTAGACTCCTGACAACTGTTCAGCTTTACATCCAGTAGACAAAACAACCAGCTGTCTCGCAGTCTGTGCTCCTCCCTTCTGCCTACTCTCCTCTTTTCTTCTCAATCATCCTTGCCTCTCCTCTTTGACATCTCCTCCATCCTATCTATCAAACCTTAAATAAGCAGACTGGAATCTGTAAATATGAAGGAGACACAACATGAAGGAGATAAACATAGCCCTCATGGACGAGACAGGGTATGAGAGATTTACAATAACGGATCACATAACTCCCTCTTTCTTTCCCTCCTCTCAAACCTCCACATTCTTGTTATGTTTTTTTTTTTTTTTTTAGATCTTCCATTTCTACATTCATGGGTATTTCTGTTTCAGTGTTTGTCTATATGTCTACAGTGTATGTCTGGTTTGGGGCATCCGTGTGGAAAAAAAACTAAAAATATGAATAAGCCACTATACATTAATCCCTGTAAGAGGCCTTATTGAGGTCTGCCAACTCCAACAGGGTTTTCAAAACTGTCTAGTTTCATGGGTATTGCCTTAAACTAGAGTCAAATCCTAAAGGGAAACAGTGTGTAGCCTATACACATAATGAGGCTCCCTACGCCTGGGCACACACACACACACACACACTATGCTAAAATTTAAAACAGCGAAGAAAAAAAAGGGAGTTCAATAAAAAGGATGATTCACAAACCAGGCAGAGTCTGGGAAGTATACTTCTGTGACACACACATTACAACTGACCACATGCATCAACCAGTGTAACCACAGACAGGTGCAGCGTGACTGACGCCTTGAACATGCCTGAATTAAATGAGTCAGAGGACTAAGTATAGACACAAGAAGAGTTTACCATACAACCAGATTTGTGATGCAATTAAACATTTTGCAGACTAAAAAGGGAGATGTTTCCTCTCCAGGAGAACCCCAGTATCCTAGCAATTCACAAATTGTTATGCACGTTCCCAACATTAGCTGAGAAATGTGTGTGTGGAGCCAGAAAAACAACTGTAGGGAACATGTGCACCACAATCAATCCAACAACAAGCCAGACACTCAAGGGAAAACTATATGTATCATTTCTGTCACAGTAAAAGGAAAGTTCCAACCTCAGATAAGCTGTTACATTGTGCTATTTTGTGATGTTTGCTGAAGTCAAAGAATGGAGAAAAGTAATTTAGACAAACAGTCTAACAACAGTCAGCTGGCCTCCTCTGGTGGATACATTTGTTCATCTTCTTCTACAATGAACACATTCAAAGTGGTTTAATCTGCTGAGAAACACTCTGTCTTTGACTCTTCCTCTTTACATCTTGGAATCACATCAAATTGTGGAGTTTGAGAGGTAGAAGTAATGTATATTTAGTCACGTGCTTTTGGCCCCTCTTGACTGTTATGCTCTCCTGTGGTGAATTATCTGGCTTTTCAGCTGTTATATGCTCCGCTATTTTCACCAGTGTTTAGTGTTGAGCAGGTGGTTCTTTGTGGGTTTATCAGAGCTTTTTCACTGAAAACCGCTGCCTGCTACATCTGGAAATGAGCTTAATCAGAATAATGAGACTGAAAAAAAAGCCCCACAGAGCTGAAAGGAGCTGGTTTGTTATTCAATTCATTATTAATATAAAAATATTGATTAGTGTAGCTTTTAGTATAATTTTCAGCTTTAAATACTTCTTATTTAGTGAATCTTTCCACTGCACTACATTTTAGAGAAAAATATTGTACTTTTTACACTAGCTTGAGTAACTGGTTCCACTAGTTGCTACTAAATTTTACATGAGATAAAACATTGCAATTAGTATCTTTCTCTATTTCTCTCTTGTATAGACAGAACAACTACAACTACATTAATCTTGAAATACAGATCTCTCTTTATGTAGATGAGGAGTGATTTTTTTGTAAATGGGTACTGTATGTATTACAGTGTGTGTTTGCATTCGTCTATCTGCTTGTGTGTCTGTCTGCACAGTTTAAAATATTTCATTACACAGTGGTAAATCAAAAAGAGAGAGACAGACTGTAAGAGGGGTGTTAGTTCATGGGGTGGAGGGGGGTGGAGGAGGCTGAGGAGAGTGAGAGGGGGGGTGAGTGCTACCCATATAATTGCCTGCTCTGCTTGGCAGTGTCTACTGTGCGGTCGAGCAGTAGCATGTTGGTTCACACACACCAGACATGCAAATATGCACGTACATATCAACTTTCCCTGCCTTGCCTCTGTAAAAACAAAGCCCTTTAAATCCCCACGTGTCGTTACCCAACGTTAGGACTGCGTGTTGGGAAACAAGGAGCGAGTGATGTAAGACTGAAATCTCTGTGAACTGGGCAACTTTTATAAGCATTGCCTAACTTCACAGCAGAGATGGTTTTCAGACCAATTTCAGTGGTCTTACTGAGACTTGAAAGCACTGTGGATGATGCCACTTGTCAGGTTGAAACAAAGCACAGTCAACCGCAGCATCAAGCCTCAGGCTCAACAAACAGGTTCTGATGAATCCTTTTAACCAGGAGAAGAGTTCCTTACTCCTCAGGATCATCAGCTAGATGCCAGGTTTTTTTTTATGCAACCCTGACCACACAATACCATAAGCCACACTGGAGAGAGGAGCTGACTGTCAGGAAAGGAGACATAACCTGTCATTATACTGCATGAATGCAAAGCTGCCTGACTGGAACAATCGGCTCACTCAAGAGACAGCAGGTTGCCACACTGACTCCACAACAGCCCTTAGACAGTCCCATCAACCTCCATGGAACGAAAACTGAAAGGGGTCATAATGATGTACTTTCCATGAAATGTGGCTTTAAGCATAATTGCCACAAAGACATAAAAAGTCTCTTAAAAAAGCTGTAACTGAGGAGGGGAGCAACAAGGAGCAGGGGGTGAAAATAAATAAATTAGGGGAACTAAAGAAGTTACTGTGAGCCTCAAAGAGTGTGTGGATTTGATGAAACAAGGGAGCTGGAAAATGGCTTTAGCACTTGCCTTTTGTAAGCACAGCAAAGTGGGGGAGTATTTAAAACATCTGTAAAAATGCGCTGAGCAACTTAACAGGCTGAGACAAAAGCAGTCACACCAAAAAAACAACCACATGGCCACAGGGGGAAGTGCTGACACAGCAAAGGGTGTGCAGCAGGTTCAGTTGAAAGAATATTCTGGATTAGAGGATCTCTCAGACCATAATTACAGCTGTTCAAGTGGACACAAACCCCAAAGAAGAGCAGGCATGGCCCACTGCCAGCACAGTTGGCAGCACCAGGAGGATGTGATGTGACTGTTATCATATGGTTAAACAGAAACAGCCAAGTAGGCTTCATCCTCTGGGAACCTTAAATATCTGTTCAACATTTTATGGCAATCCTTGTGGAGATATTTCAGTCTGAACCAAAGTGGTGGACTATCCCACCAACCAACAATGCCCCAGCTAAAAATGGTTATTGTAACCGGATAAAATACGTCACAAAATTAACCTCACACAAATATCTGCCCTAGAATACATGAACACCAGTGGCACTAGATGCCAAAGATCCACCTAATGCGTTTTTTTCAACCCCCCCCCCCCCCCCCCCCAGCTGTTTACTGTTGGACAAAAATGGCTGCTCCATTCATCTCCCACGTAGCTGGGTGGAGGTTGACAAAAAACAAACATACTCTAGCCCAGTCCAGTCTTTCAACAAGCTGCTGGTTGGGTTCTTGGCTCTAGGTGTTTTTCAGTGTTGTTGTCTACAGTAGCTTTAGATTTAGAAAGTTAGTATGATGGACAACTAGAGTCTTGTCTTTTGATAATGTCTTTGCTCCATTTGTGACTTGAAGGAAGCACCACTATGAGCAAGACTTATTTGTTGCTAGGGCTGTGGCGGCAGTGGTATACAGCGAAGCTGAGGAGAAACAGCCTGTATCCTAATGCCAGGCAGACCAGAGCAAGACACAAGGCGTAATTTTTGGCGACATGGAGAGACAGATGGTGCAGGGCAGGCCAGCGGTCAGTACAGTCGTCCTGTTAGCCAAGCCATAAAAAGACCTCTGTGGGCAGACAGACTGACACACAGAGGGCTGTGTTTGCGTGCGCACAGGCATGTGTTTGCGTGTTTATTTGTGTGTGCACATGGATTTTGGACATAGTCGATGTAAGGCTTGTAGGGATGTATTAGTGTGTATGTGTGTGAATGAGGTACTGGGGTTTTAATGGTATGTGTGTAAGGGCTTTGAAGGTTTGTGTTGGTGCTTCTGGGGGTATTTATGGCTGCAGTTAAACAGATAAGTTATTAGTTGAGCAAATTTTGTGTCTTTATTTCTGGGGTTTTCTGTCTATATGTTATACTAAATATGTATCTTTGACTGGACTACCTAGAAAATGTTAGCACATTGTAATTTTAACAGAAGAAGGTTCAGAAGTAAACACTGTGATTATGTTGCTGGGATTCAACAACTATACAGCTCACATGAAGCTGTTGTTGAATGCTGATGAACAAATCATCATTTTCTCTTTGTTCAGATAATGAAGTGTTCAGATTTTACTGTATAGTACAGTAAAAGAAACCCAGTTTGATTAAACCGGCAACAACTAATTTTGGTCATTTGGGGGCAGCTGAAACAAGTAATGAACACAACGCTGACATATTATTGCCTTTTAAGTTGATATGCCAAACTTGTTAGCATACAAGTTTTGCAGGTGATACAGAGCAACTTCATCATTCATTTGGAGTTGTGTTTCTGTCCACTTGATGAATGTAAATCCAATATTCACTTTTAGTGCTGGTTTCGTCTCCAAGAACTCCTGCGAGAAGTAGCTAAATGCTACAATATGTTTACCAGCTAGTTGCCATTTGGTGTAGGAGTATGATTGGGAGCATTTGACACCTTTCACATTTGATTAGTTGTTATTATAAAAAATATTTATTATATTCTTATGATATAATAAATATGGGCTTTAAAATATGGGCAGAAAACCCCAGGAGGAGCTTTTCAGAAAGACAGAAAAAAGGAAACCTGTTGAGTTACAGATGGAAGAGCAGAGGCTAGCTCGAAAAGAGCTCAATGCTTAATAATTGGATGATGCTGTGAATGTAAATTGTGATTTGACTCCTCATTGTTAAATGATTTTTAACTAATGATTTTAACAGAGACATACACAGAAATCAAATTGTTTCAATGGTGAATCTATTTAAGTTCAATAGAGGTGAGTACTCAGTCATTCTTGCAGGCTACCGCATTAGAAAGTGCTGCTGTGCACAGTTTTCACTGGGACTTTCTTAATTATATGAGATTAGAAACCATGTTTGGGAGGTTTCATGTGAAGACACACGCCATGATGATGATGATAATCTTGTAGTAATAACATACTCTCTAGGACTATTTTAAAGTTCTGTGTCGAGCCTCACTCAGCCAATGGGGCAGACAGACCTGGCCAGCAGCCGGGCTCGGCTGATGCCACAGTGGACATGCCAAATGTGGTTGTACTAATGACAGCAGTTGTGGTTAACCTCTACTATGGGGGGGATGGAACAGCAATCCAGGCATGGGGCCGCCTAATCCGCAAAGGGATGTGTCCACCACACTTTTCCATCCCTTTCATAACCATACACACACATACGCATCTGTGTGCACACTCACTCTTTTTCTGTCTCCCTCCTTCATCCACTCTCACATACTCACCTGTAGGCATTTTGGTCAAAGGCTTCTGCATCAGGGAATCCTAACATGCCACAGACGACACGGCTGCTGCTGAGGTCCCAGCCCTGGCTACACACATGACGCCACCTCCCAGCATGCTTCACTTCCAGCACTCCCTCTGTCACCAGACCGCCATGATTGCTGGAGAGCACAGGCCGAAGACGAGCCTCCTCTAAGTGAACCCTCGAAGATCCCTGTCCACCAGAAAACATGCAATTTTTAAAAAGATGATAAATAATTGAATATGGCACTGCTTTATACAAAAAAAGGTTTTATGTCAGGGGATGGAAATGGATCTTTTTCACTTGCTTTGAAGGCTTTGCTCTAACCTCAACCCACTGTTTTAGTGTGCATGACAAGCTTTTGTCGTGCACACTAAAACAGGATTAATCTGAGTTAATAGACATGACTTCATTTCTGCTCAAACAACAGTTGTTTCACTTAATTAACTGCCAACAGCACGTAATCGAGAGAAGAATAACATGATAAGATGATATGCTATGTCTCTAATCATCATACCCTCTAATCATCCACATTACATAGGCAACAGGAAGAAAACTACCAGAACACAGAATTTGTTTAATGTTTAGGGATATGTGTCATGACGATAACAAAATAGTGAAGACAGTTTAAATTCTCCAAGTTGAAAAGAAAGCCAAACACAAGTGATAAATATCTTGCCATTTCCTTGCAAAGAACTGGGACTCTTCAGCTACTGGTGGTTGGTTCCTAAACTTCAGGCCCTGCTGGTGCTTAAGAACTGGATCTGGAGAAGGTCTGGTTTTAGGTTTGTCTCTAATTATACATGCCCACTGGCCTGTGGCTCCACAAATGACATTTATGTATGGGAGCCTGAATAAAGCTTGAGCAGTTTACTTCTTTGGTGTGTGCTAGAAGTTGTGTGTGTATCTATGCCCGTGTGTGTTTTTACCTGTGTGTAGTGTGCATCTGTCTCCATTCCCATGCCTGGATAAACAGGCTCTGGTTCAACATGGTTCCCACTGAACTGCTGCCTGTTCACCTGCCCCTGTGCCTCCTGTCTCATTGCTTGTGGACCGCTCCTTGCTGTCTCCTGTCTCTGCCTGTAGGTAGCGCCATTTGCCAGATGTGTAGGTAGCTGGTGCCCTTGAGGCAAGGCTGGGTTGACCTGCTGGTCTCCTCTGGGACGATTCCGTCGCAAAATCTGGATCTCGTGGCCATTCTCCTGTGGCGAGATGCTGCTGCGACGTGAAGAAGATGGGCCGCGATGAAGGGCGATTTCATGGCCTCTTGCAGATAAAGAGGTTTGGGATTGGGCTGCAGGTGGAGCTGGGGGTGACACAGACTGCGGTGGATGGTTTCTCTGTCTTGGTTGGTTTGGCTGGCGCCTGGAGGATGAAGGGGCCTCCTCCAAAGAGATAGAGGGGGAGCCAGGTCTCCTTTCTGGGCTGCAAATGACCCCCAGGTCCTCAGCGTGGGTGCAGTCATTGACTCCCCAACCATTGGAGCGACACTCTGCAATAGAGAGCTCTGTGCCCATGCAGCGCACATTGTCCAACCAGATCAGACCTAAGAGCAACAAAGGGTGGTAAGTCATTGAATCAAGAGAAATAAAAAAATCAGTGAGCACTTTAGGTGTTCAAAACAAAATGTTCTTGGCAGGACATACCTTGTCCCTGGCCAAACTTGGCACTGTGTGCCCACGTAAAGCTGCGTTGAAAGCCCAGCTGTCGGCAAATCACATTGGCCAGGTGCAGATCCACCTCGTCATCACACACTGTACCCCAAGCGCCATTGTAGAACACCTCCACACGTCCCTCGTTTGCATTGCGCCGTCCTACACCTGCGAGACGTACGAGCACCTCCTGGGCAGACAGCGGAGGGGTGTAGAGAAGAAGGAGGAGGAGGAGTGTGGGCAGGGAGCTGAGGCACACCATCCTGGAGAGAAAAAAAGGAGAGTGAAGAAAAGCTGGTGCGAATGAAACAGAAGCAGTGTGAAGGTGTGTGAAGACGAGGGGAATATAACAGAAACCGGAGAATGTGAATGTAAAGCAGGAACCCCAACATAAAAATGCACATGGTACCACAAAAATCCCCCAAATCACGCAAAGCCATGAAACTCACATTCCTTCTTCTGACAAAACATATAATTAGAAACTGTTCTAACACTTATGGGACATTCCACAGTAAAACAAAAGAAAAATAGATCTTTTTATCTTTTATAATAATCAAAGTCATTTAAAGGACAGTCAGAGGCTTGAGCACAGCCCTCAGTCTGAACCAGTCAGGGCAAGGGGGTAATAACCAGAGCTAAATGTAGCCTCTACATCCAGCCAACGGAAACTTTGGCTTTCCGCAAACCCTCAAGCTTAGCTGCATGAATTTAGCCAACAGACACAAAAGCAAATAAACACTGTCATAAAAATCTTCTCACACATAAATAAAACATCAGGTCTGCTCCTGTGAGAGACATTTTGGTTAATGGGCAATGATTGATTCATCCTTGGTCCATCTCTAAAACCTTTTTCTTCTAATAAAGAGGAAGAAACTGGAGAAAAGGAGCAATCTGAGGAAGAGGAGAGGATGAGAGAGGCATGTTAAAGTAGGGTCAGAGGTCAGTCAAATTCTGCTCTACACGTGGATAACATGCCAACATACATAAATACATCTAATAAGATTAACAAATATATGTAAATCAAAGCAGTAACTCAGACTAATGAAGGATGAATTAAAATTGAGATGAGTGTTTGATGAGTTCAGACAGCTGCAGGGATGAAATCATATATCATAGAGGAAAAAGGGGACTGAGGTAAAAAATTAAAAAAGAAAAAACAACAAAAGACAAAAGGTGAAGTGAAGAGAAGACAGAGAAAAATGCTGAAGTTGAACTCACCTATCTGTTGATCTCAGCCTGGATTCACTGAGAGAAAGAAGGGAGAGAGCACTGGAGGAAAAGAAGGCAGTGAGTTTGGTCCTGATGTCTCTCTATTCTCCTCTTCTCCCTCCCTCTTTATTATTCTGTCACTCCCTCCAATCTGCTACTTTATCCATCCCTCCCATTTCCTTCATTTATGCAACTTTTCTCTTCTTTTCATCTGGTTACATTTATCCTTTACATCACCTATCACCCATCAAAGGAAAACTAACTATAGAAATCAATTAAAACACAAAGGAAAGACAATCCAAAACATAGCAAATTAGTTAGTTTTTTGGTATTTCAGCTGCCATATTTGAATATCAGTATTTAGCTGATTGTGTCATAAATAGTGCACCCCAAAATCAGACTTGTTAACACTTGTTTTATGTACATATGCTGCCACTCTGCAGCAAGTACAGTAGTTTAACTCAAACCAACCTCTCTGCTGCAGGCTGGTCACGTGGTTTGGACACACAGGCCACGTGAGTTCAACTTATAAAACACCAAGATTTTATAAGGATCTCTCTTCTTTTTCTCTCCTTATTTCACAACGTGCTCACATGTATACACTTAGTTCTACAAGTGAATATTTGTTTTATTTTTTGTGTGTGGTAGTCTCACTCAACCATGATTCTCATTCTCATTGTAACACTTCATGTATATATACATTAAATAAAAAATAACTTTCCCATCTGATGTCTGAAAGGGGGTGTGTTTCTATCCCGCACAATGGTAAAATCATATACACACACAGACACACACACACACACACGCCTTGGCAGTATCCTCTGCCCACAGTTAGTGGTGTCATGAAATAAATACTATGTATGCTGCAGCAGTAAGAATGGAGCTGCCAGTCTGAATGTTTTTTTCTCTCTGCATGAAGTTAAGTTTCATAACATCCTTAGTCGTGGCACCTCCTCGCTTGCAGGAAGCTCTCTCTAAGAATAGAGATGGATGGTGGCTCACATTTACGTAAACTAAGGGCAGATATTCCCATAGATGAGCTATGAGATGACCCCAAAGTAACCAAATATAAGAAAGAAGCAATAAATCTACAGTGATGAATGTAATTTGTCAAGAAATGCCTTTAAAAAGTCAAGAGTCCCTTTTGTTGGAAGTTTACCTTCTCACATACAAAGTTTTATAAACCTGAGTGCAACTCAATGAAAATGAAAAAGTTGTGTTATAAAGTGATTAGAATGAATAGTTTTTAGTATTTATAACTGATTTAATCAATATCCTAAACTTGTGAGTAATTTTTTATATAAAGCTGGTGAAATATTCCTACAATAGGTTTTTTATGCTGCTTGTGTGTCAGCTTAGTGTAATAATGAGATATGACAGGACAGGAGATATTGAGGCTCAAGAGCTCACTCTAGTGGAGTAAATTATTACTAGTATAGTGGAACACCAGTCTCAAACATGACAATACTGGATCTTGAAATTACATACTTACCTACTTTATTACTATTACTACTTCTTTGTTACTTCTGTAACATATTGTAAGGTAGCATAATCCATGCAGTAAAGAGGTGCTATTATTTTTGTTGTCAATGTCATTGTGTTACTAGTTTTTGTTGGAAGACAAATACAAAAGTTAATCCTGAGATATGTTTGAAGTGTTGCATTATGGTTGCATTATAGTGCATTTCGGATGTGAAAGTAACTGTTTTGCATAGTTGCATGTTAAGAGAACTGTGTGAAGAGTTTTGAACAAGTGAAGTCACTACAGAGAAATGTGTTACATCCTGTTTATTTTGGTGTTTCCTGTCCACAGCTTTGGGTTGATCATCTGACTTTTGGGCTGAACTATGCAGCTCTCTCTCTCCACCTTCCTGGAGCACCTCTATGGTGTCTGGTATATGCTCTTCATTTATCTTTTCATTTATTCCAATAAACTTTCATGCAGTAAACTTCTATCCTGGTATTGTATCCATTGTGTTTGGTGTTCAAGTCAGCCATAACACAATAAGGCTCATCTGGGATATAAACCTAGTCCTTTAGTTTGTGGTTAGTTAGTGAAGTCATTTATGTGTTGCCACATGGGGTAGTTTGTTTAACTTGCCCAGTTGAGTAAACCGGCAGGTTTTGGACAGACCAGCACCACTTTGTTATTTGTGTGTGGTGTGCCTGGGTGCACCACCAAAGATAAGTATGTAAAGTAAGGTAGTAATCCCTTCAGGTAGGAAGGGAACTGGGTTAGTTCTAGAGTAGTGGATTGAACATATAAAAAAACCCCAACTCTGTCTTAAGAGTAGCAGGTTACAGCACATGATGACCTCTGTGTGGCCTGCTTTGTGTGTGAATGAGCCTGTGGTGTAGGCAGAAATTGTATTTTGGGTGGGCCAACACAAAAGTGAGTGAGCCATTTTTTTCCAGAAATACTGACTTATGAAAAGTTATAAGAAGAAGAACAAACATAAAAAAACTGAAAAAACGAGTGACCTCTTTACTTTGCAACGTCCTGCATCACAAAGGCAATAACAGCAAAACACTGCCTTAACATGCTCAACCAACAGCAACAGTCTATAAAGGCTGTCTCTTAAAAATAAGTCTTTATTTAGTTAAATAAAGGACTGAAGATAGTCATTACTCTGCTGGACAGCATAGATAAAAAGTGTCTTCTATAGCCAGTTCAGTCTAAAATACAGTATATTTGCACAGGCAAGACCAGCTGCTCGTTGGCTTTACAGTGAACGACACTGTTAATTAACTATTTTATTGCATAAAGTGGCAACTAAACATAAACCCAGACAGCAGAGGTGTTAACTGACAGAAATCCCACATGTAATAGATTATCCCTTGTGCATTCATTATAGCCTACAGCTATTGTTTGCACGAAAAAACAAATCTGCACATTTTACAGAAAACTGCATCCTTGCACTCTATTCTATCAAGAAAACTATCCATACCACTGTGACTGATTTTCCATTCTTGATTGTGCAGGCAAATACATATAAATTTAGCTGTGAATGTGGTTCATAAATGGCACATAAATCGGCGTGTGAACCCATAGCCATGAAAACATGATTTCAGTTGGAAACCCCCCAAAATCCCCTCCCATAAAATGTTTGAGTTTATTAAAAACTTGCAGAGATCCCACCACAGCAGAAGTGGTACATAAGTACATCTCCCCGTTGAGAGAGACACTGTGTGCATTATGCACAAGGCCAACACCCTTATTGTCTGTTCAAATGTTTGTTCTAAATATAAAAATATGTCATTGCTTTTACTCTATTTTTACATTCAGGCTTTCACATTCACACCAGTTATGAACTGCTTATACAGTAGTGTTTGATTAACAACTAAACCGATATAACAATTTTAAGCACCTGCACTCTTGGTAAGAAGTTCTGGATGACTCATTTTATTGACCTTTTGACAAAGTGATTAATAAATCAGAAACCAGTGTATAGCAACAGTAAGCAAATCAGTTTTTAATCATGTAATGGACTGAAATACAACTAAATATGTTTACTGAGTTTTCGGGCTCACTGATAGAAACAACACACCACCACAAAGAGACAAAACAATTCAAGATTTTAAACTTAGAAAAACTAGTGAAGCCAAAGCAAACTCCACACAAAAACTCAGAGTCATCGTCTTCAGTATCCTGATAGTGTGGAGATTGTTGGGTAGCGTTTACGGTGAGTCATGCATTTGTCTCTCTCTATGAACAGCGAGTTGGTTTTACACATTATGTCCTTCTCAAGGGCCATGCGGGACTCCTCCAGGTGGGACAGGGAGCCTCTGGCCTCGCTCAGCTGCTGGTGCAGAGACGCCAGAGTGGCATCAATCTGCCTCACCTCCCCTTCCAAACTACAGACACAGACAGCAAAAGAGGAGATGGAAAGAAAGAAAGATAAAGAGATCAATAGAAAAAGCTGGGACACTTATGTGTGTGTGTGTGTGTGTACCTGAGCTGGGGTTCATCTCTGCAGAGCTCCATGTTGGGTCTGAGGGACCGAAGGTAAAGCCTGGACTGAGCTACTCTTAAAGGAGCCTCTTTGTTGTGGATGGCCTGCTGCAAAGCCACGATGTTCTTCTCCTGGGCTCCAATCTGCTCCAAGGTCTACACACACACGATCATACAACATCAATCCAAATCAATGAGTCAATCTCTTTGTCTGCCTGCCTGTCTGTTTGTCTACCTGTGTGAGCTTCATCTCCAGCTGGGTCTTGGCCTCTATCAGCTCCCCACAGCGCTGGCCGAAGGCTCGGTCCACACTGGAGCACTGGACTCTCAGATCGTCAGTGGTGTCCAGCAGCACTTGTTCCACCAGCAGTCTGACACACAAACAGAAGACCAGTTTTTTTTTTCCTGAAAATGTTAAAACAATGAACTCCAGTGTCACTTTCAGCTCCCATCACACTGAGGCTAATCTGCCTGACACAGTGGCAACAGAGAGCGCTCTGACCTGAGACTGTGAGTGGCATGTTCCTCCTGCAAGGCCTTAGACAGGTTGTCCTGCGTAAACTTTGTCCATGACGTGTGGTTACACATCCTGCAGCAGACCAGAAGCCAGATTGTGCATGAAAGGTTATTGACACATTTCCTCATCTTTATTCACATATTTACAGTACCAGTCAAAAGTTTGGACACACCTTCATATTCCCTTAAATAAGAAAGTGTGTCCAAACTTTTGACTGGTACAGTATGTCATGTTTGGCTTTCATCAGGTGTGGTCAGATTACCAATGGATTGGCTCGGGTCTACTGTAGCGCCCATGGTTTTAGCATTTGCATTTGTCGCAGTTTCTGTAACAGGATGGTATTTTATGGGGTGGAGTTGTTAGCCCCACACCCAGCCCCCAACCTGGAGGGCCAGGTGCTGCTTTTCGTCTGGCCTCTACCCTGAAACCTGCCTGGCTTGGTTGGACCTGCTGGGGGTATGACCCCTGCCGGTATAGCCTTCAGAGTTATGGAGGCAAACAAGCAAGGTAGCAACACAAGAGGTGTCGCAATGTGGTGCTGGAAATTAAACACTGGTGGCTCCAATGGCTCGGACATGTCCTCAGAATGGACCAGGACTGCTTTCCTAAAGTTGCCTTGAGATGGACTCCACCTAGAGAGAGGAAACAAGGGAGGCCAAAAACAACCTGGCAGAGAACTGTGACCTCGGAACTGAAAACGGCTAACGTCTAACTCTAACTACACAAAATACTGCACAGGATGGGACCAGATGGAAGCAGGTAGTCACGGACTTATGTTCCACAAAGGAACGAAGAGGATTAAGTAGGTAAGCATGTCATGTATTTATACACAGACTCACTGGTCCTGCACAGTGGCTGAGCTGGGGTGGTGCCGTGTGTCTGGACTCATATTAGTGTATCTCCCACTGAGGTCATCAAAGTTGTAGGCCTGGTACTTATCAGACCAGTCCATCTCGAGCATCTGCTTGGCCTCTCGATTCATCCTGACACACAGAGACACAAATCAAAAGAGGACCAGGGATGACGTTTTATAATATTATAACATTTATAATATTTATATATGTTATATTTCTCATGTTGGGCAGCTTAAGTTCCAGTAAACAGGGTTTGACACTCACTTTATCTGGCTGACAACCTGAGTTGTAGTTCTCTTCAATAAAGCCTGGATGCTCCTTATCAAGTCCACTTCCTACAAAAAACGCAGTTACACTCCTGGTTAATGTGTCACACTGAGCCCTCTGCTGGAGCTGTTTCACTGTTACACTGAATCCAGTAGACACTTTGCTTTAAGCCTGTTACTGTAAGACTAGGGCTGCAACTAATGATTATTTCCATTATGAATTAAACAGTCAATTATTTTCTCAATGAATTGAGTAGTTATTTGGTCTATAAAATGTCAGAAACTGTTGAAAAATCTCAATCGGTTTCCCAAAGCCCAAGATGCAACCTAAAATGTCTTTTTCCCTGACCATACAGTCTGCAACCCGATGATTATCGTTCAGTTTATCGTAGAATACAAAAGAAATCAGAAAATATTCACATTTAAGAAGCTGGAATAAGAGAATTTTAGTATTTTTTCTCAGTCTCACTCAAAACTTATTATCAAAACAGTTGCTGACAAATTTTGTTGATCGATTAATTGATTAATCCTTGCAGCTCTATACAACAATGAATTCATTTTTTTTAGAGCAGAAACAATGACACAAACATTGATTAATCAATTGACAAAATATTAATTGGCAGCTATTTTGATAATTGATTGAAAATGCCAACCTAGTTCAAACTTCTCTGTTGCCACTTTTCTTTATCTTATGTGACAGTAAACTGAATATCTTTGGGACTTTGGACTGCTGGCTGAACAAAACAAGCTATTACTATTTTAAGAAGAAAATAATTGAAAATAATTAAAATATTTGGGAAATGAATCAATAATGGAAATTATCATTAGTTGTTACCTTAAGATTTTGGACTAAATATTGATGAGTCTTTAAGCTGCTGACTTCATAAGTATTCATTTTGACATTTTCGTTTATTCTGTGAAAATATTTGCTGTATTTATGTACCTTTATCATTCGCTTTTAGTTATCCCTTATTTAAAATTAATTGATATATTATTAGTTTAAAATTCACATTGAACTCATCAATTCACAATTTTTTATTCATATTTCTTTATTTTGTTCAGTGACATTAATCACAATGATTTAAAGTGATGCCCTGTTTCACTTTGACACACATCTCCAGTTCACATGACCTCTATGTTCACCTTTAACAGTTCCTCCTCCACTGTGTCTCTGACCAGGTCTGGTCCCAGTCTTCTTGTCCTGCAGTTCAGATTATCGGTAGCGATGGCGTACGGAGTCTCGGTGGCGTCCAGCGCCTTCTCTAGCCGCGTCTTCAGCGCCAGCAGTGACTCGGTGTCGGCCAGTAGCTGCTCGATGTGCCGCTGCAGCTCAGACCTCCAATGGTGGATCTCCTGGAGTCTCTCTCCCAGATGACATGTTCCCTCGGCCTGGGTCCTTAAAGTCGCCGTCTCGGTGTCCTGGTACAGAGTTTTGGACCCTCGCTGGATTCTCCGGGCTTCATGTTGGTCGGAGCCTGCCTGCTGGAGGATGCTATGGTATTTGGAGAACCACTCAGCTGGGGTGTACTTAGCGGAGCGGTACCCCGCGGTGGCTGAACCCGAGGACGGCTGCGGGACCTCCGGCTCTACTGGAGGCTCCTTCTCCGGGACTCCCTGGGCCACCGCTCGGCTGTCAAAGTGTGGCCGTGACACTAAAACCTCCCAGCTCATTTTCTGACAATTATAGGATTCTTACTTGAAAAAAAAAAAACACATCAAACTGTAACAAACAGCTACACCAGAAGTTAAAGTGTCAACAGTGGTGAACAGTTTTCAGTCCCGAGACAGTTTGTTTGGTGTTGCCTGGTTACAGGTGCTGGCAGGGGCAGCTTTGGCTCAGGTGACTAATTATCAAATGAGCTGATTGAAGGAGAATATCACTTATTAAACAAGTGTAACATACACAGTACAGTTTACTGAAATAATCACTAATAAAAACCTCTAATAGCCGATAAACTGTCCATACTCTGACCCTTCACACTGTCCCCTCATAATTAGTCTGTATACAAAATCTCTGAACTACGAATCCATTTTTCATTCATAAATACCTCATCAGTCAGCAATAAATGGCTGATTAATCCTTAATTAAAGTTTCAGAGAGCAGAGAGAGTGAATTCTTTAGGTTTTGCACTATTTGTTTATGAAGAAAAAACATTCACAACCACTATCATTACAACTACTACTATATTATGGTCTCATCTTACATAAATCGGGAGAACATAACAGCCAGAATGATTTCAGTGAATGTTATTGAATGTGGAGAATGCAACAACAGTTTTGAATGGTGATTTTTGAATAAATATCGGTCAAATTAAACCCGAAACACTCCCTGGGTCACTTAGAAAAAGTCATTAAATTTCAGGCTAAAACAATGGCGTTTGGGGTGTTTTTACTGCTCTGAAATGTAAAATTGGGTTGAATTTGACCTGAATAGTATGTAAAGGTAAAACTGTAATGATGATTTTTATATATATACTGTATATTCTATATGTTTTTCCCTTACTGAGCTTAAACCTAAGATTTTTACTCTCTCATACTTGTGCAATGAGATGTAACAATAAAGACCTTGAATACAAGTTTACAACACGGCAGACTGAATCATGGTTAATGTTTTGCATGTGTTTGTGTGTGTTTGAGCATATTGTGTGTAAAACATACCTTGCACTTTGTAATACTTATAAACCCTAACAAGGGCAAATGTCAGGCTCAGCAGGACAGGCAGAATTGCAGGGGCAGTAAAGAGGGGGGGGGGGGGGGGGGGGGGGGGAAGCATGTATTTATAATGTAGACATAGAAGATGAGCTCATGGATGGTTGTAGTTGAGTCAGCTAAGAAGGGACATAAGAGTTTTGGCCAAATGCTAATGATATGTTTCTGTGTCGAGTGTAATAAACATGTAATGATCACTCTAAGACAGAGATCAGAGAGAGCATATACACACAATAACTCACCTAAAATAAAATCAGACACCACATTAGCATTGAGTAAAAGATCGGAATACTTCTTCCACCACCAGTGATAAGTCAAAACACGTCAGCTAATGCCAGTTTTTGGAATTACATTGCTTGGAAATCACTTGGGACCAAATTTCCTTAATGCCAGCTGTTGACAGCAAATAAAGCAACACACTGAAAATTTACAGAGTGCATGTACCTTCATTAAAGTCTCATTACAAACAATTTCTGTTGTACGTCTTTGTTTGTACATCATGATTAGTAAAAAATGTCCTATCAGTGACAATCAGGAAAGTTTGAATCAGGCCATATGATTATAACCTGCTAGGTCATTCTTTTTTTAAATATATTTTGGGGCATCTTTATGTCTTATTGGATAGCAACAGTTAAGATATGACAGGAAACAAGAAGAGATAGAGATGGGGAAAGACATGCAACAAACTTCTGCTGCTGGAATTGTATCGTGGATATTGTGTTTACGTTGTATACGTCTGAACAAGTAGACTACCGAGGCGCGCCTAGTCACTGTTTCTTACTGATGAGTACACTGCAGACTCTGTCGTTTCTACATGACAAGCTTTTTTATGTTGCCCTATATTTGAAGTGTCTAAAGATGGATTTAGGGTGGTTTGCACTTGAGCAATATGTCAACTGATGGTCCCAAACAAATCAAGCATTATTGTTCTACTTTCAGTGGTGGGTGCACACTTATCATATATTCAGCTGTATTGTCTGTTGCTCATTTCATAATCTTACCTACAGACAGTTGAATCTTGGTGTAGTTACCAACACTCCATTGTGGGTCTGAACCAGACCAGTATGTCCCAGCATCACCTGCTTTCAGCTCTGTGACGTTGACCAGAAATGAGCTGGAAGCAGCATAATTTCGCAGTGTGAACCTGTGGTCCGTCCAGTCTGAGCTTCTTTGACTTGTCACCATGACTCTACAGTTGTTACGGTGGTCTCCCCTTCAGAGGAACTTTGTGTTTGTCCTGTGTTGTGGTGAATAGGGACACTCCATAGTTACTGGGAGTCCCACAATGGTGCTCAAATTGTGGGATTTCACACCACTCTGTCAAAGAAAAGACAGTTTGAGCAAAATGATTTAGCAATTTGACAACAGTGCAATTTGCAGTCAGGATAGTCTGTGTATTTCTTTTATGGTAAGCCTTTTCTTCAAATACATTTCTGTCCGATTATATATAATCTTCAGAAGCCCACTATTCAAACTATCTCAGTGTCTGTTTCACACAAAACTGTTTTCTTCAGGCACATTCTTTCTTGTTCAGTGGATTTAATCATGTACAACTCTTTAACACTCATCCCTATGAAAATGTATCTGTAAAAAGTAAAAAAGCTTAGATATATGAGATATGAATAATGAAAATATCAACAATGTAGAAAAATGTATCCCTCCTCCTCCTCATCATCATCATTTATACTGTATATTTGTTTGTTTACCTGGCATTATGTTCAGCTTTACTTCAGTGTAGATATCCCTTCTGGCACTGGTCAGTTCACACCAGTATGTCCCAGTATCCATAAGACTAAGATCAGAGATGGTCACTGTGAAAACCCATTTCTTTGTGTCAAGAAATCATAGATGGAGTATCTGTCCTTCCTCACTTGTGTAGTTGTAATAAGAACATTATTGTCACCACAGTCATTCCTGCAGGTAGCTCTCATAAGAACCCCCCCCCCCCCCCCCTCAATTCATGACAAACTGATACCAAACAGTATTTAACTGTCAGAGCACATCCGTTGTGATGTCTTCAGTGTTATATTTCATTTTTATCATGCAGACATAAATCCTAGCTGCATTAATGAAATGTGTCATAATAGATACATTTCTATTATGACAAAGCTATCTGACATAAACCATTGTATTTGCTGAAATAAATAAATGTGTTTATATTATACAAATAACTTTCTGCAGAGAATGAACAGCAAATTCTGAAGGCTCCACGTCTTCGTGTTATTTCAAAGAAACATAGCAACTACAGCAGATGTGTGTTACTGTGTGAACTGTTTTCACAGTTTGTATGATGTTGAGAATATTGTCTGGGTAAATATAACACCCACAATATATGTTCTCAATATGTTAAAATCTCTCTTTTCCGCATTCATACTAACAGTATTTTATCAACTACAAATTATCACACTACTGCATCTTTTTGTGAAAAGATTTATATGATTGCTCTTAAATGATAAATACGCCACATACTGTATCATAGTATTCAGTTTTCTCAAATGTACACAAATGCAACTGAAGAGTGAGTGAAATTTATTCTTCCACATGTATTTACTGTGCTCGCATTTTTGTGCAAGGATAATTGCTGCTGTGTCACTTTCAAAGTATTTATGACAATATAAGGTACAAATATAAAATTTAGGGACACACAAGAAAATATCAAGAGAAAACTTGTATAGCTGTTAACTACCTATGCTTCCTTTAAGATGAAAAAAGTAATGAAGCTCAGACTTGTTAGAGATCATATTTTTGGCTGATGACAGTGTTAAGTAAAATGTGGATTGATAGACAAAGAAAGAAAACAGGGGGCCCAACTTAGATTTCTGCTTAGGGTCCGTAAGAGGTCATCATCGAAACAATGTGACAGTTGATGAAGCTGTTTCCTCAAGATGCTGGACTGAGAGGTTTAACACATATTGTGAGGTGCAATAAAACACATAACACACTGCTGTTAGTGTGAAACTATCAGTTCCCACACTCTCACAATACATACAGTTTGAAACCTGGTGTTTGAACACAACAATACCATCAAGGGAAAACTGAAGGACAGTGAATTAAATTTTGAAGTTAAATTGTCAAATTACACACACAGACATTACATATTTGTTTGTTTTGCACTATGTCTAACTTAACTTCAGTGTATATATCATTTCCAAACATACCCCAATATCTCCCAGCATCCATGAGCTGAAGATCAGAGATGGTCACTGAGAAGACTCTTTTCTCTTTGTCATCATATATGAAGGATCTGTTGTTCTGCACTTGTGTAGTCATAATAAGAACATCATTGTTGCCCCAACTTCTCTCCCATTTTAAAAATAGGAAAAGTGTGTGCAAAACTTTTCCCAGAAAAAAGTTTCACAGAATCAATGAAACCTCTTAAATTAAATGAATATATATGAGATCAACAATATGGACTAATTAATAGTTATTAATGGGCTGTAGGATTGTAAGTGTGTAATCCTGAATTCAGTGTAACTGTAGAACAGCACCAGCAAAGGACTCAGTGTATCTAAAGGTCTAAGTGTACTTGGACATCTATCTTTGTGAGGACTAATTTGAGTCTCAGACCTTGAGAATGAGGACATTTTAGCAGTAAGGACATTTTTGCAAAGTGAGGACTTTGTGATAGGTGGTTACCATGGTCGGAGGTGGCCTTCCTAGATGACACAGATAGATGACTGCATAGATTCATGGGCATAATCAGACATTCAAACCTGAATGTGCTGACGGTGACCTGAAGCTCCATGCAAGTTCCTTGCTTAGAAACTAAATGAACCAATAGACTAATTTTTCATATTGTGGGATGATCTGTTGGGGTTAAAGACCAAAAGTCAGACCTTCATCTTCAGAACGGCAAGAGACAACATCTAAGTGCAGTTTGATCCTTATTGGATGAACATCTTTGACCCTCTCAAGTCGGGGACTGCTCCGCACTATATGTTTTAATGATATCTGGACTGATCAGTTAAAGGACTGCTGTTAGACACCTTTATATGTTGATTTTTTTTTAACACTGTCAATTTGATGTGCTGCTGTACAGACCTGTGTTCGATCATTATCAATAAGAACCGTTGCTAATGATGGGTTCTGGGTTTTCTGGAAGACAACCACGGTCTTGTTTGATGGACTAAACGAAAAGAGGATCTTTTTTTAGAGGTGTTGTAGGATCTCCATGTGAATAACCACCATTGTAAAGATGCATTGTGACTTCTTTCATATGACAATATTCTAATGTATACCTTTGAATACTATAATGTATGCATGTTCCATGTAACCAATGAACTGCTTTGAAAAAAATATGCAAAATATGTGGAGAAAGCTGATAAGACAATCTTAGGGAGACCTCCCCTTGGTCCCCGAGTATTAAAAGACATGTCTCTTTTGAGGAGCGCAGTTGACAGACAAGCTTTGAGTTTGCAGCAGAGCTCTTTGCCTGATTTTTTAATACTTTTGCTTGCAATTTAACTGATAGGCAGTTGGTAGAATAGTAGTAACTCAAGCCCTACAGCAGAACTTGTGAACAGTTAAATGGCACCAAACCGATAGGGACAGTACTTCATAGGACTGTGGCCTAGGCTCCTAAGCAGTGCCCAGATTGACACTTGTGTTAGATTTTGGAGTACATCAGAATCAGCTAACAATACACATTTTAATTATTCATTTTATTTATTATTTAACAGTTACAATGCACAATACATTTTTTGTATCAAATAGAGCTAAAAGCCATTTCCATCTGTAGTTGCTGGGCAGAGGCCATCAATGATATGAAGACATCACTGGTGACCTCCGCCCAAGTTTGACAACTTTTACTTGCAAAGTTGCAATGTAAAAGATAACAGTTGTGGTGAACATTTGAAATATTTTGAATACAGACACAGTAACACAAAGCACAATAATTAGTTACACAGTTTATTTGCATGCATATGTGTGTGTTTTCCTGTTAACTGTGTGTGCAACTGTGTGTGCAAGCAGGCACAATGGAAACCACAGTGTGTGAAAAGTTATTGCATCTGACAAGAAAAGAGAATAGAATGAAAAAAAACAAACCCTGAAAACAGACATCAACACCCCACTCATCATTTATCATAACTTCAAGGACAAAACAGCAGAAGGGGCACCAAATATCAGTACTGTGCCCTCACTGCATTCATATTCTCTTTAACTGTGACGATGTCCACTTCATGCATAACCCCAACCATAATCTGAACCAGAAATCAAGTGTTACCATTAACATGTAATGGTTTACCTTGTATGGACTATAATGTGGTCATAATGGGACTTTGTGAACAGATATTTGTCCCCACGTGGTGATTAGAAGAAGTACACACACCTGTGATAGGTCTACTAGAGGTTTGTGTGACTTGTGATGTGACAGGTTCCACAGTGCTGGTCTGCTGTGGAAAAACTGTCAGAGGAAAAGGTTATAACGACAATCACTGAATCAGCTCATTCTGAATAGTAAATGAGACCATTTGAAAAAAAACCCCCACCGTAAATCACTCACAACTAAAACTTAAACATGCACTAATTGCTGTTTGTCTGATGATGAGTTTTGATTAAGCAAGAGACATTTGGTCTCAAATTTGGTTTAATAAAAGGCAGAGGCAAACAGAAAAGTCTTCAGCTGTGATTTAAAAGAACTGAGGGTTGCAGCAGACCTTCAGTTTTCTGGGAGTTTGTTCCAGATGTGTGGAGCATAAAAACTTAATGCTGCTTCTCCATGTTTAGTTTTTACTCTGGGGACAGAAAGCAGACCTGTCCCAGATGATCTGAGGGGTCTAGATGGTTTATAATGTCGCAGCAGATCAGAAATGTATTTTGGCCCTAAACCATTCAGTGCTTTATAAACCAACAGCAGTATTTTAAAATCAATTCTTTGACAGACAGGAAGCTAGTGTAAAGATACTTTAATACTTTTTAATTGCATTTAAATGTCTTTTTAGTTGTGTTGCTTTTATATTCTGTCTTGATGCTTTTTATACTTTATATAAAGCACTTTGAAATGCCTTGTTGTTGAAATGTACTATACAAATAAACTTGCCTTGCCTTACGTAACGTGTGTGTGTGTGTGTGTGTGTGTGTTGGGCTTTATACACAATTTAATTATTCATTTATTTATTGTCCATTTAACAGATACAATGCACAATACATTTTTTGTACCAGATAGAGCTAAAAGCTATTTCCATCTGTAATTGCTGGGCGGAGGTCACCAGTGATGCGAGGATATCACTGGTGACCTCCACCCAAGTTTGGGAACTTTGCAAAGTTGTGAAGTAAAAGATGAAACAGTTGTGGTGAACATTTGAAACATTTTGAATACAGACACAGTAAAGCATCACAACCTCTCAGAGTCATTCTCTATATTCCTCTTTGAAATACATCCATTATAGACATTTAACAACATTGTTACATTCTGCTTTGACTTTTTAGGAGCCAGTGAAGTCGCCCCCTGCTGGCCATTAGAGAGAATGCAGGTTTATTTAAGCTTGCTCTGAAATACCTGATTTCATACAGTTTAAACTCTTCCTGCTCTAATCTTGTTTCAAGTCCATTTAATAGCCACGGCTCTACTGCACTGCTTTTTCTCTCTTTGAATATCTCCGGGATATGTTGTCATGTCCTAATGTAATAAGAATAATCACTTATTTATTTCAATTCATCAAATGTTTGGAACTGACAATCGATGGTGTGGCGATAGTGTTTTTTGTACTCCCATTTTTATAGTGCAAACAACAATGCTGAATTGTTTCAATGATGACTGCTCTGTGAAGACGGGTTTCTCTTGGTTTTGTTTATTTATTCACTTTTTTAAAGGTACATATACATATATAAAGGTAACTGCCTGAAATGGTTATCCACAATTTCTTACAAGGAGTGCAGGTGTGTTAAATTGTTTGTCATAATGAGTGTAAAAGACTATAGTGTAAAATCAGAGTTATGCCAACAAATATATACATGCTAACAATAAAACCATTTTGTACAAATAATCACAACAAAACCTACTGTGGCTTTTAAGTCAGACAGTCGGAAAATTGGACCACAGTGGCACATGAAAATGTTCTCATATGAAGACAATACAAACAGGATAATTTGAGTACAAATGCATCGTTGACCAAAGTTATTTATACTGTTCATCTCTTATTGGCTTTAACGTAAACTTCATTACAGTAGATGTCATCTGTTGTGAAGTTTTGGTACACAGAATCTTGTTGATCTTCACCAGCATCCTCATCCCCACGGTGCCAGGTGCTCTGCTGTTTAGAGGTCCCCTGCTTTGAGCTCACGATCACTTCCTGATTTTCATAATCCTAAAAAAGAATCAGTAAAATTGAACAGATAAGAGGGCAACAGTTTGAAGAGAATTAATGTTGTAAATGCACCAGTTATTATGAACATATTTTGAAATATATTAATTCTTTAATTATATGTTTAATAACCTTAAATTATAGACTATATTATTTTTGCACCTCTACCTCTCTAAGAATGGCGATGTCAGTCAATTGGTCGATGTGTCGGTGCAACTCTTTGTTCCGGAGCAAAACATCTTGTCATTTACAGGCAAGATTACCAGGAAATTCAGTGTGAATATTCATGGTCCAAGAAAGATCATTCCTAATAATTTTGTTGATCCTCATGACTTTTGATTCAGCACCAGTGTCCGATCAAAATCTTTCCAATGAAAAATGCTTACCAAAGAACTGAAATTAACATGATATTAACTGAGTACATAAATGTTCCCAAGAGGATGAAACCCCGTCAGTTTTAGTTCCTGAGGTTACCACTACCACCAAATAACTTACACAAGATATCTAATAGTCTAACAGGCAGACTGCAATGAAATTTGCTCAACACATTCATCCACCGTCTTTTCACTAGTGACATCCTAAATACAAACAACTTCATATATTCAGACCCTCTAATGGTTGAAATCATCAGTATGTTGTTTCTGTCTCACATGTTTGTAATGTGGACTGTAACGAACTCTGCAGTCGTTCAAGTTTAATTTTCTTACATTGTCCTCACTCATCCCATCATCTGCTTCTGCTGTCTTAGTGGTTCTGTTCTTGTTGATTCCTGGAAACACAAAGCACAATAATTAGTTACACAATTTGTTTGTATGCATATGTGTGTGTGTTTGACTGTTAACTTTGTGTGCATGTGTGCAAGTTTTGTGTAAATCATACCTTGCTCTTTGCAGCATCTGTATTTATAAAGTACTACCAGGGTAAACGTGAGAGCGAGCAGCACAGTAGGCACAATGAAAACCACAGGGTGGAAGGGGAGTGCTGCATCTGGTACAAGACGAGAACAGTATAAAAATATCCACTTCCTGAAAACACACATCAACAGCTCACTCATCATTTATCATAACTTCAAGGACAAAACAGCAGAAGGGGCACCAAATATCAGAACTGTGCCCTCACTGCATTCATATTCTCTTTAACTGTGACAATATCCACTATATGCAAAACTCCAACCATAATCTGAACCAGAAATCATTAACATGTAATGGTTTACCTTGTATGGATTATAATGTGGTCATAATGGGACTGTGTGAACAGATATTTGTCCCCACATGGTGATTAAAAGAAGTACACACACCTGTGATAGGTCTACTAGAGGTTTGTGTGACTTGTGATGTGACAAGTTGTTCCACAGTGCTGGTCTGCTGTGGAAAAACTGTCAGAGGAAAAGATTATAACGACAATCACTGAATCAGCTCATTCTGAATAGTAAATGAGCTTAAACCATTTGAAAAAAACCCCACTATAAATCACTTACAACTGAAACTTAAACAAGCACTAATTACTGTTTATCTGATGATGAGTTTTGATTAAGCAAGAGACATAAATAGTTGTGAGACACTTTTACCATGTTTTGTACCACAAAAAAGGCATTTTTACAATTACTGTGTGGTCTATGGTGTTAGGAGATTAGAAGGAGAGATGAAAACCAGGATGTCATGGTTACATGATGCAGACCTGAGCTTCCTGAACCACCGGGACACCCAGGTTTATACAGTGAGAATCAAACCTAGACGTAACTTACAGCTACACTCATATATTCAGCTGTATTGTTTGTTGCTCATTTCATAATCTTACCTACAGACAGTTGAATCTTGGTGTAGTTACCAACACTCCACTGTGGGTCTGAACCACACCAGTATGTCCCAGCGTCACCTGCTTTCAGCTCTGTGATGGTGACCAGGAACGAGCTGGAAGCAGCATCATCTTGCAGTGTGAACCTGTGGTCCGTCTGATCTGAGCTGTGTTGACTCGTCACCATGACTGTACAGTCGTTACGGTGGTCTCCCCTACAGAGGAACTTTATGTTTGTCCTGTGTTGTGGTGAATAGGGACACTCCATAGTTACTGGAAGTCCCACAATGCCGCTCACAGTGTGGGATTTCATACAGCACCACTCTGTCAAACACAAGGAGGTTTGAGCAACATTATTTAAGAATTGAATAATACTGCAGTTTGCAATCAGGTCAGATTAGAAATGGATAAGAATGTTTTTCATGCTACGCCTCACCTTCAAATATTTAATATAGTTAGAGCCATGACCTCTCACCTTTGACTTCTAGCTCAACACCAGAGAAGACATCCAGGCCGGTGTTTCTATGGACACCACAAAGGTACATCCCAGAATCCTTTTGGGTCAAACTGGTAATGGTCACCGTGAATTTGCTCGAGATTTTGTCATCGTTAATGCTGAACTGTCCATTTTGTTTAATGTCAGAGGTGACTACTGCCTGCTGCAGACAGGTGGAGGGCTGGTTTCCTCTGCAGATGTACTTCAGGTTGTTCCCGTCCTCAGACTTGTATGAACAATTGATGGACACTGAACTGTTCTCATAACCTTGGACTTTGGCGAAATGGTCACAGCAGCGGTCTGTCGGTAAGACAAACAACATCAGAGACGGTTACAGGCGCAGACTGAAGTATTGACATTCTTGAGTAAGAGTAGCAATATCACAGTATTACAAGTAAAAGACCTGCATTTAAAATATTACTTAAAGTACAGAAGTTTTATTAGCTAAATGTCCTTAAAGATATAATATATTACTATTCTGCATTAAAATGTCTAAATATGACTGGACCTATGAAGGTAACAGTCCGTTTAATTTGGTCGTCTGACAATGGCGTCATACCCGCTCTATGAAAGAGTATGTGTGCACAAGATGATAATCATCTGGCATGTGCATGCGTTGTGGTTGCCTGCCACAGTGGTGTCTACCAAAGACTTAACACATACAAGATAATATGTTGGCATTGTAGGTGTCCACCAGAAACTGTCATAAATTGACTTTTATTCAGTTTTAAGCCATGTTTTTACAATAACTTTTTAGATCTTGGTCATTTTTAAGTATATCTTTTAACCGGATGAAGGATTTTAGTGATCAGATGTCTAGATCTTAATTTATCAGACAAACAAGCTGAGCAAACGTTAGTGGCAGCTCAGCTCATACAGAGCCCTTCTGGATGTCCTCTGTCTCCAAAACAGTATTGGAGAAACACTGATTTTTTTATGTCAAACTGCTATATTCAGTGTTTTTACTGGTTTTAATCATTGTATACGTTTGTTTTGAAGAGGAGGAGACCTCTACGGATAATTCAGCTCTCAGTAAAAAGATCCTGAATGATGAACACTGAAGGAATCCTAACTGGGAGAAGCTGGTTTTTTAACAGTGAATACAACAACTCCCATGTTCCCACTCTACTTCACAACGTCATTAAACTTCATCCTTTGTTATTGTTTTGATTGAGAGACCCCGAGCGGCAGAAATTACATATTGTGTGTTCAAAGAATCAAAAGTAAAAGTGCAACAGAATGTAAGTAAATCAAAACGTATTCCAGCGCACACCAGGATATTAGGGTTGACACTATTTTATTAACGCCTTACATTAAAAAAGCAAAAGGAGCAAACTACGTGTTTTGTGAACTCGCACCTCCTTTTGCTTTTTAATGTGACCCATTAAAAAAATAGTGTAAGTCTGTCTGGTTACTTGGTGTCTGTAGGAAATATGACATAAAGAAAATATGATTCTTTATTTTAATATAGACAATAATTATGTATCCCTTATAATTAATATACAATGTATAATGTATATTGAAATTATGAAAATGATGAAACACTTTATAAATTGTATTTTTTGACATCTGTTTGTTTTAAGAATGTAATGAGTTTGTTATCTAAAAGCTCTGTATGAATAAATCTGTTTTTCTGTATACAGTTGGTGTAATATAATGTTGGATATTAGTTGTCAGTAGTTACTTTCAAAAATTAAAAGTTTATACTAACTCTACTGAAGAAAGTCCTAATATCCTGGTGTGCGCTGGAATACGTTTTTGATTTACTGTATTTTCCCTGCATTAGCTGGCACCCGAGAGAGGCACTGCTGTGCTCGGGGTATCTTCAGTTTTTTGACCCCTCTAAGTGTTATATTGCCACTGGATTATTGTTACTGATATATCAACATGTAAGTCGCATTTAAATGCTATAGCTAGTCAAGCAGTATTTTCTAACCATTAACATATTTTTGGTCAGTTTAATCTATAACATGGCATCATATTTTACATGCTAATCATTTATTTTGTATATAAAACATCAATCTTCAAAGTAACTAGTAAGTATATCTGTCAGTTAAATGAAGGGATGTAAAATAAAAGTGCAATACTTTCCTCAGAAATGTAGGGGATAGAAGTATTGAGTAACAGATGTGTACTCAAGTAAAGTACAAGTGCCTCAAAATTGAAACAATTAATTAAATATGTGTTTTATTACATTCCACCACAGAAGTCAAATTCAGTACTGAGATTATTTATTTACCTGGTTTTACATCCAGTTTTACTTCAGTGTAGATATCCTTTCCGGTCCTGGTCACCCCACACCAGTATTTACCAGCATCCGTAGAACTAAGATCAGAGATGGTCGCTGTGAAGACTCTTTTATTTTTGTCATCATCAATGGAGTATCTGTCTGTCTTCCCTCTTGTGGTCGTAATAAGAACATCATCATCGCCACATTCATTCCTGCACAGGTATTTCTCATAAGACTCATAACCCTCTTCATAGGGGCAAGAAACTTTAGCTTCTCTTCCTTCATATCCAGACACACGGATCAACCCTGCTGCGCTGATGACTTGACTCGAAGCAACTGCAAAGAGAAATCATCATGACATGTAAGAAACACCTGGAAACAGACTTTGTTCATGGTTTTTAAAGTGAGGTTCACACACCTTCTTATCCATTTGTCACTGAACATTTGAATCAGTTTTTATTTGTTATAGCTGTATAATGAATTTACCAAAACCAATATCGATACCAAGGCAAAGCCAGACCACTTGTATTTGCATAAAAGTAGATATATTTAATCAGTTAATATTACTTACTGCACAGGGTGAACAATAGGTTTTGACGGCTCCACATCTTCAATTCTTGTGAAAAGGAACAGAAACCACAAGCTAAGTATGTCTTACATTGAAATTGCTACACCCACCCTGTGGTGACGTGCCATTCAGATGTTGAAAATTGTCACTTCTGCATTTAGATCAACAGTGTTTTATTATCCTTGGAGTTAGATCAAGTCAGGTCAAGTCAATTTTATTTGTATAGCCCAATTTTACAAATTGCAAACTTGCCTCAGGGGGCTTTACAATCTATACAGTATACAACATCCTCTAACCTTACACCCTTGATTCAAATAAGGAAAAACTCCCTAAAAAACCCTTTATCAAAGAAAAAATGATTGTAACCTCAGGAAGCACAACAGAGGAGGGATCATTCTACCAGGACGGACAGATGTGCAATCGATGTTCTGTCTACAGAATAGAACAAGGAATCAGAAAGATCTGAATGTGCACGTGAGCCTTCAGACTGCTTCAGGAAACGGAGGGTCAATGTGCTAGGTGAATGTGATGAGAGAAAGAGAGAGAAAAAGAGAGAGAGAGAGAGAGAGAGAGAGAGAAAGAGAGAGAGAGAGAGAGAGCGAATGGGTGGTGGTAGTCCTGGAGAGATGCTCACCACTAGAGGGAGCTTTGTTCACATATACTGTAGGTAAATTTGCTATAGTAGTATTTGGTATCAGTAGTTTTTTTTTAATTTACACCTATTATTGGCATGTCATTTTCAATCCAGTATTATTCTGAATTATTAATATAACACAGAAGCATATCTTGTCTTGTTAAGCTCTTTTACTGATCAATTAAAGCTGATTCAAATAAATTGAAATGCAAATCCTGCTGATTTTGTTAGTACAATCCTACAACTTCTAATATTTGCCTTTCTGAGTCGACTGTCTGAAATTCTTCATAAGATACTGATTTCATAATGTCCTCAAAAGGTTAAAAATGCTACTCAACTATTCATTTTCCACCCTGCTGTGTGACCATGACTTTCTTCAGTAGAGTTAGTATAAACTTTTAATTTTTGAACAACTAATATCCAACATTATATTACACCAACTTTATACAGCAAGACAGGTTTATTCATACAGAGCTTTTAGATAGCAAACTTTTCAACTAACTGTCAAAAAGTACAATTTCAACATACATTAAACATTATACATACATTACAAGGGATAAATAATTACTGTCTGTATTAAAATAAAGAACCATATTTTCTGTGGATTTTTAAGTCTATGTAAACTTCATTTATCAGTCTTTGTGTCATATTTCCTACAGATACCAAGAAACCAGACAGACTTACAAACTAAAATATTATGCCACCTTTAAAAACTACTGACCCCACCCTGACCGATGCATTATAAAATGCCAGTGTATGTGGGCGAGAGCATGCGTGTGTGTTTTCCCTGAGCTCAGCCATTCCCTTGACTCCAGCTGACCGCTCAGCTGTGCCCCTCGCATACTGCAGCACAGACTGTTTCCATATCTCACAAGCTCTCACACCGAAAGGCTAACATTAAGACCCCTGTGCAGAGGGTTAACTGTGTCCTGAATTAGCGAGGATGCCAAGGAGAGCTGGGCTGTTGCCAGGTTGGATTGCCAAGGGGTGTTGAATGTTGCTATAGTGGGTTTCTGCAGTGTGGCCTGTTTGCATGTCGGCAGCGTGCAGAACGCGTGTGTTGTGGTCTTCTCAAACTACAACCCAAGACAAACACACACACACACACACACACACACACACATCCATATAGCCCTCAGTCTGTATGAAGCTGGGGTGTTATTTATAGGTAATCCTCTCAAGTCTTAAGGGTATATCTTAAACCTTCAAACTACAGTCCAGACAGTATTTGGACACTTACATATATTTTGTTCTTCAGGCTCTGTGCTTCAGCACATTCTATTTGAAATAAAATAGTAGATACTACATTAAAGTACCAAGTCTCAGCTTTAACTTGAGTAGGTTTACATTCATATAGAAAGTACTGTGACATTTCTAGTTTTCATGAGTGCACCTGCTCTTTCAGAGTGTACCCAACTGTTGATTTTAGCAAACCAGCTACCCTTAATACCTCTCTGACAGATTTTTTGCATTTTTCCTTTTCAGCCTCATTATCTTCTTTACACGCATAGTCATCTCTTTACTCCCCATATTGAGCATGAACTGAAAACAACACACAGCTGCCCAAGAAACATCTAGTAGCCAAGTGTCCAATTATGTTTGAACTCCTAAACTTTGGGCACTATGTGTTAAAAGGGTTGTATCACCCACACAGTTCTTTCTATGTTGATGTAAACCTTCTCTCTGGAAGAATGGAGATGGAAAGATGGGGGTTTTTACTAGGTAGTGATTCTAGCGAAAGATGCAAATGAGTTGCATTAGTCTCCAACTTTATGGAAGTGTACTAAATTATTTGAGTACCCCTGTAAGTGTTTGGCAGTGTGTTTGTCTCTTTGCCCCACAGGGAGGAGGCATTACTGCAGACTTGTGACAAAAAACATCATCATGCTTGCACACCTGCATGCTGACAATGATACTTGTCAGGAATAAAGGACGGTTGATTTCACTGTGTAGTAAAGCAGACGTGGTTTGTATCTGAAGACGTGCACGTCTGTGTGTGTGTGTGTGTGTGGGAGGGGACATTCCATCCATTCTTGCTCTTCCTGAGGAAAGAAATCATCACACACACACATACAATTGCTGACAGCAGGCAGAGGGAGAGGCACACATACACTCCTCTACGGTCATCTACAGTACACATCTGCCTCTTCTTTCAGCTTTCTCAACCATCCAGCAGTCTACATACATTTTAGTTTTGGTGAAGTAAATTAATGCATTGTGTATGAGCGTTAGCTCAGGAATAGCACTGAAGTTGTGCTTGCATCAGTTTCTTCATTCATGCTTCACCATCAGTTGCTCATGCGCTTCCTGGCTACAAGCTGATTAATAACATCCAATCATCTTAATACATATTTATAATATCACACTGATATGAATACGTTTATGCCCACACAGTTTTCTGCAGCAGCTCCGACCACTTCCTCCTAATGATCTCAGCTTTTGGTACTTTTGACTGAGAATATCCATGTATGTCTATCTTGCTGCTCAAATTCTTTGAAAGACCATTTAAAGAGCCTTTCTTGCCAAATCAAACTGTATAACAATTTGGTCAGTTCCTAAATGATCAATTAGTTATCTCTGACTGACATAAGAAAACACAGAGTTGCATTTGTGCTTATAGTTTAGCTTGTATTGTAATTCAAACACACACTCCTTTTTTCATGAAACCAAAGGGAAAAAACTTCAGCTCATTAGCTATTGAACTGGACCTGGTTGGCTATGTTGGAAAAAATAATTGCTTCTCTCTCTCTCTCGGCCGTGCATGAAAACACACACACACACACACACACACACACACTCACAGTCAGTTTTCATCACTTCAGAGGACATTACATTGACTTACATTCATTTCCTCGAGAATTAGCCTAACCCTAACCTTAACCATACCAGAACCCTAAATTTACCTTAACTTTAAACGGCTTCACTCTGAAATGAATGATTTACGGTAAGGGGACTTGCCCACAACATACACACACAGAAGCAGAGAGAGGATGCCAACTAGAGCAGTGGCTCATCAAAGCTCCACAGGGGTAGTTACGCCAGTGCTGACGCACTGCGGCTCCCCTGCCAGCTAATGGTCACTGAACACTCATAATGGATTTTTCTTTTGGGTAGTTAGGTGAATAATATCTCTTTGTTTGCATCCATGGGGGCCAACAGAGAGGCTGGTAACTTTTGGTCCTACTATTAACTTCACTTGCCAGTTGTTTTTAATTATCTGCACCCAAACCACAGTGAGCCATAAAGTGACACATAATAGATATGATGCGGGGTCTCTAATATATATATGTGGAGAGAGAGAAGTAGACAGATCAAATGTATACCTTTTGTGAATTAAAAAGAATGACAGATTGAAGGATGGATTTTTATTTTCTGTAAATATAAAGACGCTTTGAACTCATTAGCAAAACACGCACACTTAAGTACATAAAGACTCACAGAGCTGCAAACTGTACACTTCTGTCAGAAGACTCCTAAATTTTACAGAAAGCTTTTTACAAAGCAAACTTTCTTTCAAGAATGACCACGCAAGCCGTATCATCATGAGAATAAAACCTTTAACCAGTCAGGCACAAAATTAATTTAAGCTCATCATTCATTCATCGTCTCACTCATGCACAAACAAATTTACACACACAGTATACAAGTACAGTCAAATGAGTACTTCTAAACAGTTTAGGCAGCACATTGGCTACTTAATTGTTCAAACTGTTATTTCTGCTGCAGGGCAGCAATAAGTTGCACAGCATTCAAAAGAGCCTGTAGAAGTAGCCTTTAATGATGGCTGGCGGTCCGTAACCCTGCTTATCTATCGGGCTCAAAATAATGTAGCTCCATCCTCCACATTTCAGCCTCTTCCTCTTTGCGTCTTCCTCACTGACTTTTTCATAATCCTTCACCCTGTTTTATCCAGAACCATGAGGAGATTTCTCAGTCTGTGTCTATTTGACAGGGGTTTGTTCCCGCTCCCTGTGCTCTGATGTACAACTTCAGGAAGTCCTTGTAGCGAGGTGCGCAGCCAAGCCAGGCTTCGCCAAAATGCACATAGCCAGTCAAAAGGTACTCATCCCCTCCAGGATGCACACCGCACTTTGCGGGAACGTTGACATGTCCACTCCAGCTCCGCCCTCTGACTCCACCCCAAGCGAACAACCCACTCTTCTGACGGAACAGCCGGCTCATAGTCACCACAACTCGGAGGTGGTCGTTTGTATCTGACGCCACACCTTGAATGATGCCACTGCCCGCTAGAGAGACAAGAACAGGAGACATCAAGAGAAGGAAATTTAAAGATCCCCTCCACACATGTTTTAAGATGCATGTAAAATACTCTACTTTGAATAGTAATTTATGTGTAACATGTTTTTTTCCACAAAAATGTTCGCTTATCTTGTTAAAATCCTTAAAACAACATCTCTTCCTTCTCCCTCATTGAAAAATCCAGAATCTATGAACATGCAATTTTTTTTTTTGTTTCAGAAGTTTAACTGTTGGACACAAGATGTCTCGTACTCCACTGAAAGGTCCATTCTCAGTGTACGTACACAGAAAGCTTCAGGTTTCCTCATCACACATGTGTAAGTTGAATACTGGACCACAATTTGCTCCAAACTAGTTGTGATGTAACAAATCATGTTCATAGGCCCGCCCCTTAAAACCAGATTTTCAATGAGCTCAGACAAACTTTTCACTTTCAGCAGATGAACATGAAAACAGCCTTCTAGTGTCAAACTCTGCACAAACATCATTCTGCACAGTGAAGCTCAAACATGCAAGTGACTGAATGCAGACTAATGAATTACGGTTAGCTAAAATGCAAAAAAAAAGCGTGAATTAAAGGGAGACTCAGAAAAGCCAAGAGGAGCTATACACTCAGGTGATAATTCTCTGTAAATACATTGTTAATATAAAAAAAATATCAATTTCTAGCCACTTTAAAAAGGTGCAATGTGTTAGATTTGGCCATCTGCTCCAAACAAATAGGGGGCAGCACCTGCCCCCCCTTTTTTATCACTCACTGAATATAGCGTAAAACTTACTGTTTACAGTGAATCTGGGCTATCGCACTGTCAAGATATCAAAATGCTATGGAGACATTAGAGCCAGCGGTAAATTGTCAAAGAGCTGCACAGATCAGTTCATCAGGATCATGCAGCTGAGATGACGAGCTGTCTCACCCAGCCAGCGGCTACAGCAGCAGATTTTCCAACAATGTCAGCGCAAATTTCCAAATAGGCGTTACTTGGATAAACTGACCACATATTGGGAATCTAAATGGTTACTTTAATAAAGTGACATATTAACAGTCCTACAGTGAAACTTACAACAGCTTTCAG
This sequence comes from Thunnus thynnus, assembly GCF_963924715.1. NCBI lineage: Eukaryota > Metazoa > Chordata > Actinopteri > Scombriformes > Scombridae > Thunnus > Thunnus thynnus. The sequence goes on along the minus strand of NC_089519.1, from coordinate 7,355,438 downwards.
CCTAGCTCAAAATCTCCGGCAGCGCTACTTCTTCCTGTCATATTGGACTGAGGGCAGACTGGACGCTACAGTGACTCACTATCACCCCTGAGGTACGAAGTGGTATTACGAGACAGGACGGGCCAGGGCTAGCTGGTTCACATGCTAACTTCAGTAGACATCTCTGCAACACAATACATAGATGTCCTTGACATAATGACAAAACTGTTATTTCTTCACATTCTGTTGATAGTTTTAGTTAATTTTTTTAACATTTTAAACTAAAATTCTTCCAAATCTTACATAGTGCACCTTTAAAGCAATGAAGCAGTGTGTGTGTGTGTGTGTGTGTGTGTGTGTGTGTGTGTGTGTGTGTGTGTGTGTGTGTGTGTGTGTGACAGTCTATGGTACTGTATGTGTGTATCTGAGTGTATGGATTTACCAAAGTCACTGGTGCACACAGCCATGAGGACCTCTTCATCTGAACATGGTTCACAGGTGACTAAAATGGAAAACGTGAAAAAAAGAAATGACATGAGACGCTCTTTGTTAAATACTTTAACATAAGAAATCACTGCTGTTCTTATTTTCTTTGCTCATTAGCTTTTGTATCATCCTGTGAGTTGTTTCACCCCTTAGTCTGGTTCTGGTTCTCTGTTTCTCTTTATTGGTGGGAGTTAATGAGACAAAAGAGACATCAAGAGAGAATGTGAATGAGAACAGCAGGTGAGGGAAGAGACGTAATCAGAGAATTACCCCTTGACCCTGTCAGCTATAAAAACAGCTATAAAACACAGAGGCGTGCGCGCACACACACACACACACACACACACACACACACACACACACAAACAGACAGACAGACAGGCCTGGACAGGCTTTCTTCCAGCTCTCCTCTCCACCCACTGCCCTTCCCTTCCACCAGACTGCTTTACTCATACGGGTGGGCTACCCAAAACGCCCTGCTTTGAGGGGGGGTTTGCTCTTGATTGACAGTTGAGAGACGATTGGCTGACTTTTCTGCTTGACCCTAACGTGACCTTTTGATTGCCCTGCTTGTTTTCATAAGTCTGGCTGAGACGAGAGAGTGTGAGATGAAGAAACAAAGGTGAAACAGTAATGTGGGCAAAAACTTTTTTTAGCCTAACTCTTGTCTGTCACTTTCACTTACGCCACTGAACAGGCAACCTGTGTCAAGGCAGGAGTTTAACAGACCATTTTAGACAACTACAGACAAATTTTGGACAATCGACAAAACGCCCAACGGTGTGAAAATTTACGTCTAGACAACTGAAACTGACTTGAAACAGATAATCTATCACAGTGAATATTTTGCCTTTTTCTAAAATGTTTTTCCAGTGTTATGATCTTAGATTTGACAGCTTGAAATGTGTGGTTTGAGAGTAATAAAACTTGAAATATATGTTCTGAACTTGGTAGTGACTGTTGAAACTGAATACTATGATTTGAACTTTTAAAAACTAGCTCAAGTAAAAAACAAAAAAACCCACGTTGACTCAAAACCCACATCTTACATTCTCACTGGTCACACAGAAAATAACACAGAACTCAAATTCTTGGTGGCACAAAACTCAACACAAAGGCTGAATACAAATAAAGACCTCTTTTTTTTTTTGTCCATGTTACATAAAATATATATCTGCCAAACAATAAACACATGCTTGAATTCTCTTACCTAAACCAGGGTGCAGGTATGGGTACATATGTGCCCCCGGCCCCTGGCTGGGCACCAGCTCATATTGGAAAGCCGTGATCCTCCGGCTGATGTCTGTCTGTGGGACGGCCTCCACAAACAGAGCCCCCTCCGCCAGGCTGAAGCAGTGCACTGTGCCCTGAGCCTGTTCCCCCTCTGCCAGCAGCAGCTTCAGATCCCCAGCTCGCTCCAGATACACATGAGAACCCTAAACAAGGAGGGTCAAAAGGATACTTATAATTTGACAAAACACTGCCTTCAAATAAATACAGCTCCTCTATGATTCATTTAAACTCTAAATACACTGAGGCAAGGTCCTATGCTGATATAGACGTTGTACTCTACCTGGGAGTAAGTATGGGGTTTGATGCACACATGGAGACCTGCCATGTGTCCTGATGAAGGTTCTGTGTTTGGCCTCAGGTTGACAATGATGGCCCCTGTGGGGTAGAGCCACTCTAGCGAGCCCTGGGAGCAACGTAAGTAGACCTGCTCCACGTCTCTGCGATGGGACTCATGGCTCAGACCACTGCAGTGGAGAGGACAGATTGTCTTTTTATCCTCCCTTATTATCAAGGGTGACTTCACTGAATCACATCAAATAGCTAAAATAATCCAGCAATAAGGGAATTTTGATCAGGGACAAAAATAAAAAAATCTATAAGGATATGCTGGAAAACCATTGTTAAAAAACATATATAAGGGATTTTTATGAGAGACAAAATCATTCATTTGTAGCACTGACTACTTTGGTGCAGCTGTCTGCCAACAAATCTTTCACTTGGACTGATGTGGTCGCTGGTCTCAGATGTGGATTAGCTACCTCAACACCAGGAACTGATTGGGCTATTAAGTCGTTAGAAGTCTGAAGCGGGTAAACTTTACACCAAGTGCGAAGTACAGGCTCTCATTTTTTATGACTTTGGCACTTGGAGGAGTGATCAAAGGCGCCATATGGCTTTATTGACTTAAGATAGGAGCTGGAGCAGAGACATTCCTGTGATCATAAGTGTATGAATCACATTTCAAAAAATTTGACTTTAGATGCTGATCAGAATAGTCTCTTAGTAAGACTCCTGCTGCCTTCCAGACATCCTGTATGATTAGTTTTAGTCGTTTCCTTTCTGAGAAGTGATTCTCTAATAAAATAAAATACTCATCTATAGATTACTGAGATCTGACGTCATTTAATGTATGAGTAATAATCACAAGCAAATGCACAAAGCGGCCAGAAACATCCCTGACTCAAAATGAAAGTCACTAATTTCCCTGTGGCCTTCCTGTGCCCTTCCTGAGGATTGCATTAAATCTTAATTAAACATCCGTGCGTCTAATCATTCTTCTGAGCTCACTGAAATCCCGGATAATGTGCAACATAATCAGTTCAAAGACACAACCTCCCTCTCACACGACTGAAGTTTCTTTCATGTCTCCTCTGCATCCACACGATTACACACAAAGTAACATCCATGAGGAGCGAGATCATTTTACAAAAAAGGATTATACAGATGAAAATAACAACTCTACATACTATAACAATCCTGAAGGATGTACATTGTGTTTTCTTTGCAGTCGGTCATAACAGTATACTGGTTCCTTTGTTCTCCATCCTCACCTTCCTCGCCAGCTACACTGGTCGCTGGAGTACTGTGCCGCCGCCCGACAGAGGAGCACAGCCGTGATCCACTGCACAGCCCACGGCCGGAGCATGCTGGCCAGTCCGCCCGGGCGGTCACCGGATCCCGCACACCAGACCAGACCAGACCAGACCAGCCGCGCTCTGCAGCTCCCGAACCGCAAGATCCAGTGAAATGTCCCGTAATGCTCCGTTCAGCGCCTGCGGGCTACATGGCGAGTTCAGCCGAGGCAAAGGTTGCGTCTGCCGCTGCCTCAGAGCCACAAAAACATTTTGACAAGAGGTTTGTAAAAGGAGCAGAGTGCGCGCGCAGCGGGACACAGGGGCTGTTTAAAAAACTTTCGCCGCGCGCTCCGCTTCACGTCAGCGGGGGCGCGTGCCAGCAGAGGAGTCTGCTTGAGTGACACGCGTGCGCTCGCTCCAAACCACGCCCACAAATTCCCCTGAAAGATGTATGTGTGTGTGTGTGTGTGTGTGTGTGTGTGTGTGTGTGTGTGTGTGTGTGTGTAATTTCGATAAAGAAAACATTCAAGTGTTTTGAAAAATAAAGAACAACAAAGAAAAAAGAAATAATAAAAGAAACTTAAGGCCAGAAATAAAGGCCAAATGCATCAGGAACTTGACCAGAATGAGCACAAATGAAAATCACATTTAAGTAAAAGCAAACAAAGTATAAATTATCTTTAAAACGACTTGGCTTTATTCCTTTAACCATATAGATTTCTTAGACAATTTCTCTTCTATTCAGCATGTCAGCTCCTCGTGTATTTACGTCCACCAGGTCCTTTAAAATGCAAAGAGACAAACAGTAAGTCTGTTTGAGTGTTTGTGTGTGCGTGTCGGCTTTATAAACAGATGGATCATATCATCGCAGTGAAAATTAGAGCAGCATGCAGATCTGGAACAGCAACTTCCTTACCAAAAGCTTCTGCAGTCATTGCCAAGCCTGTTCAGATATTCACGTTACTGGACACAAAACTGACAATGGGCTTCAAGTGGGACTTCTACTTTACTCTTGGTACCTAATGTTAGGCTATAGTATTCTTGTTTCGTTCCTCATGTCACTGCTGTGTTTGTTCCATATCGTATAGTCTTCTGAGAGAAAAAAAAAGACAGGCCCTGACATAACGAGAAATCACACATGTGCTCTAAACGCCTGTTTGGTTCTCGGGCGGTTTTCCCGTGAGAAAACAGTCGGAACGGCAAGCATGTTACTGACTCGTCACATTCCCCCAGACAGCCAGAGCAATGTAACGCATTTCGAGAAATACCTAAAGACAGACTGTCTTACACCCCCTCCCACTCCCTCTCCCTCTCAGCCGCCCCCAAAACTCCCCCACAAACTCTTCCATAATGTGGGAATTTCCAATATTGCCAGGAGCCTCTGTGTTGACAAAGCCTACAAGTTGAAGTGACTCATTCAAGAAGCCATTCAATTGTTTTGCCCATTAAATTTTATAATCCTGGTCCAATATGCAACCTACTGTACACAAGTGCGATGTGAAAACCTCCAGTGCATATACACTGGACTTTTCAGTAGGATACAAGGTGTCTAATAGTTAAACTTTTTAAATGAACAATATTTGCATATTCATAGATGATGGATTTTTAATGAAAGAGAAGGAGGAGATGTCAATTTGAAGCATTTTTTTAATGAGGTACTTGAACTCTTTTGTGGGAAAACATATCAGACACCACTCCAGATTTAAACATTATAGAGCCCCAGTTACAACTTATAAACCTTGTATAAAATGTGCCTTATTAGAAAAAAGTACAGCCAAAATTATTTTCACACAAATGCATCCAGGCTACTGCTACCAAACAAAAACTGTGACATCAAGTTCCTCTTCAAAAGGAAAAAAAGGCATAAAATAAATAAAAAACTGGATTTGGTATGAGGGACTGCTTTAATAAGGGACTTTCAACCCCTCCTTCGTCTCTTTGCATGAAACGTACAACTCTGTACCACTGTAAAGCACATTTCAGCCCCTGGTATGAAATATATGTAGCTTCACTGTAAACACAACTGAAGCCCAAAGATCTGGAGGTTGCAGAGGGAGTCTGACCTGAGTCTAATCCTGTCACCACAGCGGAGGAAGTCTGAGCTGCTGATGTGCTGTTTGACCTCATGTGCTCCTTCACCATGTGAAGTATTTACAGAGCAGCAGAGCCTCTGACCTGCGCGCCGTATCCTCCTGCCGTCACCTGGCTCTTCTCAGGCAGCCTGACAGGAGGAACGCTTCGTCTGTCCACACACTGCTTCCTTACGGAGCCACACACACACATTCCTCTATCTCTGATTTCAACCTTCATGACCCTCACTTCCTCGCTGCTCGTGTGCAGCGTACTGCTCTCTCTTTTTAAAAAGCTTTATTTACCCAGGGGGACATCTGAGCAGTGTCGGTTCGCACTGTTGAAGTGCCTTGCTCAAGGGCAGCTTGACAACGCAAGAAGGGAGAGCATCACTCATTCAGCTTGCACCACTAACAACTTCATAAGAGAGAAGACGGCAGTGACTATGAAAACAGTGAAATTGAGAAAAAGTTAACTGTTGAATGGCCAGAAAACTGCATAACAGAGAGACTGAAGTTAATTTTATGCCTGTTTAGGTGCCATTGAGCCAACGTAAGACCTAAACAGGCAGATACTGCAACGTTTTCATGGGAAAACACACAAACACATGTAGGCCTGGCTACAAGCAAAATGCACCTTCTTTCAGCTTTCTTGTTCATTTGAACTAGTTTGTCTGTCTGCCTGTATACTTTTAATATTTATAGCATATTGATCTACAATTTAAATCATTTTAAAGGTAGTTTAACTGCACCAAGTCATGTGAATTCTACAAAAGTCATAAACTGTGATGGTGAGTCTGCTACTTTCTTTAGCTAGTTGCCTTTAGCAGGAGCATTACCATTTACTTTAGCTACTACTTTATGTAGTTATGTGAAATTACCGAGATATTGGTTCATCTAAATGGATGTTTGTCAATTAAAAGTACAAAAAAATATGTAAATTTTGTGTTAGCTTAGCTATGGCTAGCCTGTCTATCTCAACAGCTACAACAGTAAGAGTTTTCATTCCTGTTTTAGTGGTTGTCTTTCCTGATGTGACAATGGAAATTACACTTGTCTGTAGCATAATGATTTTTTTAAATGGTAAGAAAGACGCCAAAGTCATGTTCTGGTTTTGACTCCATTTTGACTACATATGCAGATACTGCGGATGAAGATTTATACATTGAACACCATTGAACCAAATGGATGATTTGCAGGCGTTTTAAATCCGTCTACACTGCCACTGCCTCCTGTTACTCTGATGAAGACATGCTTTATGTCAAAAAATGTTAGCTGCACCTTATCAAAAAGCTATTATATAACCGTGTACTCCAGATCTCATCATTCCAGACGATGTGGTTACTGTGCTCAGCAGCAGTTTTAGTGACAGACACACCTCACATGAAAAAAGAGAGAGATGTTGAAACAAAGGAATGTGGTAAAGTTCCCGGTTAATGAAAAAGCCTTCAGTGTCTGACCTCTGTGGTCTCTCATCACCCAAATACACCCAACTCTTAACTCTCTTATCAGCTGCACTGCCAGAAAACACACAGCTTTGTGTGTGTGTATGTGTGCATTTCTTCTACACACGTGCAGGTTTATTTGACCAGTGAAGTCAAACAGGCTCCAGGGTCAGGGTCATTTATTGTGCGTGTGTGTGTGTGTGTGTGTTATCAGGTCTGATGTCTGCAGAGAGACAGAGTGTAAACACTGAGTAAAGCTCTGTTTACTCTCTCTGCAAGTCTCTTTCATAGATTCTCCATTAGAGCTCACTCTGATCATCTACCAAGTGCTTTATCATGAGTGCAAAGTGGGTAAAAGAGACAGGATGTATTTAGACGGAGCGCGGTCTTACTTAAACAACTCCCTTTGGTTCGTTACATTCTAAAATATATGATGTCAATTTAGTGGACATTTATCCAAAGCACCTTGTAGCTCCAAGACTTTGAATTTGAGTGGCCACAGTGGGAAGCAATAACTGTCAACCTTGTAGTTTCACTCAAATATTTAGCAACAGGCGTGGTGAGCAGAGCTGACAAATGTATTCAGTTTTTACTGATAAGATGTGATGAAGGATTAAACTACGTTACAGATTTATACAGATGTGTCTACAGTCTGATGGGTATGTCTCTAGTTTTGCAGGTATTTAGTTATAGGTTAAAGGATCACCAACGCTGATTATAATTCACGGTGAGGGAGACATGAATGTTTGAACCAGATTCCATAACAATCCATGCAATAGTTCTTGACATTTAACTAAAAGACACAAATGTAAACCTCTTGGTGGCAATGGAGGAAAAGTAAGAGCATCATTAAAGTCATTATTTTATACCAATCCATCAAGATATTTTAGTCTAGATCAAAGTGGTGGATTGATGAAGTGACAGACATTGCCATACCATGTTGCTGTTGTTGCCAGAGAGTCACTAGAGAGGCTAAGAAGCAAAAAAACAAAAAAACAACCTAAACCACAAGTGAATACAACACTTGCGTCACAGATCAATAGATACAATATCTCTCCAAAAAAGTGAAATTCTGCAAAGTGGAGATGAGACGATTCATTAGTTGACTGATTAGTGAGAAAATTAATCAGCAATTATTTTAAGTTCTTTTCAAGCAAAAATGCCAAACATTCCCTGGTTGCAGGTTCTTAATTGCAAACATTTTTTCTGCTTTTCCTGGTTTGTATGGATTTAGCACAAGCAACAACTACCACGGCTTGAGGCTGAAGCCAAAGCAGAAATATCTTAAAGTGCAACGCCACCAAAAAATCTCCAAATCTCTGCTAAATTTGGGCCCTCTAATAAGCGTGATGGTGGTCAATTTGGAACTTATTGCTCCGTTAATAAGATTTGAAAACTTATAGTAGCTTTGATGTGCTGATTGACAGCTGTGATAGGTAAGTTTAATGTTACTTGATTATGATACCTGCCTTGTTAGTATGATTTAGCTTAATTCATTGACAAAACTGCTGCCAAATGAATTTATGACAAAAATAACCAGCCTACTGCAAAGACGTGACATCTCTGAGGAAGACACATCACTGTTTAAGTGTTTGTGTGTAGAGACACGGAGCGGGAAGAGGGTCTAAGTGGAGAGTAAGTGCTAAGTGGGTGTGATATTTTTCTCAGCCCCTATACAGAGCTGTACTGTGGGTGGCAGAGGTCTGGGGTTTTCACCTCAAACCCCAGCTGAATCAGGCCCAAACAGTCCTGCTATTCATCAAACACAAAGAATTCAAGTCAAACTTCTAATACGGTACGGTGATTCTGTACATTCACACTGCTGTGCAACTGTATGTTCAGTCTATGACAACAAACAAAGGTAGTGGAAACAAAACATTGGCAAAGTTGAAGACCCCCTTCAGTTTTTTTTACCGTCACTGCCGCTTCCCTACAAACTGCTGCGGCCAGATTTACAGTAAAGCAGACCGCCTCGCCGACCCAGGAAACACCGGGGAGATTTGTGGGGAAAGGTCTGTTTACCTTTGGGCAGAAAAACTCCACACTCTGTGAGGTAAAATAAACTTTTTGTGCGTGTTTATGTATCAGAACTGTGCTCTCCTAAAGAGGTTATTGTTCTTTAGATTTCATAAGAGACCCAGAGAAAGAAAAACAAATACGTACAGTATCCATGTTTGTACGTTTGTAGCAGATATATGCGTGTATCTGATTTTGCCTGGTTGCATCAGAGTGTGACTGTTAAGAAAGCTATGTAAGGAGTCTGCTCATAAAACATGCCACCGTTGATAAGTTTACCCTTCTGTCATCACTTCTTTAACTTCAATACAAGTTCAAGTATACAGGTTGGCCAATACCACATGTCTCAGTCTACACAGTATTAAAAAACAACAATAAGATGATTCCTCCAATGGTCAACATTGGCAGTCAGCCTTGCATGATAAATAGCTGTGCTCCAATAAGTAAAATGAGGAACCCAATGCCCTCCTATTTGTGATTGAATAACCAAAGCAGCCCTCAAATTCTTCTTTTCTTGCCACTTCTTCCACCTGGAGGTCAGGTAATGGTTCCTTTTATAAGCCTAAACATTCATGTTCAAGATTTTAAAAAGGTATAGTTTTTGTATTTTGGGAAATATGCTCATTCACTTTCTTGCCGAAAGTTAGATGAGAAGATCGTCATTATGCACATCTGTCTATTAAATATGAAGCTACAGCCAGAGTTAGCTTCTCTTAGCACAAACACTGGAAACTAGGGGAAATAGCTAGCCTGCCTCTGCCAAAAGATTAAAAAGATCCCCCAACCAGCACTTCTTAAGCTCATCAATTAAAACGTTATGTCTTGTGTTGAATCAGTACAAAAACTGAATGAAAAGAGTCTTGGCCAAGAAATAGTCACGCTCATAATCCCTGTAAAACCACAACTTGGCGGTTTTATACTTATATTTTTTTGAACAGATTAAACAAATAAAATATGACTAATTATTGAGCCTTAGAAGTTCTGGTCTTTATGTCTTTAAGTCTTTCTGCTAAGCTAAGCTAACTATCCTCTGCTCAAGCTTGATATTTAGCGTACAAACAGCAGAGCGCTATCAATCTTCCTGTCTAACTCTCGGCCAGAAAGCAAGTCAGCATATTTTCCAAAATCTCGAACTATTCTATTAAGCTTCTCTGAAAACAAACGACAGTAAAAACCAGTGTACTGTGGTTCAGGTGTGCGGGAGGGAAATCAGGACTAGGATGGACTGTTGTGCCTTTATAAGCAGGTGTGTCAACTTTGCCAAAGTTGCTGAGAACTTGAGACTTCTCAAACTCATAAAAAAGAGTCTTTTAACACTGAAAATACATTATGTTCTTCTCCTTCTCTCGTCCTGCTATTGTCCTTCACTCTATTCCAATGTTCAGTTCACTCTTTTCCTCTTATCACCTGCCCATCCCTCAGTTTGTGTGTGTAAGTAATCCACTCCTGTGCATTCCTCTGCACTGTTAAAGATGCAGCGCCCCTCTCTCTGTCTTTGCCACCACTCCAAGCTCTCCAAGCTGTCAGTTGAAATGGTAGTAATCTGTTCCTTCCTTCAGCTGCAAAGAGTTGAGGTTTTCCTCCAGAACGCCTCCTGTCATGTCCTAAACATGAAACAAAAGGAACAGAAAAGATTATTTAAAGAAAAATTTTCCACAACAACAAAAAGCAAACATTACAAAGTATTATCCTGCGATCTTCTGATCGAGTATCGGCTGATTGGCTAAACTCAGCTTTTGCTTTGCAATGATGGTCAACTACTGTTTTCAGTGTTGTCTACTGTGTTCAAACTGTAGTGAACTAAAGGCAAAGATTATACAGACTAAAAAGAAAAGACTTACCTACAGTAAATTAGATTTATGAGCAAAGTTCGGATGAATTATATTTTTGATGGTTAGAGTTATTTGACATCTGGGTGAAAAACTTGTGTGATTGAGTCCAGGTGTTTATATGTGTGTGTGTCTCTTAGAGAACAAGAGAGAGAGAATGATGGAGTCCAGGTCTCCTTGCCCTCTGCCTCTGATTACTTCTCCCAATTCCCATAATTGAGCAATTAGTAGCCCCATAGGTGGGGTCACTCCAGATTTGATGTCTGAACCTTGCTGGGTGATAAATAGGCAATTTGTGATTTGGCTGCCTGAATAGCTTGTGTGTGTGTGTGTGTGTGTGTGTGTGTGTGTGTTATTGTGTATTAATAAAGAAATGAACAAACATCTATACAACAGCTGAGAGTTAACTCCAGGACAAATTTAAACCCAAAATGGAATACGTGTAAAACGAACAGTGGCGAAAACATTTGATGTTTTCAAAGATCAGGCTGCTGTCCCTACCCATTTCCTGCCTGCCTCCTGTCTGTGTGTGTGTGTGTGTGTGTGTGTGTGTGTGTGTTATGTCCTGTGCCGGGCACACGCCCTTGATCATTATGTCGTTAACTTAGATTACAGACCTAGGGGACAGATGGTCAGAAGCGGCAAATATACAACACACAAACACGTTCTCTGCTCACCAGTTTAACACAGATAATGAAGGGGGAGGAGGCGTCTTTGTAGTGCAGAATTGGGATTTTTGGCTTTGGTCTTTCCTGGAGGGACGTCGACAGAAAGAGAGGCATACAATCCACATATCACTGTTGGTCACAGCGTCATAGAAATACACTGTATGCATGTAAATCAGTTGGATAATGATCATTTTAACTACAGCGTTACAGCTAATATTCTTGGTTTGATAAACTTGTAGCTCTGCTTACTGTCGTTATTGTGCTCTGTATATATCAGCTGATCTCACCTTAGAGTCCTCATATGTGTAGAAGCCTTTCTGGATCTTGTTCTCATCCACATCACAGAAAGCTTTGACCTGATAAATGTGACGTAATGCTGGTGAATGCTGGCACACACATACTGTACCACAACTACCACCACATCTGTCCACTGAGAGACTGAATACAATTAAATAAATATACAACTTTATAGCAGGAGGTAGCATACTTTCTTCTGATTGGTCGGGCTGAGGCAGCGGTACAGCTTCCGGCCCTGTTTCCCAGCGTTCCATATGGTGAAGCGCTCCCATTGGCTGAGGACTCTCTCCTGCAGAAACGCCACTCGCTGGTTCCAAATGGTTTCCCTGGAAACCGAGATGTTGGAGAGGATCAGAGGATGGACAAACAGACAGTTAAGATTGTTTTATTCATTAAGCCTGTAACAATATTTCGTTATGTCTGAGAAAAGAGGAAATAATAGGTAAATGTGTGATAATGGTGTCTTAAACTAATCACAGGTCAAATAAAAAATGTGTTTTCCTTCTTGTTCCTGCAGTTGGATGTTTGTGTAGATTGATGTATGTGCAGAGTTTGACACTAGAAGTTGTTTTCACATTCATCTGCTGAAAGTGGAAAGTTTCTCTGTGCTCACAGGAAATGTGACTTTAAGGTGTGAACCTACAAACATAATTTGTGACAACTATCACAATTAGTTTGGTGCCAGTCGTGGTCCAATATGCAACTTTCACAAGTGTGATACTTGAAGTGAACAAACACTGAGAATGAACTTTACAGAGAAGTAGGAGACATCTTGTGTCCAGCTGTTTAACTTTTGAAATGAACAATACTTGAATATTCATGAATTCTTATTATGGAAATATGGAAAAACCATATTGGACACAAATTATTATTCAAGGCAGAATATTTTATGCCTTAAAACATGACTGGAACGGATCCCAACTGGAGAGAAGGGCTGCCAACTTTAAAGGATAAATCCTGTTTATTACAACTTGGATTTTATTTTATTTAGGTTTCAGCCATCATTCCTATACGCAACAAAAGATTCTCTCTTTAATTTAATTGCTGAGTTTTGGACACACAACGTGGCTGAAAAAAAAAGAAGCCAGACAGGCCAAGAAACACGAGCAGCCAGGTTTAAAACACACTTATCTGATAGAGAAAATGAAGGGGCGAGAGTTAACATATTCCATCTTCTGTAAATATTCATTACAGGCTGATTTTGCGGTTAAACTCTAACCACAGGTACCATACTTGCCATAGTTGTGCCCTCATATAGTTTTCTTGAGCAATGAAGGATTATTACAGACATTCCAGCTGTGTGAAGGATTATTACAGACATTCCAGCTGTGCTCACTTTCTGTTTTACAATCAACTGCAGTGGTTTATATAATCTGTGTTGGTTTCTTTAAAGTCTGTCTCATCATCTGACTTCTTACCTATAACTGGTGGAAATGATGGCTAAAACAACAAAAATAAGACTC